>NW_026622963.1:15809038-16420384 GCF_023065955.2 Ursus arctos
CATTTCTTTGCCCTCTACCTCTGTGTTTGTACCTGTGTTGGGTTTCTGGCACTTACATGTTCTTGCCATTGCCTAGGAAGATGTGGGATTTGATGGGATTTCTTAATTAAATCTCTGGACTTTATTAATGCAAAGTTCAGCCTGCTTTCTCCTGACCTATTCATGTCAACAATACTGGAGAATTGTTTCATGAGGTCACGCAAATCAGCGAACCAGTCCATTCAGCACTGATGTACTCAGGATGGGATGGTTGTCTTGGGTTGCCCCACTGGGCACTTAGAGTTTTCATCCAGTCACATTTATCTATTTAAATTTCTAGGTATGTAGGGAGTATCTGCTTCTCATAAACCCGGCCTGGACTCTGATTCCTTGAGTGAGCCCCCATTTGAAACATCTTTTTGAACTGTATGATGAGGTCTGATTCGTCAACTTCTTCTGTTATGGATTATCATTTAGCTCTTACATTTAAGATGCACCTAGCCACAAAGAGTTCTCCTATATATTCTTCAAAAAGTTTTGTGGTTTATTGTTGCACCTTTAGACACAGTCCATCTCGTGTGGAATTTTGTATAGGGTTCAGGTCAAACTTCATTCTTCTGTACGTAGCTGACTAACCCAGCACCATTTGTTGAAAAGTCCTTTTTTCCACAAAACTCTCTTTACACCTTTGTTGAAAATCAGTTGGTCATGTTTTTTAGGGTCTATTTCTAGACATTCTGTCTGTTGCACTGACCTGTGCTTCTGTCCCTTCACCAGTATCATGCTGCCCTATGGGGATTTTTTAGAAGTCTTAATATTGGTAGTTTTTTTGTTTTGTTTTGTTTTTGTTTTTGTTTTTTCTGATTATTCTCTGTTTTCAGTTCCTCCATTCCCTTTTCTGCCTTCCTTTGGATTACGTAAGCATTTTTTTACTATCCATTTTCACGTGTCTCTTGACAACATCACTTTACTTGGGTTGTTAAGCTTCTTCTTCTTTTTTTTTTTTTTTTTAGAGATTACAATATGCATACTTAAGTCATCACTGTCTACTTATGATTAGTATTTTGCTATTTCGAGTGGAATGAAGAAGTCTCATCACTCCCTGTGTCCCTTTACCCCCTTACGTTGTAGATGTCTTCTATATGAAAGCTACAGAGATTGAAATCCTCATCAGATATTAATTTTTGCTTTCAATCAAAAAGCGTATTTTAAACAAGTCAAAAGGAAAAGAATAGCCCAGCTTATTTATGTAAATATCGACAGTTTCTGTCACACTTCTTTCATCCGCAATGTTACAAGTGTCCTTGTGGCATTTTTTTTCCCTCTTGTCTGAAGAACTTCCTTCAGCAATTCCTTTAGAGTGGGTCTACTGGCGACAGATTCTCTTACTTTTCTTTATCAGAGAATGCCTTTCTTTCACCGTGGTTTCTAGGTGAAATCAAAAGTCCTCCAAATCATTGTTACCCTATAGCTAATGCATCATTTTTATCTGGATGTTTTGATTTTTTGACTTTTTTTTTTTTTTTTTTTTTTTTGCCTTTAGTTTAAGCAGTTTGATTATGGTGTGTTTGGGCCCAGATTTTAGATTGACACTCTGGGATTTGCTGAACTGCTTGAATCTGTGGGGTTATGTCTTTCACTAAATTTGGCAAGTTTTAGCCATTATTTATTTCTTCAGACGCTTTTTCTGCACTGCAGTTGCTCCTCTTCTGGAAGACTGATGACGTGAACATCAGGTCTTCTGGTTTGCCTCAAGGCTCTCTGAGGGTTTCTTCATTTTTTCATTTTTTTTTCCTCTCTTGTTCAAATTGGTTAACTTCTATTGCTCTTTGAGTTCACTGACTTTTTCTTTTGTTATCTCTACTCTGCTATTGGGCTCATTTACTGAGTTTAAAAAACTCACTATATATAATTGCACCTTAAGACACATTCCATCTCGTGTGGAATTTTGTATAGGGTTCAGATCAAACTATATATATATATATGTGTGTATATATATATATATGAAACTTTATATATACGATGGTTTTAAATTTACAGAAAAATTGCAAAGATAGTATTGAGAGTTCCCATATAATCTACACCCAAATTTTCCTGTTATTAACATCTTTACAGTAATCAATGAACCAATATTGACATATTACTTACTAAAATCTATACTCTAGTGCCTGGGTGGCCCAGTAGGTTAAGCATCCAACTCTTTTTTTTTTTTTTTTAAAGATTTTATTTATTTATTTGACAGAGATAGAGACAGACAGCGAGAGAGGGAACACAAGCAGGGGGAGTGGGAGAGGAAGAAGCAGGCTCATAGCAGAGGAGCCTGATGTGGGGCTCGATCCCATAACGCCGGGATCACGCCCTGAGCCGAAGGCAGACGCTTAACCGCTGTGCCACCCAGGCGCCCCTAAGCATCCAACTCTTGATTTTGGCTCAGGTCTTCATCTCAGGGTTGTGGGATCGAGCCCCACATTGGGCTCTGTGCTGGGCGTGAAGCCTGCTTGAGATTCTCTCTCTCCCTCTGCCCCTCCCCCACCTCTAAATAATAATAAAGGAAAGAAAATCTATACTATATTCAGATTGTCTTAATTTTTACTAATGTCCTTTTTGTGTTCTAGGATCTCATACAGAATCTCACATTACATTTAATTGTCATGTTTCCTTGGGCTCTTATTGGCTGTAACAGTTTCTTAAACTTTCTGTTTTTGATGACTTGACATTACTGGTCAGTTATTTTGAAGAATACCGTTATTATGGGGATTTGTCTGATGTTTTTCTCATGACTAGAATAAAGTTGTGAGTTGGGGGAAGAACTCCATAGACCTAAAGTACCATTTTCATCATTTTATCACATCATATTAAGGGTACATTCGATCAACATGACTTATCACTGTTGATTTTATGTTTGTCAGCTTTCTCTACTGTAAGCCAGTTATTTTAACCCCTTTCCATATTGACTTTTTGGAAGGAACTGACTATGCACAGTTTACACTCAGAGTGTAGAGATCTTTTCCCCCTCCTTGAACACAGAGTATCTACATAAATTATTTAGAATCCAGTGAGCTTCTTATTTTGGTTAAGGTGTTTTTTTGGTTCTAAAATTTCTGTTGGATCCTCTTTGTATCTTGTTTTTTTCCTGAGACTTTTTTTCTATTCATTTCTAGAATGTCCACTCTTATTGGAGCATTTTTATAATAGCTGTTTCAGAGTCTTTCTCAAATAGTTCTGGTATCTGTGTCATCTTCACTTTGGCTTCTGTTAACTGTCTTTTTTCACATGCATTGAGAATTTCCTGCTTCTTTGTACGCTGATGAATTTTGGATTGTATTGTGGGCATTTTGAATGACACTGGTTATTTTAAAATTCTGTAGAGAATGTGGATATATTTTAGGCAGGTAATCAGCCCTCTTAGATTCAGGCTGCAAGCTCTGAACAGCCTCTGGATGGTGGTTTCAATGTCAATTTTGTGTAGCCTTTGCCAAGCTACTAGAATCTGTCTCACATTTTTGCCACCCCTTAATAAAAGTTGGGAACTTGGGTGGCAGTCTGTCCCAAGTTCAGTTCTCAAAAGTCTTTGTTATGCCATTTAGGATTATGTCTATGTGTACATGGCTTGTGGGTGAGTTCAGGAATTAATAAACCATGCTATGGGGTCAGCTGGCCAAGTTCTTCCGTCTTCACAATTTTTTCCAGTTCTTACTGGTTGTCTGGGACTCCCCTTTCCAGTCCTCTGGCCAGAAAGCTGGGGCTTGAGTTCCCTTGCTCTACTTTGTACTTCTGCACCAACACCTCCATCCAAAGCCAAGTGGTGGTAGGACAGAGAGAAAAAGGCAGCAGTTATCTTGCCACCACAGGACCACAGCTTCTCTGATACAGTCTTCAGCAGCAGATGGTCCTACTGCCAGCATAACAAAATTGCCTGGGGCTGGGTTCAAGAGAATAAGAAAAAGATAAATAAAAATGGAAGTTCCTTTATCTTCTCTGAGCATTGGGAGTTCTCTTTTCCACTCCTCTAGCCAGAACGGGAGGGCTTCTCCTGGAGCTCTCTCTGTCTCTGCCTTGGCACCCACTTGCAGGTTCTATGATGCTTGTGTACAGACCAGGTGCTACCAGAAGGAAAATGGAAAACTCACCCACCTGTCTAGTATACTTAGAATGCTGGTCTTCCTCCTCATTGCAACAGCTACTATTTATTTTCAAAGTCCTCAAACAGTTGCGCTATGAATTCTATTTGGCTGCCATAGTTGCATTCAGTGGGGGAGCCAGGTGGATGTGGTCTCTCCATTTTACCTTAGCAGTGCTTGGTGCTAGCATGAGGGAGCTCATGGTGTTTGTAGAATCCTCTTCCAGTCCTGCCTCAGTTACTACCACTCCCAACCCCACCCTGGAAGCAAATCTCTCCCTCTTCATATCCTATAACGCTTTTGCACATCCTAGTCTGTGACTTACTGTGATCGTGTGTATGTTCAGCTCCTGCCATTTGTTCAAGGGCCAATAGCTGTGTCTTCTCAGTCTTCCTTTTTCTTGTCTCACTTTTCTAAATACAAAAGGTCCTCAATAAGCACTTACGGAACACAACTGGATTTCCAGGGTGCATTGCAGGAAATTGGTTGCTTACCCAGTGGGCTCACTGTCCACAGAGGGCTAAGAATTACTTGCCTTCCCTGGAATGTGTTTATTCTTGGAAATAGTCATCTCTCTTATGTCCCCTGATCCCTCAGCCTCCCCAATAAGTTTTCCTATTCTTTCTGGGATTCAGGTACAGTTTTGGAAGGGCATTGCCAATAAAAGCCTCAATAATTATGCTTTTTAAAACATTTATTTTTAAATGTCATGGTCAACTGGAGAGCTTAGGGAAACACTGATAATTACACTTCTTTAGAGGATAATAACCAGCCAGCAGTCTCGCCACAGTATAGTCAGTCCTTCCAAAGTGAAGATGTTCTAGTCCAACCTCCACACAGTGTAATGGGCAATGAAGTGGAATCTTATTGAAACCCTAGACAAGCTCATTCTCTTCAATGTGGAAAGTCATCATCCTCAACTAACTTCCCTTCTGGACAGAGCCTGCAACCTGGTGCCCTTGAGATTATCAGACTGTCAGTGTGAAGGAAGGTAACCTAATCTGTGATGCAGCTGAGTGAACTGAGCTTCCTCTCATGTACATTTCAGGAGGCCTGTGCAGCCCTGCTAGACCAGTGCCTACACTACGTGCAGTCCAGGAGCCCCTGCAGTGCCCCTGAGAAGACCGCAGGCAACGTGAGCGTGGGGTTCTCCCCTCTCTGCCCGCCCTCCACATCCACCACCTCTGGCCCCAGCCCAAGCCTCGTGATCGACGGAAGAAGTCTGGCCTATGCCCTTGAGAAAAACCTAGAGGACAAATTTCTCTTTCTCGCTAAGCAGTGTCGGTCAGTCCTTTGCTGTCGCTCAACGCCTCTGCAGAAGAGTATGGTGGTGAAACTGGTCAGAAGCAAGCTCAAGGCCATGACCCTGGCCATAGGCAAGTATCCAGGCCAGCCAAGCAGGGCCCTACATAAATGAGTAGCTCCCATCTTATGCAGCTGCTTCCTCTGGATGCATCCAGGACTTTCCACCCCTTCCATGCTATACTGTAAGATGGGAAAACACTCCCGTGCTCTTTTTTCTATTTATAAAATCACACCCAATGTAAGAAAATAAGCAGCCTGTTCGAAATATAAAACATGGACTTGAAAACCATAAAATATGGTACAACATTTATAGCTATATATATAGCTGTATATGGTAATACAGTGGCGCTTTAGGAAGATAGAACTTACACTGTTTCTTGGGAGACAGGAGACTAGAGATCTGCTGTCCCAGGTAGCCTCTGCCACAGCAGAGCCCTGCACGCTAAGCATTATCTCAGAACACCATTAAAAGAAGGCCCTTTTCAGGTGCTTCTGGTCACCATGAGCCAACTGGAATGCAAGACTCCATAATACCACAAGAACCCAGAGACTTAATGGTTATCAGAATCCCCATTGCTTCTAATCCTTTGGACTTTACTGATTGTTCCAAGACAAGCATGTAATTAAATGAATCCATCATAAGCCTATGAGTAGTTGCTAAATCTTACAGCATTTCCTTAAGGACTGTGCATCTAATGGTGGTTTTTCCTTGCAGACTTCTGGCCTGGAGAGCCTTCTAGGGTCCTCTCCAGTGCTACCCAGTCCTCACCTACCTCCTCCCAGGGCATCATCCCCACCCGCTCTGGTTGGGGTCCAATCTCCAGCCAGGTTCAGGGTCTCAGCAGCACCATCTGCTGCAGAGGACTGAGAAAGACTGCAGGTAGCCCAGGGAAAGGGGTGTGATCCCCTTGACCCCCAGATATCAAAGTTTGATCTCCCTGAATATAGAATCCATACCTAGGTGAGATTTTATTCTGAAAGAAAGGATCCTAACCAGTCAACAGTATTTTCTGCAAAAAGGTCTATACCAGCCTCACCTTGTTGATGTGGGACACTTCCTTAGGAGAGAGTTGAGGCTGGTAGAGCCTGGGTGTGAGGTGGGATGGCCTTAGTGTGGGTGTCATGGAGACAGCCCTGTACATCTTGAGGGCTGTGGTAACCACTAAGGGGACTGAGATGAGCATAGATGTGAACACATGTTTAGCTATGACTCCCTGGTCCAGGCTATAGGAAGGCCTCAGAGGTGGGCCTCTTCCAGGAGAGGCTGTCTCAGTCCCACCTTTGCCCTCATGTGTCTGGAGTGGCCTTCAGAGCTCCCTTAGCAAGTGATGTAGGTTGGTGCTGAGGAGTGTGCAGGCTGGGTGCAGGCTTCTCTGAGTTCCTCTCCGTGGTGGCATGAGGCCCATGACCCTGGTAAGGCTGGTGTAACATATGAATGAATAAACCATATTTTCACAGCCTGGTCAGTGCCTGGTCAGCCATGAAATCACTGGTGTTTGGTATTCATTTAAAAAAAAAAAAGGAAGATAAGTCTTAGTTGGTTAAAAAGAAAAGAAAAAAACAAAATAGAATCTCAAAAGGGAAAGGGAAAGTAATGACCCAGCAGAACTTTAGCTCATTTCTTTGACCATGAGTGAAAGCATTGATGGCACCTAGTCCCAGGTGTCCAGTGGTTAATAATGTAGAGAACATGGTTGCCTGCCGTATCTCACTTTGGTTAGGACATTCTGAGAAAAGCTGCAGAGATTGTTAATGACTTCACAGAATTTCAATTTCACAAATATTGACTGATCACTCATGTTGGGACCAGTGCAGAAAAAGAACAGAAAAATCATAGGACAAAGACATCCTGTAGCCATGTTATGAATCACTCTGATTTGTATATCTGCACTTTTTGCATATTTGAAACTTGGGAGGTACTCTGTGATTTGGGACCGTCTGCTGCCCTATTCCTGAGTGACAGTGACAAGCAAGTCTCTGCTAGCTTTTCCCTGAAGGTGATGAGATGTCTGACCTATGTCCTATGTTCCTAACCATTTTCTATCAGCAGCTTGACTGAATAAATAGAAGTTCTTCTTTATCACATCTTTAGAGGGCCCAAAGGTAAGCACAATAGCTAATAAGCTAGCTAGTAATCAGTGTACAAAAAGAGCTCTAGAGTTTGCTGGGCAGAATTTAAGCTCCTTTGTTCAGTTTAGAAAGCCGTTCGTGTGAGCATGAATTAGAATAGCCTTTACTGTTATGCTCTGCATGTGATAAAGGCTAGAGCTCGGGGAGTAATAACAATGATGATGATGATAGCATCTTTATTGTGCCAGGCACCGTGTTAAGGGCTCTCTCCATGGGTATATGAGCCAGTAATGTAGAGTGAATGCTAAACAAAATGGTAACCATGCCGGCCTGCTTTCTGAAACAACTCTTGATGTGACTGGGAGTTCCAAACCTCACGCCATGTTTGTTCTGACTGCTTAACTCAATTTTCCCAGAGCAGGCTCTGTACTTCCTCTTCCTCACTCATCCCATGACCCTTTCACAGGACTCAGCCCAGTAGGGAC
The DNA here is from genome assembly GCF_023065955.2 of Ursus arctos. Classification (NCBI taxonomy): domain Eukaryota; kingdom Metazoa; phylum Chordata; class Mammalia; order Carnivora; family Ursidae; genus Ursus; species Ursus arctos. Next base: position 15,816,999 of record NW_026622963.1, read on the forward strand.
CCCGTGAAGATCCATCAAGCCGTTTGATTCTGTGCATCTCAACTCAAACGATTCTTCCTGCCTGTGCTGTTTCTAGGAGATGGAGCCAATGATGTCAGCATGATCCAGGTGGCAGATGTGGGTGTGGGAATCTCGGGCCAGGAGGGCATGCAGGTAAAGACCGACCAGGGCTATCCAAGTGGCCCACTGTTGTACCTTGCCATGGGCTTTGTCCAACAAAACTAAAGGGTTGGCCTTCAATGTAATGTGATGCTCCCCTCCGCTAAGCCAGTAGCAGAAGATAAGGTAGAGGTGGCTAGTTCTTCATGTTAATGAAGCAGTAAATAGCTTTGCCTAGGTCTATAAGTATATTTTTATGAAATAAGTGGAACAAAGTGAGGCAAGGTGAGTCATCACCTTCACTCTGGCTATTTATGGCTCATCCTTGGAGGAAGGCATGTTTTACTGTTCCATTTGAAAAAATGACTCTGTTGTAGGACTGTTGGAACCTGGTATCACTATAAAAATGGAATCTCGACTCACATGGCAATTTATCTCTGCCTTTTTCGTTTGTCATTATGTTGGTTCTTAACATGTGATTCAGATGGTGAACAACTGAGTTCATTAAAACTAATTTTCTTCTGGATGTAGGTAGTACCACAACAATTTTCAACATTTGATTAACTTTGAATCATGACATTTTTTCACTTGGTGGAGACCTTAGAGAACAACGTATCCAGTTTCCTTCTCCTAAAAATCCAGATGTTGGTCACCATTTAGTCACTGATGCAATCAGTATTTATTCAGTGAACACTTGTATGTGCCAGGCCTGTGCAGAACTCATTAATTTTCTTACCTGACATTAAAATAACAATAAGTTGGAAAGTCCCGAGCTAGAAACACAGTAGTTCCTCTTGGCCCATCCTCAGCATGTACCTTACTCTCCTCCTGCCCTCATTTGACCCGAGTCACTGTATTACGTAACTTGTGTGGTTTTAATTCTTCCATGAATCAGAAAATGCAGCCCAGTGTTGGACTCATCCCTGCCGTTTAATGCCATGTGCATGGGGAGTGAATGGATGAACAAAATCCTTGGTTCATTCTGATGTTTTCACCATCATTTCCACTGCAGCTGTTTCCTATAGTGAAAAGCTGACCAGGGCAGTTCCTGTAAATAGCATATGCAGAGAAATGCACCAAGTAAATACATTTTGTTTGAAAGACTCTCAGGTTTGTGGATGGGGAGGGGGCTGAGCTACCACACTGCTCACTTCCTCAAGGCAAGGGCCAGTGCAAATATATACTTAAAGCCATGCGAGAAATGATGGGAACAGCCAAATGATAGGGCGTATCCTGAGATGAAGCTTTGGGTGAGCATAACTTCTAGGTAAGATGTTGTTGGATGCTTCTGCATTTATTTAAAGCTACACTTCTTATTGAGGATACATTGTGTAAGGTGATGGTAAGCCTGATACCTTTTCTTTTTTTTTTTTTTTTTTTAGATTTTTTATTTATTTGACAGAGATAGAGACAGCCAGTGAGAGAGGGAACACAAGCAGGGGGAGTGGGAGAGGAAGAAGCAGGCTCATAGCGGAGGAGCCTAATGTGGGGCTCGATCCCAGAACGCAGGGATCACGCCCTGAGCCGAAGGCAGACGCTTAACTGCTGTGCCCAGTTAAGGCGCCCCCTGATACCTTTTCTTACTGCTCCAAGTGCTCAGGTTCCCAGGGAATATTGTCCCTGCTTACATTTTAGTCAGTCCAATAAGCAAAGGTGAGCCGTTTGGAAGATGGACTCTGTGGGATGCTGTGGTAACACGGACACTAGGGATCTGAGCAGAGTCACCAAGAATGAGTGAGGGTATTTGGAGCTCCCCATCTTAGCCAAGTGTGAAGCTTATCCCAGTTTGGCCAAGGAGATCCTGCATCTCTGAGAATCTTGGTCTTCATGGGATCATCTGGTCCACCGTTGTTTATTGATCACCAGATGGGACCAAGCACTGAGTGGGAACTCAGGGTACACGGTGATCACAACAGCTATCCTGGCTGTCATGGAATGTCCAGAGAAGTTGGGAAGACAGATACATATTTTAAATGTACACAGATAGTCACACTTGTAATAAATGCTGTCAAAGAGAAACACTGGTTTTGGTGTTGAGTGTTTCGCAGGAAGGTCTAACCTAGCTGGGAGCATTCTGGAAGGCTACCTTGACAGAGGGACAAAGAGTGGATTCAGGGCCTAAATTTGGAGGTGGGAAGGAGTGGCAGAAGGCTGGAGAGGAGTACACAAAGCCTTTAGACCCCGGTGTTGACAGGAAGAAGTATAGAAACAGTATTTGCTTTGAAATCTTTAACTTTTGGTTTAGAAAGCAGGCATTTGAAGGCTTCACGCTTTTCTGTGATGTATAATGACATTATTCTATTTCACTTAAGGGACCACATCAAGTGTGATCTAACTCCTTTCAAGGAGTTATTTGACTAGAGGGAAATCAATTGAATTTTAAAAGCAGACTTACATTTTTGTGTAGAACAATCCTCCAAAAATAACCAGAAATCTTTTCCTCACATTTTCTTGGACTTTTTTTCCAAATAGAGAAATTCATTATATGGTGGGTTCTAAGTTATTCTGGGTACAAAAGGTGTCATTTTGATGGCATTTGTCTGGCCCACTTAGTTTAATTGTGTAGAACATGATACTGAGTGAAGTGAGGGGACACTTGCACCCCTGGTCGTCTTTCCATGGAGGAAACCAGCTGTTCCCACTCCCTTCTGGGTGGCAACACCTGTTGCCCTTTTGTAGCTTCCTGGGACTGGGTTATGTGAAGGCCAGCAGAGCCATGGGCCTGGCCTAGCTTATCACCTGTGGCTGCTATGGAGAAGGACCCAAAACACACCTCCCAAAATGGCCAACGGCCTGTCTGATTCATACAAAAAGGACAGCTTCAGTTTTTCTTTGGGTTGAGACCCCAATATGAATAAAACATCAGAGGGTGGAGGATAGTAGAGAAACTGTACATCTCTGAGTTTTTGTTTTTGTTTTTTGCTTGTTAAAGAAAGCATGGGAAAACAATGGGACACCTGAGTGGTTCAGTCAGTTAAGCCTCTGCCTTCGGCTCAGGTCATGATCCCAGGGTCCTGGGATCAAGCCCAGCCATCAGACTCCCCGCTCAGTGGTGAGCTTGCTTCTCCCTCTCCTCCCCTCTTGCTATCTCTGTCTCTCTCAAATACATAAATAAAATCTTTAAAAAAAAAAAAAAAGCATGGGAAAACAAAAGCTTTTAAAAATCAATTACATATATTCAAAATCTTTAATGAGTTCTATAAAATGATACCCCTAAACTAGAATACTTGTTGCAATTGATTTTTTTTTAATTGAAGGAGATAATAAGGAAAATGAGGATAAAGTAAGCCCTGGCCAGTCACACACACATTGTGTTTGAAACTGGATTTCTCCGTGCCTTGTATTTGGGGGAGATAAGACAGACCTTAGATGGAGTAAGGTGTCACCAATAACAAGGAATTCTTTCCCTTTCAAGGCAGTGATGGCCAGTGACTTTGCAGTGCCAAGATTCCGATACCTCGAAAGACTCTTAATTGTTCACGGACATTGGTGCTATTCCCGACTTGCCAACATGGTGCTGTACTTCTTCTACAAAAATACAGTAGGTATTTGACACTTTTGGTTTCTAGAGTTTTTGAATCAAAAAGCCTGAGCTGAGATTTATCAGACCATCCCCTGAATGTGGCCATCTGGCCATCCCAGGGCTTCCTGTTGGTTCCATCCTCCTTGGCCTTTGTGAACTTACCCTGGGCCTAGCCTGGCCTTGCCCACTATAGGCTCAGAAGTCTAGCTCACAGGCACATGAAGGTAGCTGCCCCTCTAAGGGAGAAAGTTGTGAAAACAGATCAAACAAGAATGTCCACTTAGTGCTTTAAAATAAGCAGTGGGAGAATCATGAGTTACAGTGGTCTGTACAGGGTCACACAGCTAGTGAGTGAGTAGTCAAGGCTGCATTTAACCCCAGCTCATCGGACTCCCAACTCTTAACCACTCTGTTAATGTGTTTCCTAGGAGCAGACTGCTGAGGTATCCATAGACAGGAATCCTCTAATCAGCGTACTCTCTAGAGCAGACGGGAAAATCCAGTGATAAGCAGGAGTGCAGTGGCAGTGCTGGAATCAAAATGAGAACACTTAGTCATGCTATGATCCCAATACTGAATGGCCTCTGTGGAAACGTACTCACACTGGGCCAGGTGTGTGAGTCCCCTGGTCAGGACACAGCTGTAGGGCCTGAGGAACAGGGCCACCTGTGGGGCCTTGCCACACTTTCTCCTGTGCTGATAGGGCAGACATTCCCCCTTCTGACCAGCTCGGTCTATAACTGACCCTCAGTCAGATCACACCCAGGCCTGGCTGGCTAATTACAGTTCTCTCTCTCTCCAGAGACTCTCATCAGGGCTCTGCTCCATTTCATGTTGATCTTAATGTTTAACTCTTAGTTCCTTTATTATTAAGTCTTTGGCAGACAGGTGTCCTTCTCTATAGCCCTCCAGGATGGATGCCATGGCCATTTTAGAACCCTGCTTTACTTGTAGGAAAGGGATAGACATTCTGCTAAGAAGTTGCTGATTTGCTACTTGTTGCTCTTGTCTCTAAAAGCTTGTGGCTAAATGTACAAACAAGGAGACAATAAATAAACTCTTGGGGTAAGTGATCTTTCAGGGTAATTCCACAAATCTGCCACGTTGGATGCCTCAATTCCAGTGTCAAGATCATCCTATACTCTTCTTAAAAAGGACAAAATACAATAAATTAAAAGAGATATATATTCATATATATATATATATATATATATATATATATATATGATTGTTTTTCTAATTCCATTAAAAAAAATCTCCATGCTAACTCTGAACTGCCATCAGTGTACCTCTTGTTCATGTTCTTGTTTGTTCTGGAGATTTAGACCTAACTATTTTTCCTAACCCTCTTACCCCCTTACCCTCACCCATTTTTCAAAATGTCTTCTAGCAAATGAATACAGATACTCAGGACCAATCATGGCATGTCTAATTTGATCAGTTGCGTCCTGGAAATTAATTCTGATTAATTCTAATTAAATTAATTAATTCTAATTAAATCCCAGGTTCTGCCTGGGATTCTGTCCAAAGACGTCTGTACCATGCTGCCCCTGGCCTTGGCCAATTACTCCCTTCTTTCTCCCATCCACCTGGCATTGCATCCCCAGAGCTAAGGCCCCCATGCATATACTTGTAAGCCTAGAGGTTCCCAGTTCCCAAAGAGGTGGATGGGTGCTTGAGTACAGATGAGTGCGGCTGGGCAGATGGAACCCCAGCTCTGTTTCTGTCATTAATTTCTGTGCAATCTTGAGCAAGTTATTTGCTTTCTAGGGATTTTGTTTCCTTTATTTGAAAACAAAGCATAAGAGTTGAGTTCTACTCTCCATAATTCCTCATGAAAATTTCTTAGACTGGGGGGAGGGAATTCAGCATTTCAGTTGCAGATGAGTGCCAGAGTGGCCACCTGAATGGGCACAGCCTCCTGCCTGTCATGATGAATCTGTCCTCATGAAGCGGATGGGAGGGAGAAGGAGATGTCTGTCTTTATTCCATATAAGAGGCAGGACCTCTGTTAACAAGCACTGATTATTACCCTGCCTCCCAAAGTGAGAAATTCATTAGTTTTAGGAGTAAGTTGGTCTTCCTTTCCAATAAAACAGAGAAGAAAAGTTTCCATGGCAACAGTAGTTTGGGAAGAAGGCTTTTTGGTACTATAAGAAAAAAAAATGTCAATTATCTAAGTACTTTTCCTCCTCTTTCTCTTGACTCCTGTTGTTCACTGATGACTCATTAGGCTGAGCCTGTGGGGGTGGGTGAGAGAAAGTCAGCCGTGGGAGTGAGAAGGGAAGAAAGTCAATGAAAAACCCAAGTTTGTCAGTTTGCAGTTTGGAAGGGAAAAATTGCATTAAGTCATAGATTGAAACAAGATTTGGAGGATATGTGTCATTTTTTTCCTGATCTTCAGACCAAGCCATTTTCAGGTCCAGAAACCAAAGCTCAGAGAAGGTAAGTGACTGAGTCAAGGTCAGAAAGATAGATAGGGGCAGCTCTAGAACCAAAACCCAGGCCATTACCTGTGGTCCCCTGCAGAGAATGCCAAGACCCACAAGTGGTTTGAACAGGGCGGCTTTATTACTTATACAATCACCGTAGTCAAGTCATTTAACGTCTTGGACCTGAGTTTCCTTCTCTCTGAGTGGCGTAAGCACACTGGCCTGGCTTGAGCCTCAGAGGAAATAGCTGTACTGCTAATTGAAACAACAATAGATCATAAGTAGCTATTGTGTACAAGGAGACCTCGTGAGTACTTTAAATGCACAAGTTCATTAATCCTCACAACAATCCATAGCTAAGTACCATTGGGGGGTACCCATGTCATGGACAAGGACACTGAGGCAGAAAGGGGTTAAATGATCTGTGCCAAATTATACAGCTAATAGGTGCAAATGCTTTGCCATTGCTAAATTGCCATGCCCCCATGTAAATGCACTCAAGCCACTGAAGTTCAGTGATCAGGTAATAGGGGGAAGAGATCCACCCAACCCCTCCTACTGAGCATGGGCTTGAAGAGACTATTCAACCTCCCTGATCCTCACTTTCCTGTTCAGCAAAGCAGGGGTAGCTATAAGAACCAGTGATAATACCTATACCTCACCTGCCAGCAGAGTGCCTGGTGGATATCTGGGCTTGGTCAAGGCAGCAATGTTGGTATCATCATCAACTTTGTTGCCATGCTTGTGTGTGTCCTCCCTGCCATGGGAGTCAAGAATTGCCCACTGTTCCTCATCAGAAAGAGTACGTATCTAAAGAGAGAGGCAGGATCTGGGATGTAGACCAGGTAGGTTTGGTTTAGGATCACAGAGGACAGCTACTAGGGAAGAAGATGTGTGAGCAACCCTAGACCCTGCTGAACCTTTATGGGGAATTCCTGTACTTAACCGGACCTCATCTCCTCAGCTGCCTGTGGGAACAAAGAAAGAGTTTGTCCTGTGAAGTTAAGGGACTGTCAGGAAGAGCCTAGCCAGCACTTTCGTAAGTGCTCAATTAATGCTGTTCCATCCAATCTGCACTTCTTGCTGGCTGGTACCAGCATCATCTGTCCATGGGCGGTCCTTGGGAATTCTCATCTCCCATTGTCAGTCCTTCATGCTCAAGGAAATGAGGAGGGAGAGAGAGGGCAACAAGATTGGGCTGCCTTTGGAGGAAATTTCTGCCTATAAATTCGATCTGTATGGTCAAATTCTACAAAACCCTTAGATCCCTCGGGTGTGAATCAGCAAGGACAGCTAAGAATTGTCTGTCCCCGTTCTTCTTTTCTTGATTTCAGATGTTCGTGGGCCTCCTGTTTTGGTTCCAGTTTTACTGTGGCTTCTCTGCGTCTGCCATGATTGACCAGTGGTATCTGATCTTCTTTAATCTGCTCTTCTCATCACTTCCCCAGCTCGTGACTGGGGTGCTGGACAAGGACGTGCCAGCTGACGTGCTGCTGACTGAACCACAGCTCTACAAGAGTGGCCAGAACATGGAGGTGAGGCTCCCCTCCTGCCCCCACCTCCCATTTCTTGGCTCTCCCACCATCCACATTCACCTTAACAGAAAGTGCAAGTCTCTATACTACCCTGTAAATGGACACCCTGGGAAAAATTGTTAAAATTTTGGAAAATGCCCAGTGGGAGGTAAAAAATGAATTCTGTGTACTTGATTGTGCTGTGTATTAAGTAGAGTGAGCTTACTGTTTGGAGTGATGGTATCCTGGTATATGCATATGTCCAAACCCATCAAGATGAATACATTAAATGTGTGCAGTTTTTGTGTGTCAATTTACCTCAATAAAAAAAGAGGGAGATTAATAGAAAAGGTATAATGACATGAAAAGTCTCTACACCAATAGTCTCCAGGAGCCCAAGGAAAGTCCACTTGGAATCAGTCAGGGTCACATGGATTGCTGCCTCCTGAGCAGGGATTTTTCTAAAACAATCCCCTGAAAATGTGATTTATTTTGAATGGGAATTAAGCAGGAGATAAACCCATGGGGAAACCATTGAGAGAATAAGTGAATACAAACAGATATAAATACATGTTTACATCAACACACCACATAGATTGACATGCTAATTACCAGCTATTCCTACCAGCATTTAAAGTTGGCCCTCTAAGTGCTTCTCTTTGCTAGTTGTAATTATTGTATGTGTGCAAAGGGAATGGAGCTCCCTATCTCTTACAACAGTCTCTGATTTAGAATGAGTTTACTTTTGAGTTGACTTCCCCTGGTCACCTTCATTGACACTGGGTTCCCTCAGAGGTAGGCAGCAGGAGTGGGGCTGTGGGGTGGGAGTAACTCAGGGTCATGCAGATGAGGATGGCCTCTGCTTGTTACCTGTCACTGGAGGAATGCCTGTACTCAGCTTGGCCTCCTGTCCTTGGCCAGGGTCTGGGACTGGCCAACGGAACCAGACATAAGGAGTTTGTCCTGTGGAGCTAGGGGACTGAAGGAGGAGCCTAGCCAGCACTTTCTTAAATGCTCAGTAAATGCTCATTCAGTCCGATCTACATTTCCTGCAGGCCAGTACCAGCCCCAGCTGCTTAGGAGCTCTGAGCCAAATACAAATTTGGTTACCCAGTAAATGAAGCCTTGATCAGTCCATATCAAGGTCATTTTTGCCCTCAGTGTACCGCTTTTTTATTTTAACATTAAACACTTCCATGATCTAATTTTAAAAGGTTCACTTTTAAGAAACATTCTAGGGGACCCACCAACAAAGGGCAGCAACACTCTGACAAAGTAGGAGTGGAAGAACTCAAATTGGAGCAGGATGTCTACAACTTGAGGTGTTATGCCTACTGTCAGAAAATACTCCTTCAGGGGCACCTGGGTGGCCCAGTCAGTTAAGCGTCGAACTCGTGATTTTGGCTTAGGTCATGATCTCAGGGTGGTGAGACAAGCCCCACGTTGGGCTCCAACCTCAGTGGGGAGTCTGCTTGAGATTCTCTTGCTCTGCCCCTCCCCCTGCTCGCTCTCTCTCTCTCTCTTTCAAATAAATACATCTTTAAAAAAAAAAAAATGCTCCCTCATAGGATTTAGGAAGTGGTTTTATCTGTCTTCTGTTGACCTAGAGCTAGAGTAGCTGGTCTTATGGACAGATGCTCTGAATGATTGACCCAGCGATGATGCCTCTGCAGATGTTCCTGTAGTGTTTTTTCCCCAGCCCTCTGGGACCTCAACTCGCCAAAGTCCTGAATTAGCAAGTTGCCCTGGGATGCTTATCTTGTGCATTGATGGCCCTGTAGCTATTGGAAGACATCATTCGAAGAGATGCTTACTTCCCTATAATTTCTGTGCTTGTTTTTGTTTTTGTTTTTGTTCTGTCGCAGGAGTACCGGCCGCGCACGTTCTGGTTCAATATGGCTGACGCCGCCTTCCAGAGCCTAGTTTGCTTTTTCATTCCTTACCTGGTAAGTTGGCACCTGGCACAGTCTTTCTCAGCAGCTTCATCCAGCAACCCACAGACACAGGACACTACTGTCTTTCAGGCGTACTATGACTCAGACACGGATGTGTTTACCTGGGGAACCCCCATCACGGCCATCGCGCTGTTCACCTTCCTTCTGCACCTGGGTATTGAAACCAAGACCTGGGTAAGAGCTGTGGGCATGATCCCTCGGGGTGCTGATGCTGTGGGCCCCACACTCCCAGGCAGATTCCATGACATCTAGAAGATTTCTGAGCAGACAGGTGACTGCAAAGCCAGCTTCACTGTGGAGAAGGGAAACAAATACATGGGCCCGCCACATGTATTGGAGGCCCTGATGTGGGAACTGCTGCATCCTGACTGGTGATCTTCACCTGGGCAGATCTTTGCTCCCTCCTGCCTGTTCTGCTCTCCTCCTCCACCCCACAACCCCCTTTCCCTCTCTCTTTCCTTCCTATTCCTGACTTCATCTCCCTGACTGTGTCCAGGCTGGTCTACAGATGCCAGCAGCTTCATCAAGCCCTCCCAGCTGCCTATACCACAGACCCGTGTTTTCACTAAGCCCTTAGAACAGCTACCCACTGATGGATGACCAGTACATTTCATTGAAATAAATGCCCTGTCTTTCTCTTTCCCCCTTAGACCTGGCTCAACTGGATAGCTTGCGGCTTCAGTATCCTTTTGTTTTTCACTGTGGCTTTGATTTACAATGCTTCTTGTGCAACATGTTATCCTCCATCCAACCCTTATTGGACTATGCAGACATTACTGGGCGACCCCGTGTTTTACTTGACTTGTCTCATAGCACCTGTCGCTGCACTACTTCCCAGGTGGGTATCAGGGACAGTGTCCCTCAAGTCCTAAAGAAGCTCTGAGAGAGTTCTTGCACCTGTGTTTTTGTAGTGTGAAAGTCTCAGAAGACTCAAAGGCACCACCCACAGATGACTGTTTCTTCTATGCTCTTTCCAGATTGTTTTTCAAAGCCGTGCAGGGGAGTCTCTTCCCCACCCAACTTCAACTGGGGCGCCAGCTGGCCAAGAGGTCCCCCAAGAAACTCATTGCTCCCAAAGAGACCTTTGCTCAGGGACATCTCCCAGGAGAACCCAGAACTCAGTCATCAGAACAGAAAAGCATCAGTACTTCTGGACCCTTCTCCCAGGACTGCACCTCACAGGCATCTTGGCACATACAGCGACCAGCCTGCTCCCCAGAGGCTAGTGGGGAGCCCAACGTGGTGGACATGAATGTGCCTTTAAGGGAGGATATTCTACTGGAGGGACTGAGCAGTCAGGCCCCAGGGTCCTCCATGTCAAGGGAGGCTATCCTGGAAAGGTGTCCTGGGGACTCCAAGATGAAACCCACCAGTACCAGCAGGGCAACCCCCCTGTCGTCCATTTTCAACCTGCCCAACTTCAGCTCCCTCAACTGGATTTCCTCCCTCTCATTGGTCAGTGGGCTGGGAAGTGTCTTACAGTTCTCTCGAAGTAGTTTACAGATGGACAAGCAGGACAGCGAGTTCTTGCCCAGTCCCCCTCAGCCAGACCAGGATCTATGTGGCTTAAGCGGGCAGACCACTGACTACTTCTAGGAACATCTTCCAGAGACTGCGGTGGATGGCAGTAGCAGTGAAAACCTAGAAATGGCCTCTTTTTTTTTTTTTTTTTGTAACTTAGATGTTAATATTATTTATGTTTATTATTTGCACAGAAGAGTTCTAGTGAGATGTATTTTATGTTTCCAAGGCTAACACAGGAAATGAAAGGTACCAAAAAAGAAAGTTTATTTTTTAAAAGTTCTAAGTAGAATATATTGAAAAGAAAAATAAGAGCTTTAACGTATATAAAAGTTTAAAGAACAGTAACACTTGAAAAGTGTGTTTAGATTTATTTTTTCATCTCATTTTATAAGAAAATGCAATATGATTAATTTTCTTCAACAGGCACTACCTTGGCTTTCCCCCATGTGAAACGTGTGTATGAGCTCAGTGAATCCCAGATGGTTGTGGACAACAGTGAGGGGAGATGACAGGGCAAGCATGCAACTTCTCTGTCCTTGTCTCCTGTTTCCCCACCCTGCCTCCACCAGCCTGGGAGAGCTTGGCTCTGCTTCACCCAGAAAAGGGAAAGAGAGAATGCATGCATGGAGTTCATCCCAGTGTTGAAATCTATACAGGCATTCTGTAAAGATCGCCTTGTAGGTATTACAGTCCCTATGTAGGGTCTTGCCTATCAAAATCATAACAAGCAATAAACAACCTTCACTTTGCAAGGAGAATGTGTCCTGTTGCCACCATTGTGTGAAGTTATTAATATGTGACCTAACAGCATGTTCTGAGTACCACGGGGAACTTCTTCATGACAAGTCCTCTTAAACACCATGAAGGATACAGCTGGGTCCCACGAAAGCTGCATACTGTAACGCTATGACACTAGGTTAAAGCACAGCTCTATACACCAGGCGACCAGCCCCACAAGACCCTTCCTGCCAAGAGGCTAGGCTTTTTAAGTGTGTATCTTTAGACATTTGTCTTATGAGTCATTTCTGTTCCTCTAAACAGAGGGAAAAGGAGGGAAAAATTCTGAAATATCCAAGGCAATTAATTATATAGCATTTCCTCTGAAGAGAACTTTCTTTGCACTTAAAAAAATTTATTTAAATTCAACTTAGTTAACATAGTGTATTATTAGATTCAGGGGTAGAATTTAGTGATTCATCAGTTGCATGACACCCAATGCTCATTACACCAAGTGCCTTCCTTAATGCCCATCACCCAACTACCCCATCCCCCAACCCACCACCCCTTCAGCAACCCTCAGTTTGTTTCCTATAGTTAAGAGTCTCTTATGGTTTGTTTCCCTCGTTTTAATCTTATTTTTCCTTCCCTTCCCCTATGTTCATCTGTTTTGTTTCTTAAATTCCACATATGAGTGAAATCATATGGTATTTGTCTTTCTCTAACTTATTTTACCTAGCATACTACCCTCTAGTTCCATTCATGTAATTGCAAATGGCAAGATTTTATTCGTTTTGATGGCTGAGTAATATTCCAGTGTGTGTGTGTGTGTGTGTGTGTGTGTGTGTGTGTGTGTATACACCACATCTTCTTTATCCATTCATCTGTCAATGGACATCTGGTCTCTGTCCATATTTTGGATATTGTGGACATTGGGATGCATGCACCCCATCAAATCACTATTTTTGTACCTTTTGGATAAATACCCAGCAGTGCAATTGTTGGGTTCTAGGGTAGTTTTATTTTTAACTTTTTGAGGAATCTCCATACTGTTTTCCAGAGTGGCTGCACCAGTTTGCATTCCCACCAACAGTGTAAAAGGGTTCCCCTTTCTCCACATCCTCACCAACATCTGAGTTGTTAATTTTAGCCATTCTGACTGGTGTGAGATGATATCTCATTGTGGTTTTGATTTGGATTTCCCTGATGAGAAGTGATGTTGAGCATTTTTCATGTGTCTGTTCGCCGTTGGTATGTTTTCTTTGGAGAGATGTCTGTGCATGTCTTCTGTCCACTGACTGGATTTTTTTGTTTTTTTGGGTGTTGAGTTTGATAAATTCTTTATAGATTTTGGATACTGGCCCATTATCTGATATGTCATTTGTGAATATCTTTTCCCATTCCATAGGTTGACTTTTGGTTTTGTTGACTGTTTCCTTTGCTGTGCAAAAGCCTTTAATCCTGATGAAACCCCAATACTTCATTTTTGCTTTTATTTCCCTTGCCTTTGGAGACATGTGTAGCAAGAAGTTGCTGTGGCTGAGGTCGAAGAAGTTGCTGCCTATGTTTTCCTCTAGGATTTTGATGGATTCCTGTCTCATGTTCAGGTCTTTCATCCATTTTGAGTTTATTTTTGTGCGTGGTGTAAAAAAGGTGGTCCAGTTTCATTCTTCTGAATGTGACTGTCCAGTTTTTCCAACACCATTTGTTGAAGAGACTGTCTTTGTTCAATTGGCTATTCTTGCCTGCTTTGTCAAAGATTAGTTGACCATACAGTTGAGAATCCATTTCTGAGCTCTCTATTCTGTTCCATTGATATATGTGTCTGTTTTTCTGCCAGTACCATACTGTCTTGATGACTATAGCTTTGTAATACAGCTTGAAGTCCAGAATTGTGATGCCTCCAACATTGTTTTTCTATTTCAACATTACATTGTCTATTTGGGGTCTTTTATGGTTCCATGCAAATTTTAGGATTGTTTGTTCTAGTTCTCTGAAAAATGCTGGTGGTATTTTGATAGAGATTGCATTAGATGTATAGATTCCTTTGGGTAGCATGGATATTTTAACAGTATTTGTTCTCCCAATCCATGAGCATGGAATGTTCTTCCATTTCTTTGTGTCCTCTTCAATTTCTTTCATAAGTGTTCTATAGTTTTCAGAGTACAGATCCGTCACCTCTTTGGTTGGGTTTATTCCTAGGTATCCTATGGTTTTTGGTCCAGTTGTAAATGGGATCGATTCCTTGATTTCTCTTTCTGATGCTTCATTGTTAGTGTATTGAAATGCAACTGACTTCCGTGCATTGATTTTATATCCTGAAACTTTGCTGAGTCTTTGTATCAAATCTAGCAATTTTTTGATGGAGTCTTTTGGGTTTTCTACATTGCATATCATCATGTCATCAGTGAAGAGTGAAAGTTCAACTTCTTTGCCAATTTTATTTCTTTTTGTTGGGTGATTGTTGAGGCTAGGTCTTCCAGTACAATGTTTAATAACAATGGTGAGAGTAGACATCCCTGTCTTGTTCTTGACTGTAACAAAAAAACTCTCAGTTTTTCCTTGTATTAGCTTTGTGTCTTTTGTATATGGATTTTATGATGTTGAGGTATGTTTCCTCTATCCCTACATGGTGGAGGGTTTTTATCAAGAAAGGATGCTGTATTCTGTCAAATGCTTTTTCTGCATCTATTGATAGGATCATATGGTTCTTGTCCTTTCTTTTATTAATGTGATGTAACACATTGATTGATTTGTGGATGTTGAACCACCCCCGCAGCCCAGGAATAAATCCCACTTTGTACTGGTGAATAATCCTTTTAATGTACTGTTGGATCCTGTGAGCTAGTATCTTGGTGAGAATTTTTGCATCCATGTTCATCAGGGATATTGGCCTGTAATTCTCATATTTAGTGGGGTCTCTGTCTGGTTTGGGATCAACGTGATGCTGGCCTCATAGAATGAGTTTGGAAATTTTCCTTCCATTTCTATTTTTTGGAACATTTCAGAAGAATGGGAATTAATTCTTCTTTAAATGTTTGGTAGAATTCCCCTGGGAAGCCATCAGCCCTGGACTTTTGTTTGTTGGGAGATTTTTGATTACTGATTCAATTTCTTTGCTAGTTATGGGTCTGTTCAAACTTCTAATTTCTTCCTGTTACAGTTTTGGTAGTTCATATGTTTCTAGGAATTTAACTATTTCAAGATTGCCTAATTTGTTGGCATATAATTTTTCATAATACTGTCTACAATTAATTGTTTGCATTTCTGTGGTATTTGTTGTGATCTCTCCTCTTTCATTCATGATTTTATTTATTTGGGTCCTTTCTCTTTTCTTTTTCATTAGTCTGGTTAGGGGCTTAGAAATCTTATTAATTCTTTTGAAGAACCAGCTCCTAGTTTTGTTGATCTGTTCTACCGTTTGTTTGTTTGTTGTTTCTGTATTATTGATTTCTGCTCTAATCTTTATTTCTCTACTCCTGCTGGACTTAGGCTTTGTTTGCTCTTCTTTTTCCAGCTCCTTTAAGTGTAAGCTTAGATGGGATATTTGAGACTTTTCTTGCTTCTTAGGGTAGACCTGTATTGCCGTATACTTCCCTCTTATGACTGCCTTTGCTGTATCTCAAAGGTTTTGGGCTGTCATGTTATCATTTTCATTTGCGTCCCTGTATTTTTGTAATTCTTCAATTTCCTGGTTTAACCATTCATTCTTTAGTAGGATATTGTTTAACCTCCATGTATTTGTGATCTTTTCAAATTTTTTCTTGTCGTGGGCTTCAAGTTTCACAGCAGCGTGGTCAGAAAAGATGCATGGCAGGAGCTCAATCTTTTTGTACTTCCTGAGGGCTGATTTGTGACCCAGTATGTGATCTTTTCAGGAGAATGTTCCATGTGCACTTGAAAAGAATGTGCATTCTGCCGCTTTAGGATGAAATGTTCTGAATATATCTGTTAAGTCCGTCTGGTTCAGCGTGTCATTCAAAGCCATTGTTTCCTTGTTGATTTTCTGCTTAGATGATCTGTCCATTGCTGTGAGTGAGGTGTTAAAGTCCCCTACTATTATTGCATTATTACCAATGAGTTTCCTTATGTTTGTTATTAATTGATGTATATATTTGGGTGTTCCCAAGTTAGGGGCATAAATATTTACAATTGTTAGAACATCTTGTTGGACAGACCCTTTTATTATGATATAGCACACTTCTTCATCTCTTATTAGAGTCTTTGGTTTAAAATCTAGTTTGTCTGTACAAGGATGGCTCCTCTGGCTTTCTTTTGATGTCTACTAACGTGATAGATGGTTCTCTATCCCCTCACTCTCAGCTGGAGATGTCTTTAGGTCTAAACTGAGTCTCTTGTGAGCAGCATATTGATGATGGGTCTTGTTTTGTTTTGTTTTTATCCATTCTGATGCCCTGTCTTTTGATTGGAGCATTTAGTCCATTGACATTCAGAGTAATTATTGATAGATATTAATTTAATGCCATTTTATTCCCTGTAATGTCACTGTTTGTGGAGAGTTTCTCTGTTTCTTTCTAATCATTGTTGCTTTTGGTCTTTCTTTCTCGCTCAAAGGGTCCCCTTTAATATTTCTTGCAGGGCCGGTTTAATGGTCATGAACTCCTTTAGTTTTGTTTGTCATGGAACCTCTTTATCTCTCCTTCTATTCTGATGACATCCTTGCTGGATAAAGTATTCTTGGCTGCATATTTTTTCCCATTTAGCATGTTGAATATATCATGCCAGTCCTTTTTGGCCTTCCAAGTCTCTGGAAGGTCTGCTGCCATTTTACATTTCTACACTTGTAAGTTAAAGACCTCCTGTCCTGAGCTGCTTTCAGGATTTTCTCTTTATCTTTGAAATTTGCAATCTTCACTATTACAGGTTGAGGTGTTGACTTATTTTTATTGATTTTGAAGGGGGTTCTCTGTGCTTCCTGGACTTGAATGCCTGTTTTCTTCCCCAGATTAGAGAAGTTCTCAGCTATAATTTGTTCAAATAAACCTTCTGCCCCTCTCTCCCACTCCTCATTATCTGGAACCTCTATTATCTGGATTTAATTTTGCTTTATGGAATTACTGAATTCCCTTAATCTTCGTGATCTAGCAGTTTTCTTTCCCTCTCCTTTTCTGCTTCCTTATTTTCCATCATTTTATCTTCTGTATCACTGATTTGTGCTTCTGCCTCATTCATCCTCGTTTCTATGGCCTCCACTTGGGACTGCATCTCAGTAATTTAATTCCCTGTCAGTGAGTACGACCTCCTGTTCTTTCTTTTGGGGTGAATCTCTCCATCTTGTCATTTTGTCCAGAAAAGAAAGTAGAAAGAAGGAAGGGGAAAAACAACAAAGACAACAATAACAACAACAGGGGAAAAAAACAAAAAACTAGATCCTGGGAGTGCTTTGTTCTGCTTAAGAGACACTAGATCCCAAAATAAGAAAGAAAATATATTTTTTTCGTGAAGATAAAATAAAAGGAAAGGAAAAAAATTAAAATTACAAAGTTTAAAATAAATACTAAAAAAGTTTAAAAATTGAAAAAATAAGAAAATAACTGAAAAAATAATACTAAAAGACTAAAGAATAAAAATACAAAGAATGGTATATACTGTTTTCCCCAAGAGCTGAAGCTTTGCAGCCCTCTATGATCAGTGAACGTGGTGTGAGTGAGTTGTTTTTATTGGTCTTATAGGGGCGGGGCCTGTTGTGCCGGTTCTCAGGTGGACTTGCCCTAGTGCAAATGCACCTCTTTTGCAGGAGCAGGGTTCTGTGTAAGTGGCTCCAGACTCCACTAGGTGGCGCTGTTTTGCTCCCTGAAGGCTCTCAGAGCTTATGGGCAGGATGAATATGGCTGTGCCCCCCTCACAGAGCTGAGAATTCAAGTCCCCACTCTTCAGTGAGCCAAGTATTTTACCTCAGTGTTTTATCTCAGATTCAAAACGCCAAATTTTATGGACTCCTGCAGTGTGGACCCATGTTGTTCCTCCCGGGAGTGGGTGGAGGGTCTTCCTACATTTCTGTCTTTTGCTGGACCCCTCCCAGGAGAGCAGTCAATCATGCAGAGGTTTGCAGTTTATGGCAAACCAGAGCAGAAAGCCAGCACCTAGACTCCCTGATCTCAGCCAGCTTCCCTGCTCCTATGCCTGGGAATTCTGCTGCACTCAGGCTCGACCCGTTCTTCTTGTGACCCTGGGATCCTAAGACCATGCTGTTACACCTGGGATTCCACCCTCTTCACCACCTGAATGCCTTAAGCCAGGCACACCCGTCTTCCCCACACTGTACCAGACTTTAAAAGTTCTGATTTTGCCCTCCGCTGATTATAATACTTTGCAATAACCTCCTTAAGCAGGTTCCCTCCCCTTCGCCATATCCTCAGCAATATCACACTGGAGTCAAGTCTCCCCACCTCCTACCTTCCAAACAGTGGTTGCTTTTCTACTTCTAGACTTGCAGCATTTGTTTTTTCAGATCTCTGATTTCTCAGGTGTACAGAATGATTTGATAACTATCTAGTTGTATTCCAGGTACAAGAAAAACTTAAAGTCCTCCTACTCCTTCACCATCTTAACTGCTCCACCCTCTGTTTGCACATTGTCAACAGCTGTGAGTCAGTGGCTCTGCTCAGCCTTGGGATGTGAAGTGAGCAGCATGTGCTCCCTGCTTAGGGGTCTTGTGGCTGCTTGTCTCCAAGAAGAGCAAGGTACTGAGGGTGGAGGATCTCAGGAGAAGCACTTCCTAGGCACAGCACACCAGGAAGAATGGCTGGTTATCCAGTGTGTGTGGGGGTCTTTGAACAAGACAGAAGATGTACCTCATCTAGTTAGAAAGGGAAGGCAGGACTCACTTCTACAAAGCCAGAGACAGGGTGGGCTTTGGGCCCATTGAACTCAGCATCTCAGACCTGGGCCTTTACCCCCTTCTCCCTAAGCGCTCTGGGGTCAGTTTTGTCCTAAGGCTGGTTTTGTTCTTTGTGATACATGGCCAGAGCCAGGTCCCACAGTCCAGAGGAGAGGGCATTGCTCTCTACCCAGAAACAGAGTTTTGGGTTCCTTCACCTCAAGGAGCACAGGTTGCAGTTGCTGGCAAATTGAGGGGAATATCCTGACTAGAGCTTCTGGCTAGAACTGGAAGGTTCCCTCCAACTACCTGAGTTGCATGAGTGGATTCTTAGGAATATCTGGGCCCTGTTAGAGCAGGGAGAAAGAAGGAGGATTGGAAGGGGCTTCAGCAGCCAGCGGTGACCAGAACCGGAGGTGATGCTGTCTCAACTCTCTCCCTTCATGCCTAAGGCTGCTTTATCTCTTTTTGGAACAACATGTACAAAAAGAACTTACTTGGGAAGATACACAGCACTGCTCTCCTGGGTTAATGTAATGCTTGTTAGCACAAAGTACAAGAAAAACTATATGCATACTTCCCTATCACAGTTCAGCATGCTCCAACTTCCAGATTTTCTTGCATTCACTGACCCTCTTTCCAAAGACTTCTCTCCTCCCTAGATACGTCCTCTTGGAAAATGGTATGATCGAGGAATTGGCTTTAGGAATATGCATACCAAAGCCATTTCAGAGAAATAAACATCATAAAGGGCACTGTCAACTACTCTGTAGGATGACAAATATTCATAGAAGCCTACAATACTAGTCTATCACAAGCAAGTAAGTGTGATCTCAAAATGAACATGGTACAGAGATGAACTTGATGATTATCTTTAAAAAACACTGAGTAGGATTTGAGTTAAAATGGCAGTGCAGTAGGGGGACCCTATGCTTGCCTTGTCCCTCAAGCACAGCTACATAAATATCAAATCATTCGGAACACCCAAAAAATTGATCTGAAGACTGAGAGAACAAACTGCAGAACTAGAGGGAGAAAAGAGGCCATATAGTGGAAACTAAGAGGTGCGGAGATATGATTCAGGGGAGAAAAGAATCTCAGGTGCTACAGAGGGGAGGAAGCCTTCATATCGGCGGGGGGGGGGGGGGGTGGAGAGAAAGAGGAAAAACAGGATTACACCAGAAAAATCCTCAAAATCATTGACTGGGAAAACTATAGCAACTGATAATGGTGAGTTTTTACAAGCAATGAAACTTAAAGTCTGAAGTTCTAAAAGTCTGCACCATCCCCGGTAAAGCCTGATGGGCATAGGGCTTCTGTTGGGAAGAGGGACAGGGGCCTGGGAACAGACAGCATGGTCTGAGGATCCCCTGGGTTGCAATGGGAGAGATAGTCCCCCTTCTTGGAGTGCATTTGGGAGAAGGTGGCACTGCTTCTCAGGGGACAAAAGAGCTGGCAGGTGTCAATATGTTGCTCCATTCCTTAGCATAGGAAGAGAGATACCTGCCAACGGCAGCAAACCTTGGTGCTGGCTTTTTGCTGTGTTTCAACATGAACTCCAAGCCCCTGCACAATGTGCAATTGCTTTTCTGGAACAAACTGACACCAGTGATAGCATGGTGATACCCTTCCCCAGAGGATCAGTGCAGGTCCACACTACACTTGGTTCCTAAAATTTGGGGTTTTGAAACCCAGCCCCGCATGCCTGAGTTAAAATAGAGGAACAATGAACTGCTGGGTGGGCAAACAGCTTGGACACAGACATGGTGAAGGCAGGGATCTGACAGAAATCTGGGACATGATACAGGGTTATTCACTCTTCTGTGAGGGTTTTCTAAACAGTGGCAATCACAGACTCCCCACTCTGGGGACAAGAGAGTGGGGTGAGGCCATTTTCCCTTGCCCATCAGCACCGACAGACTTCAGTGAACAACACAGTACCCCTAGTGGGGGCTGGAGCCATTTAACCAAGACCTTCCCCGCTGCACCCACTTTACTAGAGCAAATCTGCCTGAGACACAGTGCAGCAGGCCCCACCCCCAGAAGACCAGCACAAACCACTAACATGCACCAACTCTACTTGATCATAGAATGCAGCAAATCTTCAGTTCCAGTGGAAATAGATTTGGCCTTATTTTAAAAAGCAGACCAAAGCATACCTAGTTAAAACACCACATGCTAGACAAGATCCAAACACTCACCACTGCAGGTAAGGAGAATCTGCAGAGGACTGACCCGAGGGAAAGAGCAGCCAACATATAAGAGCAGAGTGCACACTCTGAAACACTTCCTGAAGCACCAGGCCCTGATTAGTATAGATTCTCTTCTTAATATAGCCATTACTCTTAGAAACAGAAAATATAACAGGCTTTTCTAACACACACACACACACACACACACACACACACATAAAACTGACCTAGACAAATTGCCAAGACAGAGGAATTCACCCCAAAAGAAAGAACATGAAAAGGTCATGGCCAGGAATCTAATCAAAACAGATATAGGTAATACACCTGAACTAGAATTAAAACAACAATCATAAAAATACTAGCTGGGCTTGAGAAAAGCCTAGAAGACAGTAGAGAGTCCCTGACTGCAGAGATGAAGGAACTAAAAACTAGTCAAGCCAAAATAAAAAGTGCTATGACTGAGATACAAAACTAACTGCAGGTAATGACCACGAGCATAGAAGAAGCAGAGGAATGAATAAGTGATATAGGAGATAAAATTATGGAAGCTAATGAATCAAACAGAAGAGGGAAAGAAGAGTATTGGATCACAGACGTAGATTTAGGGAATTTAGCAACTCCATAAAGCATAACAATACTCATATAACAGGAGTCCCAGAAAAAGATCACAGGGAAAAGGGGGCAGAAAGTAATTTGAGCAAATTATAGCTGAAAACATCCCTAATCTAGGGAATGAAACAGACATCCAAATCCAGGAGGCAAGAGAACTCCCTTCAAAACCAAAAAAAGCTGGCCAACAACACATATTCTAGTAACATTTGCAACATGTTACTAACATGTCTCTAACAAAATAGAGAGATAAGGAAAGAATCCTTAAAGCAGCAAGGGAAGATAAGTCCCTAACCTATAAGGGAAGAAAAAGCAGGTTTGCAGCAGATCTCTATACAGAATCCTGGCAGGGAAAGAACTGGCATGATATATTCAACATGCTAAATGGGAAAAAATATGCAGCCAAGAATACTTTATCCAGCAAGGATGTCATCAGAATAGAAGGAGAGATAAAGAGGTTCCATGACAAACAAAACTAAAGGAGTTCATGACCATTAAACCGGCCCTGCAAGAAATATTAAAGGGGACCCTTTGAGCGAGAAAGAAAGACCAAAAGCAACAATGATTAGAAAGAAACAGAGAAACTCTCCACAAACAGTGACATTACAGGGAATAAAATGGCATTAAATTAATATCTATCAATAATTACTCTGAATGTCAATGGACTAAATGCTCCAATCAAAAGACAGGGCATCAGAATGGATAAAAACAAAACAAAACAAGACCCATCATCAATATGCTGCTCACAAGAGACTCAGTTTAGACCTAAAGACATCTCCAGCTGAGAGTGAGGGGATAGAGAACCATCTATCACGTTAGTAGACATCAAAAGAAAGCCAGAGGAGCCATCCTTGTACAGACAAACTAGATTTTAAACCAAAGACTCTAATAAGAGATGAAGAAGTGTGCTATATCATAATAAAAGGGTCTGTCCAACAAGATGTTCTAACAATTGTAAATATTTATGCCCCTAACTTGGGAACACCCAAATATATACATCAATTAATAACAAACATAAGGAAACTCATTGGTAATAATGCAATAATAGTAGGGGACTTTAACACCTCACTCACAGCAATGGACAGATCATCTAAGCAGAAAATCAACAAGGAAACAATGGCTTTGAATGACACGCTGAACCAGACGGACTTAACAGATATATTCAGAACATTTCATCCTAAAGCGGCAGAATGCACATTCTTTTCAAGTGCACATGGAACATTCTCCTGAAAAGATCACATACTGGGTCACAAATCAGCCCTCAGGAAGTACAAAAAGATTGAGCTCCTGCCATGCATCTTTTCTGACCACGCTGCTGTGAAACTTGAAGTCCACGACAAGAAAAAATTTGAAAAGATCACAAATACATGGAGGTTAAACAATATCCTACTAAAGAATAAATGGTTAAACCAGGAAATTAGGGGCGCCTGGGTGGCTCAGTCAGTTAAACGTCTGCCTTCGGCTCAGGTCATGATTCTGGGGTCCTGGGATAAGGTCCCACTTCAGGCTCACTGCTCATTGGGGAGTCTGCTTCTCCCTCTCCCTCTGTTCCTCCCTCTGCTAGTGCTCTCTCTCTCTCTGTCACTCCCATTCTCAAATAAATAAATAAATAAAATATTTTAAAAAATAATAAACCAGGAAATTAAAGAAGAATTTAAAAAAAACATGGAAGCAAATGAAAATGATAACATGACAGTCGAAAACCTTTGGGATGCAGCAAATGCAGTCCTAAGAGGGAAGTATACTGCAATACAGGCCTACCTCAAGAAGCAAGAAAAGTGTCAACTATATAATCTAAACTTACACCTAAAAGAGCTAGAAAAGGAAAACAAATAAATTGTAAAGTTAGCAGGCTAGGACATAATAAAGATTAGAGCAGAAATCAATGATATAGAAACAAATACACAAACAAAAAACCCCTATAGAACAGATCAACGTAACTAGAAGCTGGTTCTTTGAAGGAATTAGCAAAATTAATAAATCACTAGCCAGACTTATGAAAAAGAAAAGAGAAAGGACCCAAATAAATAAAATCATGAATGAAGTAGGAAAGAAATTAACAAACATCACAGAAATATAATTATAAGAAAATATTATGAAAAATTATATGCCAACAAATTAAACAATCTGAAAGAAATGGACGAATTCCTAGAAACATACAAACTACTGACTGTAACAGGAAGAAATTGAAAGTTTCAACAGACCCATAACCAAAAAAGAAATTGAATCAGTAATCAAAAATCTCCCAAGAAACAAAAGTTCAGGGCCAGATGACTTCCCAGGGGAAGTCTAACAAATATTTAAAGAAGAGTAATTACCTATTCTTTTAAAAATATTCTAAAAAAAAAAATGGAGATGGAAGGAAAACTTCCAAAGTCATTCTGTGAGGCCAACATCACCTTGATTCCAAAACCAGACAAAAACCCCACTAAAAAGGAGAATTACAGGCCGATATCCCTGATGAACCTGGATGCAAAAATTCTCACCAAAATGCTAGCTAATGATTGGATGCAACAGTACATTAAAAGAATGATTCACCATGGTCAAGTGGGATTTTTCTGGGGTGTAGGGGTGCTTCAATGTTTGCAAATCAATCGACATGATACATCACATTAACAAAAGAAAGGACAAGAACCATATGATCCTTTCAATAGTTGCAGAAAAAGCATTTGAAAAATACAGCATCCATTCTTGATAAAAACCCTCAAGAAAGTAGGGATAGAAGGAACATACCTCAACATCATAAAGGCCATATACCAAACACACACAGCTAATATCATCCTCGATGGGGAAAAACTAAGAGCTTTTTCTCTATAGTCAGAAACAAGACAGGGACGTCCACTCTCCCCATTGTTATTCAACATAGTACTGGAAGACCTAGCCTCTCCGAACAGAAAACAAATAAAAGACATCCAAATTGTCAAGGAAAAAGTCAAAAACTCATTACTTGCAGATGACATTATACTCTATGTAGAAAAACCAAAACACTCCATCAAAAAATTGCTAGAACTAATACATGAATTCAGCAAAGTGGCATTGATATAACATCATTGTACATTATTGTAAGATTCTGTACATTGATATAACATCAATGTACAGAAATCTGTGGCATTTCTAAACACTAATAATAAAGCAGCAGAAAAAGAAATCAAAGAATCGATCCCATTTACAATTACACCAAAAATCAAAAGCTACCTAGGAATAAACCTAAGCAAAGAGGTAAAGGATCTGTCCCCTCAAACTATAGAAACTATAGAAACTTATGAAAACTATAGAACACTTATGAAAGAAATTAAAGAAGACATAAAGAAATGGAAAAACATTCCATGCTCATGGAGTGGAAGAACAAGTATTATTAAAATGTCTATGCTACCCTGGGTGCCTGGGTAGCGCAGTCGTTAAGCGTCTGCCTTCGGCTCAGGGTGTGATCCCGGCGTTCCAGGATCAAGTCCCACATCAGGCTCCTCCACTGGGAGCCTGCTTCTTCCTCTCCCACTCCCCTGCTGTGTTCTCTCTCTCGCTGGCTGTCTCTCTGTCGCATAAATAAATAAAATCTTTAAAAAAAAAATGTCTATGCTACCCAATACAATCTACACATTCAATGCAATCCTTATCAAAATACCACCAGCATTTTTCAGAGAGCTAGAACAAACAATCCTAAAATTTGCATAGAACCACAAAAGACCCCAAATAGCTAAAGCAATCTTGAAAAAGAAAACCAAAGCTGGAAGCATCACAATTCTGGACTTCAAGCTGTATTACAAAACTATAGTCATCAAGACATATGCTACTGGCAAGAAAACAGACAGATTGATCAATGCAACAGAATAGAAAACTCAGAAATGGCCCCACAACTCTGTGGTCAATTAATCTTTGACAAAGCAGGAAAGAATGGAAAAGAGTCTCTTCAAGAAATAGTGCCGGGAAAACCAGACAGCCACGTGCAGAAGAATGAAACTGGATCACTTTTTTACACCATACACAAAGAAAAACTCAAAATGGATGAAATACCTGAATTTTGTTTTAAAGGGTTTATTTATTTGAGAGAGAGTGAGTGAGAGAGAGCAGAAGCCAGGAGGAAAGACGGGAGAAGTAGACTTCCCACTGAGCAGGGAGCCCAATGCGGGGCTTGATCCCAGAACCCTGGGATCATGACCCAAGCTGAAGGCAGACGCCCAAATGACTGAGCCACCCAGGCACCCCAAAAGACCTAAATTTGAGACAGGAAACCATCAAAATCCTAGAAGAGAACACAGACAGCAACCTCTTTGACCTCAGACATAGCAACATCTTATTAGACATGTCTCTGGAGGTAAGGGAATCAAAAGCAAAAATGAACTATTGGGATTTCATCAATATAAAAAGCTTCTGCACAGTGAAGAAAACAATTAACAAAACCAAAAGTCAACCTATAGAATGGGAGAAGATACTTGCAAATGACATACCTGATAAAGGGTTAGTATCCAAAATCTATAAAGAACTTATCAAACTCAACACCCGAAATATAAATAATCTAGTTAAGAAATGGGCAGAACAGACATTTTTCCAAAGACATACACATGGCTAACAGAAACATGAAAAGATGCTCAACATCACTCATCATCAGGGAAATACAAATCAAAACAATGAGATACCGCCTCACACTAGTCAGAATGGCTAAAATTAACAACACAGGAAGCAACAGATGTTGGTGACAATGCAGAGAAAAGGGAACCCTCTTGCACTGTTGGTGGGAATGTAAGCTGGTGAAGCCACTCTGGAAAAAAAAACACTATGGAGTGGTTTTATCAAAATAATGAGATACCGCCTCACACTAGTCAGCTAGTCAGACTGGCTAAAATTAACAACATAGGAAACAACAGATGTTGGTGACAATGTAGAGAAAAGGGAACCCTCTTGCACTGTTGGTGGGAATGTAAGCTGGTGAAGCCACTCTGGAAAAAAACCACCATGGAAGTTCCTCAAAAAGTTAAAAATAGAACTACCCTAGGACCCAGCAATTGCATTAGTAGGTATTTACCCAAAGGATACAACAATACTAATATGAAGGGGCATATGCACCCTGATGTTTAAAACAATATTATCAACAATAGCCAACTTATGGAAAGAGTCCAAATGTCTATCGACTGATTAATGGACAAATAAGATGTCGTATATATATATTCAACATGGAATATACACAATGGAATATTTCAGCCATCAAAAAGAATGAAATCTTGCCATTTGCAATGATGTGGATGGAGCTAGAGTGTGTTTTGCTAAGTGAAATGAGTCAGTCCAAGATAGACAAATAGCATATAATTTCACTCATATGTGGAATTTAAGAAACAAAACAGTTGAACACGGGAAAGGGAAAAAAAAAGAGAGAGGGAAGCAAACCATAATAAGAGACTCAAAGCTAGAGAGCACAAACTGAGAGTTGCTGGAGGGGAGGTGAGCAGGGGGTAGGCTAAATGGGTGATGGGTATTAAGGAGGGCACTTGTTGTGATGAGCACTGTGTGTTATATGTAAGTGATGAATCACTAAATTCTACTTCTGAAACCAATATTACATGGTGTGTTAATTAAATAGAATTTAAATAATAACTTAAAAAAAGAAAAAGCAATGGGTAGTGTATGTTACCCAAATCCTAATCACAAATGTAAAATAATTAAGAAAGCTGGGTTTCTAGGGTTACCACTGCTTCTAGTGACAAAATGGCAGGACTAATTATTTGACTTTATACAGAATGCCTAGTTCAAACCACCAATCAGTTTTAAGTTTTTGGAGCCTAGATCTTGTGTCCTCTTCACCTTGTATCCCCAGCACTAGCATAGAACTTAGCTCTTAGAATGTGTTCAGTAAATGTTTGATGGATCCAAGAATAAATGTTAATAGTGAAACACTAAAGGCATTCTAGTTAAAATCAGAGATAAAGAAAGTTGCTTGTTATAACCCATTATTATTTAATATTTTCTGGAATTTCTGGTTAATGCAATAAGATGTGAATTTTAGAAAAGAATCAATATTGGAATTTGAAACCAAATTATCATTACTTCCAAATTCTGTGTTTATATGCCTAAAAAATCCAAATGAATTAATTAAAAGGCTCTCAGAGCTAATAAGAGGAAACAATAAGTTGACTATAAGGAAAACAAACTGTGTAGCTTTCTTATAAAGCATAATGGCAGAAGGAAAAGATCTAATCACCAATACAACAGGAACACTAACAAAAATTCAAATGCCAAAGAATAATCTCCGTAAGTTATAAAGACAATTTACCAGAGTTTTGGAAGACATTAATCAAAGTCTTCACTACAAAGTCCTGCCTCATTTCTGGCTTAGAAAACTAAGTATTGTTTTGTCTATCAATTTTAAGTGGGAATGCCATCCCCCTGGTTAGATTTTCTCAAAAAGCCCCTGCTTTGGAACTGACTATTGAGGTCCCAGGGACTAAGTGGGGTCATAGTTGTGGCCTCTCATGCTCCATGGGAATATTGGTGTGTGAGTAGGATTCTGACACAAATTCTATGTGTGGGTTTTTACTCACCACCAAGCAATTCTCAGACACCAGCTGAGTGTCCTACAATTCAAACTCAATTCTGACACTATCTACTGGGAGATTATCTATCTAGAGATTAAGGGCTCAGATTTAAGCCCTGTAAGACTGCCCTTCACTTCAGATGCCAATAACAAGCCCAGGCTATTGCCTGTGCTTCTGGCTTACTGGCTATAAATCAGAGGTTCCCAAAACCCCTCCTTGGGTTCAATTACTTTGCTAGAGCAGCTCACACAATTCAGAAAACTAATTTACTCACTAGGTTACCAGTTTGTTATAAAAGCATATAATTCAAGAACAGCCAGAAGGAGGAGTTGTGTAGGGTAAGGTATGAGAAAAGGGATGCAGAGCTTGCATGCCCTCTCCAGGCACATCACACTCCCAGCACCTCCATAGGTTCACCAATTCAGCATCTCTCTGAACCACTCCTTTTGTGTTTTTATGGAAGCTTCCTTACATAGGCACAATTGATTACATCATTGACCTTTAGTGATTGAGCTCAATCTCAATCCCATCTGACCTCCTCACAGGTCAAGGTGGTGGGTGGGTTGGGGAGGGTAGGGGAACTAAAAGTTCCAACCTTCTTGTCATATAGTTGGCTTCACTGGCAACTAGTCCCCATTCTTAGGTGCTTTAGAAAAGCCACCTCATTACCATAAACTCAGAAGTGGTTTAAAGGGTCTTCTTGAACATCAAGACAACTTTATCGCTCTCATCCCAGGAAATTCCAAGGCTTTTAGGAGCTCTGTGTAGGAATGGAAACAAAGATCAAATATATTTATATTTATTAAAAGTCACAATATCATGGTGAGCCTAAGGGAAGTTTGTAGGAGCAGCATCCTAGAAAGTCCATGTTGATAGTTTCAGGTACTAATATAGAACAAATCTAAAATGGGCAAATGAGAAGCCAACAGAGTTGGGGAAGGAGCTGTGTAGGGCATGCCTCACAGGGACAATGGGAAGCAGAAGCTGGGGGAAGATCCCAGCACCTGCCCCAAGTGTCCACAGGGCCACCCTCTCCAGAGGTACAAACCCTGGCACATATTATACTCTAAATACATATTTGCTGAACCAAAACAAAGCCCTGTCATGCAACATATGCAATGTTTTGGGGGTAATGGGTAAGTTGTGCTATTAAAACCATACTAAAAGATACTCTAACTTAATTTGACACATTTGGCATGTCTATTGGATCCATTGGACCTTTTGGATTTGTATGTCCATTTCCATTTGTTTTTGGATCCTGATCATTGAAGAACAGCATGATGTACGGTGGAAACTAGAGTGTTCCAAAATTAGAATTTTGATCTTGGCTGAGCCACAGAGTAACTGTGAACCCACAAGTGTTACCTCCTCTTTGGAATCCTTTTTCTAGTTGAAACAAAGTCCAAGTAAATAGTTAATAAAGTCCTTTTCATTCTAGAATTCTACTTTTTAAGGATAGGACACCAGGTTAAAAAAAAAAAAAAGGTAAAGCAATTTGAGCTGCTGTCATAGATAATGTGATGTGCAGACAAGATACTCCAGGTCCTCTTAGGATAGCAGCACTTACTTCCCAGCTCTTGGCAGTGTTGGTTCCAGCAACTCTCTGCTAAGTACCTCTTTGGAAATGCCCTCAGCTAAAGAGACTACCTTCTCAGGCTCACATTTTCTCCCTGGTTTCAACCCACATCTTGGTTGATGTGGATGTACCAAGGTCTAAGCAGCTTTAAAGAGCTAACCCAGCTCCAAAGCTCGCTGTGGGACCAGCCAAAGCCTTTTACAATTTCATCACACTTCACACATTCCCTCTTCCCAGTCCTGCTTCCTTCATAGTCGCACACTCAGAGAGCATTTCCTAAGAGACCTGTTACTCACTAATCTCAGTCTCAGAGGATACTGAACTGAAACAGCTTCCAAATTAGGAAGAAATTTTCATGTAAAGAGGCTACTTAAGCCATTCTTAAATAAACATCAAAATATTTATATGAAATCACAACTAAAGTGGAAGAGTTTAATATAAAATCTTATTTTAAGAAACAGCTGCATTTAAAGAATAGTATGCTTCTGTATCATAATTGTCCCCTATTGTCTTGAATTTATTGTCTACAAGTAGAACTAAGCTTCTCTTAGTAACTTTTTTAGAGATTTATTTATTTATTCATTTCAGAGAGAGAGAGTGTGTGTGCATTCATGCATGTGTACAAGTAGGGGGAGGAATAGAGGGAGAGAATCTTCAAGCAGACTCCCTGCTGAAAGCAAAGCCTGACATGGGGCTCAATCTCAAGACTCTTGAGATCACAACTTGGGCTGAAACCAAGAGCAGGACATTCAACTGACTGAACCACCCTGGCACCCTTTCTCTTAGTAATTTTTTTAAAAGCAGACAGGCAATTTGGTCTGGCCAATCCCCCAATGGCCACATTGTGTCTTCTGGGCTTGCAGCACTCCATCATCACTGACCTGTATCTGCCAATGTCACCTCTCCTGGATGCCTTTCCTGAGGTCTCGGCCAGAAGTGCTCTCTCCCCTCTTTCACTGTCAGAGACCCAGAGTCTCACGTTCTTTATGATCTGTATCAGTTTTGTCCCTGGGCTCCAACATTCCCATAAATGCCCAGATCTCCTTTCCTAGATTATTAGCTCCTTTGGGATAGCATCTGCAATTTTTCAGAGTGACTTGTTCCATAATTACCATTTCTATCCCAAATTAGTTGAGCTGTCTGTGGCATGCATCATGAAAAGAATAAGGTCATGCTTCCTGATTTTACTTTGTAAACTCTATTTGATCCTCTGATGTGTTCTAACTCTCATTACAAGAGCTTGCTGTCTCTACATTGGAGATGGGAGTTCCTACTTTTATGCTCACTTCATATTGAACTTCCTTGGCACAATGACAATATTTACCTAACTAGAAATCAGGATTCCCCACTTTGGCAGTCCCTAGAACAATACAATACTTGAAATGGGAATTATATAGAAAATCATTAAAAGGAAATGAAAATAAAACAATTATATTACAAAGAATTTTAGCTTTAAAAACAGTAGACAATAAATTCTAAAAATTATTTGATTCATACCTCTCTCTATACAAAGGTAGGAAGAAAAGATGGAACAAAGAACAGATAAACAATTAGAAAACAAATAATAAGATTATAGACTTCAACCAACCATATCAATATTACATAAAAGGGCAAACAATGAATCATGGAAGGGGATGGAGTTAAGACGGCGGAAGAGTAGGGGCCCCTTTTTCAACCAGTCCCCTGAGTCGACTTGGATAGGTACCAGACCAGCCTGAACATCCACAGAATCAGCCTGAGATGCAGGAAGATGCATCTGGATCTCAACAAATGAACATCTCCAGCGCTGAGTATTGAGGTACAAAGCAGGGAGCCGTGAAACCGTGCACAGATATCGAAGATAAACGGAAGGGGGAGGGAGCTGCCGTGTTCGGGCGCCAGGAAGCGGTAGCCACTTGCACGGGGGAGCAGGCGGACTCATGGACCGGCTCCCCCGAGAGAGCAGACTGAGACCATGAGCCGGAGAACGCACGCCACCAGACTGAAAACCAGAGCACTGGTGTGCTCACTGGAACCAGACTGAGACCGGGAGTCCGGGGCACGAGGGGGCAGCTGGCGACTGGAGGCTGGCAGTGTTAGAAACACAAAGGACAGACACTTGCTGGCCCTGGAAGTGAGGGCTGGGACGCAGGGTGTGGGGTGCACATCCTGGGACGCTGCAGGGTTGAGCAGCACCAACAGAAACAGAGTTAAAGTGGCCAGAACATCAGTGGAGAATGGTCAGTGATCCCTCTGTTCTGAGACAGAGGCTGAGATTCGGTCACTGCTGCTCTGACTCTCAGAAGAGGCACAGCAAACTGCCAGGGAAAGCCACCAGAGAACAAAAGCCTGGAAGGACTGGCTCACAGTGTGCCATTCCCCATGCCTCCTAGCAGGGGACACGGAGACTCTACCCAAACAGGGTTGCCTGAGTATCGGCACAGCAGGCCCCTCCCCCAGAAGGCAGGCTGAAAAATCAAGAAGCCCACATCCCTAAGACCCCTATAAAACAAGGGCGCATGGCCTGGGTCCGGTCAATAATTTGGGCTCTGGACAACCTCACAACCTCTCCTCATCAGAATGACGAGAAGGAGAAATCCCCCACAGCAAAGAAAAGACAATGAGTCTGTTGCCTCTGCCACAGAACTAATGGATATGGATATAACCAAATTATCAGAAATGGAATTCAGAGTAACAATGGTCAAGATGATGTGTAGACTTGAAAAAAGTATTAACGAAAATGTTAATGAGAATATAGAATCTCTAAGGGCAGAAATGAGAGCGAATCTGGCAGAAATTAAAAATTGTATGAGCCAAATGCAGTCAAAACTAGAGGCTCTGAAGGCCAGGGTGAATGAGGCAGAAGAATATATCAGCAAATTGGAGGATGGGTCAGTAGAAGAAAAAACTAAAATAGAATCTGGACTCAAAAGAATCCACGCTCAGGAATGTAGGTTACGGGAGATGACTGACTCAATGAAACATTCCAATGTCAGAATCATCGGCATCCCTGAGGGGGTGGAGAAAAAGAGAGGTCTAGAAGAGATATTTGAACAAATTGTAGCTGAAAACTTCCCTAATCTAGCAAGGGAAACAAACATTCATGTCCAAGAAGCAGAGAGGACCCCTCCCAAGCTCAACCATGACAAACCTATGCCACGTCACATCATAGTGCAATTTGCAAATATTAGATCCAAGGATACAGTATTGAAAGCGGCCAGGGCTAAGAAATTTCTCATGTACCAAGGCAAAGGTATCAGAATTATGTCAGAACCGTCTACACAGACCTAGAATGAGAAAAAGGGTTGGGGGGGGGCATTTTAAAGCTCTTTCAGAAAAAAACATGCAGCCAAGGATCCTTTATCCAGGAAGGCTGTCATTCACAATTGATGGAGGAATAAAGACCTTCCAGAATTGCCAGTCATTGACCAATTCTGTAACCACAAAACCAGCCCTACAGGAGATATTAAGGGGGGTTCTATAAAAGTAAAAAAGACCCAAGAGTGATACAGAACAGAAGGTCACAATCTATAAAAAAAAAAGACTTTACTGGCAACATGGCATCATTAAAATCATATCTCTCAATAATCAGTCTCAATTTAAATGGCCTAAATGCCCCCATAAATGCCACAGGGTTGCAGATTGGATAAAAAGACATGACCCATCCATTTGCTGTCTACAAGAGACTCATTTTGAACCCAAAGATACATTCAGACTGAAAGTAAAGGGATGAAATACCATCTTTCACACCAATGGACCTCAAAAGAAAGCTGGGGTAGCCATTCTCGTATCAGACAGATTGGATTTTAAATTAAAGACTATAGTTAGAGACACAGAAGGGCACTATATCATTCTTAAAGGATGTATCCAACAAGTGGATATGACAATTATAAATATATATGCCCCCAACAGGGGAGCAGCAAGATACACAAGCCAACTCTTAACCACAATAAAGAGACATATAGATAAAAATACACTAATAGTAGGAGACTTCAACACTCTACTATCAGCAATAGACAGAGCACCTAAGCAAGAAATCAGCAAAGAAACAAGAGCTTTGAATGCCATACTCGATGAGTTGGACCTCAGAGACATATATAGAACACTACACCCCAGAACCAAAGAATATTCATTCTATTCTAATGCCCATGGAACATTCTCAAGAATAGACCATGTTCTGGGTCACAAAACAGGTCTCAACCGATACCAAAAGACTAAAATTATTCCCTGCATATTCTCAGACCACAACGCTCTGAAATTGGAACTCAAACACAAGGAAAAATTTGGAAGAAACTCAAACACTTGGAGACTAAAAACCATCCTGCTCAGGAATGACTCGATAAACCAGGAAATCAAAAATCAATTTAAACAATTTATGGAGACCAAGGAGAATGAAAACACAATGGTCCAAAACCTATGGGATACTGCAAAGGCAGTCCTAAGGGGGAAATACATAGCCATCCAAGCCTCACTCAAAAGAATAGAAAAATCTAAAAGGCAGTTTTTTATTTCTCACCTCAAGAAGCTGGAACAGCAACAGAAGGACAGGCCTAATCCACGCACGAGGAAGCAATTGACCAAGATTAGAGCAGAAATCAATGAATTAGAAACCAGGAGTACAGTAGAGCAGATCAACAGAACTAGAAGCTGGTTCTTCGAGAGAATCAATAAAATTGACAGACTGCTGGCAAGGCTTATCCAAAAGAAAAGAGAAAGGACCCAAATTAATAAAATTATGAATGAAAAAGGAGAGGTCACAACCAACACCAGTGAAATTGGAAGGATTATTAGAAACTTTTATCAACAGCTATATGCCAATAAATTAAGCAATCTGGAAGAGATGGTGGCCTTCCTGGAAACCTATAAACTACCAAGATTGAAACAGGAAGAAATTGATTTCTTAAACAGGCCAGTTAATTATGAAGAAATTGAGTCAGTGATAAACAACCTTCCAAATAACAAAACTCCAGGCCCGCGTGGTTTTCCTGGGGAATTCTACCAAACTTTCAAAGAAGAAATATTACCTACTCTCCTAAAGCTATTTCAAAAAATAGAAACAGAAGGAAAGTTACCAAACTCATTCTATGAGGCCAATATTACCTTGATCCCCACACCAGGCAAAGACCCCATCAAAAAGGAGAATTACAGACCGATTTCCCTAATGAATATGGACACCAAAATCCTCAACAAGATCCTGGCTAATAGAATCCAACAGTACATTAAAAGGATTATCCATCATGACCAATTGGGATTCATCCCTGGGATGCAAGCGTGGTTCAACATTCGCAAAGCGATCAGCGTGATACATCCTATCAACAAGAAAAGACTCAGGAACCATATGATCCTCTCAATTGATGCAGAAAAAGCATTTGACAAAATACAGCATCCTTTCCTGATTAAAACCCTTCAGAGTGTAGGGATAGAGGGTACATTCCTCCATCTCATAAAAACCATCTATGAAAAGCCTACAGCAAATATCATTCTCAATGGGGAAAAGCTGGAAGCCTTACCCTTAAGATCAGGAACACGACAAGGATGCCCACTCTCGCCACTATTATTCAACATACTACTAGAAGTCCTTGCAACAGCAATCAGACAACAAAAAGGGATAAAAGGTATCCAAATCGGCAAAGAAGAAGTCAAATTGTCTCGCTTAGCAGATGACATGATACTCTATATGGAAAACCCAAAAGAATCCACTCCCAAACTATTAGAAGTTATAGAGCAATTCAGTAATGTGGCGGGATACATAATCAATGCTCAGAAATCAGTTGGATTTCTATACACGAATAATGAGACTGAAGAAAGAGAAATTAGGGAATCCATCCCATTTATAATAGCACCAAAAACCATACGTTACCTTGGAATTAACTTAACCAGAGATGTAAAGGATCTATATTCTAGAAACTATAAATCACTCTTGAAAGACATTGAGGAAGATACAAAAAGATGGAAAAATATTCCATGCTCATGGATTGGAAGAATTAACATAGTTAAAATGTCCATGCTACCCAGAGCAATCTACACTTTCAATGCTATCCCGATCAAAATACCAATGACATTTTTCAACAAACTGGAACAAATAGCCCTTAAATTTGTATGGAAGCAGAAAAGGCCCCGAATCGCCAAGGGATTGTTGAAAAGGAAAAACAAAGCTGGGGGCATCACAATGCCGGATTTCGAGCTGTACTACAAAGCTGTGATCACAAAGACAGCATGGTACTGGCACAAAAACAGACACATAGACCAAAGGAACAGAATAGAGAACCCAGAAATGGACCCTCGGCTCTTTGGGCAACTAATATTTGATAAAGCAGGAAAAAACATCCAGTGGAAAAAAGACAGTCTCTTCAATCAATGGTGCTGGGAAAATTGGACAGCTACATGCGAAAGAATGAAACTTGACCACTCTCTCACACCATACACAAAGATAAACTCCAAATGGATGAAAGACCTCGATGTGAGACAGGAATCCATCAAAATCCTAGAGGAGAACATAGGCAGCAACCTCTACAACATAGACCAAAGCAACCTTTTTCATGACACATCTCCAAAGGCAAGAGAAACAAAAGATAAAATGAACTTGTGGGACTTCATCAAGATCAAAACCTTCTGCACAGCCAAGGAAACAGTCAAAAAAACTAAGAGGTAGCCCACGGAATGGGAGAATATATTTGCAAATGATGCTACAGATAAAAGACTGGTATCCAAGATCTACAAAGAACTTCTCAAACTCAATACGTGAGAAACAAATAAACAAATCATAAAATGGGCAGGAGATATGAACAGACACTTTTCCAATGAAGACATACAAATGGCTAACAGACACATGAAAAAATGTTCAAAATCATTAGTCATCAGGGAAATTCAAATCAAAACCACACTAAGATACCACCCTACACCAGTTAGAATGGCAAAAATTGACAAGGCAAGAAACAACAATTGCTGGAGAGGATGTGGAGAAAGGGGATCCCTCCTACATTGTTGGTGGGAATGCAAGTTGGTACAGCCACTCTGGAAAACAGTGTGGAGTTTCCTTAAAAAGTTAAAAATTGAGCTACCCTATGACCCAGCCATTGGTTTTAGAGATTTTTGACTCTGCATCTTGCCTTTCAAATCTAAATGACAAAAAATTAATACATGACACATGAAACACTAATTGCTGGCTCAAGGAAATAATCCTCACTCAGAGAAATGCAAAAATATTTTGGGCAGTATGGGCTGATCCATTACACTTTGGGATGAAGTCGTGAATTTTAAGGAGACCTGTGCAGGGACACAGAAGCTTAATAAAATAGGAGAGGATTATGGTTGGTATTACTCTAATTTGAGCTTATCAGTCATTTATGTAAACAGATGTCCATATTTGGTGTGTGCAGCCAAAAAAAGTAGGAGAAGAAAGGGATAAAGAAGGGGGGGTAATCAGAAGGGGGAATGAAGCATGAGAGACTATGGACTCTGAGGAAAAAACTGAGGGCTTCAGAGGGGAGGGGGGTGGGGGAATGGGATAGGCTGGTGATGGGTAGTAAGGAGGGCACGTATTGAATGGTGCACTTGGTGTTATACGCAACTAATGAATCATCGAACTTTACATCAAAAACCAGGGATGTACTGTATGGTAACTAACATAATATAAAAAAAATATGATTATAATAAAAAAAAGAGATGTTTTACCAGCTTCTTTCTCTTCCTCAATTCCATGTTGTACATGAGCTGAGGGCCTGTGACTCCTGGGCTTTTGGTTGTAAGTGGCTATAGTGTCTTCTCTCTGGAAAATGATCTGGAATCCTGACGCCATGTCAGGGATGGCATCTGGCCATGGTGTATAATAGCTCTGCACCCCAGCAATCCTGAGGGGACAACTGAGTGAGGCTACTATTTTCCCTCCAGTCTTGCTGGTGGGTCAGGGTGCCATGAGGCTCGTGCCCACATGCACTAACTCTGCAGCTTGGACAGAGTATCCCAGGCCGAGGATATGTACGAAGGCTTCTCATCATGTTCTTTTTATCCGTTTAAGAGTGACCATCTGGGGCATGTGAACTCCCTTCTGGTGTCTCACTTTCCAGGCCAAAAAAAAAAACCCCAAAACAAACAAAAAAGTAATAAACGGTGCTGCTAGAACTGCAAAATATCCATCAACTGAATGCTCAAGATGCCTATGTGGGCCATCACACCCATGCCATACAGGTGACTTCAGGATGGCTCCCGTTAGTTGAAGCAGGGCTGAGGATCCCAACAGAAAGGGTGCATTTCATATAAGGACACATGGAGACGTATTGCCTCCCACCTCCCTTCTTTAAATACGAGGAAAAGAGATTTCAATATTTTAAGCACTTACTATTCTTGAGACTTTTAAATGTAGCAACCTCAAAAATGAGCCAAGACAAGGGAGGGTATGCCAGGCCTTCTTTGTTGATAGTCACAAAGGGCAAAGCAGGTTCTTGAAAATCCACTTGCAAGTCCCACCTTGTTCTAGAGCCTCATCTGCCCACCAGGAAGGCATGGTCATTCTCCAGATGCAGAGTTCAGTGAGTGCCTGTTTCTGAAAGTCTGGTGTCTACTGAGATCTGGAGAGACATCCGAGTTGTTTGAAACCAAAGAGCACATCAAGTGCCAAAGGAGGGCAATTCTGATAGGAATGTTTTTCTTGTTGTTTAGCTGTGACCCATTGGTGTTCTCAGGAGTGGAAGTCTGGGAAGACAGACACTCAGGAAGCTCTACCGCTTCTCCATTCTTGTTTGTAATTTTACGTGAGGAGTTCCTGTTAAAATGTGTAGAGGGATTGGCCCCCTACCACTGCCCAGCATGATTGCAGGACCTGTCTCACTCAGAGGAGCAGGCTGTCCCTCTGCAACCCATCCTCCATGAATTGGGATTACGGGGTCCTTTTTGTGGCTGACTGCTGTGACAGATAGCTTACTCAAAACACCTGCAGGTCCTGGGTGTGGGCCTTGTGTTCTGCTAATGGCAGCTGTCTTTGTGGACCCTTCTTTTGTCCTCTCCACCCTATGGGTATTATTGGGATGTAACCGAGCATATGTTCCTGTACCTGTGTGTCAAGGGTTATACCCATAGATTAGCTCTTAAACCTGTTATCTCTCTGCGCAAAACATCTAGTGGTATCTTGTCCTGTCCCAGAGACCCCTTCTCCTTCCTAAAAAGCATGGTTTCCCTTATTCTCGATCTACACTTCAAAACAACCTATGAGAGTTCTTTTCATCGTTTTAGTAATCACTCATATTAAAATTTTATAATGTCAATAGTCAAGGCATGCTCAACATCACTAATGCAAATCAAAATCACTTAATATTCATCAAGAAAGCTATTATCAACAACAACCACAAAACCAGAAAGCAAGTGTTGGTGAAGATGTGGAGAAATTGGAATCTTTGTGCACTGCTGGTGGGAATGTAAAATGGTGCAGCTGCCATGGGAAACAGTATAAAGATTCCTCAAAAAAACTAAACATAGAATTATTGTATGGTCCAGTAATTCCACATCTCAGTATATACCCCAAAGTGTTGAAAACAAGGACTCAAACAGATATTTGCATACCCATGTTCATAGTAACATTACTCACAATAGTCAAAAGGTGGAAGCAAGCCAGTGTCCATCGACAGATGAATGGGTATACAAAATATGGTATGTACATACAATGGAATGTTATCAACCATAAAAAGGAAGAAAATTCTGACATATGCTACAACATAGATAAACTTTGATAACATTAAGCTAAGTGAAGTAAGCCAGGCACAAAAGGACAAATACTGTATGATTCTACTTATATGAGGCCTCTGGAGCTGTCAAATTCATAGAAACAGAAAGTAGAATGTGGTTGCCAGGGGCTGAGAGAAGGGGAGAAGGGATAGTTATAATTTAATGGATGGAGAGTTTAAGTTCAGGAAAATGAAAAAGTTCTGTGGGTGGATGGTGGTGATGGCTGCACAGTAATGTACTTAAGGCCACTCAACTGTACACTTAAAGATGTAAGTTTTAAGCTATGTGCATTTTACCACAATAAAAAATAAGTTCAAAAATTTTAAGCACAGTCAAGAGCACCTTGGGAAATACGATTTTAGATTAAAACATTTCGAAGCATGATATTCTGACACAGAGTTCAGAAAGACTGCGCTGGCCTGCTCTCCTGCTGGCTCAGCAGCTGGGCCTGCCTAATCCCCCTTCACTGTTGGAAGGTCTGAGAGTTTATCTGTTTATAAAGAAACATGACAGCAAACATGTCTACTCTGAGTCAGAAGCTCTAAATAACTTGTTGGAACCAGGTGGCTGTGAATTGCTACGATAAGCTGGGGTGTATGTAGCCCACAGAAGCAGGAAACACATTGGTCATGGGAATCCAGGTGGAGCCATCCTCCTCTTCTCAGCTCCCACCTCCTCTCAGAGGAAACAAGGGTCAGCCCACTGAGAGGCTGTGAGGAGATCTGCTTGGGGGACCACATGTGCCTGCGGTCCTGGCAGAGTGCTCTGCCCACCTTCAGGGCAGCTCCCATGGGGCATGCAGCCTCTGCAAGGGGTCACCTCAAGAGGCCTTCCCAGAACCCCAACCAGACGTCCTCTGTCTGCCACACACACACCCCTTTATTTCTTTTGTAGCAATCATCAGCTTATGACATTATTTTGCCTACTTTTAACAGGTTTGCTGTGTATCTCCCCCTTCTCAGCCCTTCCCACCAAGGGAGGAAGTTTCATTTTCCAATATCCCATACAGAAAAGAAAGATTGAGGGTGGTTGGGCAAAGTGAGGGGGAGAGGAAGCAGGGGAAGGGACAGATAGAGACGGGAAGGGACAGAAGTGAGAGACAGAAATTACCTGATAGATGAGACAGTATTTTTCATAGTTAATTGAAGACAATTTTTATAATTGACAATGTCATTTTTATCCTTGTATATGTAACATCAGCTCCATCTCACACCAGGAAGCACAGATAGGTTCCTCCAGTTTTTACCTTTACTTTAGAAATAAATGCACAAATTGCATCACCTCCCTGATGTTGAAAACTCCAGCTTTTCTAAACGTAAGAAATTCGATTGAACATTGATAAGGAGACTCAATAAAAGTATGTTCCATACTTGCAAATGATGCAATTTTATTGCTGGAGATAACATGTGTGTGTGTGTGTGTGTGTGTGTGTGTGTGTGTTTAACGAAGGGTAATATTACATTCCACTGTATGAAAAAGGAATGTGATTCTCGGCTACACCTAAAAATGCAGCTGCATAGTTATTCCTTAAAAAAGCACCCACGTGACACATTCTAAGACATATGACCCTTCTGCTAGAGGCTCCTGTGTATACAGGTTTAGGAGAGGGGTCCTGACAGCCTTGAACCTTGGGAGATGCCTCCTTGGACAGCCTGGCGTTCCTCACTTACACACTCTGGATTGCATCAGTGGGCACTGAAGTGAAAACAAAAACAAAACCAAAAAAACCCCAGGCATTCAATGTTTTTCAGTGTGCAGATTAGAATAAACCAAAACTTCTGGTGGCTGCAATTTCCTCTGTGCTGTGCACAGAGCCCTCCTAAGGCTACTTAGGACCCAGAATGAAAAGTCGTGCCTTCCTGAGTGTGAGGCTGCACTATTTTCAGCTTGAATTTCTCATGTGGATCGGCCACGTGCATCTGCTGCTGTTCTATGCAGGAAAGCAATCAGGATAACCTGCTCCTTCTCTCTGGTGGTTTCCCTCATGACTTCCCTCAGCTCTGAAAAGGATTCCCAACCCTGGCCAGGACCAGGAATCAAACACAGATACCCCAAACATGGGGCTACAGAGAGATCTGTTTATTTTTTGTGGGGACGGCAGAGGGGGGAGGAGCAGAGGAAGAGGGAGAAAGACAGTCTTAAGCAGGCTCCGCACCCAGTGCAGAGCCCAACTCAGGGCTTGATCTCACGGCCCTGAGATCATGGCCTGAGTCTAAATCAAGAGTCAGACGCTCAAATGAGCAGCCCAGGTGCCCCAGAGTAATCCCTAAATGAGGATGTAGTCCTTAACAAAATTGTCCCATATTTTCCCGAATATACAAATGATGCTACAGATACTAAAATCACCTTTTACAGAAGCGTGTCTATGGCTTCTTAACTTATTAAATGTAGCAGATTATTAAGCATATTCCAGGAAAGTGATGCAGAGGGGTGCTCTAGGGAAGAAGATACATATAAGCAATCCCTGAGAAACCGTTTTTATCTCTCTCCCACCCCAACACACACACACACACACACACACACACACACACACACACACACACACACAGTAAGTGCTCTATAGTGTAGCTTTAATTAAGTTATTTTAAATGGAGGTGATATTAATTTGGTTCTCTTGAAACAGACACGAAGTTTGTGAGGCAATCTGATTCTTATAGTTAGGTGTGAGAGCAGCATGCTGTATTCCCAGATCCAAATGTATTTTACATTCATTTTTTTTTTTTCATCTCTATCTACGTCGTTAAGCATTGAGTCAGCCAACTGGATTGGGCAGGTGATAGGGATCCAGGTCCTTCCACTAGCACATTAGGTTAGTCCCTTAATGTGGTGTCAGTGCATTTCCAAACTAAATGAGGTAGTATCTGTTAATATTCTCATAATGAATCAGATCTCCATCTAAGTGATTTCTGCAGACAAACACCCTGACCCCTCACAAAAGCCTGTGAGGTATATTTTTTTTGCCCATTTTTCAGATGGGGAAAACTGAGGCCCAACGAGGATAATTATTGTGTTCAGGTTGCACAGCAGTAAGTGGTAGAGCTGAAATTTGAGCCCAGGCAGGCTAGCATGTGAGCCTTAACCCATGGTGTCTGGGTTGAAGACAAAAAAGTTCAATAAACATTATCTTCCACATATAAGTAAAAAAAATTAATTTTATTTGTACAGAGACATACCAGTTGCCATTTTCAGTTGTGGATAAAGTAAATTAAAGTAGCTTTGGCACTTTAAATGTAATTCTGCTGGGGCATACATTACTTCTAAGTCAAGTTTCATGTGACACCTACTGTTTAATTCAATTCCCTCATCCATTCATTCACTCATTCAACAAATGTCCATTAAACACCACAGATGTGTCAGATTGGAGGCTCCACTGTCAGCACATGGCTTCCTTGTTGAACCCTGTCCCAGAAAAGTTTACAGTGTTACCCCAAGTGTCAAGGAATCAGGGTAGGAATGTGACTGATGACAGATGTCTCACCCATGTCACCAAGAATTTTGAAGGAGCCAGACTGGGGAAGTTTAGATGGGCCAGGAAGAGGCGGTCTGAGGGACAGGGGGTGTTCAGCCAGAGTAGGGGCACATGTGGACCGAGGCATTGGGTGAAGACATTTCCTAGCTTTGACCCAAAAACAACGAAATAGGAAGGGGTGTGGAAGTTAGAGTTGGACGTGGGGACAGTGGATTGCCACAGGATTCTAGACACCCCCATATATAGCTGAATGCAGGACATATGCCACTATAGCACAGATGTGTTTAGCAAATGGGGTTGATTTTTTCAGAGTAATCTGGTCTTTCTTTCCATCTACTCTCCTACCAACTGGGTAGCAGGAGCCAATTAACTTGTATCTTGTGCCATCAAAGTAGTCCTTTAGTGGGCTGCTCAGTCCTTACAGGTGCTTGTTCCTCAGTCTCACTGCCACCTCTAAGATGATTCTGGCTCTGGGAGACGGGTCTCTCAGGGGTGGTGGGCCTTCTCAGACCCACCTGGCTGGTGCATTGTGACTCTTGTGCTTTCATGAGCTGATGAAGTCAGGTCTCTCAACCTGTGCCCTGGCTCTCTGTGCTTGGACAGAGCTTGGCAGCCTGTCAGCAGGTGTCCTGCATGGTGGTCAGACTGCATGGTGGTCCTGGCCTCAGGGGCACATGGGGGCTGCCGTCAGGCCCATGCCTATTGGGGGTGATGGGAGTGCTGCAGTGCTCGGACTCCAACCTCTTTATGCCATGGGTCTCCTTGGCCACCTGGTGAAGACCACAGACCTCCCAGACTCATGTTTCTAAGCTTGTAGAAAGAAATGCATTAATGTCAAAGTAAGCCAATTATACTGAAATAGCAAGATAAGGTTTTTTTTTTAATTAGCTCTATGTGAGATAATAGAAAATATATATGCAGTTGATCTTTGAATAACATGGGTTTGAATTGTGTGGGTGAACTTATACATGGATTTTTGACAATGTAGTACTGTAAAGGTATTTTCTCTTCCTTGGTCCCAGGCCTGGTGGGAGGCTGCTCTGAGGGCTCGGGAGCCTGGCTGAGGTGAGTCCTTCCACACTGAGAGGCAGGCTGCTGTCCAGCACAGAGGGCAGTATCCCTGGGCCTGGGTTGCCCTCCTGCTGCTCCTCTATGTTATGAAATGTTATTCTAAAATACCATGTGAAGCATCAGGGGACAAACAATGTGGTGTCCACACCTTACACAAAGTAAAAGTGTTAGGTGAACATTTTCAATAAAGCTGGAAAAAAGTAAAGGAGAAGAAAACCATGACACACATTACTATTACAATGTGGTATGCTCACTCTATCTTCTGATTTCACATTAGTCTTAGCTCTGTTCCTCAGCTGATGGCATCTCCAAGGTCAGGCTTCCAAGGCAGGTGGAAATGGCCATTTCACCACACGTGAGGCGTTTCCAACCCTCTCCCTCCCCCAGTACTGCCTCTAGAGCTGTTATTTGCAGCTTGAGGTCACAGGTGCCAAAAGGTGGGAACAACCTAATGTCCATCAACAGATGAATGGATACACAAAATGTGGTATACATATACAATCTATATGATGGTTAATATTGTGTCAGCTTGACTGGGCTAAAGGATGCCAGAATAGCTTGGAAAAC
This sequence comes from Ursus arctos, assembly GCF_023065955.2. Lineage (NCBI taxonomy): Eukaryota > Metazoa > Chordata > Mammalia > Carnivora > Ursidae > Ursus > Ursus arctos. The sequence continues at coordinate 15,861,308 of NW_026622963.1, forward strand.
ACTACTTCTGGCTGTGTCTGTGAGAGTGTTTCTGGAAGAGATTAGCATTTGAATCAAAAGACTGAGTAAAAAGATATACCCTTACCAGGGCTGGTGGGCATCATACAATCCATTGAGGGCCTGAATAGAACAAAGAGATAAAAGAAGGGTGAATTCTCTCTATTCTTGAGCTGGGACATTCATCTTCTCCTACCCTGGGACATCAGAGCACCTGGTTTTGGGGGCCTTTGGACTTGGCCAGAATTTCCTTGTTCTTCAGCTGCAGACAGCAGGTTGTGGGACTTCTCAGCCTCCATAACTGCATGAGCTAATTCCTATAGTAAATCTCCTCTTACATATTTCTATATGTATCCTACTGGTTCTGTTTCTCTGGAAAACCCTGACTAGTAGAATGCAATATTTTTCAGCCTTGAAAAGGAAGGAAATTCTGACCCTTGTTGCAACATGGATGAAACTTGGAGACATTACGTACGTTAAGTGAAATTAGGCAGTCACAAAGGACAAACTGTGTATGATTCCACTTATATGAGGTCCTTGGAGTGGTCAGATTCATAGAGAAGGATTCATAGAGTAGGATGGTGGTGGCCAGGGGCTGGGGGAAAGGGTATGGGGGGTGGTTAGTGTTTAATGGGGACAGTTTCTGTTCGGAATGATGACAAAGTTCTGAAGATGGATGGTGTTGGTAGCACAAGAATGTACATTTTTTTAATGCCACCAAACTGTGCACTTAAAAATACATAAAATGGTAAATTTTATGTTATATGTATTTTAGCACTATAAAAATATATAGAAGAAGAAAAAAAAAGGAATGTGTAAGTCATCAGAGTGATTACAAACCTTGAAAAGCTACTGAGGGAGCATGTAAAAACCTTTTCCCAACCCCTTCCCAGAACTGAGAGCTGTCAAATTCCACCCTGGAAGTGACAGTGTCTATGTCTCCCCCCACTCCTGAGGTATGTTTTGCCTTCAAGTACCAATCTTTGTATTTACAAGGAATGCATGTTAGTGGATTAAAAAGCCAGAGTACTAAAAACATGAGATTTAACAAGGCAGTCCTCAGCACCTCCCTCCCTACTCCAGGTTGGATTTCATGAAGGTGACCACTTTTAGCATTGTATCTTCCAAATTTCAAGGAAAAATGCTTACATGGCTATCTATTTATTCTTTTAAGCGTTATCCATCGGTTGTCTGGTATGAAAATAGTACTTAGCGTTTACAGACCCTTTGCCTTCCCTCTCCCATTCTTCCAATCTATTGCCATTTTTGTTACATCACTTTTCATTGTTTACATTCCTATTTTAAACACCAAGGCCAATATGCTACTGAGCTAATTACGTTTCTTCTTTTATATATGTTTTTTTAAAAATTTTTCTTGAAATTAATAATTTCTTCTTTTTTCCTTTATCTCATTTTCTATAGCTGTATCCCAAATTCATCCTGTCTTATCCTACAACACAGTATCTTACATCTCTCAATGCTATTTTCCACACAAACACATAGGGGATTTTTCAGTTCATTGGTGTGCTGGTGCCAGCTCCTACCAGCTGGGGAGAGCTAATTGTTAAATATTCAGAAATTCTGTAAGTGGTTTGTTAATGTGTTGAGAGCTTGACAACAGCGTAATGGAATATTTTATGTTATAGAAATTAGTAAAGGTCAGGAGTCAGGGGCTGTTGTTTTGTTTTAAACAGAGTCTGTTTCCCCACATACCGTGCTATCCGTTTCATTTTGTTCCCTAGAGTCAAACCTTCCAGAGCATCTGCAGTCACAGGCTGCAAGGCTGCCCTCCTAGCCTTCCTTTCCTGACTGCCCTGGAGGGCTTCCCTTTGGCTCCCTCCTGCATTGTTCTCCTTATGCTGGGTCAGGTGTCTTATTTATTGCTTTTGAGGTGGATTCTTCCCACTAGGTTTCCTAGCAAAGATATACAGAGGATTTTAAATTGTTTAAATCTTCACATGCTTTTATTCTCACACATAATTAATAGTTGGAACATGAAATTCAAGGTTCGAAATATTTTTTCCTTGAAATTTTGAAGGCCCTGTCCCCACTGCTTTCCAGCTTTCGATGTTGCTGTTTAGAAGTTTGAGGATATCCTTGGTAAGAGTCTATTGATTCTTATTTTATTGAAATTCTTCTCCATTTTCTCAATTCCTTCTTTACTAGTCAGGTATTTTACTTTGTGCATTTATACCCTGGTTTTCTTCTTTTTTCTCTCCTATTTTCACCTTCGTCTTCTTAAACCTGTAAATAATTCCTAGGATATTTATTGACTTTACCTATTTATTGAATTTTTTATTTGTTATTATACTTCTTATTTCTAAAAGCACTTTCTTGTTCTTGATTCTCACTTTTTGTGATATCCTGTTATTTTTTTCACAGATGGACTATGTCTTTGAGTATATTACGCTTTTCTCTGTTCTGAGCTCTAGCTTTCATGTTAGAGACTTTCTCAATGTTGGATGATTCTTCGTACTCATTTAGAAGTAAAAGACTCGTATCAAGGTTCCTCTTAAGCTGGGGACTCCATTATTTCAGTGGGGGCTCCCAAATTGGAGAATCTAGAGTTCTTTAGTTAGGACTATCACGTTTCTACAGAAAAGAAGGGTCCAATCTGTAACTGGGGTGGTGCATGTGGATGGAGCTATTTGAGGTAACAGGATCAAGGTTTTCTTCATCTGCCATGGGCATTTCCATTTACTTGCCCTAGTTTTACACCCGTTCCTTGACCCTCCCTCACTCCCAGAGTCCACAGCCTCCTGGATCCATTGTTGAGGGACAGAGAGAATGCACATTCTGTAGTCTTCGCACCCCTCCCAGTCTTCTGAGGCTCCTGACATCCCAGCCACTCAGGGCCATGCTGGGATACTCAACTCATTGCATTTCTCAGTGGCCGGCCCCTCTTGCTTCTGGCTTCTGGCTATCTTCTTTTCCTCTGAACATTCTTTTTTTTTTTAATGTTTTTTTTATTATATTATGTTAGTCACCATACAGTACATCCCCGGTTTCCAATGTAAAGTTCGATGATTCATTAGTTGCATATAACACCCAGTGCACCATGCAATATGTGCCCTCCTTACTACCCATCACCAGTCCATCACATTCCCCCACCCCCCTCCCCTCTGAGGCCCCCAGTTTGTTTCTCAGAGTCCATAGTTTCTCATGCTTCATTCATTAATCACTCTGATAAGCCACTAAACTTTCCCCTTTTCTCCTTGTCCTTATGGGTCTATACATTTTTTATTTCTCTACTATAATTTGACTGGGGTTCAAGAGGGGGCTGAGATAAACACCTGCCATCTTTAAATAGAAGTGAAGGGCAACACTCTCGGGCCCCCCTCCCTCCTTGGGAGCTTTGTACTATCACTTTCCTATCGCTCAATAAACCTTGCTTTGCTGCCCACACACAAAAATAAATAAATAAATATAAATAAATGAATAAATAAATAATAAATAAATAAATAGAATTGGATTTATTCCTCACTTTTTCCTGCCTTTTTGTCTTCCATTCTGTCCCTGATAGGTGTGCCTCTACTCCTTTGCAATTAAAATCCATTTTCCTGGACTCATACCCATCCTGTGTCTACTACCTTAATTTTTTTTCTCTTCTTATGTTCGATTTCTCTTTATTGACTCCTTGTCTTCTGCCTGTAAATGTGCTCTTCCCCTCTCTCCATTTACAAAAGTGGTGGATCCCCCTCAAGCACTTATTGCCTTTCTTTCTTTTTTTTAAGATTTTTTTTTTTTGAGCGCGAGCATGAGCACAAGCCAGGGGAGAGGCAGAGGGAGAGAGAAAGGGAGAAGCAGACCCTCTGCTGAGCAGAGAGCCTGATCCAGGCTCAATTCCAGGCCCCTGGGATCATGACCTGAGCTGAAGGCAGATGCTTAACCTACTGAGCCATCCAGGTGTACCTCTTTCTCTTTTTATGTGCAAAAAAACATTAAAGAAATTCATGTAAACAGACCTGCAACACAGGAGATTTAATATTGTTTGCTCAGTTAACCCTAAAGAGCAAGCAGGTGGACTAAAAGTGTTGGTATGGTTTTCCAATATGCCCTATATAATCTCTTAGTTGACATATTACAACGAATGTTCATTCAAATACCAGAATTTAGGCCATTGCTCACTGTAGTGTACTGAAAGTGTCTATGAGCATTGTAATGATAGTGCATATTTTATGAGTATGTTATGACCCTAGAGGATTCCCTAAAAACATTGTAGCAATGCCTAAAAAAGCACATTTTACTTTTTTGACAATTTGCTCTCTAATTTTTATTATTACACTTCTCTAGAAATCATTCCTTATATCACATTTTTGTGGTGATTAATTTTTTCCTTCATGTGATTTAAAAAAAAAAAAAGATGAATGGAATGATTCTTCTGAAATGGATCTGGTAACTACCATTACTAAAGTGACTTAAAAATTCACACTTCCAATATGAAGTGTAGTAAAATCTTGTCATTTATGTTCAAGTATTTTTTAAAGAAATAGGAAACAAATTATGTTCTTGTGGTACAAAGCATGTGAGTGGCGAGAGAGAGAATATTAACATACTCGAGAAAATATGTATAGTTTGCAAAGAAATTACCAAATCATAATACAAACTTCAAAACATAAAGCTTGATAAGATAATACTATTTGTGGGGGCGCCTGGGTGGCGCAGTGGTTAAAGCATCTGCCTTCGGCTCAGGGCGTGATCCCAGTGTTCTGGGTTCAAGCCCCACATCAGGCTCCTCCACTATGAGCCTGCTTCTTCCTCTCCCGCTCCCCCTGCTTGTGTTCCCTCTCTCACTGGCTGTCTCTCTCTGTCAAGTAAATAAATAAAATCTTAAAAAAAAAAAAAAGATACTACTGTTTGTGGAGACTATGAGGAAGGAGTCAAATGCTCCAGAGGGATCAAGATTTTTTTAAAGAATGAGAAACTCTACTGTGAAGCTTGACTTTGAAAGTTTCCCTAGGACAGATCAGATGGATAAACTAAGGTTAAGCTGTGCCCCATTTCACTCTTATCCTAATTCTGAAATATGAGTTCATCAGAATTACTTCTCTAGTCCTAATAAAGGGACTTTTCTTGGCCTGTGTCTAAGTGTTAGCATCAAAACGGTAGAACATTATGACCCAAAGTGTGGTGTGTGAACTAGCAGCACCAGGGAGCGAGGTATAAATGCAGAATCGCAGGCCCTTCCTTTAGCTTACTGAATCAAAATGTGCATTTCCACAAAATCCCCAGGTGCTGTGTATGCACTGTAAAGGAGTAGCTCACAACCCTGGTTGAACACCAGAATCACCAGAAACGTACACCACAAAACCAAACGAAAACCAAAATATAAACAAACGACAACCAACAGCACAAAAACAAAGAAAAAACTAATGTTCAAGGTCCCCCAGAACAATTAATTAAACTACAATTTAATCAGTCTGGGAGTGGGATCCAGCCATCCAGATATTTTAAAGTTCTGCCAGGTAATTCTGATGGGCAAAAGTGTTGTGAGCATCTGTTCATGACCCGCTAGGTACAAAACTCAGCAACATTTCTCTACTCCCAATGGATTCCTGCACCTGAATCATAGTCTAAGATTAGAATCCCCTTACTGGGGGCGCCTGGGTGGCTCAGTCGTTAAGTGTCTGCCTTCGGCTCAGGGCGTGGTCCTGGCGTTATGGGATCTGGCCCCACATCAGGCTCCTCTGCTAGAAGCCTGCTTCTTCCTCTCCCACTCCCCCTGCTTGTGTTCCCTCTCTCGCTGGCTGTCTCTCTCTCTGTCAAATGAATAAATAAAATCTTTAAAAAAAAAAATCCCCTTAATGTACAGACGGCCCAGACACACTTACTGCCTGTCAGAACTTCAAATACTAGCTTTATTAAGGCTTCCCTTTGCCCTACTTTTCTTGTATGTCAGAACCTATTATTTTGTATTCCTGAAATTAACTGCTGTCCTGAAATACAATCTTATATTTCCAGACAATGCGTATACCTTAGACTTTCTCTCACAATCTGTAAACAATGGAAAGGAAGAATTCCAGGCTCTGGCTCTTCCCAGACCCTTCTCATCCTTGTCTTTCAGTAACTAGCTCAAACATTTATTCCATGGTCTGCACAATGACCATGTACTTTGTACTTCTTTTCCTCTGTGTTTTTGTTTTTTATACTGTTATGTTAAATTGCTGCATATAGGTTATTAATGAATTGCATACTGTCATTTGCTTTATTTGACTTAATCACTTTATTAATCAGTACAACAGAAGTCCATTTATTGATGGTACTGGTTTGGAATTCAAGGCCTAATCATGAGAATTGATAATCTTCCCCTGATCATCAATGAATTAACTACTTCATACTACTTTTTTCATTATGGTAAGTGTACTCTTTTTAAATTTTTTTAAAATTTAAATTCAATTAGCCAACATATAGTACACCATTCGTTTCATATGTAGAGTTCAATAATTCATCAGTTGCATGTAACACCCAGTGCTCATCACATCATGTGCCCTCCTTAATGCCCATCACCCAGTTACCCCATCCCCACACCCATCTCCCCTCCAGCAACCCTCAGTTTGTTACCTATAGTAAAGAGTCTCTCATGGTTTGTCTCCCTCTCTAATTTCTTCCCATTCAGTTCCCCTCCCTTCTCCTATGATCCTCTGTGCTGTTTCTTATATTCCACATGTGAATGAAACCATATGATAATTGCCTTCCTCTGATTGACTTCTTTTGCTCAGCATAATACACTCGAGTTCTATCCATGTCAATGTAAATGGTAAGATTTCATCCTTTCTGAAAGCTGAGTAATATTCCAGTGTGTGTGTGTGTGTGTGTGTGTGTGTGTGTGTGTGTATCACATCTTTTTTACCCATTTCTCTGTCAATGGACATCTGGGCTCTTTCCATAGTTTGGGATAAGTATACTCTTTAATCCCCATCACCTATTTCACCCATCCCCCCACCCACCTCCCCTCTGGTAACCATTTTCTTTCACCATACACAAAAATAAACTTAAAATGCATTAAAGATCTAAATGCAAGACCAGAAATCACAAAAATCTTTGAAGAAAACACAGGCAGTAATTTTTCTGACATCAGCCATAGCAACATTTTTCTAGTTATGTCTCCTGAGGCCAGGCAAATAAAAGCAAAAATAAACTATTGGGACTATACCAAAATAAAAAGTTTCTGCACAGCAAAGGAAATAATCAATAAAAGTAAAAGGCAACTTATGGAATGGGAGAAGATATTTGCAAATGCCATATCCAATAAAGGATTAGTCTCCAAAATATATAAACAACTCAACGCCCAAAAAACAAACAATCTGATTAAAAAATGGGCAGAAGTCATGAGGAGACATTTCTTCAAAGAAGACATCCAGATGGTGAACAGACACATGAAAAGATGCTCAGGACGCCTGGGTGACTCAGTCAGTTATGTGTCTAACTCTTGATTTTGGCTCAGGTCATAATCTCAGGGTTGTGAGATCGAGCCCCATGTTGGGCTCTGCCCTGGGCATGGAGCCTAGTTAAGATTCTCTCTCTCCCTTTCTCTCTGCCTCTCCTCCCTCCATCTCTGAAAAAAAAAAAAAAAAGATGCTCAACACCTCTCATCATCAGGGAAATACAAATCAAAAGCACAATGAAATGTCACCTCACAAGTGTCAGAAATGACTAAAACACCCCACAAGAAACAGCAAGTGTTGGCAAGGATGTGGAGAAAAAGGAACACTCCTACACTGTTGTTAGGAATGCAAACTGTGTGCAGCCATTGTGGAAAACAGTATGGCAGTTCCTCAAAAAATTAAAAATAAAACTACCCTATGATTCAGTAATCACACTACTGGATATTTACCCAATTCAAAAACACTAATTCAAAGGGATACATGCACTTCTATGTTTATTGCAGCATTATTTACCATAGCTAAACTATGGAAGCAGCCCAAATGTTCATAGATAGATAGATGAATGGATAAAGAAGATGTGGGATAAGTGTGTGTGTGTGTGTGTGTGTACACACACACATATTATTCAGCCATGAAAAAAGAATAAAATCTTGCCATTTGCAACACCCTGGTCAGAACTAGAGACCAGAATGCTAAGTGAAAAAATTCAGTAAGAGAAAGGCAAATGCCGTATGATCTCATTTATATGTAGAATTTAAGAAACAAAGCAAATGAGCAAGAAAAAAAAAGAGAGAGAGAGACAAACCAAAGAACAAACTCTTAACTATAGAGAACAAAATGATGGTTGCCTCTTTCTCTTCATTACATTAAATTTCTAAAATTTTCCTATTAGACACTACATTTGCAAAGATGAATGCAACACACACCCTACTTATGGCCCAGCACAGGAGCCAGAGGAAAGGTAAATGGACCACTAAGGAACTACATAAGGTAATGGTTCCAGAGCAGTGTGAAAGTTCATGGTGCAGATGATGTATGCAGGACCCCAGAAGAAACTAGCTGAGGGAAAGGGGGTGGAAGTGGCTTGGAAAGAAGAACATTAAGGAAAATTTTTGGGAGCGTTTCTCCTTGAGCTGATTTTGGAGGATAAGAGAACAAAGGCATTTCTGAGTACAGAAAAGAATTTATACAAAGTTCTTTGAAGAATCTTTGAAATTTGACAATGTCTGACCCCATCTCCACACTGAAATTGCTCTCATGAATATCCCCAATAATTTCTAATCGTCCAAATGGCTGTCTCCTTTTCAGGTTCAACTTACCTGACTACCCAGCATTTGCCAGGGTTGGCTGAACCCTACTTCTTAGAAGCCTTGTTCCCCTCAGCATCCTGGCAAGTCCCTATCCTGACCTCCCATTGTGTCTCCCCTCTCTGCCAGCTTCCTTCCTGAGTTTTCTCTCATTCTATACCCTCCCTCTGGGGCTTCTCATATACTGACAACACTTTGGAACCCTTGTAAGGTAGGTAACTCTCACCCTGTTGCTTGATCTGGACATGATGTCTGGAGGGACATGATGTCCTGGATGCCCCTAGACATTTTAAACCCAAAATTTTCCAGATTGTGCTCCTCTCCTCCAAAACTGCTCTGCTCTGCTGTACTGTTGATCTTAGTCATGAAATCAACCACTTCAATTCCCACCTTAAACTCCACACTATCCTGGAGTCCTCTCTCTCTCTTACCTCACAGAGCAAGTTATTTACCAAAGTTCATTAATTTTACCTTAGAAATGCTTCTCAAATTCATATCACTTCTCCACTTCTGCTTAACACCACAATTGATGCAGTAGTTTCTTCCCCTGTCTGCAGTCACCAAGACCTTCTCCACAGCACCGCCAGAATTGTCTTTCTGAAACCCAAAATGCCTTGTGTCTCTCTGCTTAAAAGAGGCATTCCATAGCTCAGAGTCCAAACTTCTAATTGTAGCCAACAAGCCTCTTCATAATTTCACCCTCACTGGTTTTGAGTCATCTCTGCTACATCAAACATATATAAAGGGTCAGTAAACTTCAGGATTTCTCCTCCTGACTATATAGTGGCACTGCATAACCCCATTCCTTTGAAGATAGGTATGACCATGTGACTGCTTTGGATAATGAAATGTGAGTAAAAGGGACATGAGTCACCTATGCAAAGAAGGCTTTAAGAACAGTATGTGAGTCATCATGTTCTCCCCAGGGATGGTGACCACAATGCTAGGGATTAGGGTTGTGTCATCCTGAGACCATGAGAGAGACATCATGCAGCAGAACCTGCTATCAGTAAAAATGGACATTAGCATAAGTAATATATAAACCTTGTTGTTTTTAGACTTGCAATCTTGGCATTGTTTGTTACTTGGCATAGCCCAGCCTGTCTGACAATGTCAAAGAAACACCAGAGCTGGACAGAAATTAAAGGAGTAAAAGTAGGTTTTACTCAGGAATAATTGCAATAGGGGAAATGGGACCTCATTATAGACAGGCTCAATTTCAAATACAACATGGGTAAGTGGGCACCTATAGCCAAGGAACTTGGCGGGAGTCATTGTGTAGAAGTTCCTAAGAGGAAACATCATGGGTAAGAGGAGATTCTGGCCAAACTGACCTCACAGGTTTCTTACTGAAGACAGACCAGAGTGATCAGACATCACCTGGGGGATAGCAGGGGATGAGGAATTTGATCAGATATTGAGGATGATCAGATATCAGATATTGAGGGCATAAGATTACAGCTAACCTGACTTGGCTCAATTCATACGAAAATTGGGCTCTTACAGACATGCCAAGGATGGGGCCTCATTGAAAGAGAGCCCAAAGTTGCCTGACTCGAGTTTGGTTGAAAGAATCTTTGTCAGTAAATCATTCACATCTCTCACTCTTGTTCCCGCTGTCTGGAATTCATGTTAGTCTCATCCTCTTCTCTAGCAAAGTGCCTTTCATCCCTAACATCTCACCTCCCCTTGAGGTTCCTGTGGAAAGTTAGGGCTTCCCTCATGCTCCCATGAGCTCCCATAAGCTCCTTGTGCACACCTATGGTACTTTTTCTTTTTGTGTTGTATTGTTTTCAATTGTATGAAGTATTTCCTGACAGTGGCCTCTTCTCAGATGTAATTTCCCCAAGATCAATGTCTTTTCACCATCAGCACGCAAAGAACTTGCCAAGTTCACAAAGACTCCCTAGTAAGCACCATCTTAAAGGCTCTTTTCAAAAGTTTTTATTCCATCTGATTTTGCTGATCAACAACTAAATTACTTCCAGAAATCAACAATCTAAGACTCCATCAAGTAGATTGTTTCTACTTTTAAACAAATTCAAAATATAAAAATCTAGGTTTATATAACAGATCTATTGGGGGGAGAAAACATGAGGTACATACAATTTTCTTCACCATAAGTCCATTCTAGAAGCTTTCAAGGCTATTGTGACACACCAGCCTGACAGGTCTAAGAGGGAATGGAATATATTCTATTCCTTTTTATTTCCCAGAAGCTGTCACAGTGCCCAAGGTAGAGCAGTTAGGCAGATGACATTTTCTGAATTGAATTTAATGACTAGGAAAAGAAATTCCTATGAAAGTTAAAGATAACTCCTTCTTCCTTTATCCTCCTAACTGTTCTGCCTTGTACAAAGTCTTTTTCACTCTTCAACTTTTAGAACCAAATCCAGGTATAGCACCATCTATTTGTTTTATTAAAATGGTGTGCTGAATGCCTCTGGAAGCTACAATTAAAGAAAGACAGAGGAGGGAGAAGAAAGTAAGTGAGAAGAGGAAGAGAAGATGATGCTGACAAAGACCACACAGTAGAAAACTGAGGGAAAACTGCAAAAAGTACTGTCTAGTACTAACTAAAGCTATATTGCTCTGAGCTCCAAATCTGTGGGTCATATTACTTAGTTACCACAACCCTACACCAGTGCTTAGAGGTGAGAGCTGCTATTCCACTGTGTGGTGAGGAAGGGGATGATCAGAAGGCAGTACCCAGGGCAGCTGAGGCTCAGAGTGGGAGCCAGAGCAGCCTGACTTCAGAGCTTGTGCTCCATCTGCTTTAATGCTTCCTCTGCTCCTGGGAGCTGAGCTGTAATTGCTGCGTTCTGGCTTCTAACTGGAAGTCTAATTCTGGGTTGAAGAAGCCACTGTGAATTTTCCCCCAGGGTGAAAATCAGCTCACCCACCTGGCTTGGTTTGGACAGCTGAAGAAAAGGTTGGTGGAATGCCCTTTCTTAAACATCCTCGCCTGTGGCAGCCTTCCCTAACCAAACTACTGAGGGTCTTGCCCCCTTGCCTCGCTGCTGGTCCTGGAGCAGAGTCTCAAGTCCTGTTGCTGTCCATGGAATCAGGGAGGAGCTAAATTGTCACCCCCAACTTCTATTTTTACTAAGATACAATTTTCATACAATGAAATACAGATTTTAAATGCATAGTTCATCATTTTTTGCATCTCATTTTTATAATTACATATTATGTATATTTTTAATATACCATGTAACCACTCTAATCAAGACAGAGAACATTTTCATCAGCACAAAAGATTCTGGCTTGTCCATTTCAATTCCACTCTGCACCCATATTACTCTGATTTCTGTTACTGTAGATTAGTTTCATCTGTTCTTGAACTCTGGAACTATGTACTATTTAATGTCTGGCTTTTCTTTTCTATTCATCTATTGAAGGACACCTCAGCTCCTTCCACAGTTTGGCTATTGTGGATATTGCTGCTATGAACATTGGGTACAACAACATAATTATTCCATGTTGTTAATGTGTATCAATAATTCTGTTTTTACCACTGATTTGTATTCCATTACATGACTGTGTCACAATGTGTTTATTGATTTTCTCCCACTGATAAACATTTAGGATTTTTCCAATTTAGGGCTATTATAGAATAACATTGTAAATATTGAAGTCTCTGACTGTGAATGTATATTTTTATTTCTTTTGAATCAATACCTGGAAGTGAAACTGCTGAGTCATAGGGTGGGTGTATAACTTTTTAAGAAAGACCTGAACTATTTTCCAAAGTGGTTGCACCATTTCACACACCTACCAGCAGTATGTTTTCAGGATGCTCCAAACCCTCATCAACTTTTAGAGATATCAGTCTTTTCAATTTTAGCCATTCTAGTGGGTGTGAAGTGATATTTCATTGTGGTTCCATTGACATTTTACTGATAAAGTGATATTGATAACTTATTTATATGTTCATTGGTTGTTTAGTCTCTTTTGTATACTGTTTATTCAAGTCTTTCAATTTCCAAAAAAAGAAATTAGGTTCTTTGTCTTTATTGAGTTGTAAAAATTATATATTCTGGATATAAGTTCTTTGCCAAATATATGTATTGTAAATATTTTATCTCTGTATGTGTCTTGTCTTTTTATTTTAAGAAATTTTTCTTTTGATGAGCATCATTTAAAAATTTTTGATAAACTTGTATTTATCATTTTTTTTCTTTCATGGTTAGTACTTTTTGTGTGCTGGCCAAGATTTATTTGCCTACCCCAGATTACAAATAGTCCTCTAGCTTACTTCCAGAAGCATTTTAATTTTGGCTTTTTTGTTTAGGTCTATGATCCATCTTGAATCAAATTTTGCATAAGACATAAGGTAGAGCTTTTACCCCAAGGATTTGAGTGGGCATGGATGATATTATCAATGCCTCAGCCCGGTTAAATTTCTGGTAATTTTCACATTGAAATGGAGTGCCATTTAACTCATCTTTCCTGGCTTACTAAACTCAGTTGGCACTTGCTGTTTCTCAGAATCTTAGATGAGGTCTGTATTCATGACATACTGGCATTTACAGCAAGATAGACATCATAGGCACCCACATTTACCACAGAATCATTGACTTAACACAAAGAGCATTAGGATTATATACCCAAGTGCCTTGATTTTACAGAGGAAAAAGTGAAGTTCAAAGAGGTTAAGTGCCTTGCCTGAAGTCACATGGCTTTGCAAATAATAGAATCAGGTCTAGACACAGACTTTGGACTCCTGGTTTCCTTTTTCTGAGAGGGGTGGAAAAAAAAAGAAAACAGAGAGAAAGAGACCAAAAGAAGAAAAATCCTATAAGGCTACACCATATATGATGAATGGCTGGAAAACTGGTGGGTCAAAAAGTCTCAAAAAGTATATATAAAATGAAAATACCTGAAATGGTCCCTCAGGACACTGATCCCATATGGCTACAGAAATCCACTAGCAAAGTCTGAGCAGTCCTGTTTCTTAACCTCTAAAATTTATATTCTGAGGGCTTACAACATCTGTCACCTGTAAAGTTCTCTAAAGTGTACATACCATAACCCATGTTTTGGGTTATGTATTGCCCATTGCTCCACAGAGCCCTATTCAAGAGCAATCTTGGACATTTCAGAGGCATATTATGAAGAAGTCCACCCTCTGAAAGATTGAGTAGTGTCAAAGACGAAGGGAAACTCTTCTTCAAGAGCTGTCCTTATTTGGGAGTCTACGTGTGCCTGAATCTACTTCCTGAGAATGCCAGGTGTGAGCTAGAAAAGCATGTGTTGATGACAGATGCATTGCCACTGACATGGACAATGGTGACCTTGAGTCTGTCTATGGGTATATACACATACTGCATGTTGATGCTTCAACATGGTGCTTATAAAACAAAATCACATGGGAAGACTTGATGGCAGAACACAGAACAAAGGGCTTAAGTGATCTCCCCTCAAAGTTTTGAATCCCTAAGCTCATTCATCACGATCTCCTGATATACCAACGTGTCAAGTTTTGGTAACTTCTTAGGCAGTTCTCAGACTGCTGCAGCAGGCCCAGGGCTGCTACTCACAATGACATGCACAGTGCTGGGTCCTCCTGTAGACAAGAGCCTGCTCCACACCCTTTGTGCTGAGCCTGGGCAGTGGGACCACAGAGCTCTTATGGGTGTCTTTCCTGAAGGTGTATGGTGACCACTGGCTTTTTAGGACCTCACCCAGGTCAGAGCAGAGGGTGTGTGAGCTGAGGTACCCCTGCTGCTACTTCTGCTGCTACTGACAGCTGGGCAGAAATAAATGCTCATCTTCAAGGTAAGTGCCACCCTAAGTAATTTGACTTCCGCATACAAAAGAGTGTTATGACATATATATGTTATTTATGGTGTCTATGAGATATATATTATACACATATGCTATAGTCGGAAATGTTGAAATTCCAACCTCCAGTGTGATATTGGGAGGCAGGACTTTTGGAAAGTGATGAGATCACAAGGATGGAGCCTTCTTGAATGGGGTTAGTGTTCTCATCAAAGAGACCTCACAGAGCTCCCTTGCCTCTTCTACCATGTGAGGAACACAGTGAAAATTTGGTACTCTGCAGCTAGAAGAGGGTTTTCACCAGAACTTGACCATTTTGGCACCCTGATCTCAGACTTCCAGCCTCCAAAATTGTGAGAAATAAATTTCTGTTGTTTGTAAGCCACCCCGTCTGTGGCATTTTGTTATAAAATTCCAAATGGACTAAGACAATACATATATTGTTATATACATGGTTTTAAAAAAATAATGATGAAATAAACTGCTTTGTCCCCATAATTCATGCTTAAGACAGAGAACATCACTGATACCATTGACCCCTGGACCAAGTGTCCTCCTCTGACTGTCCCCACCCTCACCCCCAACAAATATTCTGAAATTGGTTACTTGTTCCCTTGGCTTTCTTTGTAGCCATGCTCAACATGTGTATATTCCCAGACAATGTAATATTCAGTTTTGCCCATTTTTGAACTCTGTATAAACCAGATCAAATTGTGCACCCTTCTGCAGCCATTTCTTTCCACCTGATGTTGTTGGTGAGATTATTCTGTGCTCATGTGTACAGATGTGGTTTGTCTATTTTCACCTTCGTGCAGTGTCCCTTATGTGAATGCACCTTGTTGCATCTACCCATTCTACTGCTGTTGGGCTTTTGGGTCTTGGCAATTAGGGGCTATGGGTGACAGTGCTGTTGTGAGCATTTGAGTACATCTATCCTGGGTCACAAGTACAGGCATTTCTCAAAGTTATATGTAGCGTTGGCATTTGCTAGGAAGCAGTGTGTGTGCATCTTTAAACATTCTAGTTGTTATGGACTGAATTGTGCCCCACCCCATCCATATTTTGAAGCCCTAACCCCTAATGGGATCATACTTGGAGGTGGGGCCTTTGGATACAATTAGGTGGAACCGTCATGAATGGGATTAGCCTCCTTAAAAATAGACCTTACAAAAAGCTTACTCTTTTTCTGCTCCATCACCCCATTGACATGTGAGGACACAGCAAGAAGGCAGCTATCTTCAATTCAGGAAAAGAGTCCTTACCAGGAACCTACCATGCTGGCACCTTGATTTGGACTTTCAGCCTCCGAAACTGTGAGAAAATAAATGTCTTGTTAAAACCACTCCAGGTATGGTATTTTGTTATGATAGCCCAAGGAGACTAAAACATTGGGTCATACCATATTATCTTCCATTTTATACATATATTAGAAGAATACTTAATATTTTAAAAGATATTATTTATTTATTTGAGAGAAAGAGCAAGAGGGAGAGAGAATCTGAAGCTGACTCTGTGCTCAGTGCAGAGCCCAATGTGGGGCCTCAGTCCCAAGACCACAATATCATGACCTGAGCTGACACCAAGATTTGGATGCTTAACCAACTGAGCCACCCAGGTGCCCCTAAAATATTTTGTTTTTTAGAAAAAAATAGCTACTTTGGTAGAGTTCCCATATCCCATCTTGATTGGCAATTGCTCTGGTCCGGGAGGGGCTTTCTTCTCTTATTTGATCCTCTCTCTTGCTGGCTTCCCTCAATGGTCAGGTTTCTTTATTTGTGTTTTCATTTCATGGTTTCCCCATGATGAATCCTGGAGGATACACCACCTGGCTTACTGTCAACACAGCCTCCAGGGAAGTGCAATAAAGCCCTGCTTCCTTATGGCTAACATGTACTGTATTCAACTCAGGGGCTCTAGCACAGATAACTTTATGATTTCAATAAAAGCAGTAATCCTTGTCCCTAGAAAAATAGACAAATTCACACAACTTTCACTAAATTTTGGAAGGTTCATAACCTCCCAACCCCATTCCAAGTGAATAAGTTGAATTAAGCCTGGAGAAGAACCCCTTGTCAACATTTAGCCCTGACTAAAACAGGGGCAACATTTCAAAACAAATGATGAATGCATACATGTTTATGTACTTTTTAAACATCACATTTTTAACAGAAAAGAAATGATGGCAAGAGAAGACACAAGGGAGCAGTATATTTCAATAGCAGAGCAATCTTTGAGGCATATTGATTTATTCCATAAAAAGTTACTTCATAGCTCCATGAACCAGGCACTGTGCCTGGATACAAAGTTGGCTATGACTGATGCTGCAGTAGAAGCATGTGTGTCTTTAAGTTAGGAGGACAACCAAGAAGGAGCTCCTGGAGGTTCTATCACATTGTCTGACAGTAGGAAAGTCTTCCCTCAGCCAGAGGAAAGGTATCAAGAATGGTGAAGTATCTGAGAGTTTACCCTCTTTGCAAGCTAATTAGTTAGGCTGCCACTCTTCATGGAAACTGGAAGAAGACACAAGGCTTCTAGGTCAGAGACATGTGAGGACACAGCAAGAAGGCAGCCATTTGCAATCCAGGAACAGAGTTCTTCATTACTTCATTACTCATAGTGTCTGTTCCCCTTGCACACAAAGTTCCATGGGAGTGATGCAGAGATGGGCCCAGAAGGATGCTGTACACACAAATTCGGTCTGTGTCATAGCTGAGGAGCCCTGAGCTCAGGAACCCCTCCAATCCTACCAGGTGGTTGCTAACAGACTTGTTCAAATTATAACAATACCCTTATAATCTTGGTCAGGAAACAAATCTACTCTCTGCCACAGAGGGAGACACTATCTCTATCTCCCAAAGCTGTTTGCTATACAAACATCTTTGGAAAGGTAGTCCAGAACAAAAGGTGATATAAGATTTTCATAAATATATGAAAAAATTGTCTCCTATGCAAAGGGGATAACATTATTATTCCCACATGATAAGGGAACTAGGGTACAGAGAGGTTCGGTTCTGATACAGAAACACACATTGATGGGCCTTGGACTTGAAGCCAGTTCATGAACCTCCAAATCCAGAGTCTGCCCAGTGTACCTGGTAGCCTGGGATGGTTTGGAGCTGGGTGAGAATTTACCCAGGAGAAGAAGGGGTGGTGGGGAGAGAAGGCAGAGGCAGACAGAACATGTATCAGGAAGCATGAGGTGTGTCAGGGTGGTGAGCTGCAGCCTGGGTGGGGACAGGGATGCTGAGCTGCAGGGGAATGGGGTAGTGGAGGCAGGTAGGAAGCCAGGCCAGCGCAGTACATGAAGGGCTTGTGGGCCAGGCCACAGTGACTGGACTTGATCTCCTATACAAGGAGAAGCCAGAGAAGGCTGTTCAATACACAACCCTTCACAAATAAGCATTCCAAGAAAGCCATGTGGGTCTTACTGTGTCATGGGAAAGTGAAAATGAAAAATAAGAGAGGGAAATACCAGGTCAATTTAAAAACGAATATTAGAGATCACTTTTGAGATATAGGTGAAGAGACACATATCTTATTCTGCATCTCTAGTATACAGGGATGGAAGAATCTGAGAAAAACTCCTAGAAACTAGAAGAAACTTTAGAAGCTAGATAGAATTCCAGAGGGAAGAAGGAACCCATTTGACATCAATTTTCTGCTGCAGATGATGGGCACAACTTCTCCTGAGCACTCAAAGTTGGTGAATTAAAGTGTTAAATAAACAAGTAAATCCCTATTAAAGGTTATGGAACTAGGGGACAGTGGAATCCACATTTTTTTTTCTAGTGTGGGAAGCACATAGAAAATTTCACAGGAATAAAACCTACAACAGCAATAGGTTGAGACCCACTCTTAGATGCTGGCTGAGAGGTTCTCATCACCTTCTTTTTCTCTCTCTCTTGCTCAGGACCACCCAGCCCTCGACTTCAAGGAGTGCCCATGCAGACTTGGAGGGCTGGGTGACAGACATGCCAGTTATGGGAAGTTGAGTCCCTGTGGGGTGACACTTCACCAATGGGAACTGTAGAGTGATGGAGTTCAGTATAGTTCTCCAAAAGCATGCTCTACAGTGTGGGTCCATCTTACAATCCTTTGGGAGAAGGTCCACAGGCCAAACAAAGGAGGCTGCTAAGAAGAGTGTTTTCATGGAAAAGCATGGACATCACATGGCATCTTCCTTTGCCTTACCATCCATTTTCCTCATCCTCACTGCCCTGGACTTGAATTTCCCATTTAATCATAGAACTTTGATCCTGTTTCCAGCTCTACTTTCTCTAGGATTTACATTAGTATAGGAAGGAAAAAACAGGGATGGATAAACACCTCCTCTGTATTTCTACTTGGCCTGGTGAAGATGAACATGTGAATCAAGAATAGGCCACTACTCCCAGCTCTGGTTTTTTGTTGGTTGGGCCTTGCCTCCCCTCTGGTCCTGAACAACCTCCCCCTTTCTCCTACACAGGTATCCTTGGAAGTCTGGGACTCTGTCGTCTCTCATTCTCCCTTTGCCAACCATCCATAGGAAACATCTTCACTTGAGTCATGGATCCTTTGGTGTGAATATTAGCAAACATGTGATCTCTCACAGTCACATTTCATTGAAAACCTCATGCTGATGGTAGACTGTGAAGTTGGTTGGTAGACGACATCATCTGGGAAGAGATGCAGAGATATGTTTTAGGACATGGACTCCTTTCCTGAGAGTACTGCAGAAAGAATAAGTCCTTTGTCTGAGTCCTTGCTTTGCTTCTTGCAAGAGGTGTGATTTTGTACAAGTTACTTAACACAGATGTCATTATTCTCATCTGCAAATCTACAAAAGTAATAAATACAATTATACCTGTTCAAGGGGATTATTGTAAGTATTAAATGAAATCTTGTGGTGATGAAGCTCTTTGTGCATTGTACAATTGCTATCTATCCATTCATCTATCTACCTACCTATCAATCTATCTATCCCTCTTTCTTCTTATGTGTGTGTGTGTTGTGTGTGTGTGTGTGTGTGTGTCAGTGTGTGCGCGTACATCCATCCATCCATCCATTCATCTATCCATCCATTCATCTAACCATACATCCAATCATCCCCTCTCTATCTCTCTACTCACTCATCTAATTAGGGCTCTATCCCCCATCAGGGGGATATCAGACTCCAGACTCTGGTGTGACATATCAGTTATCTAAGAGCATAAACCTGCCACCCACAGTCAGAGGAATTACTAAAAGTAAAAATAATATGATTAATAAACTGTTTTGCAGGTATCAAGGAAAAAGCTGCCCTCATATTTATCAGACGTGAATGTGTTTAGTTGCTCTGGGGATTTTGTTGTATTGCCAAAGCACCACTTTTCAGGGTTTCTGTTTGCCCACAAATCCAGTTTATTGTGCTTCCTCCAGGGGCCCCTAGGGCAAAATAGCACTGCTGTTGACTGTGGTTGAAGAGTTCACTCTGGGCTGTGGCAGGAGTAGGAAGTATAGGTATATAGGCTAGAGCAATGATTCTGTACCCAAGATTGAATTCCTGAGAACCACTTGGAATGAGGCCTTATGAACATTTTTTTAAAGCTTATTACACCCACAGGCACTTAAAAAAATCACTAGCTATCATAACTTTTCTTTAATACTTCCAGAATATATACTAAAAAAATAAGTCCTCAAAGAGAAGGACTTATTTAGGGAAAAAGGTGGTTAATCATTAACTGTCCCAATCCATGCCAACACGGACATTGCTTGGGGACCTGGAAATCCTGAGGCCCTGCTCTCCTTGTTCTTTCTCTGTGCACACCTCCCACTCAGGTATGTAGTACGAGCAGCTCTTTTGCCCACACCTGGCTCCAGCAGGGCTCTGTGCTGCTTCTAGGAGGCAGCTATTTCTCATTTCTCCTCTTGGAGGAAGGAGAGTGGTTCTTTCCATAGCCCAGCTTTTGCCTTGTCCTAGCTGCTGATCTGTTTTGTAGGATTCCAGTGTCCTGAGAAGTGCTCTGTATAAAGTGCTTCCACACCAGGTAAGGTCAGAAGCTGCCCTGGAAACTAGGGATCTCAATTCCTTGCAGAACTTAAGTGGGTGGAACCCTGTGAGTTTGAGAATCCCTGTCCTAATTCAGTACTCCCCAAGTCTTTGCTCTCAACAAACCCTGATTTCTGTGAATGAGATTAAAATGCCTTCCAGGAAAATGGGGTCATATTATTTATTTTTTCAAATTAGTCAGAAAAAAACTAAAGTTAGTGGATAGAATTTTCTCAAATTAAAAATTTCTCCCATACATTTTCTTGAAATTTTGGCATCAAGTACTACTTATGTGAATTAAAATATAGCCAAATGTATTATGTCTGATTTAGCACACATTATATTTTATTATTATTACTTTTTAAAAGATTTTATTTATTTATTTGAGAGAGACAGAAAGCAAGAAAGAGCCCACGGGGTGGGGCAAAGAGAGAGGGAGAAGCATATTCCCTGCTGAGCAGGGAGTCTAGTGAGAGGCAAGGCTCAATCCTAGGGCCCTGGGATCATGACCTGAGCCAAAGGCAGACACTTAACCGACTGAACCACACAGGCCCTCCTGTGTTTTATTATTTTATATGAAATATAAAAATACTTCATGATGTTAGGACAGAACCCCACATGCTCTGCCTGCTGAGCACATTAGAAACCATGACAATGCTGACATTTGTACCTAGGACCATTTTTCCAGAGTAGTAGGGTTTTCCAGAGAAACAGAACCAATAGGATAGAGGAAGCATGAGACAGAGAGAGAGTAGAGAGAAGGAGGGAGGGAGGGACTTATTTTAAGGAACTGGCTCACATGATTGTGGATGTTGGCAAGTCCAAAATCTGTAGGATTGGACCCAGGTAAGAGTTGACATTGCAGCTCAGGTCCAAAGGCAGTTTGGAGGCAGAATCCCCTCTGCCTTAAGGAGTTCAGTCTTTTTTCCCTTAAGGCCTTCAACTGATGGGATAAAGCCACATTGAGAATGGTAATCTGCACTATTTAAAATCTATTAATTTAAATGCTAATCTCATTTAAAAAACAAACAAAAACCTTGTCGGCAACATCAAGACTGACATTTGACCAAATAGCTGGACACTGTGGCCCAGCCAAGTTGAAACATAAAATTAATCACCACAGATGGGATATGAACAGTTAAGAAATAGTCCATCTCTTACATGACACCCTGAGCAGCTGCCTTTGAGGATGGAGAGTGTCAATACAGATATTTATTGAGCCCTAATTTGACTCCTTGCCTCCTGGTCTGCACTGACCAGAGGGTCTCACTCCCTCTGAAATGAACCCCACTCATGCTTCCACAGGACTTTGCTGAGGCCATTCCTTATCTTTCATGCTTTTTCACCCCATCTCTACTTTCAAGCCCAAATTCATTCTTAAATTTTTTCCATTGAATTCCTGTAGTTTTATTGCCTCAATCATGTAATCTGTCACTCAGTTGAACACTGTCTGGCATAAATTAACTGCTTCCTAAGTTAAGACAACGGAAAACTTTTTGAGAATGCTATTTGCTATTCACTATGCACCTGGCTTTTGTCCAGTGAAGGAGTTAATAAGCAGGTGATATTATTTATTGAACATTTTTCATGGTGCTGGAGCATACGCAGCAAGGAAAAAAAAAGAAAAGCCAAAAACTAAGAATGGGTGAAGGACCCACCAATAGCATATTGGCACACACACTAACTTGAACTGTTGAGTAGTTTTCCTGACTTAATACTTGCGGTGGAAGAGTAGACTTGGCTTTGAGTGAAGTTTCCCTTGGATGGATGCAGCAGTCTTTCTCACTCTGCTTTAGCCAAAGAAAAGTGACTTGGCTCTTCAAGACCAAGACAAATCACCCATTTCCATGTGTGTTTACTTTAAGAAGAGGTTTTTTGGCCTTTATTACTTGACAGATTGTGGCCACAGTAAGAAGTTTCTGATTCCTCCACACTGGAGGTTTCCCCCTTACTGAAATTCTCTAGCAATAATTTCCCTTTCTTTTTTTTAATTGAAATATAGTGGACACACAATGTTACATGAGTTTCAGGGGTACATCATAGTGATTCCATAAATTATGGTATCCTCACCACGGGTGTAGCTACCATTTGTCCCCATACAATGCTATTTGTCCCCATACAATACCATAGACAATACTCCCTGTGCTGTACTTTTTATCCCTATGGCTTATTTTTTACATCACTGGAAGCCTGTACCTCCAAGTGGTTTTACTTTCTTGCAGAGGTACATTTCTAATTCTCCATAGTTGACAAAATGTTTATTCCCTGAACACCTGATTGCCCCCAAATGACCTGGCATCCACACCATATGCATATACTTGAGAAAATCAAGCTGAGGGAAGGCCTTCCTGCCCCTAGGCTCATGGAAATGAGAATATTTGTGTCTTGAGAAGTATAGCTTCTCTGCAACCCCTAATTGCCAGAAGACCAGGAAATGCCCTTGGTTTTAACTGACCTGCCTCTTTTGTGTTTTCTCAGTGGCTGCTCTACTGAGTCAGCAGCTCCCAGTGCTGCCCTGGATACCCACACACCTACACTGATAAGCAGGCAATATTCCATTCAAGTTGGTGCTTACACGAAGCTACCTTGGAATTCAGATATATTTTCTTGGGTCCAGTCCTGTCCTTCTGGTGCCAAACTCTGAGAAAAACAGTTCTATGACTCATCTGTACTGAATGTAGCCATAAAGCAGGGACCTTGGTTGTTGATCTGTCCAGGGTCATTCCCAGCCCTGCAACCCTGGACCAGTTAGTGAACCCCTCTGAGCCTCAGATTCCTCATCTATAAAATGAGGCTTAAAATAGCATTGACTTCCAATCTAAGTCAAGCCATTATGCTGTAGACCTTACAGGTATACAGTGCTGCATGTCAATTATATCTCAAAAGGACCAGAAGAAAAAATAGCTAATGTGAAAGCATCATTAAGAAGACCAAGGAATGAACGTCTGTGAAGCTCTTAGATCAGTGCCTGCCCCTGCTCAGTGTCAGACTGATGCCAGCTGGCACATCAACCATGGTTAAATATGTAGGAATTCCACAGCTGATTCATTTCCCACAGAATTCCCTGTGTTGTGACCCCAGACTCCCTCTGTTCAGCAAGCTTGGCTGCCAAGGACTGTGACTGAGCCCGCAGTGCAGCAGGATGGAAACAGCTGAATTTTCATTACTGGAATCCTTCTCACAGAGGCAGGCGTCAGCCTTCCCAGGCCATACTGCTACTCTGAATCAAACATAGAAGAACATACCCAGCATCAGGCTGGGGGCTCACAGGCCAAGAAAGATGCACTGGAAGAAAAGTTTTTAGCTTTGGGATCTCTCCTCACCTCCCCATGGACACATTCTAGGATGTCGGACTGTCTGAGGAAGACTTAACTGCACCCAACTTGGGAGGAGAGTTCAGGCTTTCCGGAAAGCTCAAAGAAGAAAAATAAAAGTACATTTTTGTATAGCCACTATCTCAACCATGCCCCTTCTTATACTCATACACAACCATACTCCCACATGTGCTCACCCACACCCACATTTAAATATACCACAAATCACCCAGATCACTATCTTAAGAAATCATGTGTCATCCAATCCACACACACTTCTTGAGGATACCCGTGGCTAGCCAGACAGTAAACTGGACTCTTGGAAGAATGCAAAGATGATGCCCCAGATCTCCAGAGGCCATGCACTAACCCCATATCAGACTGTAGAATTTGGGGCCTTTGTGGAGGGATGCTGAGGGTTCTGATTAAAGGGTGTTTCTTGTCCTGAAGGTCTCACAGCTTACATAGAAGGCAGCTCAGTTTTCCTAAATGACACAAGCTGACAGAGAAAGAGAACAAAGAGCGAGACCCTCCCATGGACCTTCCATGCCTATCAGCAACCTATAAGCTCCCCTCAGGACTAACTCCATGGGGCTGAGTCCTGGAACAGAGCTGGCAGGGGTGCACAGTGAGGTCTAGGAGGCTGTTTCATGAGAAGTCTCAGAACTTGACTTTGAAAAAGTGACTCCTGGGTCTTAAGAGTCTTATACAGTGGTGGACAGATTCTGAAAGCAGCAACCATTCAACTCCCCCAGCTCCTCAAGGGGCACCTGGTGCACTCAGCAGAAACGTAAAAGATAAATGTCTGTCAGATTTCTATTATAGAAAGAAACAAAAAATCCATGCAACCCTCTTTCCTAAAGTCAGTATTCCTGGACAACACACAGGAAGCCTGGCTACAAAGTCACAAAGTTCTATAGGCCATGAAGAAAGTGTGGGAGCATCCAGAACTCTGAGCAATCAGACTCCTGTCCCTTTCAAGGTGCAGTGTGGCTCCCTTAAAGTCTCTTCCCTGGACAGTCATGCCCCAAATCTCTCATTCTTCCCAGTTTGTCACCTAAAATGTACATTTAAGGAAATGGATTATGGCTTTTAAAAATCCCCTGTTGACTTTTTGGCTAACCCCAAATGGAAAACGTATAAAACATATATCAAGGGGGACACCTGGGTGGCTCAGTTGTTAAGCACCTGCCTTAGGCTCGGGTTATGATCTCAGGGTCCTGTGATCGAGCCCCGCGTCAGGCTCCCTGCTTGGTGGGAAGCCTGCTTCTCCCTCTCCCACTACCCCTGCTTGTGTTCCCTCTCTAGCTATTTATTTGTCAAATAAATAAATAAAATCTTTTAAAAAAACATATCAAAAGCACTAATGTGACTCCTTAGTCCAATGCTCTGTTTACTCATTGCACGGTTGTGGGAACGCCTATCTTCCTCCTGAACTATAAAGCTCATGATTCATCTCCATGCCCCCTGCCCAATGCACCCACTATTTGCCGAGCAGCAGCTCAAGAAATGCTTGCTGGTGATGATTACATAAGGATAGCAAATGTGCTGTTTTCTGCGTTTTCCCAACAGAGCCTCCATTTTAATCAGGGTATCACTATGGGCTCAGTTTAGAATTTTTCTAAAAGGAGTTTTATCTTCAATATGGAAACTCAGAAAGTTCAGGTTTTACTTATTTTTGATCTTTTGAACTAAAAATTTAAAAAATATCAGGAAAGGATATTGGTTTTTTGTATTGGAGCACCTGGACACTGTTAGGTTGTCACTGTCATACACCAGAAAACTCAGGGAGGTTTAAAAGTTAAAATAAGCTCACTGCAGCCTTATAAGCTATTTATAAGGTCCTCCCTGCCTGCCTGATTGTCTCTTCCTATTATTATAAAGTCATCTTTGGTCCCAGTTTGTATAATACCAAGAATTGCTCACCCACAGTTATTTAGTTCTCACAGTGCAAGAGGGACTTTTATGAAATACAAGCTCAAGCAGACAGAGTTCAGCTTGGAGTGCACAATTTAAATGGAACAGAAGACACAAAGGGAGGATGATGTCCTGGTAGCTTTATTTGTTCTTGGGAGCTGAGAAGAGGAGTGAAGAGCCCCCTCCCACCCCAGCCCCTTCTTGGGAGCTGAGAAGAGAGTGAAGAGACCCCTCCCACCCCAGCCCCCACCTCCTGGTAAGGAGGGTTCTCTCCCCTCTTCTCCAAGTCTCTGACATTTTCCTTCTCCTCCCTCCCACCAACTGTGGTGCAGCCAGTCCTGGTGAATTCTCATAAAGGAGAAAAAGGGACCCAACATGTAGCCTTAAACCATTTCCCTAGCAACAAACACAGACCTGGACAGAAGCCACCGGTCTCCATGCTCCACCATTCAGTGCATGACTAAGGCCCCAAGGCCAAAGCTGCTAGGTTTTCTCTAAGTCATACCCAATCATATGGTCTCTTTACTCTTCATGATACTTACCTGGTGACTATAAATGAAACATCAGGTTTAGCCAACAAGTCCCATCTGAGTCAAGGGCTACAGATCACAGAGGACCCTTGTGGTCAGTGTCTCCATCATTGTTGGCCTTTCTGTTCTTGCCCCATTCATATTTTCTCTTTGTTTCCTCTCTGCAGAGTCCTAGTTTTCTTCTGATATTTTACAAAAAGAGCTACACTTATACATTTTCCATTTAAGAGTTTTTCTTTTCCATAACAGTATTTAATTTTATACTCACAAAAACAATATCTGTGAGATAAGAAGTAAGCAGGGATTCTTAACCACATTTCACAGACCTCAAATCAGCTAGAAGACAAAAATGCTTATGTCCAC
The DNA here is from genome assembly GCF_023065955.2 of Ursus arctos. Taxonomy (NCBI): domain Eukaryota; kingdom Metazoa; phylum Chordata; class Mammalia; order Carnivora; family Ursidae; genus Ursus; species Ursus arctos. The sequence goes on from NW_026622963.1 coordinate 15,887,915, forward strand.
ATAATGAGAAAGAGGCTTGGCTCTTTCCTCCAACCCAGGGAAGAAACTATGGGCTGAAGATCCCAGAAAGCCACAGAGTTTCAAAGGGACTTCATGTTAGTTAACACACCAGGCCCTCTGTAGATGGAAAGGTGGCTCCTCTTACATGGCATGGCTGGTTTTCATGCACAGCTGTTATCACTAATACAGTGTCAATTCATTCTGAATTAATAGTAGCTTGGTCATTATATGTATTCTCAATTGGCAGATACTGAAAGAACAATCACAATCTAGGGGAATCCATGAAATTTTTTCTTTTCACTCAGAAGGGCTCTTTATAAAGGCTTAAGAATCTCAGAAAAGGGCCATACACTTGCCTATTACCATTTCCCAAAGTGGTGTGTGCATCCTACTGCTGGTACATGGAATAAATTGAGGGGCAAAAAGGACGTTTTTTTATTTGAATGCATTAGCTTCCATTTGTGACAGTAGTATTATTATTTTTTTTTTAATATTCAAGTAGAAAAGGCTGGTAGTTAACTGGCTCAGCAGTTTTTTGGGAAGTGCTAATTGCAGGAGTGAAGGACATTTGTCCAAACTGACACTGTGCTGAGTTAGGCTATCAGGATATTGATGAAGAAAAATTGGTAAAATGAATCCATTGCCAACCACTGGTGTGAAGTGTCCTGTGCACAAGTATCCATGTGAAGTAGGATCAACTGACAGGAGCTGAGCTTGTCCCTGGTCCCACAATTCTTGCAGCCTCATCAAGGAGGCCACCATGAGGACAGTGCCAGTAAAGAAAAGGCCTGGGACAGTTCTGCCAATTATTTATCAGTGACATCAACCAGCATAATAACTTTCACATTATAGAGACCCCAGAAGGAGAAGAGAGAGAAGGTGGCAGAATTTACATGAAGAAATAATACATGAAAACTTCCTTAACCCGGGAAAGAAAATAGACATTCAGATCCAGCAAAAACAGAGAGCCTCCAACAAAATTAACCCAAGGAGGTCCACACTAAAATGGTGAACAGTGGGATGCTGGGGTGCCTCAGTTGGTTAAGTGTCTGCCTTCAGCTCATGTCATGATCCCAGGGTCCTGGGATGGAGTCCTGCATCAGGCTCCTTGCTCAGCAGAGAGTGTTTTTCTCTCTCTGCCTGCCACTCCCCTGCTTGTGCTCTCTCTCCCTCTTCTTCTGTCTCTGACAATTAAACAATACAATCTTTAAAAAATAAATATAAAATGGTGAACAGTAGTGATAAAAAGAGAATTTTAAAAGCAGCAAAAGAATACAGGAGGAAAAAAAGAATACAGTTACAATGAAAGGAAAACACCAGAAGGCCATCAACTGATATTTCAGCAGAAACTTTGCAGACCAGAAGAAAGTGGCATGATATATTCAAAGTACTGATAGGTAAAAACCTACAATCAATAATACTCTACCCATAAAACTTATCAGAATAGAAGGAGAGATAAAGAGCTTCCCAAACAAAAGTTAAAGGAATTCATCACACTAAACCATCCTTACAAGAAACATTAAAGGGGATTCTTTGAGTACAAAGAAAAGATCATTGGGGCACCTGGATGGCTCAGTTGGTTGAGTGTCCCACTCTTGGTCTTGGCTTAGGTTATGATCTCTTAGGTTGTGGGATTGAGCCCTGCATTGGGATCCATGCTCAGCAGGGAGTCTTCTTGAAGTTTCTCTCCCATTGCCCTCCCCAAACTTGCTCTCTCTCTCTCTAAAATAAATAAATAAATCTTTTAAAAAAGAAAGAAAGAAAAGGTCATTATCTGGAGAAAGAAAATTATAAAGGAAAAAAAAATTCACAAATACATAAAACATAATGAAAGTAGTAGATTACTTATAAAACTAGTATGGAGGCTAAACACAAAATCAGTAAAATCTATTATATGTACAAATCACTCAAAGGATTCACAAAATCAAAGGATGTAAAGTGTGACATATGCATATAATGTGTGTGGGGGGAGTAAAATTTTAGTGCTCTTGGAATAGATTCAAACATAAGTGACCATCACCTTAGTGTAGACTGCTATTCACATGTTATATATGAACCTAATGGTAATCACAAATCAAAAACTTGTAAGAGATTAAGGAGGACACATGTGATGAACACTGGGTTTTATATGCAACTGTTGAATCATTGAACACTGCATCAGAAACTAATGATGTGCTACATGTTGGCTAATTGAATTTAATTTTTTTAAAAAAGTATAATAGATAAGGGGGAAAGAATCCTGTAAGAGATAACACACACACACACACAAAGAAAAGAATCCAAGCATATACTAAAGAAAGCCATCAAACCACAGGGGAAGAAAGCAAAGGAAAAAGAAAGGAATAAAGAAGAACTACAAAAAGAACAATAAAGCAAGTAACAGAGGGGCAATAAGTATACAGCTATCAAAAATTACTTTTTTTAAAAGACTTTATTTATTTGAGAGAAAGAGTGAGAGAGAGAGTACAAGCAGGGTGACAGAGGGAGAGGGAGAAGTAGACTCCCCACTGAGCAGGGAGCCAAACATGGGGCTAGATCCCAGGACCTTGGGATCATCCCAGGACACCAGGATCATGACCTGAGTTAAGGCAGATGTCCAACTGACTGAGCCACACAGGTTCCCTCCAAATTATTTTAATTATAATGTAAATGGACTAACACTCCAATCAAAAGACATAGGGTGACTGAATTGATAAGAAAATAAGATCAATCTACATGCTGCCTGTAAGAAGCTCACTTCAGACCTGAAGATACATGCAGACTGAAAGTGAAGGAACAGAGGAGCACCTGGATGGTATCGTTGGTTAAGCATCCAACTCTTGGCTTTGGCTCAGGTAGTGATCTCAGGGTCCTGGGATCAAAGCCCACATTGGACTCCATGCCCTGGATGGAAACCGCTTTGGATTCCCTCTCCCTTCTCCCTCTGCCCCTAACCCCCCCACCCCCTGCCACCACACACACACACACTCTCTCTCTCTCAAATAAATTAATTAATTAAAAAAAAGAAAGAAAGAAAGGGAAGGAATGGAGACACTATGTAGAATATGGCAGAGTAGAAGGGCCCTAGGCTTGCCTTGTCTCACAAATACAACTTGAAAACTATCAAATCACCCTAATTACCCCAGAAATGACCTCAAGACTGGTAAAACAAACTGCACACCTAAAGGTAGAGAGGAGGCCAAATCAAAGAAGGTGTGAAGTGCAGAGACGTAATTAGGGACCGAAATGGGTCATGGCTGCTGTGGTGGGGAGGGAGCTGTGGTTGCAGAGTCAGACTAGCACATGGGGAAAACAAATCTTCATAGCAGTTGGCTCAAAAAGCAAGAGGGACCAAATTTCATGAGTTCTTGCAACCAGTGGGGCTTAAAGCCTAGAGTTATAGGTCAATGGTCTGGACTGGGATAGAACCCAAAAGACATTCTGCTCCTCTTGGAGAAAAGGCAGGGAAGTAGTCCATGGACATACAGCATGGAAACAGTGATCTGAAGAGCACCTATAGCACGCAGTGAGGAGGTTACTCACTCATCATGGAGATCTCATTCATTCGTGGAAGCTCCTCTGGGAACAAAGGAACTGGCTGGTGCCATATCCCATCCCCCACCTCTCAGAATAAACACACAACTGCATGTGGGAACCAATGCAGCACTGACACTCACAACCTAACTTGCTTCACCAAGCCCCACTCAGTCTGGTGGAACTGCCCCTCCCAGTCATGCTTGCCTCAGTCCCAGTCAAGGTGCCCCCTCCCCAGAAGACCAGCCCAAACCCCTGCTCACAATGTGAATCTGAATGGGGAGTTTTGCAGAGTCCAGGTTCAGGTGGTGGTGACAGGTCTCATTTCACAAACCAAACCAGAGCACACCTAGTTAAAACTTGCCATATTCAGGCCAGAGACCAAGCACTGCCCAAAACAGTCAAAGAGAGCATCTGCAGATGACTGGTCTGAAAGAAAAAGTGGCCAGGACAAAATAGCAGAGAACACACAGCACACATTGGAGACACTCCCTGGAGCACCAGTCTCTGGGCAATAGGGGGCACTACACAGCAGGGCACTACAAGACCTCTTCTTCATAAGACCATTACCCTCAAGAACAGGAAATGTGGCCGACTTTCCTGACATAAAGAAACAGGTATGGAGACTAGGACAAAATGAGAAGCCAGAGAAATTTATCCCAGATGAAAGAACAGGACAAGGCCACAGCCAGAGATCTAAGCAAAACAGATGTAAGTAACATTTCTGATAGATAATTTATTTTTCATATTTTTAAAAAAGATTTATTTGTTTGTTTGTTTGAGAGAGAGGGAGCATGAGCAGGAGGGGCAGAGAGAGAGAAGCTTCAAACAGACTCCCCGCTGAGCACAGAGCCCTACTCAGGGCTCAATCCCACAACCATGAGAACATTACCTGAGACAAAACCAAGAGTCAGACGCTCAACTTATTGAGCCACCCAGGCACCCCCTGATAGAGAATTTAAAGTAGTGATATAAGGATACTCATGGGACTTGAGAAAAGAGTGGAAGACAGGACTGAGACACTTAACACAGAGATAAGGAATAATGTGACAGATAAACGGCTCAATAAATGAAATGAGAAAAATGCTTGATGGAATGAACAGCAAGCTGGAAGAAGCAGAGGAACAAATTAATAACCTAGAAGATGGAGTAATGGAAAGTAACCAAGCCAAACAAAAGAGAGAAGAAAGAATTATGCAAAAGGAGAATACACTTAAGGAACTCAGTAACTCCATGAAATGTAATAACATTCATTTTATAGGATTTCCAGAAGAAAAAGAGAGAAAAGAGAGCAGAAATTTGAAGAAATAATAGCTGAGAAACATCCTTGACCTGGGGAAGGAAACAGATAACCAGATCCAGGAGGCACAGAGAACCCCCACAAGATCAATAAAAGCAGATCCACACCAAGACATATTATAATTAAATTAGTGATAAAAATACTTTAAAGCAGCAAGACAAAAGAAAGCAGAAACATACAAGGGAATTCAAAGCCTCATAAGGCTAGATTTTTTTCAGCAAAAACATTCCAAATCAGAAGGGAGTGGGATGATATATTAAAAGTGCTGAATGGGAAAAATCTGCAGCCAAGAATACTCTATTCAGCAAGGCTATCATTCAGAATAGACTAGGAAAGATAAAGAGTTTCTCAGACAAAGAAAAACTAGAGGAGTTCATAACCACTAAACCAGTCTTGCAAGAAATATTAAAGGGGACTCTTGGAGTGGAAAGGAGGGACAAGAAGTGAGTATAATGGTAGGAAACACAAAAGCAGTAAAAATGAATATTCTACTTAAAAAACAGTCAAGGAATTCACAAAATAGAAGAATGTAAAATATAAAAACATATACTTAAAATGTGGGGAGGAGAAGAGAAAATAATGGGTTCACTCAAATGACTAACAACATAATATAGACTGTTTTGTGCAGAAAATGTTATACACAGACCTAATGGTAACCATAAATCAAAACCCACTAATAAATATGCAAAGAATAGAGAAAAGAAATCCAATATCACTAAATATATCACTAAAGAAACCCAGCAAATCACAAGAGAAAGACAAGGATCAGAGAAAATCTTCAGAAACAAACAAAAAACAATAAATACATATCTATCAATAATTACTCTGAATGTAATGGACTAAATGCTCCAATCAAAAGATATAGACTAAACACTACAATCAAAAGACATAGGGTGTCAGAATGGATAAAAAACAAGACCCATATACTGCCTACAAGACACTCATTTTAGACCTAAAGACACCTGCAGATTGAAAGTGAGGAGATGGAAAAACATCTATCATGCAAATGGATGTCAAAAGAAAGCTGGAGTAGCAATACATATATTGGAAAAAATAGACTTTAAAGCAAAGATTGTTACAAGAGATAAAGAAGTACACTATATGATAATAAAGGGGGCAATCCAACAAGAAGATATAACAGTTGTAAATATTTGTACAACCAACACGGAGCACACAAATATATAAAACAGTTAACAAAAAAGGTAAAGAAACTAATGGATACCAATACAATATTAGTAGGGAACATTAACACCCTATTTACATCAATGGACAGATCACCTAAACAGAAAATCAACTAGGAAACAATGACTTTGAATGACACACTGGAAAAGATGGATTTAACAGATATATTCAGAACATTTCATCCTAAAATAGCTGAATATACACTCTTTTCAAGTGCACATTCTCCAGAATAGATCACACATTAAGCCGCAAAACAAGCCTCAACATATTCAAGAAGATCAAAATCATACCAGTCATCTTTTCTGACAATGGCACTATGAAACTAAGAATCAACAAGAAGATAAAAAATCTGGAAAGACCACAAATACATGGAAGTTAAATAACTTGCTACTAAACAATGAATGGGTCAACCAGATAGAAAGGAAATCAAAAAGTAAATGAAAACACAATGGTCCAAAACGATAGGGCTACCACCCTAAAAGCGATTTTAAGATGGAAGTTTATAACAAACAGGCCTACCTCAAGAAGGAAGAAAACTCTCAAAACAACCTAATCTTACACCTAAAGGAACTGGGAAAAAAAAGAAAACAACAGTAAAGAGAGCCTAAAGTCAGCAGAAGGGAAATAATAAAAGATTAGAGCAGAAATAAATGATACAGAAAGTAAAAAACCAATACAACAGAACAATGAAACCAAGAGTTGGTTCTTTGAAAAAATTAACAAAATTGATAAAACCCTAGACAGATTTATCAAAAAGAGAAGAGGAAGGAACCAAATAAATAAATTCACAAACAAGAGAGGAGAAATAACAACCAACACCACAGAAATACAAGCAATTATAAGAGAATATTATGAAAAAGTATACGCCAATAAATTGGACAACCTGGAAGAAATGAATAAATTCCTAGAAACATAAAAATTACCAAAATTAGAGCAGGAAAAAATAGAAAACTTGAAGAGACTGATAACCAACAAAGAAATCTAATCAGAAATCAACTCCCAACAAACAAAATTCCACAGTTGTATTCTACCAAACATTGAAAGAAGAGTTAATACCTATTCTTCTCAAACTATTCCAAAAAATTAGGAAAGGAGGAAACTGCCAAATTCATTCTATGAGGCCAGCATTACCCTGATACACCAAAACCAGACAAAAGCACCACAAAAAAAAGAGAGCTACAGGCCAATATGTCTGATGAACATAGATACAAAATCTTCAACAAAATACTAGCAAATCAAATTCAACAATACATTAAAAAAATTCACCATGATCAAGTGGGTTTATTCTTGGGCTGCAAGGGTGGTTTAATATTTGCAAATCAATCAATGTGATACATCATATCAATAACAAAGGATAACAAATATATGATCATTTCAATACATGGAGAAAAAGCATTTGACAAAGTACAACATCCATTCATGTTAAAAACCCTCAAGAAAGTAGGTGTAGAGGGAACACACCTCCACATTACAAAGGCCTTCCCTGAAAAACCCACAACTAAAATCATCCTCAATGGGGAAAAACTGAGAGTTTTTCCTCTATGGTAGGAAAAAGACAAGGATGTTCACTCTCACCACTTTTATTCAACAAAGTACTGGATACAGCGATCAGACAACAAAAAGAAAAGGCATCCACATTGGTAAGGAAGAAGTTTCACTATTTGCAGATGACATGATACACTCCATAAAAAACCTAAGACTACCAAAACAGTGCTAGAACTGATAAACAAATTCAGCAAAGTCACAGAATACAAAGTCAAGGTACCGAAATCTGTTACATTTCTATACGTTAACAATGAAGCAGCAGAAAGAGAAATTAAGAAAACAATCCCATTTACAATTGCACCAAAAATAATAAGATATCAAGGAATAAACCCAACCAAAGAGGTGAGAGACCTGTACTCTGAAAACTATAAAACACTGATGAAAGAAATTGAAGATGGCAGAAAGAAATGGGAAGACATTCCATGCTCATGGAATGAAAGAACAAATATTGTTAAAGTGTCTATACTTCCCAAAGCATTCTACACATTTAATACAATCCCTATCAAAATACCAACAGCTTTCACAAAACTAAAACAAGCGATTCTAAAATTTGTATGGAACTACAAAAGACCCCAAATAGATGAAATAATCTTGAAAAAGAAAAGCAAAACTGGAGGCATCACAATTCCAGACTTCAAGTTATATTACAAACCTGTAGTAATCAAAATAATATGGTACTGACACAAAAACAGACACATAGATCAGTAGTACAGAATAGAAAACCCAGAAATGAACCCACAACTATACAGCCAATTAATATTTGACAAAGCAGGAAAGAATATCCAGTGGAAAAAAAAGGTAGTCTCTTCAAAAAATTCTGTTGGGAGAACTGGACAGCAACAGGCAAAAGAAAGAAACTGGACTACTTTCTTACACCATACAGAAAAACAAATTCAAAATGGATTAAAGACCTAAATGTGAGACATGAAACCATAAAAATCCTAGAAGAAAACATAGGCAGTAACCACTTTTACATCGACCATAGTTAGTTTTTTCTAGATCTATCTCCTAAAACAAAAGAAACAAAAGCAAAATTAAACATTGGGACTACATTAAAATAAAAGGCTTCTCCGCAGTGAAGAAAACAATCAACAAAACTAAAAGGCAACCTATGCAATGTAAGAAGATATTTGCAAATGACATATCTAAAAAAGGGTTAGTCTCCAAAATATATAAAGAACTGATACAAATCGATAATCCCAAAACAACCAATAACCCAATTAAAACACCAGCAGAAGACATGAACAGATACATTTCTCCAAAGAAGACATCCAGATGGCCAACAAACACACGGAAAGATGTTCATAATCTCTTACAATCAGGGAAGTGCAAATCAAAACTACCATAAGATTTCACCTCATACCTGTTAGAATAGCTAAAGTCGACACAAGAAACAAGTGTTGGTGAGGTTGTGGAGAAAGGTGAACCCCCTTGCACTAGTAGTGGGAATGCAAACTGGTGCAGCCACTGTGGAAAACAGTAAAGAGGTTCCTCTAAAAGTTGAAAATAGAATTACCATATGATCCAGTAATGAGGTATTTATCCAAAGGATATCCACTATTAGCTATTTAGCCAAAGGGGGAAAAAAACCCACTAATTCGAAGTGATACATTCACCCCCATGCTTATTGCAACATTATTTACAATAGCCAAGATATGGAAGCAACCCAAAGGTCCATCAACTGATGAATAGATAAAGAAGATGTGGTATAAATATACAATGGAATATTTTTCAGCTATAATAAAGAATGAAATTGTGCCATTTTTATGGATGGACCTAGAAAGTATAATGCTAAGTGAAATAAGTCAGTCCAATACCATATGATTTCACTCATATGTGGACTTTCAGATACAAAAGAAACAAAGGAAGAAAGAGACAATGAGAAAAACAGACTTTGACATATGGAGAAGATACGGGTGGTCCCCAGAGGTGAGGTAGGCAGAGGGGATGGGTCAAATACATAATGGGCATGCTTATCTTGATGAGGACTGAGAAATGTACAGAACTGTTGAATCACTATATTGCACATCTGAAACCAGTATAACACTCTATGTTAATTATTCTCAAATAACAAACAAACAAACAAACATCAACAAGAGTAGTAGAAAGTTGCTTAAACTTCAATACTGCTATTGTGGTAATGGTTGTTTTATTCTTTAGTTACTACTGCCTAGTTTAAAGAAAAATAACTCTTAAGAAATTAATTCTCTGTAAACTTTGAACAGCAATACTGATTTTTTGGTGATTCCTTTTATAGATATTGTTGTTGGATGTCTAATTTGTATCATATATACTAGATTTTAAAATAAACACTTTGTCCAATTAAAAAGTATTGGGGAGAGGGAAAAAATAAAATACAAGGTGGATTTTTGTTTTGAGTTGAATTGTGCCCCCTCCCCAATTATATATTGAAGTACTGATGCCAATACCTGAGAAAGTGACCTTATTTGGAAACAAAGTCATTGCAGATGTGATTGGTTAAGATGAGGTCATACTTGAGTTGGGTGGGCCCCTCACCCAATGACAGTTGTACTTATTAAAAAAGAAAAAAAGACCATATGAAGATTACGTCATGACACACACAGAGGCAAGAAGATCCAAAGAGAGGCACAGAGAAGTTGGCTGTCTAGAAGCCAATAAGAGAGGCCTCAGAAGAAACCAACCCTGCCCACCCCTTGATCTCAGACTTCCAGCCTTCAGAACTGTGAGACAACAACTTCCTATTGTTTAAGTGCTCAGTCTGTGGTCCTTTGTGATGGAAGCCCCAGTAAACTAATATAAGCTTTATGTAAATTATTTATAATATATATATAGTATGTGCACTCTCTCTCTCTCTCTCTCTCTCTCTCTCTATATATATATATATATATGTATGTATGTATATACAAAGCTTATATTAATTTACTGGGGCTATATATAGCATCTAGATACTATACCTGTATAGATGCTATATACAGTATAGATATATATAATTGTAATGGCAAACAAGTATAATAGAAAAAGTTTTGCCTTTCCCACAGTGGCTTAATGATCCATTTCTAACTGATAACCTAAAATTAAAATAAATTTCATTTCAAAGCTCCTCTTGATTGAGAAAGCTTTATGCTGGTAGATGTCATTCAGCAATGGATTAGAAACACTGTCTAACAGTTTATTCAGGTATAATTGGCATACAATAAATTGCACACACCTAAGGTATACAATTTTTTAATGTATCACTCTAAATGTTATTCAGATACCCATCTTTTGTTGTTGTTGTTTATAAAGTATACAATTCAATAAATTTTGCCATATTTACACACCCATGAACCTTCAGCACAACCAGGATATTGAACAAATTCATTACTTCCAGAATGTTCTACATCCGCTCTGTAATCCCTGCTCCAGTCCTCCCATCCCCAGGGAATCAGTGATATGCTTTCTGTCCCTGTAGATTGGTTTGTCTTTTGCAGAATTTCATATAAATGAAATCATACAACATGTAATTTTTTAAATTTGCCTGGCTTCTTTCACTCAGTATAGCTATTTTGAGATTTTTTTTCCTCCCATGTGGTTACATGTATCAATAATCGATTCCTGTGAAAAATGCTGCTGGTATTTTGATAGGGATTACATTCAATGTGTAGATTGTTCTGGGTAGTAGAGACATTTTAACAATGTTTGTTCTTCCAACCCATTAGCATGGAATGTTTTCCATTTCTTTGTGTCCTCTTCAATTTCTTTCATAAGTATTCTATAATTTCCAGAGTACAGGTCTTTTACCTCTTTGGTTAGGTTTATTCCTAGGTATCTTATGGTTTTTGGTGCAATTGTAAATGGGATTGATTCCTTGATTTCTCTTTCTGCTGCTTCATTGTTGGTGTATAGAAATGTAACAGATTTCTGTACCTTGATTTTGTATCCTGTGACTTTGCTGAATTTGTTTATAAGTTCTAGCACTATTTTGGTTGAGTCTTTCTGGTTTTCTAAATAGAATATCATGTCATCTACAAATAGTAAAAATTTGACTTCTTCCTTACTGATTTGGATGCCTTCTATTTCTTTTTGTTGTCTGGTTGCTGTGGCTAGGACTTCCAATACTATGTTCAATAACAGCAACATGCAAAAGGATGAAAGGGGACCACTTTCTTACACCATTCACAAAAATAAATTCAAAATGGATGAAAGACCTAAATATGAGACAGGAAACCACCAAAATCCTAGAGGAGAACACAGGCAGTAACCTCTTTGACATTAGCCATTGTAACTTTTTACTAGATATGTCTCCCAAGGCAAGGGAAACAAAACCAAAAACAAACTATTGGGACTTCATCAAATACATAGCTTCTGCACAGCACAGGAAACAATCAATAGAACTAAAAGCCATCCTACAGACTGGGAGAAGATATTTGTAAATGGCATATCTGATAAAGGGTTAGTCTCCAAAATATATAAACAACTTATAAAACTTAACACCCAAAAAACAAATAAGCCAGTTAAAAAAAAAGGGCAAAAGACACAAATGGACATTTTTCCAAAGAAGACATACAGATGGCCAACAGACACATGAAAAGATCCTCAGCATCACTCAAAATCAGGGCAATACAAATCAAAACTACGAGGAGATATCACTTCACATTTGTCAGAATGGCTAAAATTAACACAAAAAAACAACAGGTGTTGGAGAGGATGTGGAGAAAGGGGACCCTCTTACACTGTTGGCGGGAATGCAAACTGTTGTAGCCACTTTGGAAAACAGTTTGGAGTTTCCACAGAAAGTTAATAATAAAGCTACTCTATGATGCAGCAATTACACCACTAGGTATTTACACAAAGAATACAAAAAATACTAATTTGAAGGGATAACATGGACCTGGATGTTTATAGCAGGATTATCAACAATAACCAAATTATAGAAAGAAACCAAATGTCCATCAACTGTTGAATGGATAAAGAAAAGATTATAATAGAATAATTCTCAGCCATAAAAAAGAATCAAATCTTGTCATTTGCAAGAATGTCAGTAGAGCTAGAAAGTATTATACTAGTTGAAATAGATTAGACAAAGACAAATACCATATGATTTCACTCATATATGGAATTTAAGAGAAAAAAACAAATAATCATAGCAGAAAAAAGAGAGAGGCACACCAAGAAACAGACTCTTAACTGTAGAGATCAAACCGATGGTTAACAGAGGGGAGGTTGGAGGGGGGATGGGTTAAATAGGTGATGGGGATTAAGGAGTACACTTGTGATGAGCACAGAGTATTGTATGTAAGTGTCAAATCACTAAATTGTATACCTGAAACTAATATTACACTGTATGTTAACTAACTGGAATTTAAATAAAAACTTACAAAAATAAATCAAAGATAAAATTCATTCCTGTTTATTGCTAAGTAGTAGTATATTGTGTAGATAAAACAGTGTGTTTATCCATTCACCTCTTGATGGACATTTGGAATGTTTCCAGATTGAGGCTGTTAAAAATGAGCTGCTGCGAACATTTGCTTTCTTTTATCTTGGAATGGCTGGATCATATGGTAGGTATATATTTAACTTTTAAGAGACCGCCAGATAGCTTTTCAAGGTGGTGGTTTCCTGTTACGTTCCCACCATTGGTGTAAGAGTCTTCCAGTTGCTCTACACCCTTGCTCACACTTGTATGGTCAGCCTTTTTTATTTTCACCATTCTTACATGTGCACAATGGTATCTCACCTCTCAGTCCACTGGCTGTGATGTGAGCAATACCCTGGAGACAACAGAACCAGGGTCACAGGATAAATGAGAGGCTTGCCTTTGCTCCTCAGAAAGAAAGCCAGAACAGTGCAATAAACAGTACTGAAAAGTCTCATGAGCCATTTGATGCCTACCTTCTAATACGCAAAATAAAGTCCGAATGGATTAGCCCTGTCCTTTTAAAATATCTCCGTTAAAATGTATGATTGTTTGTTCCATAGCAAAAATACTCAAATATGTGAAGAGAACATAAGCATACAAATATGTGTGTTCTAATCCATATTGATTTCTCCACCTGGATACCAGAGTCTTTCTTTCTTTCCTCTGGCTGGCTCTATGGCATGCACTAGACTCCAGTCACACAGGACAGCTGATCACTCCTGGAAATACTGAGCCCTTTCACACATCAGCAACTTTGCCCATGTGTCTGTGCTGGGAAGACATCTCCCCCTATTATTCACCTATCAAATTCCTATTCATTCTGCAAGACCACTGTGAATAAATGCCACATCCCTGCCAGTAGCTGCTGCCTGCACATTTGGCCTCTCACATTCTTATAGTACTTCTCATATTGCTTAAAATGAGCTGTTTACATGTTGGTTTTGTGCAATTGTGAGTCCCTCTAGGGTGAGGACTTTGCATTTTGGGGAGACTGTGGTTTGAGTACGCAGCAATGTGTGCTGAGTGAAAGGAGTAAAACATACGTGATATTGTAGTAGATAGTTATCCAATGCCTTCTAGTGGAACTCACTCCCTAGTAGTATTCCTTTTACTAGAAGCATAGCACTAGAGTTTCTAGATGTAGCATCATTTTTGCATCTGGGTGCACCACTCAGTTGGTTTACATAAATCCAGGTTCAAAGCCTGTGCCTTCCTGGGCTACACAGATAACTCAAAGCCAGTCTAGACAAGTCTAGGCATGGGCTGGTTTATGTCTGCTTCACTTACCCTGAGGGTTTTAGTTTCATGTGGATATAGTTTGTCTGCAGCCCCATTTCAGGAGGCCCAAAGATTTCACTTTGATTTCTTCTACTCTAATATCAGTTTTCCTGCAATTTCTTTGCTTATAGAAGAAACCCTCAGGGCAAAATTAGCTCTGAGACTTCAGCTTACCTTTCTTGTTCTTGTCTTTTTCCAAAGTGTGGTCTGATAATTCTTCATTCTCTTGTTAGCTCTTGGATGCTTTTAAGATGATATATTTTAACATCATCCAAATATTTTAGTTTTTCTCAGACCAAGGGTTGGTCTGAATTATAGTCTGTCATTACTGGAGCCATTTATTGCTTTCATAGTTGGGGAAAAACTAAAAAGAAACATTTATGCTTATTTGGGCTATCAGTGCCAGTTTTGACTTATGGATACTGAACAAAAAAAAAAACACATTAGCATTTTTCCCTTTGTGAATAAAATGTTCTTTGCAATAGCAGAAGCCTAAGCACCTTGGAAGATAAAGCTTACTGTGTGTCTTGGAACATTCCAAAAGCAGTTATAGGTTAATGGACCATGATTTGTAGGGAAGTATTGCAGATCTTTTTAAAGACACCCTTCCAGAACACTTTAATCTCATTATCCTAAATTGAGGGAGAGGCTGCGGAAGCAGTGTAGACTCTCAGAGTCTGGCTGTCATCTCTCTCATAGAGACGTGATGTGTGAGAAAGCAGTGAGAAATTAGCTGATAAGTGAAAGAATGAACAAATTAATGAACAAACCAAAGATCACTTGTCTCTAAGCCTGAGCTTGATAAGGTGCCCAGTGCTACATTTCCAAAGAGTTGTGACCTGTGTGGCCACCGAGATAACATCAAAGACAATTTAAATCAGACTAAAATGCAATTATCATGTACACAACTCTGTGCCTCATTTTCTACACTAAAGTCCTTTACGGGAGATGCTAGATTTAAGAAATCAGATAGAAGACCTCTGCAGAAGAGCCTTTTGTCTAGTTCATTTGTTGGGTAGAGGCATGAGTCCCACGGTGTAGACAAGTTGCTTTCCAGAAGAGCTGAAAGTAGCAGTCAGAAGTAATTGCTGAGTAGGGAAAGAAGCACAATGAGGAAAGAATTTCCATGAGCCCTTGAATGGTTCCTTCACCCCATCTGTCCCCACCTGCTCTCTCAGCACCTTGGGTCCCAGCAGCAGACAGGCTGCCTCATATTCTGGACCTGAATTTCCATGCTATGATGGGTAGCAAGGCTGAATGGGAACATGGGCAGCCGGGGATTCAGAATAGTAGGAACACTTAGGCAAAAGCACGCCTAATTTTGTTGAAAAGAGATGCAGGGACCCATCTGGCTCTCTGTTGCTGATTCCATATGACAGAAGGGATGTTGTGCGAATGGACCTGTTGGTTGTACAGCATCTGTGTGAACAGCAGCTCCTCTGCACGACTCCAGCTGATGTCTACACGGAAGGCAATAGAACGTAAATTAAAGCAGCAGAGGAAGGCAACATTGATGTTTGTTATCTAATCTTGCTTCAGGAGGAAAATCCTCTCCATGCTGGGTGATTTCTGTCGCAGAGCCCCTTTGGCTGGATGATTCCTGCTGTCAGTCATGAATCAGTGCTTTGTCAAGATGGTATTTGGAGTAACAGCTCCACCAAACCTTTCTAGGATCTCTGTCTGGAGAATGTCCCAGAACTTCAGATTCTCAGATGGGGTCCTGAGATGGAGAAACCCTGCGTCCCTGGATGGATATAGTTTCCAGAGAATAATTTGTGTCCTATTGGCAGAGACAGGCCACCAGCCTTTCCTGTGCTGTCTCTAGCTCCAGGGCCTCCCCCAGACCACTGGGAGCACCGGCTGATTGTGCCCTACCTTCCTGCTTCCTTGTTCAATGACAACTTTCAAAGCATCTATTGGCATCAGGTCTCCACAGCTACCCATTTACTCATTAAATACTGCTTCACTCCTCCATTTCTTCTGTTTCTTTCTTTTTTTCCCCTCCTCCGTTTTTTTTTTTCTCCTTCTTAGAAACCATTTTATCACCAATGTCAAAGGTCAGCCTGTCCTCTGAGTTCTGGTCTGACTTTTGAAAGTCATGAAAACTGAAAAAAGAATTGGGGGGGGGTGGAGAAAGAAAGAAAACTATATAAAAAAAAAAAGGCAGGTTCTTGATTTTAAAAACATGGCCAGTACAACATATAGACCTATATTCTACTTCCTCACAGCCAGCATGATTTCTTCCTGAGTTAGCATACCTGGACAAGTGTCTAAAATTTATCTCCTTTCTTCCTGTTAATAAAATTTCTCTGGAATTTTGTACCTTGCTGGAAGCTGTACGTTGCATTTTTGGTTAATGCATTTGTTGCCTGTTATATTAGTTCTTATAATTCTCTGTCCATTCGCCTGAACTATTCCCTGCAGATTAGCCTACTTTAGAGGTGTTTACATGAGTCCTAATGAGGATTGTGCATAAGTTCACTGAGATGATGCTCTTGGAAACTGAGAACAAGTTGCTGCTTCATAGATTCTGTTTACCTGAAGATAGAGATGAAGAAAAGGACCTTAACTGAAATGTGTAAATTGACCTTGGGGTTTCTTTATGATTATGTACAGAAGCTTCACCATGCTTTATATTTAGCATACTTAAAAGTTATGATTATCCTAAAAAAACCCAAAACTATAGAATTACCATATGATCCAGCAATTCCACCTTTGGGTATACACCCAAAAGAATTGAAAGCAGGACCCAAACAGATATCTGTACACCCATATCATAGAAGCATTACTTGCAATAACTAAAGGTGGAAACAATACAATTGTCTATCCACAGACGAATGAATTAATAAAATATGGAATATACATACAGTGGAATAGTATTCAGCCTTAAAAAAGAAAGGAATTCTGACACATGCTCAATGTGGATGAACCTTGAGAATATTAGGCTAAGTGAAAAAGCAAAACACAAAAATATAAATATTGTATAATTCCATTGATATGAGGTACCTAGAGGAGTTGAAATCATAGAAACAGAAAGTAGAATGGTGAATCCTGGGGACTGAGGGGAGGAGGGAATGAGGAGTTGTTTAATGGGTACAGTTTCAATTTTTCAAGGTAAAAAGTCTTAAAGATAGATGATGGTGATGGTTGCACAACAATATTGATGCATTTAATGCCACTGAACTCTACACTTAAAAATGGTTACAGTTATAAATTTTATGTTATATATGTCCTACCACAATAAAAGTTATGATTAATTTGGACTCACGCATATTAAACCTTGCTTTACCTACAGTGCAAGATTTTGATCTGGAAGGGAAAGGGACACATATGAAAGGAAATTTTGGAGGGCTGCCTGTAATCACTCTGTATTATATTTGTCCATAGATTTGTGTTTATATACAAGCATGAAGCATATCTGTATCATCTTGAAGAGGGGTTTATCATTTTGCTCTTGTTACAAAACAGTCCAATATGCCATTGCTGAAATGCCCTTGTATTGATCTTTTAAAATAATTTGGAGGAAATTAATTTTCATGTGGCTGTAGTTTTTATTACAACATCAGAAGAAAAGGGTGAGTTTTGTATTGACTTTGATTTTACTTCCTCAAGTAACCTCAGAAGATATCAATGTGGAAAGAAAGTAAAATGGAGAGATCTTTGAAAAGTGTTTTGTTAGGATTTATTGCTAAAGAAAACTCAAGGAACCAAATTGCTAAACTGAAGAGCCTGGGTCATTCTGATCCAAAATCATCTTTGAATCCAGCATGATTGACTGCTGACATTTACAGGTTGCTTAGTGAAGTAACCTCATATTGTTAACACCCAAAATGGAGGAATAAGGAAAACCCCTCAAAAGAGTTGCAACATAATATTCCTGGAGCTATTAAACTAAATTTAGTATAGTTTGAAATCTTGGGAAATATTTGTGTTAAGTTAAAGTATTCTTAAAGTATTTTGATGGTAATATTTACATTAAATCTAACTGAACCTTTTATTCTGATTTCCAGTTTTCAGGAAATACGGGGGGACAGCAGCAAGTCAAATGATGTCACAAATGGGATCACCGTACAATTCCAGAATGTGGGCATTTGAAGAGACAATTGTCCTGGTCTCTTCAAATGTCATGAAGAGACAATTGTCCTGGTCTCTTCAAATGTCATGATTGAAAGGGACTAAGAAGATGTAACAACCAAATACAATGCATAAGTCTTTGTTGTATCCATATTTTTAAAAAATTAAGCTATAAAAAGCATTTTGGGGGCGCCTGGGTGGCTCAGTCGTTAAGCGTCTGCCTTCAGCTCAGGGCGTGATCCTGGCGTTATGGGATCGAGCCCCACGTCAGGCTCCTCTGCTATGCGCCTGCTTCTTCCTCTCCCACTCCCCCTGCTTGTGTTCCCTGTCTCGCTGGCTATCTCTATCTCTGTTAAATAAATAAATAAAATCTTTTAAAAAAATAAAAAATAAAAAAAATAAAAAGCATTTTGGGAAAAAAAGCTCTTTCCCCTTCAATATAGAACATCATTTACTGTCTGTCTTCTCCCCATAAGAAATAAATTCTTGAAAGCAGGGATTTTATTTATTTCTCGTTACTGCTGTTTATTGGTGTATCCTGAGTACCCAGAGTAGTGCCTAAAACATAGTAGGTGCTTAATAAATAGTTCATGAGTGCATGTCTTAGTCTGCCATAAGAAAATGCCACAGAGTAGAAGGTTTATACACAACATAAATTTATTTCTCACAGTTCTGGATGCTGGAAGTCCAAGATCAAAGCATGGTAGGCTCACCTCTGATAAGTGCCCATTTCCTGGTTCATAGCTGGAGTCTTCTCACTGTGTCCTCACATGGTGGAAGGGGTGAGAAGTCTCTTTGGAGCCTCTTAATCCCTTTGGTGAGGGTTCTACCCTATGGCTTAATCACCTCCCAAAGGCCCCACCTCCTAATACCATCACCTTTGGGGGTTAGGATTTAACATATAAATTTGGGGTGGACATAAACATTCAGACCATAGCAATATGAAAATATAAACTGAGTTTGGAATACCTACAGATACTTTGGCCACAGTCAGAAGGATCCCCTATTCAGGCATGCCCTGCTCATGGGGCCCTGATGGTGATGCACTTTTTGACTGGCTCAGAGACAGGAGCTAATAGGGCCTGGTACCATGGATGAGAGGATTACTGACAAAGATGGACAAGGAGTTGCTCTCTTCCCACGATCTCCACTAGCTGGCACTGGGTTCCTCTTAACCTGCATTAACAACGTGGCTGCAGTCCTTGAAAATTTTGGACTGTGAAGTTTGTCAGATAGCTAGGCTTTCTCCTCAGTTTCCAACTATCCAGCACAGGGAACAAGAATACCCAGTGCTTCCCACAGCTTTCCTCTTCTCTGTGAGTTCCTTGCCAGTTCTTCCTGTTTGGCCCTTGTTTCCTCTCACGGATACCATAAAACAGCCTTCTATTGAGTTTGTTTGCCCTGTTTTCTTTCCTTATCTTGTCCAGTGTTGGAAGATTGGAGAAATGGGAGCACAGTGGAGATCAGAACTGATTCTCTTGCCCTGTGGGTGGGCCTCACAGTGGGGAGGGTGCACCTGGAGAGGACAGAACACACAAGCACACTCCTCTGTGAAGGGCAGCTGGACCTCTCCTGACCCCTTCAAATGCAGGGGTCACTCTCTTCAGAGACAGTGGTCCAGTGGTGTCAGACTCCCTCCACCCAATACAAAGATGCAAAGAAAACTACTCCCCACTATGCAAAGACCACCACCCTTGTCTTTGTGGAGTCTTTACCCGCATAGTGTCTTATTTACCCATTGATGTGCTGAGTCTGCTTGGGAGAGAGGATTGTGCTAATCTCAGCACAAGTCCACCTTCAGTGACCTCATAGTATACCTTGAAATCAGCCATAGTGGTAGTATTTACACTATGGATATTGGCATATGCTACAAATCAGAGTGGTTTCCTGGAGAGCCAATTGTTAAACATTCACAATCCCACCAACAATTTGTATAGTATCTAGGGTGTCACAGGCATCTCTTTCCCATTATTATGTTATGAATGGGGTGACCAGGAACTCTGAACAGTGAAAAGGCACACCATCAGTGATTATTCCAGGACAATGGGCAGAGACCATGACTCTAATGGGCAACTGCAGCCATACAGTCACTAATTTTGAACTCTTTGCCAGGTTTGTAATTAGAATAAACATAATTTTCTTACAGCTGCACAGCATTCCTACAGCTAGAAATTTGGAAGATTTTTCTATTATTCAACTATTTATAATTTTCCTAGCGTAAATGATATTTCAATAAATGTGTATAAAAATAAAATTTTGAGTGTAATTCCAGGGCAGAGGGTATAAATATCATTATTAAAGCTCTAAATATACATTGCCAAATTGCTTACCCAGAAGGTAATAGACATTTATGCTCTTCCTGCAGTCAGCCCAATTCACCAAAGCCTTTCTAGTACTCAGAATTAGAACCAAGAAAACATTTTCCAGGCACCTATACTCCTCCCTTTACAGATTCTGCTTTCCACCTAAGCTGAGTATATTCTGGGAACTCAACAAACTCTGTTCTCTCTGGCCTTCATCTGCTTCTTTGCTTCTGTTTCCTTCACAAAGAGGTTGTCCCCTGTCTCTCTTCAGCCCACAGGCATCTCACAAATACCCTATCAGCCAGTGACAGTCCTGAATATACACAACAGGCAATGAAACAAAAACATGTGGGAACGGGGCAATTGGTAAGGGAAATTTATGTGCCCTTCACTTTGATGGGATTGACACAGAAAAAAAATTCCCAGTAACAACTGCTCTTGACTTCTATCTACATTTCAGGGAGCAGCGAGTCCTGAACACTCAGCAAACCCTCAAGTCCTGGGATCTTCTGTTTAAATCTCAGAGGTGTCTGAGGAAACAGATCAGCGCCCTCCATCTACTAAGACACACACCTCTACACACCAAAGGCTGTGAAAACCTGTATCTCTGCCTGAGACTTCCACTAAGTTTCCCCACCTGGATTGGCCTGAACATATGGAGTGATGGAGCAGCTCTCCACCCACAAAGAATGGGGCTTTGGTGGATAGATGTCCTAGCCAGAGCCAGAGCCAGCCCCAGAGGGGTGTTCTCCCAGTCACATGGGCCCTCACATGGAGAAAGGCCTCACACCAGATTTAATGATCTGCTGTCATCGTCTTGAAATTCTTAGTAATTCTGTCTTTGGACTAGTGTTTTGTAAGTGAAGGCTGATGGGGCCCTGGAGAATGTGTGTGAGCAGAGGACATTCATAGGATGTGTGTATTCCCCACCGTTGTTCCTTTCCTCCTCATTTCCATAAAACATCCCTCATGCCCCACAAACACAGAATTTAGAAACCCAGGATATTGGGGAAAAAAAGCAAGTACAGGATAAGTGTGCCACAGCAATGTCTGAAGTAAAGGGGAACCGATAGCCTCGACTTTCTGATCACACCAGAACTTGCTTCAAATGCAGAAAGATTTGGGAACAACCAAGGAACACTTTCACATTCTTTCTTACTCTTGTTAGTTTCCTATATTAACCAAACCCTTATGCTGAAAGTGAAGAGACAGAAAGAAAGGGAAAGCTGTGAAACTCACATCCCTTCTCTTTCAGTCCTTCCTTAACTCATTAGTAAGTCAAAGGTAGATAGTACTGGTGGAGTGGGCACCCATGGAGAAGTGAAATAAAACCAGATGAGTTAGTTCTGTGCAGCCACCATTCTGGTAAGAAAGAGAGATGCATTGTAAACTGCCAAATAAGAATTGCATAATTTTGATGATTCTGTATGTGAGTTAAACTCTGATATTTGCATTTAAAACTGCTATTTGCACTGTATAACATTAAGATGAACATTAAAATTTATGCTAATAATGTAAGATTCTTCCTTATCCCTTGGGTTGAAATAATTTTGAGGTATGTTCTCCACTATGAGTAGAGCTCCTCGCTGGGATTGAGCTCCAGCTGTCCCCACGGGTCACCTGCTTGATTATACTCCCTCTTTCCAGCTGCTTCCCCATTTCTGTCTGACTTCCCCTCCCCCAAAAGAATCTTCCTTGGATCACTTCAGAAAAACATTACTTGCAAATGAGTGCTTGAATCAAGCCCTCTCACATGGAATTCATCGAAGACACCTCTCTCTGTACTGGGCACTGCTGTTTAGGAGCTCCTGGTAAGGATGTCTGCTTTGTGGTTTTGCTCTGATCAGATAAGTTATTGATAAGCCAATAGAAAGCTTTGATGTGCATCTTATCAGCCCACTCTGAAGCTTACTGTAGTTCAAACAGGCCAGGAAATTGTAATGCTTTTTGAAGGTTTATTGATATTCTTAAAATATTAAGTTACTAGTTTTAGAAATATCAAAATCAACAATCAAAATATTTTTTACTAATGTCAGAATATCCCAAAATAAATATCCTTTCATCATTTCTTTACCCTTTGGAATTTATTTTATAGACAATTTGGGGGGATTTTGTTAGTTTCAGGAGGTCCATGAACCTCAAGGTGTCCAGACAAAAGAAAGCTGGTAGCCTGTCTCAAACAAGGACCTATCAAGCCATGATTGTAAGGCTACAGAGAGCCCTTCATCTCTTGTCATAATTCTTTTGTAAATTGCAGTGACTTCCTAACATGATCACATGACATAGAGGGGGATTGCATTACCAAGTGTGATAGGAAGAGTTGTCACCTTTTGTCCTTAACTCAAGGTGGCCCTCCCACCAGTTCTGAATCACTGAATGGCCAATGTTCAAGTCATTCCCAAGACAAAGGTACAAGGTGCAACCTTCATATCTGGAACCAGAAGACTTACTGAACACCAACAGCATACTGCACCTCCTCATTCTAATTCTTATTGAAGGGAGTTGCCAGTTGTCACTGGTGGTTCTGCTTACCAGGTACAAAATGACAGAGAGGCTGTCCTTGTTCTCTCCCTGAGGAGCAAAGGGAGCACATTTTAACTGAGCAGACTTTACTCCAGATTTTCAGGATTGACACAGGAAATGCAGTCTATTTTGAACAATTTTGATTCTTTATTACATCTTTTGAGCCTCCTGTACAGAACAAACAGCTCAAACATCAAAGCTTGAGGTGGGCATCATGCAGAACGCCATACTGTGGGATTCTCTACATGGTATTAACAATTGTGGAGTCATGTTTCTCTGACTCTACCCTCATCCAGCCTCAAGGGCTTCCTGAACGTCCCTAAGAATCATTCCCCATGGCACAAGAACCCCTCCTCTGGACTCCCATTGGATGCCAGTGTTGCTGTCTCTCCTGATCTGGTTCACACTGGTGAGTCCCAGGTGTCATTACTGCCCCACTGACGCACTAACACTTCCAACCGTAAAGATACAGATTACCTTTTCAGGAAAGGTTTGAGGCGTCCTTTCTTCAGATAAGTTCTTCTGCTTTCTTTTGTGAAGAGAATTGAAAGCCTCTCTGCAATAGAACAAGTCCTAATTTTCTGCTGGTGGAAGCCTCCAGGAAAGGTTTACAATAAGTCACTCATGTCATTTCCTTGTCATAGCAGCCAGGCAACTTCCCTGGGGACTTAGGACACAGCTAGGTCAACACTACCCAATCAATTGCCCATGCTTTCTCTGAGCTATGTGATGGACAGCCTCAGGGAAGTCACTAGGGTTGTTTTAAAAATTATTTACAAATGGATAGACAAGTGGAGAAAGAACTCAATCATCACAAAAGACAGAGCAACCTGGTGTCATTGTTTGGAATGAGAATGTCTTTAAAAAATGTAGTCTTAAAAGGACTCCATCTTGGACTCAAATGCTAAAGATCTCAGAAAGCAAGCAAGAATTATAATAAGAGCTAACCTCTCAAAGAAAATGCACATTTGGTGAATTTCTGGGTAATCTGTCTTTCTTTCAGGAGTGTTTCACAGTGATTTTCTCTCTTGACCTTGCAAAGTGGGTCCATTAATCTTGCATGTGGTGACTATCTTTTGATGAAACTTCACTGAGGATTGTCAAGGGACAAGAAAAAGGAGGGGGATATTAATGTGAATTCCATATTCAAGGGTCACCTTGCTTTGTTCACATTTTGTTCTTTCAGGTTGGCAAAATTTTATAAATCACCTGAAAGCATTAGCAGTAATGCAATTGCATTTTTTAGTTACTTATCTGAAACTATGCATTTTTACATGTATGTATAATTTTTGAATAATCTATCCTGGGAAATACAAATTTTCTCAAAGTCCTTCTTTTGTTCATGTTCCTGTAATACTGTATTACTTACCTATTGCTTCATAACAAATTAACCTCAAATTAAGAGGCTTAAAATTGCAATAAACATTTCTTATCTCACAATGTCTGTCATTCAGGAATGTGGGGCTGCTCTGGCTGAATGGTTCTGGCTTAGGGTCTCTCAGAAGGTTGCTCTCAGGTATGGGCCAAGGCTGGAGTCATTTGAAGGCTTGATTGGGGGTGGAAGGTCCACTTCTAAGCTGGCCACTCACATGGCTGGAGGTGCTCACAATTGACAGAAGACCTCATTACCCTTCCTCAAAGCCCCCTCACAGGCTTCTTGAGTGTCTTCTCGGCATAGTGCTTGTTTCCCCAGAGCAAGTCATTCAAGAGACTGAGGTGGAAGCTACAATATCTTTCATGAAATAGCCTTGAACATTACACACCATCATTTCTGCCATATTTTATGGGCCACACAAACCAGCCCTGAGTCAGTGTAAGAGACTACATAAGAGCCTGTATGCTGGAAGCCAAGCATCCTTGTAGGGGTGGGATAGTGTCTCAGAAAGTGGCTACCACAATTAAATGTCATGGTTGTGCACACAACTTTCTAATTATCAGAAGGAGGCACATAAAGATGTAAGTAGTCTGGCTGTCATAATTTGTGAGCTGTCCTAAGATGAAATGTCTTAAATTGTCCTAAAGAATACAGACCTTCAGACTTTCAAACCCTAGCTCTTTAATTCAGGGCAGCCTCCACACTTCTCCTTGAGTTGCATACACAAATGCACATACTCTCTCTCTCTCTCTCTCTCTCTCTCAGACACACACACACACACACACACACACACACACACACACACACACACACAGAGCCCATGCTCTGGCCAACTCAACTGGACTTAGAACATTAAGAGATGTTTCAATATACTACTTAGTAGCTCCCCACCTCTTTCCCATTATTCTCCCAAACCCTCTATACACTCTGTAGTTTGCTCACTTTTGCCTCATTCCATCCTCCAGGCTCTTGGCTTCATATCTGTTTTAGATGTCTACCTCTGGGTTATATGTGTCTACTGTCCTAAACTCATCTTAGATTTCAGAACATAGCCTTCCTTCATGGTTTTGCACTTCCCTCCTCCAAACATGCTCTTTCCCTTGGTATCAGGTGGAGATCCCCCAAACCATCGGCAACCCCTCTGACCTGCTCCTCTGCACTCCAACCCCAAGACCAGGGCCTTGCTGGAAGCAGCACCAGCTTCTTCTTGGAAGAAATGAGAGGATTTTAATATCCCAGATATAAGGACTATCTCAAGTGGAAAGAAAACACAATTTGAGTTGATACTCTATTTGAGGCATTTCCCTGAAGCTCTTTAACCTTGATTTGAAAATCAGCCCCAAAATTCAAGACTGTTACTCACTAGCCATGTGCATGGTGAAACATACTCTTTCTGTCACTATTAAGACACACTTTCTGCATTCTCCAATGCTCATTATTCCATCCCAGGTTTTATTTTCTTGGCACGTTTCTGCCTTTCACTAACCTGCCTGTAGGACTTTGGAAGCATTCCAGCTTAAAAAGGGGATTTATGTGTGCATGTGGGAGTTAGGACAGATGTGGAGCTCATTACCAGGAATGAAAAATGGTTCAACCAGTAGTCCACAGCCAATCTCAGGAGGCAATGTAGCAAGAGAAGATAAAGGGTTTTTCTGTTCCATGTGGAAAGCTAGTACATGATTGGAAAGGACTTGGAGACATTGCTGATTCAGAAGTGGTAGGTGGTTATGTCTGGGGAAAGCATGTCTATCAAGAGCTCTAGAAACACACTACTGCCAGTGTTCTCTGCTGTGTGACAAGCTCTTTAGTAAGACCTAGAAATATGAAGATCATAATGGCAAGGGTTGTAGCCTCATAGGCTTTTCAGACTAGGACAGGAAGTCAAACATGCATGAGCAAGCATATGTCTAAGGAGCATGAACTGCTATATCTGCTATACTGGGAAAGGGACAGTTATATTCACCCCACACTTTGATGTCTGTGTTCTTTGACCCTAAGCATAAGAACATCCCTACTTTTCTTAATTTAGGGATTTAAATTTATACTTTTTAAGATAGCAATTATTTAAAAAAAAAAAGCGTAAGCAAAGATGTGGAGAAATTGGAACCCTTGCGCTGCTTTGTGGCAATATAAAATGGTGTAGTCACTGGCAAACAGTATAAAAGTTCCTCAAAAAATTAAAAATAGGTTTATTATATGATTCAACAATTTCACTTCCGTGTATATACCTGAAATAATTGAGAGCAGAGACTTGAAGAGATATTTGTACTCCCATGTTCACGGTAGCATTATTCACAATACCCAAAAGGAGGAAACAACTAGATGTCAATTGACACATGAATGGATAAACAAAATATGGTATACATATACAATGGAATGTTATTTAGCCTTAAAAAGTAATGAACTTCTGACACTTGTTATAGTATGGTTGAATACTGAGGACATATGCTAAGTGAAATAAGGCAGTCACAAAAAGACATGCTGTATGATTCTATTTCTATGAGGTACCTAAAGTAATTAAATTCATAGAGATAGAAAGTAGAGTGGTGGTTGCCAGGGACTCAGGAGGAGGGAGTAATGGGGAGTTAATGTTTAATTGGATAGCGTTT
Source organism: Ursus arctos (assembly GCF_023065955.2). Taxonomy (NCBI): domain Eukaryota; kingdom Metazoa; phylum Chordata; class Mammalia; order Carnivora; family Ursidae; genus Ursus; species Ursus arctos. The sequence goes on from NW_026622963.1 coordinate 15,915,000, forward strand.
CAGTTTGAGAAGATGAAAACAATTCTGGAGATGGGTGGTTGTAATGGCTGCACAATAACATAAAAGTACTTAATGCCACTGAAGTGTATACTTAAAAATGGTTCAGATGGTAAATTTTATGTTATATGTATTTTACCACAATTTTAAAAAAATAAAAATACATTATTAAAAAGCTAGGAGAAAATATTTTTCATGAGTTAAGAAAAAAAGTGATTTTCTTGGGTAGAAAAGACCTTGCCCAGATGGTCCTGACCACCTGACCACCTGCTTGGGCTGGTTCTTTCTCTAGGACATCTAGCCCGAAGCAAGGCCAAGCCATCTGTACCTGAATGCAGACCTATGGAAGTGGATACCAGACATGTCAGTCCTGTCAGTGTCTGCCTTCTCTTCTCTCCAGAGGGGCCTTGGCAATGGCCAGCTCACTCTCACTGGCACCATCGACCTCCATGTGTTCTAGCCTGCACTCAAGTATGAGGAAGATGTTTCCATATTTGGCCCCAAAAGTCTTTCTCTGGCTTTAGACTGCCCTGGGTCCAACGTAAAGATGCTTTTCAGCTCCTGAAGGTCCTGCCCTTTCCTCACTGGCCTTCTCTCCATCCTGGGCCACATGTCAGCAGTAGACCCTCTATTCAGCTGTTTGGACAGACAACCTTTCTATTCTGTCTTGCTAACCCAGTGGCCACTGGTCTCTAGGAGCCAGCCCTTGCCCAAGGGCTTCATTCTTCACATTTTCATTACTTTCTGCTTTGATCCTTGGTGTCTCTATTATTCAAATGTTTACTACCCTGACTTAGTGGTTCATTAGACAATGTCATGTGTTTGGAGCCTGAAACACATGAGTTTGTTTTCTCCATGCCCTGGTCCTTCAGTTTCTTCATTGGTAAATGGGTTTGTTGGAGAGAATCAAAAGAAAATAAATGATGTGTGAATACTCCACAGTAGGGGTACGGAGAGCTCAATCAGTAGTAGCTTTGACAGACACATGAGTGTCTGGTTTGCAGTTGTGAGTGGTGTGGTTTGCAGTTCATTGTAGAACTTGGTTCTTGATCACAAGCTTGGTGGAACTGACCACCTCCTAACCCACCACTGATGCTTCCCTGCACAAACGGAAGACGCTGAGAGCCACAAGCGTCAGCTAGTAAAAGCTAGGGTTGTTTGTTTGGCAGGTGAGAGCTCCCACACCAGTGAGGGAGTCAGCTTATCTGTGGCTCTGAGAGAAAAATGTCAGAAATGTTTATGTTCCAAGAAAGTGGTTTTATTATGGTTATGCTAACAGAGAGTTGAGGCTGGCACTGTGGATTAACTGATTGGTTACACCAAGTTCCATTGCTCACTGGTCAGAAAGCACCTTTAGTTAGTATCAGTGAGGGTCTGGCCCCCCACCTTTGGCTGATTGCTTCAAAGAAAAACAGCACTAGAAGCTTGTTAAAGGCAGCAAGATAGATTTTGTTCAGACTACTGCCGCAGTGGAGAGAGACTCCAATATAAATTGAACTCAGTGCCAACTAAGACCTAAAAGGGACTGGAGTTTTAAGGAGAGAGCAGAGAAGGAAGAAAAAAGGGCTGTGGGAAGTGAAAAATAAGGGAACAAAAAAGGAGACTGGGTGGAGGGAACTACGAGGAAATGGATAATTGCAAAAAGGAATTAAATGGAGAATTACTTAAAATGGTTTGGCAATGTGAGCTAGAACAAGGTACATTTTTGTGGTTTGGGAGAATTATGTTTACTTTTCTTTTTTAAAAGTTTTTATTTAAGCTCCAGTTAGTTAACATACAGTGAACATTAGTTTCAAGTGTACAATATAGTGATTCAACATTTCCATACAACACCCTGCGCTCATCACAAGTGCACATCTTACTTCCCATTACCTATTTCACCCATCCCCCTTCCTCCCTCCCCTCTGGTAATCATCAGTTTGTTCTCTATAGTTAAGAGTCTGTTTCTTGGTTTTCCTCTCTCTTTTTTCCCCCATGATCATTTATTTTTGTTTTTGTTCCACTCGCCTCAAACATTGTGCTTTCTTGAGCATGACATGTCCCAGTGCAGGTAGAAGCCAGGTTGAGGATTGGTTAAGCCTCTTAGTACAATGTTCAAGCAATTCCTTTTGCTGGGTGGGAGTTCACAGTTCATAGTTGTGAACAAGCAGTTGTGGAAGACAGTGTTGGGTTTGAATATCTGCTCAGAAGTTGCTGAAGAAGAGTGAAAATTTTTCATTTTTCACCTGCGTGATTCTTGAAGCTGCTTCTAGGTACATATTGTTTTTTTAATAATAATTTTCTATTATGTTATGTTAGTCACCATACAGTACATCCCTAGTTTTTGATGTAAACTTCCATGATTCATTACTTGCATATAACACCCAGTGCACCATGCAATACGTGCCCTCCTTAATACCCATCACCGGCCTATACCATTCCCCCTACACCCCTCCCCTCTGAAGCCCTCAGTTTGTTTCCCAGAGTCCAGAGTCTCTCATGGTTCATTCCCCCTTCTGTTTACCCCCCCTTCATTCTTCCCTTTCTTCTCCTACTGATCTTCCTAATTCTTATGTTCCATAAATGAGTGAAACCATATGATAATTGTCTTTCTCTGCTTGACTTATTTAGCTTAGCATTATCTCCTCCAGTCCCGTCCATGTTGCTGCAAATGTTGTGTAATCGTTCTTTCTGACGGCTGAGTAATATTCCATTGTATATATGGACCACATCTTCTTAATCCAGTCATTGTTGAAGGGCATCTTGGCACCTTCCACAATTTAGCTATTGTGGACAATGCTGCTATGAACATTGGGGTGCATATGGCCCTTCTCTTCACTACGTCTGTATCGTTGGGGTAAATACCCAGTAGTGCAGTCATTGGATCATAGGGTAGCTCAATTTTTGACTTTTTAAGGGACCTCCACACTGTTTTCCAAACTGGCTGTACCAGCTTGCATTCCCACCAACATGTAAGAGGGATCCCCTTTCTCCACATCCTCTCCAACATTTGTTGTTTCCTGCCTTGTCAATTTTTGCCATTCTAACTGACATAAGGTGGTATCTCAATGTGGTTTTGATTTGAATTTCCCTGATGGCTAATGATTTTGAACATTTTTTCATGTGTCTGTTAGCCATTTGTATGTCTTCCCCGATCAAAATACCAATGACATTTTTCAAAGAACTGGAACAAACAACCCTTAAATTTGTGTGAAACCAGAAAAGGCCCCAAATCACCAAGGAATTGTTGAAAAGGAAAAACAAAGCTGGGGGCATCACGTTGCTGGATTTCAAGCTATACTACAAAGCTGTGATCACAAAGACAGCATGGTACTGGCACAAAAACAGACACATAGACCAATGGAACAGAATAGAGAACCCAGAAATGGACCCTCGGGTCTTTGGGCAACTAATCTTTGACAAAGCAGGAAAAAACATCTGGTGGAAAAAAGACAGCCTCTTCAATCAATGGTGCTGGGAAAATTGGACAGCTACATGCAAAAGAATGAAACTTGACCACTCTCTCACACCATACACAAAGATAAACTCCAAATGGATGAAAGACCTCGATGTGAGACAGGAATCCATCAAAATCATAGAGAAGAACGTAGGCTGCAACCTCTTTGACATCGGCCACAGCAACTTCTTTCATGACACATCTCCAAAGGCAAGAGAAACAAAAGATAAAATGAACTTGTGGGACTTCATCAAGATAAAAAGCTTCTGCACAGCCAAGGAAACAGTCAAAAAAACTAAGAGGTAGGGGCGCCTGGGTGGCATAGCGGTTAAGCGTCTGCCTTCGGCTCAGGGCGTGATCCCGGCGTTATGGGATCGAGCCCCACATCAGGCTCCTCCGCTATGAGCCTGCTTCTTCCTCTCCCACTCCCCCTGCTGTGTTCCCTCTCTCGTTGGCTGTCTCTATCTCTGTCGAATAAATAAATAAAATCTTTAAAAAAACAAAAAACAAAAAACAAAAAAAACTAAGAGGCAGCCCACGGAATGCGAGAGGATATTTGCAAATGACACTACAGATAAAAGTTTAGATCCAAAGATCTAAAGAACCCCTCAAACTCAATACACGGAAAACAAATCATCAAATCAAAAAATGGGCAGAAGATATGAACAGACACTTTTCCAATGAAGACATACAAATAGCTAAGAGACACATGAGAAAATGTTCTGGGTACATATTCTTGCAGAGTTCTGTCAATTACAGTCTCGATGTGAACTACACTAGACTAGCAAGAACAAGGACATGTACTGAGAAACAAGAAACTACTTGCGCAGAGTGCACAAAGTATAAATGAGAAAAATGTCAAGACTTGAGGTGGGAGTTGAGAGTCTTTAGGACTGAAGGTGCTGCGCTGTAGCTCACCGACGGGGAGGCACAGCAGAAGGGTTCCAGAGTCTGGATTTGTATTTGACTTCCTAGCAAAATGCACTATTCAACAGTGCCCTCATTTCCAGATGCTCACCATTTGTCATCTGCTTTGCAGTGATTATCTTGCCCAAAAAAGGGGGGGAGGCTTTTCCCACTTTAATTGGTTTAGAATTGAATCCAACAAATGTTCTTGTGATCCAACTATTTTCCAGGTGTTTAAAAGATCAAGGAGGCACAAAACCATGGCTTCATGACACACAGATGTCTTTGGACAAAACCTGGGAGGCAAGTTAGATGAGAAAACACAGTTTTCTGTGGGGACACACTCAGCATCCTTCCTTTTTCCATTCTGGCTTCTCCTGCCTGCCTTCTGTTCCTTCCAACCTGGCCATCCCCCAGGACTCATTCTGTCATCTACATCCAGCTCTGAAAAGACTTTCCTAACACCTCTCATCACCAACCCCTCCCCAGCACCCCTCACTCACTTGTTCTCTACAACATGTACTTATCCTAATAAGAATATGCTTCACTGGGGCTTGGGGACTCCATAAATACCTCTGGTTTATTGAACTGCCGGACAAATAAGTCATAGAATTATTGTTTTGGCAATTGATGAGCAGTGGACTACATAGATTCTTGGACAGTGCATTTATAGGCACAGCCACTTCAGTGTCTCAATATGTGGAGCAGGCCAACAGGAACTCGGCAGTGATTGGAAAAAGCCAGGAATGGCATGAGAGCAAAGACTGAGTAACGTGGTACCGAGTTTGTTTGTTTGTTTGTTTTGCTTATGTGCCCTGGATAAGACATGAGGCTCTATGCCTCAAAGGCAAGTAAGATCAGGTCCTTGCTGGAAATCGGAATGGCTGTGGCTCTCAGGAGTCCCTTCTTAACTCCACCTGCCCAGACTTGAGCTATGAAGCATTAGCTTTTATGTAATTTTGTATCACAGAGAAATGTTCCTCTTGATTCGAATATTGTCTTGAATTTTGCCCCTGCTACTGTCTGGGGTTTTAAGAAAAGGCTCTGATTTCTGAAAAGAGGCCAGACAAGAAGAAGGAGGGTACAACTCTAAAGAAAGACTTGAATCTTAGGCTGGAGAAGGAAATCTGGAGCAGCAGCTCAGGCAGAAGGAAGCAGAGCTTGGGGTTATTGGAAGATAGACCTGCCACTTGGAGGGACTTTGTAAGGTGTGGGATGAATGGGCATGGTATCTTCAACTTCAGGCCCACCTTGGCTCAGGGGTTGAGCATGGGGCTCAGCCTGCAGCTGAGAACAGCTGAGCTCAGTTCTGGGATAAAAAAAGGGATGAACCCTAGTGCAGGCACACTGAATTTGTTTTTATCAGAAGTAGCCTTTGTTTTGCTCACCTCATATCACTGAGCATCACAGGAGTGGAAGTTTATCCTCTGTGGTTTCATTCTAGCTCAGCACAACCCACCAGGGACTCTGGGTCAGGTAGATCACTTCTGCAGCCTCAGCCTCATATCCAGTGAAAAGAAGGTCTGCCCTCTTCCAACCCAAGGAGACAATGACTCTGGGAAGTGTCTGCACAGTGAAGATGGTGGCTTTGGGTCAGGCAACTAGTGTCTTGCAGCTGAGGTATGTGTTGCAGGCTCATGCCTATTATGCTCAAGCCTGTTTAATTTACTAAGCAGAGGGGTGAGGTCTCCAGAGGTGGGTGGGGACAAGAGATTCCAAATGTCATGACAGTTTAAAATTAGCAATCTGGGAGTACTTCAGTTCTCTTTATTTCCTACTTCTTTCTCTTCCAGAAATGGCGTGACTAAGAAAACTCATCCAAATTGCATTGCTGAATTCTCAAAGAAAGCTATTTCCTGAGAAGATATTGGTAAATATGAATGCGAATACCAAGGTTATGGGCTTTGCCAGCCCCACAGACTCAGGACATGTTGCTATGAGAGCCCTGGTATGGAAAGAAAGGATAGCCATGTGAGCAAAGGAGGGTGCTCAGACCCCCTCCGCCCCCCCCCCCCCCAGCCTGCCTAATATAGCTCCATCTGGCTGCTTTAATGAGGCTGCCACTGGTTCTCACATGTCCCCCCCAAACAGCCCTGACATGTCTTTGCAGTTTCTATTCCATTCCAGAACAAGTATCGTTCTAGATACCTGAGTGGCAAAAATCTGAAATATGGAGGGTGAGTAGCTAGACACTAACCATGGGGAGATGCTCCCATGATGAGTTATTCTCTCTTTTTATCATAACTACTAGAAAGTAACAGAGTTTAATCATAATAATTAGAAACAAAGTGTTAATAAATTAAATAAAAATGTGAGGGCATGGGGGTAGTGTTGAATCATTAACTTCAATTTTATGCATTTTTATACCAGATCACTTTTTGCACAAAGCATGTTTTATTTTGTTAAATAAAAAAAATAATAAGGAAAATTGGAAGAAAGACAAATACACATGGTTTTTAAAAAGAAAAAAAAAAAAAAGAAGGAAAGGTGAGGTGATGGTGATTATGGATTGCCCATGGAGGGAGGTTGGGATAACAGAAGGTCAGAGGAAGCCTGAGGGGAACACCATTTTGAGTTGGAGTATACTTGTATCTTCCAAACTACAGAACATTGTTTGTGAAGTTGCTTGTGCATGGCAGAGGGGTGGTCTTGCATACAAGTTTGTTAAAGTTTTAGGATATGGGACTTTATGATTCCCATTACCACAGGGTCACAGAGCATTCCCAACACAACCAGGCAGCTCCATCTGAATACCCATTACCTCCTCCTGTGTAAAGTTCCAGAGGACAGCTGAGGGCATGAGGTGACCAGGAGAGCTCCCCAGTGATTGTACCAGAGACAGACCTCTTCTGTGATGGGTAAGGGATACCTTCTTTGAATAATTTTAATGGAGTCTTTATAAGGGAGAAGTAATTGGGTGCTGGAAAAATTTTGTTAACCCATCTCCTACAGCTTTGCTAACCACTATTCTAGAACTAAGTTAACTAGTCCAGGCTTTCCATGATTTCACAGTAAAATTTGCCTTCTTGAATGCCTTTTCCCTTCTGAGGTGGGGCAGTCATGCCACAAAATTGACTCTTTTGTTGACTTCATCCACTATAGAAAATAGTGGGATTTTTAAAACATGTATTAATTTTATTTTCTTAAATTATTTCTCTTTCTGAATACAAGTGTACCACCTTTTTATTCTAAGAAAAATTATGCAAAACAACTTATGAAAAAGAAAAGTCACCCATAATCTCCTACCCAGCAATAGCCACTGTTAACTAGTTTTCTATGCATACATATTTATATATTTTACCATATCAGAGGATGTAGTCATAGGTGATAATTTAGCTACTGTTTATCAAATGTTGGCTCTCACTGGATATCAGGCAGGCTGTACTTGAATACATGTGATCTCACTGTTCACTATATGGAGTTGGGAAATAGACAGAAAGGCCCAGAGAGTTTAAGAAATGTGCCCCATCCAACCAGGATTCCCATCCAGGACTATAACCACACTTTCAATATTCCTTGACAACTACTGTCATTGCTGTTGTTGTGTTTTAGTTTTCCACTTAACTGTACAGCACCCATCATCTAAGACTGTGGACTAATAAAGTCCTAGAGTAGAATATTAGAACTTCTATATAATTATTAGGGCACAGCCACTTTGCAATAGCAAGTGTGTGTGTCCTTGTGTGTGCCCTAATTTCCAGTGAACTCAAACTGCTAAGCTTTCAAGCCAAACATTCCTTAGTCCCTTTATAAGAAGTAAGTTATTAAAAACACTCTAAAGTGTCTGACTTGAGAGAGGTAATGCTTTGCTCCACAAAGAGTACCTGACTGCTATTCCACTAGTAGAAGTGGATCCATGCTATGTAGCATTTTGAGGTTAAGGAAAGAATAAATAAAGTATTGGGTTTTTAATCCAGATATTTCAGTGGATGCTACTTCAATCCAGATCTCTTCTGTGTGAGAGAGGTGACTCATTCTAGAGCTAAGCCAATCATCCCCTGTTGTAGTCACTGAAGCGTGCTGCCCCGAGTCCTTTGGTGAAGGGCTCACTGCTCAGCTTGGAGTGGGGGCTGCTGGCAGTCTTCCTCCAGCTGTGAACTTTGGTGACTGCTTCATCCACAGACCCATCTCATCCAGGGTCACATCACTCCCTCAGGTAGCCCACATCCAATCATGGATCCAGCCAGTTGTAGCAAGGCCTGACCATCTCTGTCCTAAATTGGACAACAGTGACCATCCTAGCTCAAGAGCCCTATAAGGCCAGCCGAGGCTGCTTTCAGGTCATCTCTCAGCTAGACTTCTTGGCCCAGTCCTGCTTCCTGCACCTCCATCAATGGTTGTTGATCACAATGGTTTTCCCAAATAAATATCCTACATTCCAAGCTCTATCTGAGTCTACTTCCCAGGAACCTAGCAGCGACAGCCCTCTGTCCTAGAAATGTTTAAAAGCAGAGAATCCAGAAAACTCAAACACAGACACAAATGTGTAATTTATATACTATGTATCTGTATACAAAAAATATATTTGAGATGAAAAGTATATTTACGCAGAACTTTAATGCCATTTATGATTAAAAACCCCAAGCAAAGGAGGGAAAAAATAGCTTACCCTGGTAAAAATGTGTATTTAAAAAATACTTTTCAAAATATATCCTTAACAACAAATCATAAAATAAGTATTCAGTAATTTAATGAATTATGTTTAAAAATACTATGAGAAATATAAAACATTGAGAGACATTAAAAATGGTGGCACCTGTAGTATAGCTTGAAATCAGGCAATGTGATGCCCCCAGCTTTGTTTTTCCTTTTCAACAATTCCTTGGCAATTCGGGACCTTTTCTGGTTCCACACAAATTTTTCTGTTCCAGCTCTTTGAAAAATGTCATTGGTATTTTGATTGGGATGGCATTGAAAGTATAGATTGCTCTGGGTAGCATAGACATTTTAACTATGTTTATTCTTCCAATCCATGAGCATGGAATATTTTTCCAACTTTTTGTGTCTTCTTCAATGTCTTTCAAGAGTGATCTGTAGTTTCTAGAACATAGATCCTTTACCTCTCTGGTTAAGCTAATTCCAAGATAATGTATGATTTTTGGTGCTATTGTAAATGGGATGGATTCCTTAATTTCTCTTTCTTCAGTCTCACTGTTCATGTATAGAAATGCAAATGATTTCTGAGCATTGATTTTGTATCCTGCCACATTAATGAATTGCTCTATAAGGTCTAGTAATTTGGGGGTGGAGTCTTTTGGGTTTTCCATATAGAGTATCATGTCACCTGTGAAGAGAGAGTTTGACTTCCTCTTTGCCGATTTGAATACTTTTTATCCATTTTTGTTGTCTGATTGCTGTGGCAAGGACTTCTACTATTATGTTGAATAATAATGGCAAGAGTGGGCATCCTTGTCGTGTTCCTAATCTTAAGGGAAAGGCTTTCAGCTCCTCCCCATTGAGAATGATATTCGCATAGGCTTTTCATAGATGGTTTTTATGAAATTGAGGAATGTACCCTCTACCCCTACACTCTGAAGGGTTTTAATCAGGAAAGGATGCTGTATTTTGTCAAATGCCTTTTCTGCATCAGTTGAGAGGTTCATATGGGTCTTGACTCTTTTCTTGTTGATATGATCTATCACACTGATCGATTTGCAAATGTGGAACCACCCTTGCATCCCAGGGATGAATCCCACTTGGTCATGATGGATAATCCTTTTAATATACTGTTGGATCCTAGTAGCTAGGATCTTGTTAAGAATTTTGGCATCCATATTCATCAGGGATATCGGTCTGTAATTCTCCTTTTTGATGGGGTCTTTGCCTGGTTTGGGGGTCAAGGTAATACTCGCCTCATAGAACGAGTTTGGTAGTTTTCCTTCTGTTTCTATTTTTTGGAACAGCTTCAGCAGAATAGGTATTATTTCTTCTTTGAATGTTTGGTAGAATTCCCCAGGGAATCCCTCAGGCCATGGACTCTTGTTTTTGGGGAGGTTTTTGATCACTGCTTCAATCTCTTCATAATTAATAGGTCTGTTTAAATAAAAAATTCCTTCCTGTTTCAGTATTGGTAGTTTATAGGTTTCCAGGAAGGCATCCATTTCTTCCCGGTTGTTTAATGTATTGGCATAAAGTTGTTGATAAAAGTTTCTAATGATCTTTCCTATTTCATTGGTGTTGGTCGTGATCTCTCCCCTTTCATTCATAATTTTATTAATTTGGGTCCTTTCTCTATTCTTTGGAATAAGTCTGGCCAGTGGCTTATCGATCTTATTCATTATTTCAAAGAACTAGTTCTAGTTTTGTTGATCTGCTGTACTGTGCTCCTGGTTTCTAATTCATTGATCTTTGAAAATGACACTAAAGATAAAAGACTGGTATCCAAGATCTACAAAGAACTTCTCAAACTCAATACATGAGAAACAAGTGATCAAATTGAAAAATGGGCAGAAGATATGAACAGACTCTTTTCCAATGAAGACATACAAATGGCTAACAGACACATGAAAAAATGTTCAAAATCATTAGCCATCAGGGAAATTCAAATCAAAACCACATTGAGATACCACCTTATGCCAGTTAGAATGGCAAAAATTGACAAGGCAGGAAACAACAAATGTTGGAGAGGATGTGGAGAAAGGGGATCCCTCTTACACTGTTGGTGGGAATGCAAACTGGTGCAGCCAGTTTGGAAAACAGTGTGGAGGTCCCTTAAAAAGTAAAAAATTGAGCTACCCTATGATCCAACGATTGCACTACTGGGTATTTACCCCAGAGATACAGACATAGTGAAGAGAAGGGCCAGATTCACCCCAATGTTCATAGCAACATCGTCCACAATAGCTAAATTGTGGAAGGAGCTGAGATTCCCTTCAACAATGACTGGATTAAGAAGATGTGGTCCATATATACAATGGAAAATTACCCAGCCATCAGAAAGAACAATTACCCAGCATTTGCTGTAACATGGACGGGATTGGAGGATATTATGCTAAGCTAAATAAGTCAAGCAGAGAAAGACAATTATCATATGGTTTCACTCATTTATGGAACACAAGAAATAGCAGGAAGATCAGTAGGAGAAGGAAGGGAAGAATGAAGGGGGGTAAACAGAAGGGGGAATGAACCATGAGAGACTATGGACTCTGGGAAACAAACTGAGGGTTTCAGAGGGGAGGAGGGTGTGGGATTGGGATAGGCCAGTGATGGGTATTAAGGAGGGCACATATTGCATGGAGCACTGGGTGTTATAAGCAAACAATGAATCATGGAATACTACATCTAAAACTAAGGATGTACTATGTGGTGACTAACATAACATAATAAAAAATTATTATAAAAAATTAAAATAAATAAAAATAAAAAATAAAAGGGCCGCTGGCTGTATTGACAATGAAAAAAAAATAAATAAAAATAAAATAAAAATAAAAATGGTGGAACCTGGGTGGCTCAGTCCATTAAGTATCTGCCTTAGGCTCAGGTCATAATCTCAGTGTCCTGAGATAGAGCCCCACATCAGGATCCCTGCTCTTCCCTCTCCCCCCCCATACCCAGCCCGCTAGTGCTTTCTTTCATTCTCTCCTGTCTCTCTCAAGTAAATAAATAAAATCTTTTTTTTTAAATGGTTTAAATAAATAGAGAAATACCATATGTATGAATTGGCAGATAGACTATTATAAAGATCCCAATTCTCCCCCAATCAATTTATAAATTAGAGGGAAACCCAAAGTCCCCAAGGGTATTTTGTAGAATTTAATAAGTTGATTTGTTTTTGTTTTTGTTTTTAGTGCTCACAAGTTTATATTTTCTTTGATAAAGATTCTTGTGTATTCTATATACAGATAGAAAACAGTTTTGGAAGGTTATATAAATGTCTTAGGACCCTAAGGTACCTACCTACCTAGGTAGGTAACTTACATTTAAAAAGCTGGCCTTCATAAAAGATCTTCCCAAAGAGCTTTTACAAATAGCAGGCAAAAGAAAGTGTTCTTTCATGTTTACGTGTTTAAAATGCTGATTCTCCCATTTCATAATGTCCTCAACCTTCCCTCTCCTCAACCCAAAATTTTGTTCTCAGTAGCCAGTATCCTCCAAATTAAGTACCCAATGTCACAAAATCCAGGTTCGATAAAGATTTTTATGTATTCTAGGACTAGAAGTTCAGGGCTAGAAAACATCTTTTAAAGTGTGCTTATCCCTGACACATTTTGAACTATCTAGGACTATTCAACATCACTTGAAAGCAAGAATACAGCAGTGAAAAAACTTTCCATTTTAAATTCTAAAGTGACTACAAAAAACACCTTTACTTCTAAGCACATATATTATGTACCATGGTTAAGTTTAAGGATCTGGGTGACTGAACATCAAAATCGAAGAGGAGAACACTAGGCAGTAACCTTTTTGACATTAGCTGTAGCAACTTCTTTCTAGATATGTCTGCCGAGGCAAGGGGAACAAAACAAAAATAAACTATTGGGACTTCATCAAAATAAAAAGTTACTGTGCAGCAAAGGAAACAATCAACAAAACCAAAAGGCAACCTGTGGAAAGAGAGAAGATATTTACAAATGACATATCTGATAAAGGGTTAGTATCCAAAATATATTAAAAAGTTATAAATTTGAAGACCCAAAGACATATAATCCAGTTTAAAAATGGGCAGAAGACATGTATATACATTTTTCTAAAGAAGACATATAGATGGCCAACAGACACTTGGAAAAATGCTCAACATCAGTCATCATCAGGGAAATACAAATCAAAACTACAGTGAGATATCACCTCGCATCTGTCAGAATGGTTAAAATGGTTAAAATGAATAACATAGAAAACAGGTGTTGGCGAGGATGTGGAGAAAGGGGAACCCTCTTACACTGTTGGTGGGAATGCAAACTGGTACAGCCACTCTATAAAACAGTAGGGAGATTCCTCAAAAAGTTGAAAGTAAAATGACCCTACAATTCAGCAATTGTACTACTAAGTATTTACCCAAAGGATACAAAAATACTGATTCAAAGGGATACATGTACTTGGATGTTTATAGCAGCATTATCAATAATGGCCAAATTATACAGAGGCCAAAGGTCCTTGACTGATGAATGGATAAATAAGAGGTGGTATATATATACACAATACAATATTTCTCAGGCATAAAAAAATGAAATCTTGCCATTTGCAACGATATAGATGTAGCTGGAGAGTATTATGCTAAACAAAATAAGTCAGTCAGTGAAAAACTAATATCATATGATTTTACTCATATGTGGAATTTAAGAAACAAAACAGATGAACATAGGAGAAAAAAAGGCAAACAGACCCTTAACTCTAGAGGACAAACAAGGTTGCTGGAGTGGAGGCCGGTGGGGGGATGGGTTAAATGGGTGATTGGCACTAAGCAGGACACTTGTTGTATTTGAATAATGAATCATTAAATTCTCTACCTGAAACTAACTTTACACTGTATGTTAACTAGCTGGAATTTATTTTTTTTAATTTTTTATTTTTATTTATTTTTTTTATGTAAAGTTCGATGATTCATTAGTTGCGTATAACACCCCGTGCACCATGCAATACGTGCCCCCCTTACTACCCATCACCAGCTTATCCCATTCCCCCACCCCCTTCCCCTCTGAAGCCCTCAGTTTGTTTCTCAAAGTCCAATAAAAGCTTGAAGGGGTTCCTGGGTGGCTCAGTCGATTAAGAGTCCAACTCTTGATTTCAGCTCAAGTCATGAACTCACGGTCTTGAGATCATGCAGGACATGGAGCCTGTTTAAAATGCTTTCTCTCTCCCTCTGCCCCTGTCCCCAGCCCCTGCTTATGTATGCACACACACATACTCTCTCTCTTTCAAATTAATTAATTAATTAATTAATTGAAAAAGAAAAAACAGTTAAATATATTTTGTCCTATAAAAGTATTGCTCCTCTGGCATTCTTTTGACGTCTATTTGCATGATTGATGTTTCTCCATTCTCTCACTTTCAATCTGCAGGTGTCTTTAGGTCTCACATGAGTGTCTTGTAGGTAGCATATTGATGGGTCTTATTTTTATCCATTCTGTCACTGTATGTCTTTTGATTGGAGCATTTAGTCCATTTACATTCAAAGTAATTATTGATGGGTATGTATTTATTACCATTTTATTACTTGTTTTGTGGTTGTGTCTGAAGATTTCTCTGATCCTTTCTTGTTTCTTGTCTTTCTTTCATGATTTATTGATTTTCTTTAGTGATATATTTGGATTTCTTTTGTTTATTCTTTGCATATTTATTAGTGGTTTTTGGTTTGTGGTTACCATTAGGTTTATATATAACATTTTCTGTATGTAGCAGTGTATATTAATTTGACAGTCATTTAAGTGAACCCATTCTTTACTTCTCTCCTCCCCACATTTTAGGTACATGTTGTTAGATTTTATATTCCCCCCCCCTTTTTTTAAAGATTCGTCAATTTATTTGAAAGAGCTAGAGAGGGAGCATGAGTGGGGGGAGGGGCAGAGGGAGAGAATCCTCAAGTAGACTCCCCACTGACTATGGAGTCCAACATGGGGCTTGATCTCAAGACCTGCATGATCATGACCTGAGCCGAAACCAAGAGTCGGATGTCCAACTGACTGAGCCACCCCAGTGTCCCTATATTATCCTTTTATTTTAACTCCTTGACAGACTTTTTACAGAAATATTCATTTTTACTGCTTTTGTATTTCTTACTATTATACTCACTTCTGTTCTCTCATTTCCACTCAATGTGTTCCCTTTAATAGTTCCTGGAGGGCTGGTTTAGTTGAATAGGGTATTTTTGGCTACATTCAGCACTTTTAATGCATCATGCTAGTCCATTTTGGCTTGGAAATTTTCTGCTGAAAAATCCCCTGCTAGCCAAAGTGTTTCCCTTGTATGTTATTGTCTTCTTTTGTCTTGATCCTTTTAAAAATTTTTTATTGCTACATTTTGACATTTTAATTACAATATGTCTGGTGTGGATCTGGGTTTTTTGATCTTGTTGGGGTTCTCTGTCCCTCCTGGATCTGGTTATTTGTTTCCTCCCTCAGGTTAGGGATGTTTCCAAGTATTATTTCTTCAGATCAATTTTCTGCCCTCTTTTCTCTCTCTTTTTCTTCTGGAACTCCTATAATACAAATGTTATTATGTTTGATGGAGTCACTGAGTTCCCTAAGTATATTCTTTTTTTGCATAATTCTTTTTTCTGTCTTGTGTTCAGCTTCATTATTTTCCATTAATCTCTCTTTTTAGGTCGTTATTTCATTCTTCTGCTTCTTCCAGTCTGCTGTTCATTGAATCAAGCATGTTCCTAATCTTGTTTATTGCACCCTTCACCTCAGATTGATTCTTTTTCATCTCTGTATTAAGGATCTCACCGGTGTCTTTTTCTCTCTTCTAAAGTCCAGTGAGTATCCTTATGATCGTTGCTTTAAATACTTCATCAGACACGTTAGTTATATCTGTTTTGCTTAAATCTCTAGCTATGACTTTGTCCTGCTCTTTCATTTGGGTAAATCTTTCTGTTTTCTCATGTTGCCTATGTCTCTGTGCCTATTTCTCTGTGTTAGGAAAGTCTGCTGTGTCTTCTGTTTTTGAGGGTAATGGCCTTATGAAGAAAAGCTCCCATAGTGCCCTGCTCTGTAGGGTTCCCTATTCCTCAGGGTCTGGCCCTTCAGGGAGTGTATCCAACGTGTGCTTCATGTTCTCTGCTTTTGTGTCCTGGCCACTTTGTCTTTCAGGCCAGTCATCTGCAGATGCTCTCTTTGCCTGTTGTAGACAGTGTTTGGTCCCTGGGCTGAATGTGGAAAGTTTTAACTAGGTGTGCTCTGGTCTGCTTATGAAATGAGACCTGTTGCTACTGCTGTCAGTTAACAAGGATCTGCGAAACTCCCAGGTCAGGAGATGCAGTGTTAGCAGAGGTTTGGGCTTATCTACTGGGGGAAGGGACCTACCACACTGGGACTGAGGTAAGGAGACTTGGATGGGCACTTCCTATGGTGTGCAGGGTTTGGGGCTTGATGAAAGCGAGTTAGGTAGTGAGTGTGACCCTGTGCTTATGATGAGGGCAGGAGAGGGAAATGACATCTGGTAGTTCTTTTGTTTCTGGAAGGGTCTCTCTGTGAATGCTGCCTCTCCGAGAAATGTTCTGAGATAAATAACCTCCCCACTGTGTCCCCCAGGCATTCTTCAGATTGTTGTTTCCATTCTGTGTATCTGTGGGCTATTTGTCCTGCTTTCGCTCCAAGAGAAGTCCCAATGCTGGACTGTTTTGGAGGCACGCCCACTGACCTTTAAAACACCAAGCTTTAAGCCCTACTGGTTGCAAGGACTAACAAAATTCGGTCCCTCTCTCTTTCTAAACCAGTTGCTATTGGGATTTGTCTTCCCCTTGTGGGCTGTCTTGTGTGCTAATCACCCTTTTCCATGACCATGGCTCTCTCCGCATTACTGCTGCCATAATCCATTCCTTTCCCAAGTTGTGTCTCCACACTTCCTTTCGTCAATGTGGCCTCTTCTCTACCTTCAGTTGTGAGATTGTTCTGCTAGTTTTCCGGTCAATTTCTGGGACATTTAAGATGATTTAATAGTTATCTATCATGGGATGTTCATGGGATGAGGCTAGAGTCCTACTCTACCAGCGTCTTTCTTAATCCGAATTATTTAGTTTTTTAAAAAATGTTGACCTTTGGGACACCTGGGTGGCTCAGTCAGTCAAGCATTTGCCTTTGGCTTAGGTCATGATCTCAGGATCCTGGGATCGAGCCCCACATTGAGCCCCATATCCGGCTTCCAGCTCACTGGGGAGTCTGCTTCTCCTCTGCCCCTCCCTCCCCTGTTCATACTCTCTCTCTCTCTCTCAAATAAATAAATAAATAAAATCTTTAAAAATAAATAAATAAAAATGTTGACCTTTGAGACTGTTTTGCATGTCAGATATGATTCCTTTGTAAGATACAAATTTTCTCTCAGTCTGTAGTTTTCATCTCTTATCAGAATCTGCTGTGGACCAAATGGCTTTAAATTTGAGGAAGTCCAATTTATCAAATTACCCTTTTGTTCTGGGCTAAGTGAAATAAGTTACTCAGAGAAAGACAAATACGATATGATTTCACTTATATGTGGAGATTAAGAAACAAACATGAACACAGGGGAAGGGAAGGAAAAATAAAATAAGATAAAAACAAGGGGGGAGGCAAACCATAAGAGCCTCTTAACTATAGGAAAGAAACTGAAGGTTGCTGGCAGGGAGGTGGGTGGGGGAATGAGGTAATTAGGTGATGGACATTAAGGAGGACATTCGATGTAATGAACTCTGGGTGTTATATGCAACTGATGAATCACTAAATTCTACCCCTGAAACTAATAGTACACTATATGTTAGCTAAATTGAATTTAAATAAAAAGTTTTTAAAATTATCCTTTTATGGATTGTGCTTTGGGGTCATATATAAGAAATTTTCACTTAGCCCCAGGTTTCAAAGATTTTTTTCCTATGTTATTTTCTTAAGGCTTTATTGTTTTGCAATTTACACTAAATCTATTATCTTTTTTGAATTTATTATCGTGTAAGGTGTGAAGTTTAGGTCAAAGTTCATTTTTTTTTGTCTATAAATATCCAATTGTTACAGGACCATTTATTGTAAAGACTATCCTTCCTCTTTTGAATTGTCTTTTTCTTTGTCAAAGATGAGATGGCTATACTTGTGAGGAACTATTTTGGTTTCTCCTTTCTGTTCCAATAATCTATGTGTCTATCCCTTGGCCAATACCACACTGTCTTGATTAGTGTAGCTATATACTAGGCCTTAATATTGGATAGAGTCCTTTCACTTTACTCTTCCTTTTCAGAATTGTTTAGTTCCTTTGTCTTTATATATACATTTTAGAATAACTGTATCTATATTATGTTGAGGTTTTGATAGGAATCACATTAAACCTATTTATCAGTTTGGAAAGAAGATATTTTTACTATATTGAATCTCCTAATCCATGAGCACAAAATATGTCTCCAATTATGTAGCTCTTATCTGATTTCTTTCAACAGTATTTTGTAATTTTCAACATAAAAATCCTTTTGTCCCCACAAAATCTACCACCCCTTTGTGATAAAAACATTCAGTAAGGAAAGAATAGAAGGGAAATTCCTCAGTGTAATAGAGGCTATATAGGAAAACCCTATGACTAATGTACTCAGTGGTAAAAGGCTAACAGTTTTTCTCCTATAGTTAGGAACAAGACAAGAATGCCCATTTTCACCACTTAAATTCAATATGGTACTGGAAGTTCTAGTCAAAGAAATTAGAAAAGAAAGAATCACCTAAATAAATGATTTTAGAATAGTCATCTCCATTGGAAAGGAAGAAGTAAAACTATACACAGATGACATTGCTATTACATATAGAAAAAAATCATCCATCAAAAAAACTTAAAGCTGGGGCGCCTGGGTGGCACAGCGGTTAGGCGTCTGCCTTCAGCTTAGGGCGTGATCCCGGCGTTATGGGATCGAGCCCCACATCAGGCTCCTCCGCTAGGAGCCTGCTTCTTCCTCTCCCACTCCCCCTGCTTGTGTTCCCTCTCTCGCTGGCTGTCTCTATCTCTGTCGAATAAATAAATAAAATCTTAAAAAAAAAAAAACTTAAAGCTAATTAATAAATATAGCAAATTTCCAGAACATGAAAATCACAAAATATCAGTTGTATTCTTCTATAATAGCAGTGATGATCTGAAAAGGAAATTAAGAAAATGATTCTACTTACAATAGCATCAAAAATAGTATAGACTAATGGATAAACTTAAGATGGTACAGGACTTATACACTGAAGAGTACAGAACAATGTTGAAATTACTTTTCCCTCTTAGTTCATTAGTGCGGTGAAATCACTGGCCAGTTCAAATATAGAAACACACTTGTGGGGCGCCTGGGTGGCACAGTGGTTAAGCATCTGCCTTCGGCTCAGGGCATGATCCCAGCATTATGGGATCGAGCCCCATATCAGGCTCCTCCGCTATGAGCCTGCTTCTTCCTCTCCCACTCCCCCTGCTTGTGTTCCCTCTCTAGCTGGCTGTCTCTATCTCTGTTGAATAAATAAATAAAATCTTTAAAAAAAAAAAAAAGAAACACACTTGTACTTTTTTCTTGCTAGCTTAATGATGCATTATTATTACATTTATATATTTTATTTGAAAAATTTTGCTACAAAGAAAAGTTGAAAGAATAGAAACAATAAACAATTTATTAGTCTTTTTTCCACTTTTGATAAAATTTTTTCCATCTGTTTTTGACTGATTATCCTGCCAGATAAAGTAAATACATTCTTTGCCCTTAAATACTTCAGCATGCACCTTCTAAAAATAAGGATATTCTTCTACATAATCACAGTGCCATTATCAAACCTAAGAAATACAGTCATTCCATAATAACATCTAATATCTAGTTCACATTCAAATATGCTTAATTGGCCCAAAAGTACATATTGTACTTTCCTTTTAAAAATCCAGGATTCAATAGAGATTCAGACACTCTATTTGATTGTAATTTATTTTTACTTTTTTTAACCAAGAAAGGTCTCTCTCTCTTTTTTTAGTTCAAACTTTTGTTTGAATTCTAGTTAGTTAGCATACAGTGCAATATTGATTTCAGGAGTAAAATTCAGTAGTTCATCACCAACATACAACAAAATGTTCATCATAACAAGGGCCCCCTTAATACCCATCATCCGTCTAGCCCATTTCCCACCCATCTCCCTCCATTAACCTTCAGTTTATTCTCTATATTAAGAGTCTCTTATGGTTTGTTTCCCTCTCTCTCTTTTTTCCCCCTCCATATTTTCATCTGTTTTGTTTCTTAAATGCCACACATGAGTGATATCATATGGTATTTTCTTTCTCTGATCTATTTCACGTAGCATAATACACTCTAGCTCCACCCACATTGTTGCAAATGGCAAGATTTCATTCTTTCTGATGGCTGAGTAATATTCTATTATATATATCTATATATAGATATATATACCACATCTTGTTTACCTATTCATCAATGGATATTTGGGCTCTTTCCATAGTTTGGCTATTGTTGATAATCCTGCTATAAACATCAGGTGCATATATTACTTTGAATCTGTATTTTTGTATCTTTTGGATAAATACCTAGTAATGAAATTGCTGGTTCATAGAGTACTTCTATTTTTAACTGAGGAATCTCCATGCTGTTTTCCAGAGTGGCTGCACCAGATTACATTCCGACCAACAGGACAAGAGGGTTCCCCTTTCTCTGCATCCTCACCAACTCCTGTTGTTACCTGTGTTGTTAATTTTAGCCATCTGAGAGGCATGGTGTGGTGTCTCATTGTAGTTTTTATTTGTATTTTCCTAACAGTGAGTGATGTTGAACATCTTTTAATGTGTCTGTTAGTCATATTGATGTATTTGAAAAAATGTCTAATGATGTTTTCTTCCTATTTCTTAACTGGACTACTTATTTTTTAGGTGTTGAGTTCAATAAGTTCTTTATTCTGGATACTAACCCTTTATCAGATATGTGCAAATATCTTCTCCCATTCTGCAGGCTGCTTTTTAGTTTTATTGATTGCTTCCTTCACTATGGAGAAGCTTGTTATCTGGATAAAATCCCAATAGTTCATTTTTGCTATTTCCCTTATCTCTGAAGAAATATCCAATAAGAGGTTTCCAAGGTCAAAGAGGTTTCTACCTGTGTTCTCCTCTAGGATTTTGGTGGTTTCCTGTCTCACATTTAGGTCTTTCATCCATTTTGAATTTATTATTGTGCGTGGTGTAAGAAAGTGGTCCAGTTTCATTCTCCTGCATGCTAAAGTCCCCTACAATAATTGTATTTTTTTTTAGATTTATTTATTTATTTATTTGACAGAGAGAGAGAGACAGCCAGCGAGAGGCGGAACACAAGCAGGGGGAGTGGGAGAGGAAGAAGCAGGCTCCAAGTGGAGGAGCCCGACGTGGGGCTCGATCCCAGAATGCCGGGACCACGCCCTGAGCCGAAGGCAGACGCTTAACGACTGAGCCACCCAGGCGCCCCCAATTATTGTATTACTATCAAAGAGTTTCTTTGTTTGCTATTAATTGATGTATATATTTGGCTGCTCCCATGTTGGGGGTATAAATATTTAGAACTGTTAGATCTTCTTGTTGGGTAGACCCCTTAAGTATGATATAGTGACTTTCTTCATCTCTTATTATAGTCTTTGATTTAAAATCTAGTTTGTCTGATACAAGTATGGCTGCTCTAGCTTTCTTTTGACATCCATTAACATGATAAATAGTTTTCCAACCCCTCAGTTTCAATCTACAGGTGTCTTTTGGTCTGAAATAAGTCTCTTGTAAGCAGCATTAGCATATACATGGGTCTTGTTTTTTGTTTGTTTGTTTGTTTGTTTGTTTGTTTTTTATCCCTCTGATACCCAATGTCTTTTCATTGGAACATTTAATCCATTTACATTCAGCATGATTATTGATAGATATGAATTTAGTGCCATTGTGTTACCTATAAAGTAGGTGATTCTGGTGATGTTCTCTGTTCCTTTCCAGTTTTGTTGCTTTTGGTTCATCCCATCATCTCCCCCCTTGCTTAAAGAGTCCCCATTAATATTACTTGCAGGGTTGATTTAGTGATCACAAACTCCTCTAGTTGTTTTTTTGTTTGTTTGTTTGTTTTTTTCCTGGAATTTCTTTCTCTCTCCCATTCTGAATGACAGCCTTGCTGGATATTTTGCTACATATTTTTCCCTCAGCACTTTGAATATATCCTGCCACTGTCTTCTTGCCTTCAAGTTTCTGTGAACAGATCTGCTGTGAACCTGATCTGTCTTCCCTTGTAGTTTAAAGACTCTTTTTCTCTTGCTGCATTCAGGATTCTTTCCTTGTCTGTGTATTTTGTGATTTGTCTTGGTAATGGCTGGATTTTGTTGAATTTAATGGGAGTTCTCTGTGTTTCTTGGATTTTGATGTCTGTTTTTTCCCCCAGATTAGGGAAGTTTTAGCTATAATTTGCTCGAATAAACCTTCTGCTGCCTTTATCTCTCTCTTCGTCTTTTGGGGCTCCTATGATAAGAATGTTATTTACACTTTAAAGAGTTGTTGAGTTCCCTGAGTCTACATTCATGACTCAATATGTTTCTTTCCCTATTCTTTTCAGCTTCGTTATTTTCTATAATTGTATTTTTGATATCCCTGATTCATTCCTCTGCTTCATCTAGCCTCACTGTCATGCCTTCCATTCATGTTTGCATCTTGGTTATAGAATTTTAAATTTCAGCCTGACTAGATTTTATTTCTTTTATCTCTGCAGTAAGAGATTATCTAGTGTCTCCTATGCTTTTCTCAAGCTCAGCTAGTATTCTCATAATTGTTGTTTTAAGTTCTAGTTCAGACATTTTACTTAAGTCTGTATCTATTAAGTCCCTGGCCATTACTTCCTGCTTTTTCTTTTGTGTTGAAGTCCTTCATTGTCATTTTGTCCAGGAAAAAAAAAAGAAGAAGAAATCTAGATCTTAGATGTGTTTTATCTGCTTATTAAAAGAAGCTAGAGCCAATATTTTTTTTAAAAAAAGGAAAAAATATAATAAAATTAAATATAAAGTTAAAAAATAAAATAAGAATAAGAATGATAAATAAGAATAAAAAGGAAGCTGTATTCTATTTTTCCCCAGAACTGAATATTTGCACCACTTGGTGATCAGGAAACTTTGTGTTTGCTCAGCGTTTGTGCTGGTCTTCCAGGGTAATGCCTGTTCCACTGATTCTCAGGCTGACTTACCTTGGTGGAGATGCACCTACAGGGCTCAGTGGGGCAGGCTTATTGTAAGCTGCTTTGGCCTCCATTAGGTGGTGCTGTTTTGCTCCCTGAAGACAGTCTGCACTGATGGGGGATGAAAATGGTGTTGGCTTGCTCTCTTGACTGAAAGTAGGGAGCTCATGCTGCCAGTTCTCAGGAAGTCCTCACAGAAGAGCAAACTGTCTACTACTTGTGTCCCTGGTTTCTGTCAGATCCCTGACTTCACACTGCCTACATCTGAGCTGTCCACCTGCCAGGTGGTGGAGCATTCCTGTTTTATCCCTGGTGCTCAGCTAGGCTTGAAAACTCTAAATTCTACAGATCCAGGTGGCATGACCCTTTCTTACCCTCTGGGGGAGGGTCTCACTGTGCTGTGATCATTTGCCATTTTGTCCCAGAAATCAGCTTGAGTGTCTGCACAAAGGTTTAGAGTTTATGGTACAGCACAACAGAAAACCAGCACCAGGGCTCACTGCCCTCAGCCAACATCCCCATTCCTATGTTAGCAAATTGGGCAATTCAATGGCATCTGCCAGGTTTTTTGTCCCAGGAGATGTTGTGCCCCCTCTCCCAAATGCACTCCAAGCAGGGGACCTGCTTCTCCCTGTGCAACCCTGGGGATCTTCTGACCACCTGTCCACTCCAGGGTTTCCACCTTCTTTTCCCAGGGGAGCACTGATAAAGCCACCAGGTACAACCCTGGTAATGTTGGAGATCTCTGAAACTTCAAACTGTGCTCTGCTGTTTATAAAAATTTTCAGTAGTCTGCCACTCTCCTTTTTTCTAGTCAATGGTTTGGGGAAAGAGTTTTTCTTGTACAATTTCCTGTGCACACTTCCTCTCTTTCTCTGTCCTGCTCCTCTCTCCACAATCAGGGCTCCCTCCCCATCACAGCACCTGCAGCTCTTCTCCCCCCCAAATCAATGCTCTTCATCTCCTACCTTCCACAATGTGATTCTTTTTTTTTTTTTCAGCACTAGTTGTGCAATTTTACTCTCTCAGTCATCAGATCAATTTGTTGGGTATTCAAAATGATTTGATATTTATCTAGCTATGTTTAAGGGACAAGGCAAGCCTAGAGTCTCTTTGTTCTTCCACCATCTTAACTTCTCCCCCTCAACATACAAATCCTGTACATGTTTTGGTAGATTTACAGCTAAGAATTTCAGATTTCTCTTCTCTGGCTACTTTCATGATTTTCTTTTTGCATGGTTTTCTAAAATTTAAATATGATGTGCATGGAAGTAGGTTTTTAGATATTTATCATGCTTGCTTTTTCTGAGCTTCTTGGATCTATGGTTTGCTGCCTATCATTAATTTTAGAAAAATATCAGACATTATTACTTCAAATATTTCTTCTATCTCAATGTCTCTTTCTTCTCCCTGTGGTATTATAATTATGCGTATGTTTTCCTTTTTGAAATTATCTGATGGTTCTTGGATTCTTGATAATTCTGTTGTGTTTCTTTTGTTTTGTTTGTATTTTAGTTTGTAAAATCTGTTGGCATATCTTCAAGCTCACCAATTTTTTCTTCAGCTGTGGTTAGTCTATTGACGCCAGTGGCATTCTTCATTTCTGTCACAGCATTTTTTATTTCTAGTAAATCAGAATTTCCATTATTCTGCTTATGTTACTCATCTGTTCTTTCATATTTCTACTTTTCACTTAACATATTTATCATAGTTATTTTAAATTCCTCATCTGATAATTCCAATATCTATGTCATAGCTCTGTTTTGATGTTTGCTTTGACTCTTCAAACTATTCTTTCTTACTGTTAATATGTCTTATAATTTTTTATTGAAATCCAAACATGAGGCATTAAGAGATAGTAACTGAAGTATATAAGCATTAAGCGTGAGGTTTTATATTAATCTGGATGGAGGAGCAAGGCAGTGTTTGATGTTTTCTGTAACTGTACAGGTTTTAAATTCCTTGTGTTTTTATTCATTTGTCTTTGTTCTTCTCTAAAAACCACTTAGATAGAGTCTGTGTCCAAAGCTTTTTTTTTAAATAAACTGGAGCCCTGGTGTTGTGGTAAGGTGTGAGGAGGGAAAAGCATTTTATAATTTTATGATTAAATCTCTGTTTTAGTAGGTCTGTGTCCCAGGCTTATAACTTTTACAATTGTTTCTTTCCTTTTCTCCTCTTTTAGGTGAAACAAGAAGGCTGAATCTGGTTATTTGACCTTTCCCCTAGACAGGATAAAGCTCTGATAACAACTTTTCCCAGAAAGAGTGGGAATTTATTGTGGGGAATGCTCTGGGCATATTTCAGAAGAGTTATTTTTCCCTCTTTCTTCCAGAGACCTGAGGGGATTTCCCTTGGCTCTTCACAGTGAGAAGCTGGCAAGCTTCCTGGAGGTAAAAACCCATGAAGTGTGGGGTCTGCCAAGCTGCAGCCCAGGAACTTCTTAACTCTTACATGAGCATACTCAGTCTTCAGCAATTTATCAAAACTACCACTTGAGTGTTCCTATTAGTTTGTGGCTCCTGCAGCATCTGTTACAGGTATGGTGATCTCAGCTATGATTCCCTGTATTCATCTATCTCTCTAAATTTGAGGGAGGTGCCTTTCCCTGTGACAATTCTCTACTAAGCCAGGATAATGCATTGATTTTCAGTTTTGTCTGCTTTTTTTCTTGTTTAAGGAGGGAGTGAGGACTTCCAAATCAGTTATTTTGATTCTTCTTGAGACTTCCGTTTTGACCCATGATACGTTATTTAGTTTTCAAGTGTCTGGCTATTACCCCACTATCTCTCCATTACTGATTTTTAGTTTATTTCCATTATGGCCAGAAAATATACACCATATGGTTTTAATTCTTATAAACTTATTAGGTTGTTTTATCACACAGAGTATGATCTTTCTTGGTGTATGTTGTGGAAGCACTTGGAAAGAATGTATTGCTATTATTTAATGAAGTGTTCTATAAATGTTGACTAGATGTTGATGATTTATTTACTTTGTATATATCTTTCCTGATTTTCTTCCTGGTTGTTCTACCAGTTGTTGAAAAGATGATGTTGAAATCTCCAAATGGAAATGTGGATTTGTATTTCTCTACTTTCAGTTTTATCACTTGTTCCTTCGTACATTTTGCAGCTCTAGCTCTGTTGTTTGGTGCATTTTTTAGTATTGTTATGTGTTCTTGGAGGTTTAACCCTTTAATTATTATGGAATATCCCTCTCTGTCCTTGATAATTTCCTTTGCTATAAAATATATCTAATATTAATATAGTCACTCCTGCTTTCTTTTTTAAATGCTTGCAATGTATATGGTTTTGCATCTGCTACTTTCAATTGCCTATATCATTATATTTGAAGTGATTATAAAAGAGTGGATCAATTTACTTGATGATAAACCTAGATGTAGGAAGTTCCAGGATTCTACCTGCAGACCTGGTTCTGTGGTTGTGCAAAACACTTTAATCCACAATTTATCAATTGTGCAGAACTCACATGTTGGGCACACCTCTCTCCTTATATGGCTGCTACTGATTCAAGCATCACAGAAAGCATCCAATGCAGAAAACAAGGGGCAGTTTGGAAATGAATCTCTCTATATGCACAACTCTTATCAGGTTCAGAAAATTCCCAAACTGCTCATCATAGTGCTCATTACATCTCGACCAGAGTTGGGTCACATGCACACTCCAAGCCAGTTACTATCAGAGGGGATGCAGGTTCTCTAAGATTTTCAAGACTGCCATTCTAGCAAACACCAATCATTGCCATCCAGAGAATGCTACCAGAACAGAACTGGAATTTTGTTAGCAAGGAAGAAAGGGGAAAACATGGCAGTTAGAAAAATGATCATTGGAAAGTTGAGATGATCAGTTTTTTTGTAGAATGGGAAGACTAGCATCTAAGAAAAATTACCTGAGGGCACTCATGAGTGTTCCAGATTAAAATCCATTCCATGGGTACATATTTTTGCAGGCATCTGAGGAAAAGAGTTGGACCTAATGAGGGAAAATGAATGTTCTAAGGCGGGGGGGGGGGGGGGATGAAAGAGGAAAAAACTGAGCCAAAGTTGTAAAGAGATGGTAAAGAGTAATCAGCAGACGAGGCAGGGAAGAAGGCAGAAAGCTAGTACAATGTATTGACATGGAGGTCTCAGGAGGAGGATTTCAGAGCTCCTGGGTGGCTCAGTCAGTTAAGCATCTGCCTTCAGCTTAGGTCATGATCTGAGGGTCCTGGGATCAAGTCTTGTGTCAGGCTTCCTGCTCCGTAGGGAGGCTGCTTCTCCCTCTGCCCGTCCCCCCACTTGTTCTCTCTCTCTCTCTCTCTCTCAAATAAATTAATTAATTAATTTTTTTTAAAGAGGAGGATTTCAAGGTACAGGTAATAAATGGTGTCAAGTGCTACAACAAAAGTCTTAGTCTTCATATCAGGAAGTCACTATGGAACTTGAAGAGTAAAGCTTAGGAGGGTGCCTGGGTGGCTCAGTCAGTTAAGCGTCCAACTCTTGATTTTGGCTCAGGTCATGTTCTCAGGGTCTTAAGATTGAGCCCTGTGTTGGACTCTGCACTTAGGGAGGAGTGTGCTTGAGATTCTTTCTCTCCCTCTCTCTAAGCCCTTTCCCCCACCAACGAGCACAGTGCTCTCTCCCTTTCTCTAAAATAAATAAATCTTAAAAAATAATAATAAAGTCAGCCTGCAGGGGCAGGGAGCAGATTACAGAGGATGGAAGAGGACATGAGTGTTTATGACAGAATACAGTAAATGTAGTCCAGATATCAGAATTTTAAACAGTAGTGAACGAATGTAGAGAGAAAAGAGACTGACTTGAGAAATGACAAGATCAAATGTATATCTTTTTTCAGGGAAAAAAAGGAGGACACTCAGGTGAAAACAAAGGAAATGCAGCAAAGAGGAAGACAATAATGTTCTACCGGAGAGAAGGAATGACTTGGTTAATCAGAATAACCTTTATGCTAAGCCAGGTTTTAAAAAAAAAGATGAAAGAGGAAAACCAGCAATATCTGGAAGAGCAAGGCAGAAATGAAACAACAGCATTCTGAAAAAAATAGGCTTTGTTTCCTTAGTAGTGTAGGAGAGAATATTGTAGGGGACTAGGTGATTTGGAAGTCAAGGAAGAAAAAGAAAGAGCAAGTGTGAAGAGTTCAGGAACCAATAAGACATTCCAGAAGGGAAGATAGGAAACAGTGTAATTTATAATTCACAAATTGCAGAGCTTTGTAGATTCCTATAGGCTAGTAATGGGCTGCTAATTAATCTATAAGATAAAAAATCAAAGAACAGTGGTAGACAGAAATGTTTTGTTCTTATCTAAATCAAATTCATTCTTGAATAAAGTTTTAATGATTTTTTAAATTTATTTTAGAGCAAGCATGAGAGAGAGAGTGGGAAGGGGGCAGAAGAAGAGGGAGAAAGAGAATACCTCGCAGACTCCACACAGAACATGGAGCGTGACTCAGAGCTTGATCCCAGGATCCTGAGATCATGACCTGAGCTGAAATCAAGATTCAGACTGAGCCATCCAGTTGCTCCATTCTTGAAAATATTTTTGACAGGGCTTTTCAGAAAGTAGAAGTCAGTATTTTAAGTGTAAAAAATTATATTGCATTCCTAACCCCATCCCAAAACCAACAGATTTCCCCAAATAATTCTAAAACACCTTTTAACACATCGATAGCAACTCATCATGTATTTACATATAGAGTGTGGCACTTAAAAGACCATGCAGCAAATAATTTAACACTTATAGATTCACTAATGAAGTTTGTGAAGACTGTACACTAATTCTGTTTGTATAGAATATAGGGTGCATTTACTTCTTATTCACACACTTAATATAAGTAAATAATGAAATTATATATTAGATATATACAACGAATACAGTAACACCTGGAAGATTAAAAGAAACAAACAAGGTAATTTTTTAAGGTGGGTTATTTCCTGATTTCCTAATCCATTCTTAAAGTAGCTAATATCCAACATTTTCCCATTTTAAATAACTATAAAAGCTGAAAGAAATACATAGACCATTTGGACATTTGATGGCATCAGCCAATGCAAAATTACAATCTTTGAAAGAAAGGGAGCACAAAATTGAGCTTATATTCACCTATTTTATCCAGAATGCGTTTCCAATGGAGGCACAGAAAAATAAAACTCAAGCAGATATTAGCAGTCTCAGTGTGTGGAAAAAACAGAAATCAAAACTTTGAGCTTGTAAGGCAGCTGGGATAGTAGAGAAGATATTGAGGAGGAAGGAACCTCCGAGAAAGAATACCCAAAGATCTGAGTCAGAATACATTTGGGCCTTGTTCTCATCTAAAGTTGCACTGGTGCAGAGTAAGACTCTAGGAGAGGTGATTGGAGAACAGCTATTGGGAAAAAAGAATGCAAGGCAGAGATTTCAAAGATCCTACAATGATGGAGAGCTACAGTAATCCCAACTCAGTCAGAGTTGAGGTACTTTGGCGCAAATACTGTGCATTAAGCAGGGACTTCAGAATGGCCGCGCTTAAGTGTGTCCCAAGAATAATGGCAGCACTCCAGGACAAAAACAATACCGAAATATATCAACTTGACCAAACGTAAAACTAAGCCTTAACTGGATCAACATATCAAGAAATAACCAGTCAATGAAGAGACACATTCATGCCAGGTCTTAACAGAAAAAAAAAAAAAAAACCCATTCATACTGGAATTGACAGACAAGGATGTCAAAATAACTATGATAAATGTGTTTTTTGTTTTTTATTTCAAGTAGAAGGTTCCAGTTCAAAATGATGATGTAGAAAGATCCTAACCTACTCCTCCCACAGAAGCATCAAATCTATGACTATATATGGAACAATTTCCTCTGAAAAGAAACTAAAAACTGGTGGAGCAATCCCTTCACACCAGGCAAATGGCAGGGAAACATCAAAACAGGTTAAAAAAGACTGAGATACAATCTTGCCATAAACAGGGCTTGCCATAAAGCCCATCCCCTGTGTGATGACCCACAAAAAGGCACCACAAGTATTAAGACTAGCATCCAAGAGACAAGTCTCTAAAATATGTCTTTTAATACCAATGGGACTCACACCCATAAGAACTGTAAGGTTGTGGTGTACTGAGAGATGACTCTTAAAAGGCCCATGTGCAGGGGTGCTTGGGTGGCTCTGTCAGTTCAGTGTCTGACTCTTGATCTCAGCTCAGGTCTGGATCTCAGGGTCATGAGTTCAAGCCCCATACTGGGCTCCACACTGGGCATGGAGCTTACATAAAAATAAAATAAAAAATAAAATAAAATAAAATAAAATAAAATACCTATGTGCGGCACAGAGCAGAAGCAGCCCTTTGAAAAGTGCTCAGACTTTATGTAAAAGGAACTCATTTGCTAATTTTAAGACACTGGTTTAAGGGGCAGGTGCTTACTGGGATACTCCCCAGGGATGGAAGCTGGTGGGTGCCATCTTCCTGCTCTCCCTCTGCCTTGCTAAGTGCCACTGGTGCCATCTTTTCCCCTCTTTTTTCCTCTATTTGTGTAGGGTGCCATCTTTGCACTCCTTCTTTGCCTCACTCCAGCCAGTGAGTACCATCATTATGCTCTTCTGGGCCATGCTTCAGAGCACCAATGTGTCCTGGAGGGGAATTTCTATAGATGTCTGATACCCCAGTATTTATATCCTGTCACCCAATTTTTGTGGGTGCCATCTGGGTACATCTCTTGATCACCTGGCTCTGAAAGTCAAGGAAGCTTGTGTTCCTACTTCCCATGGGACTGTAATAATCAGAGACAGCTTTTGGCAGACTGCAGCCCCTAGAGCACTGCACAATTAGCAGAATGAAATACATCCCCAGTCTTTCTGAGAAAGAAGCCTATTTGCATGTCCAAGGACTTTGGCCTAGGGGCAGGCTTCTGGTTTGACATACTTATATGTACCTATGGAGGGGGTCTCAGGGAATGGAGGCCAATAGATACAATCTCTACATTCTCCTTCTGCCTCATTCCAGCTTGTCAGTGTCTTTGAGAAAGGATCTTTACACTTTTCTGGTGC
Source organism: Ursus arctos (assembly GCF_023065955.2). NCBI lineage: Eukaryota > Metazoa > Chordata > Mammalia > Carnivora > Ursidae > Ursus > Ursus arctos. Next base: position 15,946,171 of record NW_026622963.1, read on the forward strand.
CCAGATTTTTGTGTATACTGCCAGGAAACATCCCTACATTGCCTGGCTCTAGTGGCCAGTGGGGCTTATGCTCACAGGTCCCACAGGACCGTAATTAACTGAGAAAGAATTCTTAAACAGCTACAACCCCCAGGGAACAGCAAGAGGCTATTGAGATCCAGGAACTCAATCTTTCTGGAGAGAGGCCTATTAGCTAATCATCTTAGCTGTATCCTGAGGAGCAAGCTTCTAATTAAACACTCATTAAGAGCTGACTATATGCCTTTCCTGAAAATTTGGAGGGCAGGCACTATCTTTGCACTCTCTGCTGCACTCCAAAGTGTCACTTCTCTCATAAGGGAGCTCTTATACATGTCTGGTGCCCCAGTTTTTATGTCTGGTGCTCCAGTTTTTGTGGCTGCCACCCAGGGTTTGCCCTTGGATTGCCTGACTCTGGTGGCCAGGGGGAATTGTTTTCCTGGGTTCTATGGGACTATAAAAATTGGAGAGACAGTTCTTGGCAGGCTACCATCCTTGGGGCACTGCACAGATAGCATACTGAAACACATTACCAAACTTTCTGTGAAAGAGGCCTACTGGCTTTTCCTAGAGTTTTGACCCTAGGGGCAGGTTTCAGATTTGGCACATATCTAGGGGCTATGAGGTATCTCAGGGAATGTAGGTCAGGGTATGCCATTTTTGTGCCCTCTTTCTGGCTCACTAAAGCTCACTAGTATCTCCAAGAATGAAGCTTATATACTCATCTGGAGTATTGCTATCTGTCCCTGCCACCCAGGCAGGGAACACCTTCAGAAAGTCTGGGTCTGGTCGCCAGTGGGGCTTAAGTTTGTGGTCCACAGGACTGTATATATTTTTATCCTTAAAAATCTGCCTTCTGAGAGTTTGGCTTCTGATCAGCCTAAATTTAGATGCTGACTGAAATCCTCCCCTTTTGGACACTGACTGGGCTTGACACATCCTCAACTACTAAGAGATATTAAAAATAAAGTAGGGAGGGGGAAAAGATGGCAGAGGAGTAGGGGACCATTTTTTCAGCTGGTCCCCTGAATAGAGCTGGATATCTACCAGACCATCCTGAACACCCATGAAATCAGCCCGAGACATAAGGAGGATACATCTGGATCTCTACAAATGAACATCTCCAGGACTGAGTATTGAGGTAAGAAGCAGGGATCCGGGAATCCACGCATAGATATAGGAAGATAAATGGAAGGGGGAGGGAGCCACTGCACTCAGGCACTGGGAAGCAGTAGCCACCTGCACTGGGGAGCAGGCTGGACTCACGAACCGGCACCCATGGGAAAGCAGACTGAGACCATGATCCCGGAAACACGTGTGCAACCAGACTGAAAACTGGAACTCCGGAGCGCTCACTGGAACCGGACTGAAACCAGGAGCTTGGAAGTGCACGCGTGACCAAGCTGAAAACCAGAGCTCTGGAGCACACACTCGAACTAGACTGCAACAGGGAGCTCAGGAGTGTGGGCAGGAACCGGGGTCAGCTGGCATTGTTAGAAGCACAAAGGACAGAGACACGCTGGCCCTGGGAGCGAGGGCTGGGAGAGTGGCTGCTGGGTGCACATCACAGGATGCTGCGGGGTTTTTAGCAGCACCAATGGAAACAGTGTTAAAGATGCCAGGAGAGCTCAGTGGAGAGTGAACTAGGATCTCTCTGTTCTGAGACAGAGGCTAGGATACAGCCACTGCTGCTATGACTCTCAGAAGAGTCACAGAAAACTGCCAGGGAAAGCTACCAGAAAACAAAAGCCAGTAAATACCGGTTCACATTGTGCCCAACCCATCCCCCCTCACAGGGAATGGGGCAACTCTACCCAAACAGGGTTGCCTGAGTATCAGCATGGCAGGCCCCTCGCCTGGAAGGCAGGCTGAAAAATCAAGAAACCCACATCCCTAAGGTACCTATAAAACAAGTACACACTGCCTGGGTCCTGTTCAATAATTTGGGCTCTGTGTATCCCCGCAACGTCTCCTCATCAAATGACGAGGAGAAACACTCAGCAAACAAAAGACACAGAGACTGTGGCCTCTGCCACAGAACTAATGGATATGGATAGAACCAATTGTCAGAAATGGAGTCCAAAGTAACAATGGTCAAGATGATGTGTAGGCTTGAGAAAAATATTAACGAAAATATTAACGAGAATATAGAATCTCTAAGGGTGGAAATGAGAGCGAATCTAGCAGAAATTAAAAATGCTATGAGTCAAATGCAGTCTAAACTAGACGCTCTGATGGGTGAGGTAAATGAGGCAGAAGAACAAATTAGTGAATTGGAAGATGGGATGGTAGAAGAGAAAGTAAAAACGGAAACTTGGCTCAAAAATATCCAATCTCAAGAATGTAGATTACGGGACATTACTGACTCAATGAAACGTTCCAATGTCAGAATGATCAGCATCCCTGAGAGAGTGGAGAAAGAGATAGGTCTAGAAGAGATATTTCAACAAATTGTAGCTGAGAACTTCCCTACTCTGGCAAAGGAAACAAGCATTCATGTCTAAGACGCAGAAAGGACCCCTCCCAAGATCGATAAGAACAGACCTACACCATATTACACCATAGCGCAATTCAATAAATATTAGATCCAAGGATACAGTATTGAAAGCAGCCAGGAGGAAGAAAATCCTTACATAAAGAGGGAAGAATATCAGAATAATGTCAAACCTGGCTACAGAGACCTGGAAGGCCAGAAAGGGTTGGCAAGGTATTTTCAAATCTCTAACTGAGAAGAACATGCAGCCAAGGATCCTTTATCCAGCATGGCTGACATTCAGATTGATGGAGAGATAAAGACCTTCCAAGATTGGCAAAAACTGAAGGAATTTGTGACCACCGAGCCAGCCCTACAAAGAGATATTCAGGGGGTTCTATAAAAGTAAAAAGGCCCCAAGAGTGATACGGAACAGAAATTTACAATCTATAGAACAAAGACGTCACAGGCAGCATGACATCATTAAAATCATATCTCTCAATAATCACTCTCAATGTGAATGCCTAAATACTACCATAAAAGACACAGAGTTGCAGATTGGATAAAAAGACATGACCCATCCATATGCTGTGTACAAGAGACACATTTTGAACCTAAAGATACATCCAGACTGAAAGTGAAGGGATGGAAAACCATTTCTCTTGCCAATGGACCTCAAAAGAAAGCTGGGGTAGCAATTCTCATATCCGACAGATTAGATTTTAAACTAAAGACTGTAGTTAGAGATACAGAAGGACTCTATATTGCTCTTAAAGGATGTATTCAACAAGTGGATATGACAATTATAAATATCTATACCCCCAACAGGGGAGCAGCTAGATACACAAGCCAACTCTTAAAGAGAATAAAGAGACATATAGATAATAATACGTTAATAGTAGGGGACCTCAACACTCCGCTCTCAGCAATAGACAGATCACCTAAGCAGAAAATCAACAAAGAAACAAGACTTTTGAATGACATACTGGACCAGATGGACCTCATAGATATATAAAGAACACTACAGCACAGAACAACAGAATACACATTCTTTTTGAAAGCACATGGAACGTTCTAGAGAATAGACCATATACAGGGTCACAAAACAGGTCTCAACCAATACCAAAAGTCTGAAATTATTCCCTGCATATTCTCAGACCACACTGCTTTGAAATTGGAAATCAATCACAAGGACAAAGTTGGAAGAAACTCAAACACTTGGAAACTAAGAACCATCCTGCTCAAGAATGATTGGGTAAACCAGGAAATTAAAAATCAACTTAAATAATTTACAGAGACCAACGAGAATGAAGACACAACGGTCCAAAACCTATGGGACACTGCAAAGGCAGTCATAAGGGAAAAATACATAGCCATTCAAGCCTCACTCAAAAGAATGAAAAAATTTAAAATGAAGTTTTTATATTCTCACCTCAAAAAGCTGGAGCTGGAACAGAAGAACAGGCCTAACCCACACACAAGAAGGCAGGTGATCAAGATTAGAGCAGAGATCAATGAATTAGAAACCAGGAACACATTAGAGCAGATCAAAAGAACTAGAAGCTGGTTCTTTGAAAGAATAAATAAGATTGACAAGCCACTGGCCAGACTTATTCAAAGACTAGAGAAAGGACGCAAATTAATAAAATTATGAATGAAGGGGAGAGATAATAAAGAACACCAATGAAATAGGAAGGATCATTAGGACTTTTGTCAACAACTTTGTACCAATAAATTAAACAACGTGGAAGAAATGGATGACTTCCTGTAAACCTATAAACGCCCAAGACTGAAACAAGAAGAAATTGATTATTTAATCAGACTGATTAATTATGAAGAGATTGAAGCAATGATCAAAAACCTCCCCAAAAACAAGAGTCCACGGGCTGACGGATTCCCCGGGGGAATTCAAACAAACATTCAAAGAAGAAATAATACCTATTCTGCTGAAGATGTTTCAAAAAATAGAAACAGAAGGAAAACTACCAAACTCATTCTATGAGGCCAGTATGACCTTGATCCACAAACCAGGCAAAAACCCCATTGAAAAAGGAGAAATACAGACCGATATCCCTGACGAATATGGATGCCAAAATTCTCAACAAGATCCTAGCTAATATGATCCAACAGTACACTAAAAGGATTATCCACCATGACCAAGTGGGATTCATCCCTGGGATGCAAGCGTGGTTCCACATTTGCAAATAGATCAGTGTGCTAGATCATATCAACAAGAAAAGAGTCAAGAACCATATGACACTCTCAATTGATGAAGAAAAAGTATTTGACAAAATACAGCATCCTATCCTGATTAAAACCCTTCAGAGTGTAGGGATAGAGGGTACATTCCTCAATGTCATAAAAGCCATCTATGAAAAGCCTATGCGAATATCATTCTCAATGGGGAGGAGCTGAAAGCCTTTCCCTTAAGATCAGGAACACGACAAGGATGCCCACTCTCGCCACTATTATTCAACATACTACTAGAAGTTCTTGCAACAGCAATCAGAAAACAAAAAGGATAAAAGGTATCCAAATCTGCAAAGAAGAAGTCAAAATGTCTCTCTTCGCAGATGACATGATACTCTATATGGAAAACCCAAAAGAATCCACTCCCAAACTATTAGAAGTTATAGAGCAATTCAGTAATGTGGCGGATACAAAATCAATGCTCAGAAATCAGTTGCATTTCTATACACGAATAATGAGACCGAAGAAAGAGAAATTAGAAAATCCATCCCATTTACAATAGCACCAAAAAACATATGTTACCTTGGAATTAATTTAACCAGAGACGTAAAGAATTTATATTCTAGAAACTATAAATCACTCTTGAAAGACATTGAGGAAGACACAAAAAGATGGAAAAGTATTCCATGCTCATGGATCGGAAGAATTAACATAGTTAAAATGTCCATGCTACCCAGAGCAATCTACACTTTCAATGCTATCCCGATCAAAATACCGAGGACATTTTTCAAAGAACTGGAACAAATAGCCCTTAAATTTGTATGGAAGCAGAAAAGGCCCTGAACCACCAAGGAATTGTTGAAAAGGAAAAATAAAGCTGGGGGCATCACAATGCCAGATTTCAAGCTGTACTACACAGCTGTGATCACAAAGACAGCATGGTACTGGCACAAAAACAGACACATAGACCAATGGAACAGAATAGAGAACCCAGAAATGGACCCTCGGCTCTTTGGGCAACTAATCTTTGATAAAGCAGGAAAAAACATCTGGTTAAAAAAGACAGTCTCTTCAATCAATGGTGCTGGGAAACTTGGACAGCTACATGCAAAAGAATGAAACTTGACCACTCTCTCACACCATACACAAAGATAAACTCCAAATGGATGAAAGACCTCAATGTGAGACAGGAATCCATCAAAATCCTAGAGGAGAGCATAGGCAGCAACCTCTATGACATCGACCAAAGCACCTTTTTCATGACACATCTCCAAAGGCAAGAGAAACAAAAGATAAAATGAACTTGTGGGACTTCATCAAGATAAGAACTTCTGCATAGCCAAGGAAACAGTCAACAAAACTAAGAGGCAGCCCACGGAATGGGAGAAGATATTTCCAAATGATACTACAGATAAAAGACTGGTATCCAAGATCTACAAAGAACTTCTCAAACTCAATATGCAAGAAATAAATAAACAAATCAAAAAATGGGCAGAAGATAGGAACAGACACTTTTCCAATGATGACATACAAATGGCTAACAGACACATGAAAAAATGTTCAAAATCATTAGCCATCAGGGAAATTCAAATCAAAACCACACTAAGATACCACCTTACACCAGTTAGAATGGCAAAAATTGACAAGGTGAGAAAGAACAATTGCTGGAGAGGATGTGGAGAAAGGGGATCCCTCCCACATTGTTGGTGGGAATGCAAGTTGGTACAGCCACTCTGGAAAACAGTGTGGAGTTTCCTTAAAAAGTTAAAAATTGAGCTACCCTATGACCCAGCCATTGCACTACTGGGTATTTACCCCAACGATACAGACGTAGTGAAGAGAAGGGCCATATGCACCCCAATGTTCATAGTAGCTTTGTCCACAATAGCTAAATCGTGGAAGGAACCGAGATGCCCTTCAACAGATGACTGGATTAAGAAGTTGTGGTCCATATACACAATGGAATATTATTCAGCTATCAGAAAGAACGATTACCCAGCATTTGCAGCAACATGGACGGCACTGGAGGAGATAATGCTAAGCTAAATAAGTCAAGCAGAGAAAGACAATTATCATATGATTTCGCTCATCTATGGAACAGAAGAACTAGGAAGATCGGTAGGGGAAGAAAGGGATAAAGAAAGGGGGGGGTAATCAGAAGGGGGAATGAAGCATGAGAGACTATGGACTCTGAGAAACAAACAGGGCTTCAGAGGGGAGTGGGATGGGGGAATGGGATAGGCCTGTGATGGGTAGTAAGGAGGGCACGTATTGCATGGTGCGCTGGGTGTTATACGCAACCAATGAATCATCGAACTTTCCATCAGAAACCAGGGATGTACTGTGTGGTGACTAACATTATATAATAAAAAAAAAAACATTAAAAAATGGGGGGAAAAAAAGAAGATGTGGTCCATATATACAATGGAATATTACTCAGCCATCAGAAAGTACGATTACCCAGCATTTGCAGCAACATGGACAGGGCTGGAGGATATTATGCTAAGTGAAATAAGTCAAGCATAGAAAGACAATTATCATGTGGTTTCACTCATTTATGGTACATAAGAAATAGCAGAAAGATCGGTAGGAGAATAAGGGAATAAGGAAGGGGGGTAAACAGAATGGGGAATGAAGCATGAGAGACTATGGACTCTGGGAAACAAACTGAGGGGTTCAGAGAGGACGGGGTGGAGGACTGGGATAAGCTGGTGTTGGGTATTAAGGAGGGCACGTATTGCACTGAGCACTGGATGTTATACGCCAACAATGAATCATGGAACATTACATCGAAAACTAAGGATATACTGTATGGTGACTAACATAATATAATAAAAAATCACTATAAAATACTTTAAAAATAAAAATAAAGTAGGCTGCTTGGACAATTATAAGGGTTTGATAGACAAGCAAGAACAAGGACAGGGTTAAATGATATGTTTCATTTCCTGCACAAGGCCAACCCTTGTTGGGAGAAGTGGCTATGTCATCTAACGTGTAGAAATCAACTGAGTCAAGCAAAATGAAGAAAGAAGAAAGAACAAGATAAAGCCTCAGGAAAGAAACCTTAATGAAACAGAGATAACTAATTTATATGTTAAGAGTTTGAAGTAATATTCATAAAGATGCTCACCAAACTCAAGATAATGGGTAAACATAGTGAGAACTTCAACCAGAGCAGCAGAAAGAAAAAAGGGAACTCCCATAAGACTATCAGTCTTAGATATTTCAGCATAAACTTTGTAGGTCATAAAGGAATGGGATGATATATTCAAAGTGCTAAAAGGAAAAAACTAACCAACAATAGTCTACTTGGCAAAGTTATTGTTCAGAATTGAATTGTATATAAAGAGTTTTCTGGGCAAGCAAAAGTTAAAGATTTATTATGGCTAAGTGGTTTTTAAAAATGTTAAAGGGACTTCTTTAAGCTGAAAAGAAAGGGCAGGAATTATTGACAAAAATGTGAAAATATAAATATGGTAAAGGTAAATGTATAGTAAAGGTAGTAGATTAATCACTTATAAATCTAGTATGAAGCTTGAAAAACAAAAGTAGTAAAAGAACTGTAAGTATAATAATTAGTTAAGGGATACACAACATAAAAAGATGTAAAATATTATGTCAAAAATATTAAATGTGGAGCAGCGAGAGCAATAATGCATAGCTTTCTAATGTGTTCAAACTTAAATTGTTATCAAATTAATATAGGCTGTTATAAATAGAAGTTGTTATATGTAGGGCTTATGATAATCACAAAACAAAAAGCTATAGGAACACACAAAAGATATTGAAAAAGTAATCTAAGTACACCATTTAAAAAGCCATCAAAACACAAAAAGAACAAGAGAAAAAGAAAGAGAGAAACTACAAAACAGCCAGAAAACAAACAAAAAATAGCAGTAAATGAATATTTATCAATAATTACTTAAATTTATTTATTTTTCAAAGATTTTATTTATTTATTTATTTATTTATTTATTTATTTATTTGACAGAGAGAGCACAAGCAGGGGGAGCGACAGGCAGAGGGAGAGGGAGAAGTAGGCTCTCCGAGGAGGAGAGTGCCTGATGTGGGGCTTGATCCCAGGACCCCAGGATCATGACCTGAGTCGAAGGCAGATGCTTAACTGGCTGAGCCACCCAGGTACCCCAATAATTAGTTAAATTTAAATGAACTAAATTATCTAATCAAAAGACTCATAGTGATGGAATGGATAAAAACACGACCAATATATGTTCTGACGACACTTCAGCTCTGAAGACACACCCCGATTGAAAGTGTTGGGATAAAAATAGATATTCCATGCAAATGGCAATCAATAGAAAGCCGGAGTAACTATACATATATCAGATAAAATAGACTTTTAAACAAATATTTTAATAAGAGAAAAAGAAAGGCATTACATAATGACAGAAGTATCAATCTGACAAGAAATATAACATTTATAAATATTTATTCACCCAACATAGAATCACCTAAATTTAAAACAAATATTAACAGATGTAAAGGGAGAAATAGACAAAAACACAATAATAGTAGGAGACTTTAATACCTCTTTTACATCAATGGAATGATTATCCAGACAGAAAACCAATAAGGAAACATCAGCCTGAAATGACATGTTAGACCAGATGCACTTAACAGATACATACAAAACGTTTCACCCAAAAGCAACAGAATATACATTCTTCTTAAGTGAACATGGAACATCCTCCAGAATAGATCATACATTAGGTCACAAAACAGTCTTAACAAACAGTATTAAAATCATATCAACAGCTCTAACCAAAATGGTATGAAACTAGAAATCTGTTACAAGAAGAAAACTGGAAAATTCACAAATATGTGGAGATTAAATACTGAACAACTAATGGGTCTATGAAGAAGAGAAAACAAAAAGATACCTTGAGATAAATGAAAATGGAAATTCAACATACTAAAACATATGGGATGCAGCAAAACCAGTTCTAAGAGGGAAGACCCCAGTGAGGCATGTGGTGTTGGGTAAAATGTGTGAAGGGAGTCAAAAGTTACAAACTTCTAGTTATAAAATAAATAAGTCATGGGCATGTAATGTATAGCATGGTGGTTATATTTAATAATGCTGTAAAAATCTAGGAGTAAATCTTAAAAGTTCTCATCACAAGAAATAAAATGTTTTTTGTTATGTATAGTAATGGATGTTAAGTAGGCTTATTGTCATGATCATTTTGCAATATATACAAATATTGAATCACTATGTTGTACTCCTGAAACTAATATAATATTGTATGTTAATTATACCTCAATAAAAATAGAAGAAAAGATAGGAAATTGGTGAAAAGATGTATTACAAAAGAAAATTAGCATCTGCAAAAAATTAAATGGACATTCTAGGATGTCAAAATACTATCTAAAATTAAGAACTCATTTAATAGCCTTAACAGTATAGTGCACATGGCAGAAGACAGCCTTAGTAAGTACAAAGATATATCAATAAAAATACCCAAACTCCAAAGAAAAAAAGATAAAAACAAACAACACCACAAACAGAACAGGAGATGTAGGGCACATTCACAAGGTCTAAAATAGGAATAACCAGGAAAGAGGAAATAGAATAAAACAGAAGTAGAATTAGAACAAACATTGGCTGAGAATTTTCCAAATGTGATGAAATACAACTCACAAATTTAAGAATCACAAAGGATCCTAAGCAAGATTAATACAAAACACACAACCACACACATTTGCACACATTCCTAGGCACAGTATAGTAAAAAATGCAGAAAAACAAAGAGAACATCTTAAAACATCATATAAAAACATCGTTGATAAAAACAATAAACAATGGAAGTAAAAGATATTAGAAATCATCTTTAAAGTGTCATAAGAAAAAAAAAAGTGATCAACCTAGCATTTCATACCCAGGGTAAATATTCTTCAAAAATAGAGACTCAAAAGAGATGTCACTTATAATCAAAAGCTATGAGAATTCATCTCTAGCAGACCCATGCTTTAAGAAATACTATAAAAATTCTTCATGCTGAAGGAAAGTGATCTCAGATGAAAATGTACAAGTTTAAGAAATGAAGAGCACTGGAAAGGATAAATATATGTATAAAAGACTATTATGTTTAAAAGTAATAATAAATATGTTTTTTTAATTTATGTTCAACTTTTAATTTTTGTTTTGTGAATTTAATGTGTTCAAGAGAACAACAGCAAAAAAGGAAAAGATAGTGAGTGGTGTTAAATTATTTTGTATTTGTTATATCATGTGAGAAATGTTAAAAATACTAATTTACTGTAGACCATAAAATGTTAAAAATGCATATTGTAGTTTTTAATGTAACCACCAAAAGACCGATACTGAAATTTATAATGAACACTAATAGATGAAATAAAATAGAATGTTTTAAAAATAATTAATACAATGGAACACAGGAAAGGAAGAAAAACAAAATAAATGTCAAGACAAACAGAAAACACATAGCAAAATGAACTCACACCTATCAGTAATAATATTATGTTACATATGAATGGACTTAACATGCCAATTAAAATACAAAGTGAGTTAGAATTTTTTTGCAGAAACACAAATTATATGCTTCTTACAATAAACATCTATAAGTTTATGGAGAAGCAGAATTTGACAAACTAAAGAGAGAGATAGAGGAAGATGATGGAGTAGGACGATTCTAAGCTCACCTTGCTCCACAGCCACATCAGGGCAAGCAATTCTGAAAATGACCCAAAGATTGGCAGAACAGACTTCCCACAGTTAATCATACAGAGGAGTCCACATCAAAAGGCTTAGGGGGGTAGAGATGTGGTTGGGAACAAACCCACCCAGCAAATGACAAGGACACCACAAGCATAGAGAAGTGACAGAATCAGACCCTGTACTAGGCACCCCATGTACAGTGGACAAGCACTGGGAAGATGAGTCCCTATAGTAATCTGGCTTTGAAATCAAGTGGGCTTAATTTCACAAGTTCTTACAATCATCAGGGTTTAACTCCGGGTAATTTAAAAATCAGCAGACTTAGCTCCAGGAGAGCCAGATGATGATAGGAAACTAAGTTGCTGTCCTTAAAGAGCCAGCATAACAATTAACCCTGCAGAGTTTTAGCATAAAAGCAGCGGTTTGAAAAACACCTGGAGTATACAAGAAGGAGATTTATTTACTAATCTGTAATGCATGAACCTACATTGACATATTATTATCACCCATAGTCCATAATTTATAATAGGGTTCATTCCTGGTACTGTGCATATTATGGTTTTGGACAAACATATAATGATGTGTCTACTATTATAGTTTCATAGAACAGAGTAATTTCACTGACCTAAAAATCCTTTGTGCTCTGCCTATTCATCCTCCTTTCCCCCAACCCCTGGCAGCCATTGATCTTTTTATTTCGGTAGTTTTGCCTTTTCTAGAATGTCATAGAGTTGGAATCATATAGTATGTATCCAGTTTAAATTGGCCTCTTTCACTAGTAATTGCATTTAATTTTCCCCCAAGTCCTTTTATGGAGTGATAGCTCATTTCTTCTTAGTGCCAAATATTACTCATTGTCTAGATGTACCATGTGTGTTATATGTACCACAGTTTATTTATCCATTCAGTCACTGAAAGTTATCTTGGTTGCTTCCAAATTTTGGCAAATTATGAATAAAGATGCTATAAACATTTATGTGTGGGTTTTTGTGTCAGACATAAGCTTTTCACTCCTTTGGGTAAATACCAAAGAGCACAATTCATGAATCACATGGTGAGAATATGTTTAATTTTGTAAAAAAATTGTCAAACTGTCTTCCAAAATGATTGTACCACTTTGCATTCCTGTGTACTAATATTTTAACATATAAAGAATTCTTAGATATATTGTTTCATCCAATCATCAATATAAAGTCATTTGGTGAGTACTGTTAGCCAAAATGTGTAGCCAGAAAACAGAGGCTCTGAGTGGTAGGGAGATTAGCCCAGGGCTGCACGGAAAGGGTGAGGCAAGCACTCTGAAAAGTGAGTCAAATGGCTTACGCTAAATATGGAGGATTAGTATCTTAGCTTGACCAAACTCTAAGGACAGCAGTGCAACAGAATCTAAATGCAATAAAAGTTACTGTCAACTAAAATGGTACTGTTTTATGTTTTTTTTATTTAATTAATTAAAATTAATATCATGTCAAGGGTCACAAAATGAAATGCTTATCTTCCTCAATGGGATTATTTTGGCAAATTAAAAATATTTTGTTTCGCCTCAACCACTCTATGTCCTGACACCAGAGGCCATCCAGGGAAAGCTACAGGTCATCCACTGCCTACAGACTGTATTCTTATATCCTATACCACACACATGCTAAAAAGCCCCTCTCTTTTCAAGCTGTTTGGCTTCTTAGGGACAAAAATATAGTATTCAATTCTTTACAGGACCTGCTTATGAAGATCACTATTGTTTTCTGAGTTCCGCACAAAGTGGGTTGGCCAAACCACAGTTCTAACTTCCCCTTGACCTCTTGTGGTACCTAAAAGGACTAGTCTCAGAAACCCATATCTGAACAGCCCTTTCAGGTCAAAAAATGCTCAAAACTACTATTTCCCCACTACCCAGGGCAAACATCCTTTGTCTCTTCCTACCTGTCTTATGGAACCTCAATTTCCTTTCACAGACTTCTGTTCAGTGAGGGTGGGGCCTCTCTGAGCCCCTGAGACTCATCTAAACAAAGCCTGATATGCAAGAGGTTGGTGGTACCCCCATGTTCTTGGAACTGCTTCATGGCCACACTCTGCCTCTTCTATATGAATGTCTTATATCTTTCTCTGGTACCAGGAGAATGTGGTTGCTCCCTCCTTCTCACTTCCCTGTCTCTGGCCTTGCTCTTAGAAATGCATCCATGCCAATAGATCCTAGTCTCAGTTACTATCCTTCTATATATCTTACTATCTTTCCAGCCACTAAATATTTGTTTAGTTTAAGACATGAATATATCTGAGGGAGAGTAGGTGGCAGGCTGATGTAGAAGAAAATTACATACATACATGAAATTAGATAATATCTTGCCAACAACGAAATAGAAGACTACAGGTGGATGAAGAAAGGTCTAGTGTACCACATTGGTGGGTCTCTACAAAAAAGCTGCCTCTTCATGCTGATACAACATTATCAGGACTTCCCTGGCCTCAATAACTGTGTAATATAGAACCCAAATATATTACCCAAAATGGAATTTTACCTGTCAGATTACTGGTTTCCAGACTTTCACAAAACAACAAATTAAAAGGGAGAGATCTTTTATTTTGCCAGTAAGAATTTGAAATTTAAAAATACCATTTATCATTGCCATATTTGATTAGAGAAAGGATATCTTACTTAGATAAAAGTAAAAAGGATATAATCTCAAATTGATTAGGTTTTTGTTTGCTAAAAACTCATTGCCTTACCTCCTCTGTTTTGATAGAGATCGGTGAAAACTTCACTGTGCAGGGATTGGCACCTGGAACTATTGCTTTGAAGATTTTTTTGAATAAAAAAGAAATGTGAACAGTTATCCTCAGGTCAGGTGACAGTGAAAAGACCAGGGTTCAGGCATTTGCTCATGCCAAATTCTATCAAGTGGCAGTCAACCTGGATCTTAACATGCTGCCAATATATAATATGCACATTGCATACACTATAGCATGCTGTGTGTACATGCATTAGTCCCATATATGTCTCTAATACATACATAGGTGGCAACACCATAGACCTCTATGTCCCTGTGCCATAGAGGCACATTCTTCTCTGGACACGCAATGCAGCAATTAGACAAAGGCTTTTCTGCAGGTTGGGCGGTTTCCAAGTGCTTGTGTAGCTCTTCCTAAGATGGCAGGATCATCGTGTTCCCAGTGTCCTTCTTGTGGATGCAAAACAGAACCCAGCAGCCTTTGGCAGCACACACTTCCAGTTGGAAGGAAATCTGAAATGATCCAAGGAAAGGGTGCCAGTCATGGCTAAGTGGGAAGATGCTCTATTCTAAAATCCTCTGCCATTCAAATTTTGAATTTTTTCTCCAAAGCAGGACTGGTTTTCCACCAGCCTGCCCAGACCATAAGGAGAGGACAGGGAAGAATAGAAAGCCCCAACTGCTAACCATGACCAAGGAAATGAAGTGAGGAGTGGGGGGATTTTGACCCCACAGCAGACACTGGACTCAGCCAGGACAGTAGGAACACAGCCAGCACCCTCTGGATTCAGGGGAACATTGGTGGCAATAGTAGAGGGTGGTGGGCTTGTGGGAGGGCAGCCAACAATTCCAGGAACCAGGCATCTAGGATCATAGGCTCATGGTGCTGGAAGGGGCCTTGGCATCACTTCTTCAAGCCCTTCATTTACAGTTGAGGAGGGCACAGTAACAGTCAGAGGAACCCTGGCTAGTCCTGGACAAGTCAGACCCTGCCCCATTTCTGAGTCCAGGGCCCTCTCCAAGCTGCCTCCCTTTGGGAACTGCTCACTCCAGTCCCTTCATTAAGCTGTCCTTGAACTCCATGGGCAGAAGTAACGTCCCCCCACAATTCCTCATCCCCATAATTCACATGGTCCTTGCCTAGATCCTTGAGCCCACTCATATAGAAGCAGTCCTTGGAAAACTCCTTGTTTTTCAAGATTTTGAGAAGCACTGCCCCAACCTTCTTGCAACATATCACTGGACATGTTTCTTGTCCTATGGTTCCTGTTAAATATTTTATTTATTTGGCCTTGGCACCTAAATCATTGGTTCTCAATTCTTTTTCTGCTCCAGTCTGCTTCAGAAACATGATATATTCCCATAGTCAATAGCAGAACGTCCCATCTGGTAGGGAGAGGCAGCAGAAAGATCTTATACATGATTTGCACACCTATCACCTACTCAAACTGCTATTGAAAATCACTAATCTGAATGATAATAGAGCATGTCTTATTCAATTCATAAATCACTAATCTGAATTATAGTAGAGCATGTGTATCATTGGTGCACCAGGGCTTTGCACACAATATTGGGCACACAGTGGTGCCCAATGTTTGCCAAATTGATTAAAGTTATAGATAAACAAAATATTTGTAAAATAAATTCATGGATGAATAAATTTTAAAAATAAGACTTAATCCAAGGGCAATCTACCCAGTTTTGAAGGCATGAGGTAGTGCCTCCTCATTCCAATAGCTAATGGTCAAGGGGCATAAATATCTTTGAGGGAATCCCAACCCTCTCCCAGTTATTCAGTACCTCCTGTTTGGGTTCCTGGAAATCTTTTCCTACTCATGCCAAGTTGTTCCACTTGTCCAAGGCTTTGACAGTTGTTCACACTAAGAGCTGAATTGCCTAGAGAAATTGGGAGGTTCTATTATAAGAACAGAGTTCAGAAGGAGGCAACCCACACTTGTATAGCCCAAGAAACAAAAAGCCAGAAGGGCTGCTCATGACCACAGTATGGAATGGTGTTTGAGGGGTTCTCAGGGGGCCTAGGTAATAGATCTCTGCAGGCCTGCCATCACCACTGTTTCTATGTCTCCCTCCTTCTCTGCTTCTACAGTCTTTCAAATTTCTCCCATATCTACTCTATCTGAAACTCACACTAGGGGGAAGCCTAGGTTTCCATTGCTGGTTTTTCCACTCCATTAAGCTTCTCCATGTAGGGGAGCATTCAAAACTCCAAGAATCCATGGGCCCACTACTGCCTTTTCATCAGAGGTCTCCAGAAGAGGGTCTGTCCTGACAAGAAAAGGTCCTCTGTCATGGGCTGTCCTAAGTCACAAGTCTTTCCCATCTCCCTAAGCTGTCAGGTTTGGAGTATTTATTTGTAATCTTACTTAAAGGCAAGACAAATTGAGAAAGGCACTGGTTTTGTGAATGCCAAATTTCATTACTCACAGCCTACTCTTCTTTCTCCATCTGGCAAATTCCTACATGTCCTCTGAGGTCTCAAACAAACTTTTCTCCATGGAGAAGCCTTCAGTGACTCCCCACAGATGCCCTCATGCCCTCTGTCCACATGGCTGGGAGAGCTGGAGGTGGTGATATAACAATTTGTCTACATGCCTACAGCCCCTCAAGACTCTGAATGCTCTACATGAAGTCGTGGGATGGAATAATATCATTCATTATTGTATTCATTCTGTGCTTGGCATATAGCAGAAAGCTCTAAATAAATGTTGGCAGACAAGTAACATTTTAGTTGCCTTTTACGTCCTTATCAGAATTATGTCCCTTATGATAAATCAATACAGGAAATACATAGTTTCATACTCCACAAACTCACAGGTTATGCCAAATGAAACCAGAAAACAGATACAAGCTTTCTAAGCAATTGCATATTGGGAGACGATCATTTCTGGTTGCAGATCTAGGGCTGAGATAAGAGCCCTCCAGCCACCTACAAGCATAATGGAGGTACATAAGGATTGACATCATGGGGGTGGGCTAGAACATGAGATGATGGCTAACCTTTCACTGATGGGCTTTGTGGAAATAAATAAGACCAACCAAATGAGAAAAGCAAGGGCTATTCAGAACTTGCTAGAGCAAGGGAGTCAGCCATCATCCCTTGAGTTGGGCAGAGACTCAAAGGCAGGCAGTGAAGTCGGAAAGGTTTATAGTGGAAAAAAGGGATAGATTCAGGTACATGCTGACCTCAGGTTGTTGTCATGGGGATGCTGGAAGTGAGCTGCCTAAAGTGGGATGTCTTATGTGATTGCTTGCTGGTGCATATTTGGTTTTCTTTGGTTGGTTTTAAATTGGAAGTGGGAGCAAAAATTAGGGAAGCTGTCAGTTATTAAATAAGTCCTGGCCAGTCTTAGCTGATTTTTACAGAAATTGTTTAGCTTCCTGGATTGTCATAGTGACTAGAGATGACAATCTGTCTTCCTGCAAGGCTGACTGATAGCAGGCTGGCTTCCTGGACTGTTTATCGTAGATAAGGGGGGTAGTTAGTTAGGTTGCTGCAGGTTGTGCGTCCATGTTCTATTTTTATATATGGTCTGGTCATTGTCCCTTTGTATATCCATTCTCTCAGTTTGGAATCACTAATGTGAAAATGCTGTTATAGCCATAGAATTTGGGAGCTGTAAGGAAACCTAGAATCCTCTGCTCCAGCTGTATTTGTCTCTGTCTCTCATACACACATACATACACACTGCTGTCTCAGCTATGGGGGAGGGGGTATCTCTCAGACAGCCCCTTTTCCAGAAATTACACAAAATCCCAACACATCCTAGGATGCCCTCCTAAATGATAGTTGCTCCTCCACCCCACTGCCATGTGCCCTCTAAAAAAGGAGGCAAGACTTCACTTCTGGCTTTTTTCTCTTTACTCTGAATCCAGTTATCTTGACATTTAAATTCCACTGCCTTTCTTGGGTGCCTTCTGTATGCTTAAATTGTTTACACTTCTCAGAAGTCAGATGGTGGCTGTTTTTGTCTACTGGTAGTAGTCTTCACAGAAAAATTTCAAGATGCATAAATCCAGAGTCTTCTCAATGGAGCAACCCATTAGGCTTGTAAAATTCAGGATACAGGGCTCAATTCAGTTAATTGACAAGGCTTGCTCCTCAACAAAAAGCCCAAAAACAAAGAGGGAAGGAGGACACTGCCCCCAGCCCTACTGGCTGTGCATCAGGGGACACAGGATGAACTGCCTTGTACCCCTCCTTGATGGCTGTTGGGTCCATGTCTCCTGGGCTGACAGCTGCACGTGCCTACATTCTCCAGTCCTTCCAGGGGCTGGGAGCCAGGCCAGGAGCAGACTCTGCAGTTCAACACCTTCTGCAGTTCAACTACTATTTTTAGCCTCCCTTCAGGGTTGGAGCCGGGTAATGGCAAATTAGCCCAACACAGAGCCTCTGAGGGCATTCAGCTAACACACCAGAGGGACTGCAGACCCTCCCTACACAAGAACTCTCCTCCTGCAGCCATCTGCCCTCCTGAAACCTCACTTTATACAATCTGAGGGTCCCCATGAAAATGCAGATGTGCCTCAGGAGGGCAATATTATCAGAATAAAAGGGAGGGGTCTCAGGGAGAGGAAGAGCTCTCCCCCATCTTGGAAAACAGGATCATGCCTACCTTGCTCTGCAGATCTGCTAGGGCCAGGGCCAGGCATTTACACAAAGGTTGCACACTGGGGGTCTTGCCCTCCCAAGCCAAGAGGTCCCATTTTTTCCATGGCTCTACCAACTTCACTCTTACAAGTGAGGTCACTTAGACCCACACAGACCCTTGATGGGCCCTTCAGACCCTTGAAGTGGTGAGAACAGGACTCCCTACCTCCCTGGGGACTCACTCACTCCACTCTACAAGGCATCCTCCCATGATTCAGATCAGCAGGCCCAACTCTGCCCCAGTGGAGCCTTGGGTCACCAACACACCACCTTTTGGAATATGGTCTGCTATGGAAACTCAAGTTTCTTAGCATCCAAATAAAGTATAATTAGGCAAATAAAACTAGATTGTATACTATATTCTAAAGTCACTTGGAAATATTTTGTGAATTTGCTACCGTTTTGCATCATCTAGCCTGTGATTCTTTGGAGGTATAAATTGACCTGGTCTATGAATTATGGAGTTTTATATTGTATTGCTAACAAGTGAGATTTTATTTCCAACCAATAGAGCTAAGGAGCTAGAGGAAAATGTGTGTGTGTGTGTGTGTGTGTGTGTGTGTGTGTGTGTGTTCAATTATGGAATCCAGGTAAGAGTTGGCAGATAAAAATACTAAGGACCCTTATTCATACATTCAGCTATTCATTGAAACCAGTGTGTTTGAAAGACTCTGGCCAGAATTTGGAAATAAAATGGTAAACCAGCCACATTTTCTATTCTCCAGAAGTTTAAGGAGTAAAAGGAAAAACTGACCAAGGGATCAATGTTGTCTGGAGGAGCGAGTGCTGGGTACACATGGACAGTATTTCTGTTAATGAGAGATAGACCTTGATGGATGAAAAACAGTAAGGCATCTGTTCAAGCCTGGCTACATAATTTGTGGGACCCAGTGCAAAATGAAAATGGGAGACACATTGATCAAAAAGTACTAAGAATTTCAAGATGGTGACAGCAGAGCATTAAGCTCAGGGTGGGTCCTTGTGAGACTGCCCAGGGTGCAGCTGGTGAAATGGGCCTTCCATGCTGTGGAATTCACCAGAATGTGTGCTGAGAGCCACTACAGTAGCAGGAAACAATTCTATACAGAGAAATATGCTATTAGCTGCAGGGGAAAACAGAGAAAGTTAAAGTTCCACTTAACAAGGAAAGCTACATGTTTGTTTCAAGGTATGTTCATCAGGTAAGTGTGGTTCTGCTGAGATGTTCAGGTCAGCTGTCTTCTCCCTAGCCATTCTGGAAAGACTGTTCCTTTTAGGAGGCATATCTCACCCAAAAGAGGCATGTTGACAATGAGATCCTGCTCTGGAGTAAAGTCTTTCTACTTCTGGTCTTTTCCCAATTTCCATCCAGTTATACACAGGGCCAAACAGGGCTTATTTATAGTTATTATAAGAGGTCTGACAAGAACAATGCAATAAGACCATCAATATGAGTGGAAGACAGGAAGCCTGGGTGTGGCCTTCCCCATAACCTCAGTCCTACCTAGAATTTTCCAGTAATGACTTCCTTATACATCCGAAGTGGCTGCTCTGAGGGTGACAATTTTTCAATAAGCTGACATTTGAATTCACATGGGGAAATCCCAATGCCAAAAGAACAATGTAACTTGCTATGTATGGTCTAGTCTTTCATTCAGTATATGGAAAATGGACTCTCTGAAATACTTCACTGCATTTTGTATATACTGATACAAAATGGCCCAGGACTTACACATGCTTACTTTAGACATTTTCTTCTCACTTTTTTCAATAATATACAGAAAGCTATTTTGCTTTAAAAAGTGTCTGAACTATTGTTTTTCCCATAATTGAAAACACAAGAATAAAAATTTGGTTTAAGAATAATGATCCTTCAGCAAATCTTCACTCTTATAATAAGCATGTGAAAGAATTATGTGAACTGTTTACTTTTAATAACTTTAAAATAACTGGGGTGACTGGGTGGCTCAGTTGGTTAAGTGTCTGACTCTTGATTTTGGCTCAGTTCATGATCCTATGTCAGACTCTGTGCTGGGCGTGGAGCCTGCTTAAAATTCCCTCTCTCAACAAACTGAGGGCCTCAGAGGGGAGAGGGGTGGGGGAATGGGATAGACCGGTGATGGGTAGTAAGGAGGGCACGTATTGCATGGTGCACTGGGTGTTATACGCAACTAATGAATCAACGAACTTTACATCGGAAACCGGGGATGTACTGTATGGTGACTAACATAATATAATAAAAAATCATTAAAAAAAAATAAAAATAAATTCTCTCTTTCTTTCTCTCTCTACCTCTCTAAAAAAACAAAACAAGCAAAACAAACAAATAAACAAAAACAAACAAACAAAACCTTTAAAATAACTAAATAAATCCTCTGGGCTAAAAGCTTCCTGCAAATCACCATGACAGAACAGATGGAAGGAGTCACCAAACCTTCCCAATGCATATTCCTTCCACAAGCACTTATTAAGCAGTTATTTATGAAGGTTCGTGGCAGAGGATTAATTCCCACCCAGCTGCTTACTTTCCAGAACAATGGATTTTGCTGACTGAACAAGAAAGTTGAAAGACGTTTTTGAAGGTCTGTTGGGAGAATATTATTTGAACCAAGACTTACTATAAAGATATAAAACTTAACTTGTTTAAATCAAATGTCTTCATGAGGTTCCTTGTTAGACATGTATAGAAACATTCAAGTGGGAAAAGGTGGTGGTCCATCAACATCCCTCTCTCAGGCAGTTCCAGAGTATTTTCTGCTCCTGACACACAGAAATATGTCCATAATTCCATGCCTTTTCTGTACTTGATCTTTCTCAGCTCAGAATTCATGTTAATTTAGATAGAAAAAAGTCAGTGTACTAGCAGAATAATGACTTTCAGCTATGAGTTTTGTGGAAATAAACAAAGACAAGCCAAATAGAATGGTATTAAAAGAAAATAATTCCAAAGGAGGAAGTTATCCATGGGTGTAAAATTTGCAGAGGCCAATAAATAATAATAATACTAGTTGAGCTGTAGTATTTACTCTCTGCCAGGCACTTTCTACAACTATTATTAGCCCCTTTTTACAGATGAATAGACTGAGGCAAAAACAGTGTAATAACTTGCCTAAAGTCACTTGTAGGTAAGCAGGCAGCCCAAAATGTGAAGCTAGATGTTCTAATTAAACCACCCACTGTTCCTCTGTCTAGGGTAGTGGCATAAAGACTAATAGCCCTGTGATGCAATGAATGAAGAAAGGGATTTTTTTCCAACCTAGTTGAAATATCAAAGACCGAGAATTTTATCTCAGTTTTAGAGCAATTTTCAAGTTTTTATAGGACCCTCTTCCCAATAAATTATTACTGAAATGTCAGTACGTGATTACTTTCAGTCTTGCCAATACAGAGTAACCTCATTCTTCCCAGGTCTTCTCCTTACAAAATCCCTGGATATAACCCAGCAAATGGACCTCAGAGAACTGGTAGGTGAGATGAGAAGGGCAGGCTGACTAAGTACCCACGGCTTCATTTGTGGTGTTGCCTCCCATAAGGCCATTTAGGCTGCACAGCCTCCCCACAGTGTGCCTCATTGTGCCTCAGACACAGATATAGAAGGCCTTGAGGGAGGCTGGCCCTTTAAGCCAGGAACCAGGGAGGCTGAACTAAGGACAGGAAACCTTTGGTTGATGTCCACCCTAATCCAACCAAATGCCAAGGGAAAAAAAAAACACTTTTACCCAGTTTCAGTGACCTAGTGGGGAGTTGATTTTCCATCCATCCCCTGTACCATGGAGCAAGTAACGGCCTTCTTATGGGATCAGTTGGTAAGCTCATCACCCATCCCTTGCCCAGATCATAGGGAGACACCAATTGCCCACTCCTATCATGGTCTTATCAGAATGTGCTGAGTCTCCACCTCCACAGTATTAGTTGGTCCTCTGCATCCCATCCCTGGCATCAGCATGACACAGCTGGGAGCTAAATTTACCCCCCCCCAAACTTGGAGGCAATGAGGTAGAAGGAGTTAGTATCCCATTTTCACCCAGAAGGAGTCAACAGAAGAAGGGAAAGCTGAACTTTTACCCACCCTTCTGTTAGGAGGCAGGGGACTCAGCATGTTCCACCTTCATGGTGTAGTATTGGAAAGGCTTAATGGAAAAGATGAATATGCACATCTTCGGAGTCCTTATGCCAAATCCCCATGGGAGGATACCTTTTTTAAAAAGATGATTAAATAGGATCCAGAGTCTCATAATATATCCAAAAGGCCAGGATACAACTGAAGATCAGGCATCAAACCCATGAACCAGAAAACCATAACTTGAATGAGAAAAGGTAATCACAGACACCAATGTCAATATGAATCAAATATTGGAATTATCTGACAAGGATTCTAAGGCAGAGCAGTTATAAAGATGCTTCAACAAGCAATTACTAATTCTCTTGCAACAAATTGGGGAAAAAAAAGAACATTATAGAAAAGAAATATAAGTTAAAATAAAAAGAACCAGATGCAAATTATAGAACTGAAAAATATAACTGAAATGAAAACTAACTGAATAAGCTTAATAGTAGAGTGTAGATGACAGAGGATAGATCAATGAACTGGAGGATAGATTAGTAGAATTAAAACAATCTGTACAAGAGAAAAAAAAATAGACTGGAAACAAAAAAAGAACAGACTCAGGAAATTCTGAGACAGTAATAAAAAAAAAAACTAACATTCAAATTAGAAGAAGAAAAGTGGGTAGGACTGAAAAATATCTAAAGAAATAATATCTGGAAACTTCTCAAATTTGGGGAAAGATATAAATCTACTATATTAGCTTCCTTGTGGCTACTCGAAAAAATTACCACAACCTTGGTGGCTTAACACAACAGAAATTTGTTCTTTCACAGTACTGGAGGCCAGGAGTCCAAAGTCAGTATCAGTGGACCCAAATCAAGGTGGTGGGAAGCTGCGGGGGCTCCAGGAGAGAATGCACTCCTTGCTCCTTCCAGCTTCTGGAAGCTGTCAACATTCCTTAGTTTGTGCTTTCATCATTCCAATCTTTGCCTCCAAAGTCACATTGCTTTCTCCTTTCTGTGTCTTCTCTGTGTGTCTGTCATCTCCTCTTTTCACTAAAGGATACTTTATAGAGAATTTATGAGGATTTAAGACCTACCTGAGTATTACTCTTTCTCTCAAGAATTTTAACTTAATCACATCTGCAAAGACCCTTTTCCTGAATAAAGTAATGTTCACAGGTTCCAAGCATTTGACATGGGTATCATTTGGAGGGGATCATTGGTCAGCCAACCATACCTACAGACTCAAGAAGCTGAATCAATTCCAAATAAGGTAAATCCAAAAAATCCATGCCAATACACATCATAAACTTCTGAAAACCAAAGGCAAAGAAAAATATTCAAAGCAACCAGAGAAACAACACATTACTTTTAGGGTAAAAACTATTTAAGTGAAAGTGGATTTCTCATTGAAATCATAAAAATCAAAAGGAAAAATTCAGTAGGTAGAAGTCAAAAGTTTACAACAGCAGCACTGCTCCTGTTCATGCCTCACCTGGTCACCTAAAGTAATCCTTACCTTCCATCCCCAAGGAATGTCACCCAAACTGTTTAACTCCTAAGATTTAGCCAAGCATTTTACGTAAGGATCCAAAATATAAAATTTTAAACCCTCTCCATTTCTTTTTTCAAGATCTATTTAAAATAACTTTCATTCATGGTTTAATATATCAACTATATCACATAATCTGATCAAATAACATGCAGCGAATATGGAATTGATAGGAATAACAGGTTGGAGGGCTAGGGCATTGCTTCTCAAACTTTAATTTACAAAGCAACATCTGAGGCTTTTCTAATTCAATGGGTCAGGGGACTAGTGGAACAGGAAGCTGAGAGTCTGAATTTTTTGCAATTACAAACCCAATAAAGTCAGAAACGTTACAAGTTAAGAATGATCTAAAATTAACATGGACAGATACAATTGGAAAAAAACAGTGTAATTTCTTTGATATTAACTGTATAACACAAGCATATCAACTCCATATAAAAAGCTTTACTTATTGTTATTTACCAATGAAAAAAGGATAGTATATTTTTGCTATAGTTTTTACCCTTTAGTTCATTCTCTGAATGTCAATAATTGAATTAAAATTGCTTAAAAACATCTTAACATGATGTTTACAATTCCATAATAATGGTGTCTTCAATTTTTTGCACAATTTTCTAACTTTATAATATGATGTTGCTTCTTTATGTTTTCAACTTTACTGAGGTATAATTTACAAATATAAGATATTTAAAGTGTACATTGTGATGATTTTATATATATATATATATATACACACATTGTGAAAGGATTCTTCTCACCAGGTTAATTAACAAATCC
The DNA here is from genome assembly GCF_023065955.2 of Ursus arctos. Classification (NCBI taxonomy): domain Eukaryota; kingdom Metazoa; phylum Chordata; class Mammalia; order Carnivora; family Ursidae; genus Ursus; species Ursus arctos. The sequence continues at coordinate 15,971,308 of NW_026622963.1, forward strand.
ATCATTGTATATATAACTCAGAATAATGCCCTTGAGATACATTTAAGTTATTTATAAGTAGTATTGCATGGTATGCAGTTTCTCAATTTGTCGAACTATTCACCTATAAGGAATATTTTGGTCAGCTCCAATTTTGGGGTATTACAAATAATGCTGCTATGAACAAATTTTTGTGAAAGCGTAAGTCCCCATTTCTCTGGGATAAACACTGAGGGTTACATGGTAAGTGTGTATTTACTTAAAATTTTTAAAAATATTTTATTTATTCATTTGAGAGAAAGAGAGAAGGGGGGGAGAGGGACAAGCAGACTCCCCACTCATCAACACCAGAATTAAAGTGGAAGTCGAGGCTTCCTACATGACCTCCATTGACACTCTAGGGGCAAGTGGGGACCTGACTCCCTATTTGGTCATCTCTGACTCCACTCTGTTGGGAGAAGAAGAGTTGGAATGCAAATACGGAAGTTTAGACTCTTTATCCTATATTTGCTGCTAAGGATAGGGAGATATATCTACCTATCTATATATATGATATATGTATATACATAAATATATATATTTGGTAGTGTGTGACTGGAGTAGAATGTTTATTGACTGAAAGTCTTTGGTCTGGCAAAGTTGTTCCCTTCCTAATCCTTTGGTTAAAAATAAAACTTTTCTTGGGCTTTTGTTGTTGTGGTGGTCCTGTGCCTGTTTGTGTTTCCAGGTTGCCAGCTTCTCCATTTTCTAGTCTGGGGTATATGAGGCAAAAATAAGATCCAGGAAATTCACCACCATGTCACTTTTCCAGATTTTAAAGCTGTGTTTAGCAGAGAAATACAGAAATGTACATCTATTTCCTCATTCCAGAAATGGAAGTCATCAACTGATTGAGAGTGATTAATTCAAGATGTCAAGGTCATTCAATAGGGAGAATATAGCATTTTCAACAAATAATGCTGGAATAAGTGGACATCAAAATAAGAAATGAACCTTGGCCCTTACTACATCATATATAAAAAATTAACTCAAAATGGATCTTAGGCCTAAATTAAGAGCTCAAACTATTATACTTTTTGAAAAAAACTAAGATAATATCTTAGCAATTGTGGATTTGGCAAAGATTTATTAGATATAACACAAAAGTCCAAACTATTGAAGAAAAAATAATAATAAATTGGATTTATTCAAAATCAAAAAACAGTTTTGCTCTTTAAAGTCACAGTTACAAAAAATGTAAACATCATACATGTCTTTGCAAAAACTGTATCTAACAAAAAAGTCTTTTATTTAAATATATAAAGAACTAAGTTAATAAGACAACCCAATTAAAAATGAGCAAAATATTTGAGTAAACACTTCACCAAAGTAGATAGACAAATGGCCATCAAGCACATGAAAAGATACTCAACATCACAAGTCATTCGGGAAAACCAGTAAAAACCAGAAAGATGCTACTACATATCGCTGGAATAGCAAAAATGGCAGTCTGATCAGCAAGTGTGGGCAAGGATGTGAAGCAACCAGAGCTCTCCATACATTTCTGATTAGAGTGAAAAAAAAAAAACTTTGAAAAATATTTTGGCTGTTTCTTAAAAGCTTAAATATGCACTAACCATAGGACCAGAGATCCAACTCCTAGGCATTTACTCAAGAGAAATGAAAGCATATGCTCCCACAGAGACTTTGCATACAAACACTCATAGTCTTAAACTGGAAACAATCCAAATGTCCATCCAGAGGTGCATCCATACAACAAAATATTACTCAGCAATAAAAACGAATGAACTAATGATACATGCAACAACATGGGTAAATCTCAAAATAATTATGCTGATTTAAAAGCCAGACTTAAAAAATATGTCTTGTATGATTCTATTTATGTAAAATTCTAAAAAATACAAGCCAATTTATAGTGACATAAAGAAGGTAAGTTTGCCTGGGGTTGGGGGAAATTGTTGCCAGAAGAGGCAAAAGGGAATTACTGAAGAACAGGAGGACATTTTTGTGGGTGATGGATATTCATTATTTTGACTGGGGTTATTGTTTTACCAGCCTCATCAGATTGTACAATTTAAATCTGTGCATTTAATATCAGTGAATTATACCTCAATAATGCCAAGTATAGAACAGTTAGCTCATGGGTTTAAGCTGATGATTAAATGAGACAACATGCAAAGGAACTAGCTAAATGCTTGGTAACTGTTTTGATTTTTTTTCTTCTCTTCCTCTGCCTCTGCTTTCCCTCTTGCTCATATTGGAGATTAGTGAGTGAAGTGCAAGGAGGGTGTATTTTCCTTCCTTTTCTGAGGGGCCTGACAAAGTGTGCTGGGGATGGGGGAAATTATTGCCAGAAGAGGCAAGAGGAGATTACCAAAGAACATGAGGACTTTTTTTTTTTATTTCATTTTGTTATTCCAGTTATTTTGTCAAAGCTGAGCCAACTATGTCCGTGGAAGCACATTCATTATGCTGGTTTATAAAGTCACAAAGTAAGAAAAACATTGCTGTTAGGACTAAGCGTTTCATTAAAGTATTGTAAGTTAAGGACATTCTAGTCTTTTTTTTTTTTTCTCACTTTTAATTCCTTTCTATTGACTTAACTTCCCTAGGTTCTCATCTTAATTTTTCTTTCCATTTTGATGTCTATTCTCCTGGGTTCTGTTAGGATTTGTCTTGAAATCCTTTAAAATTCATACTCTTGATCAATTTTCCATGCGCTTGTCACAAGAGACTTGAAACAAACCAACAGTTAATTTTCTCTTGATCTATATATAGTTTTTATTGAAGTATAACATACAATGTTCAATTAGTTTTATACAATATATTGATTCAACAATTCTATATGTGACTTAATACTCATCACAGTATATATACTCACCATCTGTCACCATACAACATTATTACAATATGATTGATATATTCCCTACATGGTACCTTTCATATCCAGGATTTATTTATCCCATAACTGGATGTTTGTACCTCTTAGTCCCCTTTATCAATTTTAGCCATCCCATCTCCAGAAACCACCAGTTTGTTCTCTGTACTTAAGACTCTTTTGTTTGTTTATTTGTTCATTTGTTTTGTTTTTTAAATTCCACATATAGGTGAAATCACAGGGTATTTATTTTTCTCCGTCTGACTTATGGCAATACATCTTTTTTATCTATTCATCTATTGATGGACACTTGGGTTGCTTTCACATCCTGGCCATTATAAGTAATGTTACAGCAAACATAGGGGTGCATATATCTTTTTAAATTAGGCTTTTGTTTTAATTTTAAAGCATAGTGCTGATATTTTATTTACTGACTTAAAAGCATTTTTCATGGTTAACTGTTCATTATTCTCTTTATCCAACTTTGTCCTTCCCTTGGTTCCTCTCTCTTTCTGCCTGACAGGATTACAATATTTATTGTTTAAATGATTTAATAAATTAGTTAAATTGTTTAAAAGTTAACTTTCTCTGGAAGGACAGCAGGACATTTGAGTCCAGGCTCACTTCAGACCTTACCTTAAAATTTCTTTCAAAAGATGGAAAAAAAGGAATTTCGTCTGAGTATGCCAGGTAGGGCTTGATTTAACTGACTCTAGAGGTCTTTGCCTTTTCTGAGATTCTGCATTTCCTTTAGGTCTGTGAATGATACCAGCAGTTCTAAGGCACAAACACAAAGAAAGATCAAAGAGAAAATGGAAAGAATGGAAAATCCAGGAATGAAGAAGGAAACAAAGGAAAAGAAGGGCAGAGACAGGGGAAGGGGGGGGGGACTGAACTGGTGAGATTAATGGGAAGAGGAGAGGAAGTGGAAACAAGCTAGACACTGGCTTGAAAGATAAGAAGTTGGAAGCCTGCCAAGGTGCTGGGGAGAGAATGCAGAGTCACGTAGCTGACTTAGGGAGAGACCAATGGGTAACTGGGGTAATGGGAATCTCCCATTGGCTCCTGGGCAGACTAGGACCCTTGTCAGTTCTATTTCTAAGACTAGCAGTATAGCAGATAAATGTGTCTTCTTTGCCTTGGATGCCACTTATTGCCTGACCCAAATGAAACAGGAAAAACGAGGCTGTCTTCTTCAGTTACATTTTACCAAACCTTGGCTCATGGCCTAGATCTTGGAAATAGGCCATCTTTGATAAAGCAATATTGTCTGCTGGTAAAGAACAGAGCTGAGAATTTGGCTAAACTAGAAGGCCACAAAACTAAGGAAATAGGGATCTGCAAAAAAAAAAAGTAAAAAAAAAAAATCATTTCCTTCAAGTCATCAGAGCACTGCCTCCCTTAGGATAAACTCAGAAAGAAGTTCTCTTGTTTCTAGTTCAATTGGGCACTGGGAGATGGAATGATCTGACTAAATTTTGTACAATTAGTGATGAAAGTAGAAAAAGAAGTCAGGAATCTTCAATTCTAACCCATGTTTATTTTTTTCTCTTTTCTTTTTCTCTTTTTCTTTTTCAAAATTAATCAACTCTCTATCAGGAACTCATGGTTGGTTTAAAATCATTGCTATTTCACTGTTTATTCGCTTCATGTAAAAACTCAGGACTTTGAGATATCACCCTGACTTTATTGTTATCACCAAAGACTACTATTCTCTGTTATCAGTGAACATGAGATTTAAATTATGCTTCTGCTCTATAAAGTGATATGAAAAGTATTTTGAAAATCCCCTATGAGGAGACTCATTCCAAACTTGCATCTTTATACTGCTTCTCTACAGAGAAAAGAAGATTCATTCTTTGAATGAGTGCTGTCCACTGGGTGAGAGCTACACTTGAGACCAAATTCTTGGTTAAAGGATAAATGGGGAAGGAAGTGGTGGGGAGGTCCTGTGCTAATGACCAGCATAAAGAGGTTAATCTTGAGATAAATTTAGCTGCTCAGATAATTGATTCTCACTTGGTTTATTATTTTGTATAGGTGTTTTTATACTTTCCATTGTCCGTTTTTATCCAATGTCAATGTCAAATATATAATTTTTGTCTGACTTTATACAAATTCAATTCAAATCAGTAAATGTTTACTTATTCCTTCCTCTGTCTAGAACTCTGTTGTGCTGATTTTGTGGGAAATTAAAGAGACACACAAGAATTTCTCTGCTTTCAGAGTATCAGAATCACCTGCTCTTTTTTCTAATGCAAATTTCAAATGTATCAAATTAAAAGTTAATTTCAATAAAGACCAAGAAATAAGATAACAGAACTTTAAACTTTTCATTTATAGTAAGAGACCCTAGGGAATTTTTAGAAGAATTGAAGGGAAATGGGAGTTTTCAGTGGTCTCTACACTAGAGCCTATTCTGATGTGATGTTCTATTATGGTGTGCTTTTGGAGCCCTGGTGCAAGTCTTGGAAACTAAGATTGACTCTGTGGACAGGCTCATCTAGCACCACCTCCCTTTAACACTTTCCCTCACTCACCAGTACTACAGAAGGTCAACTTTTTGGGCAGAGGGACATGTTCCTCTGTTGGACTTAGTCTGGAGAAAAGCATTCCTCACAGAGCAGACATTGCTGGTGTCATTCTTTCCCCTACTTTGTTCTGCCTGCTATACAGATGAAATGCACAGTGTATGGTGGCTACCTTGTGAGCGTGAGAGAAATACAAAGAGAATGGCAAAGGTACAAATTGTGACCTGGAGGTGCTAAACCACTGCCAGCACCTGCCTACTTCCAGATTTCTTGTTTGTTGAGAAAAATGAATCCTAATTTGTTTAAGAAAAATTTTAAAGGTGGTGTATATGGTCCATGGCAGCAGATCTTGAGCCAAACTTCCCAGCTTTAAATACCAACATTATTACTTGCTGCTGTGTGAGCCAGAGCAAGTTATTTAATCTGCCTCTGCCCTGATCTGCTCATGTATAAAATGGAGATTATAGCACATATCTTTTGGGCTTTGGGGGTCTTTCAGGGTACTAAAGCCCCACAGACAACCATGCTCCATTGGAAAAACCATTTCAAGTCACAAACTACTTGAAATACCACCTACTGGAAAACTGGAAACTGCCTATTGTGCCAAAGTTTTCAGAATCTTTAACTTAAAATCCACTCCAAGACAGCCAAAATTCTGAAAAGCCACCTCCTTCATCTGTTCCTACTGATTAAAAATGTTAAAAACTCTAGATAAGGTGTCATAGCTTCAGACAAAACATCAGTGAGAAAGACTTTTGGGTTTTGTTACCTAGTTCAGGTTAATTCACATCAGAAGAAATAAAGTGGCTATGGTTATATTATAGGTATTAATATCAATATTGAATTCCATGAGTCTATATGTAAAACCAGGGTCTCTTTTAGTATTATAGTATTTTAGATATTATTGACGTGTGTTTTATTTCAAAACAATCTTATATTGAAAAATACAATACTGTTAAAAAATGTAAGTCCTCTCTAAATTGATCTATACAATCTCAATAAAAATTGCAACAAATATTTAGAAGGTCATTAGTAATATAATTCTGAAATCTAAACGGAATTTGAAAGAGCCAAGAATACTTAAGATACCCTTCAGTAAGAACAATAAAGGGGAGTTTCCTCTTCTACATATCATGATTTATTATAAAGCTGCAGTAGTTAAGGCAGGGTGATACTGTTCCAAGGATAGACATTTAGATTAATGAGATGGAATAGAAAGGCTAGAAACTAACCAAGACATAGGTTCACGCTTGATTTTTGAAAACTTGGTACAGCAAATGATGAAAAAAAAAAAAAAGATAATATTTTAGATAAATGGTCCTGCATCATTTGTTTATCTTCTTGAAAAAAAATAATTAAAGTTGACCCCCTTGATAAAAAAAAATAAGTTAAGGCAGATTGTAGATCTAAATATACAAAGCAAAACAAAACTCTTCAATAAGGTAATAAGGGAAAATATTTTCATGACCTTGGGGGAAGAGAAAGATTTCTTAAACAGGACACAAAAAAGACAAATCATAAAGGAAAAGATAGATAATTCAAACTACTTTTAAATTAAGACTGTCTGTTCCTCAGAAGACACTATTATGAAAGTGAAAAGGCAAGCCGTAGACTGAGCAAAGATACTTGCAATTCATGTAACCAACAAAAGAGTCATCTCCAGAATATCAAGAGTTCCTAACAAATCAGTAAGAAAAAGATTGACAACTCAACTGAAAAATGGGGAAGTGATCTAAGCTGGGATTTTTTTCAAAGTATTTCCAAATGGACCATAAATATATGATGAGATTCTCAACCTTATTAGTAGTCAGCAAAATGCAAATTAATGAAAAAGATGGTCAAAAGCAAATGTTAGTGATGATGCCAAGCATAAATTACCATCAGCTTAGAAATAATCTTGTGTCATTACAGGAGTTGGAAACAAGCATTCACTATGACTCGGGTGACCATGTTTTGGAGAACAAATGAAGACCCTAGCCAAACAGGACACCAGGACAGCAGGCATAAGCAGGGACCATTCCAGGCAAACCAGGATATTTGTTCACATCAGTTCTCTTACCCAGCAATGCCACTCCTAGGAATACCAAGTCAGTGGAACAAGAAGGTGCAGCATATGTGAAAGGTCAAAACTGGGAACAATACAAATATCCATCGACTTAGAGTATATACATAAATTGTGGTGTATTCACACAATAGATGATTATAGTAAGGAAACTAGAGTTACATGCAACAACATAATCTCACATAGTGTTGAGGGAAAAATTCAGACACAAAAAGTACATACAGTATAATTTTAGGAAATACAAAGCATAATGTAATTAGTAAAGACCATTAACATTGTTGGCAGAATCATGGCCACCCAAAGATGTCCACACCCTAATCTCCTAAACCTGTGATTATATAAACATGACATAAGAGATATTGCAGATGTGATTATGGTTAAGGATTGTGAGATTAAAAGATTGTCCTGAATTATTCTGAGGGCCCAACATAATTACAAGTGTCCTTAAAAGTGAAAGGAGCAGGAGTCAGAATCAGAGATGTAACGAAGGAAGCAGGGTCAGAGTGATGTCATGTGCGAAAGACTCCACTGCCCATTCCAATGGCTTTGAAGATGAAGAAGTGTCAGTGATCCCAAGAATGCGGGTGACCTCTAGAAGGTGGGAAAGGCAAGAAAGTGGATTAATCCCTAGAACCTCCAGAAAAGAATGAAGATCTGCCAAGATCTTGACTTTAAAACTTCTGACTTCCAAAACGGTAAGATAATAAACTTGTGTTTTTTAAGTCAGTATGTTTGTAACAACTTGTTACAACAGCAATAGAAAACATTCACCTTTCAGAAAGAGGGACAACAGGGGAAGGTAGTTTGAAGAGTCATGAAATATTCTATTTCTGGATCTAGGCGATCATGATACAAGTGATCCTTAAGAGATATCTCTTGAATCATACATTTATTTGTGCATGTGCTTTTCTCAAGTATGTTATCACACACACACACACACACACACACACACACACCCACCCACCCCACACCCCACTACTTAATGCGGAAAAGAGGGAAAATACTCAAGAGTCATTCCCACGATAGGTTCATGGCTCATGGCCCACTCATATAGATAACTCAAAAAGGCACAGTTTCCCAGATGATTCAAATTAATGTAAGAAGCTCAAACTTAACACAAGACAGGAGGTATGTAGCTACCTCACTTCAGAGCCTCTAGCAAATAACTACTTTCTAAGAAGATTCAGAGCATTGTCTTTTAGTTTTTAATTGACTACCCTCTGCAAGAGGTGATGTTGATGATATTCCCAGCACATCATCTGGCACAGACACATTAACCCCGAGTGGCAAATCCAAATTTGGAGATTTATTTTTTTCTGTTTTGGGATTCTATAGGGCAGGGAATCAGCACTTAGGCTTCAATTTACCAATGAACGATGTCTTTTCTAATAGCAAGTGTGATGTGTTCAGTCTCAACTACCACACTGATTTCTGAAAACCACACTTTGTAAAAATTACCTCATTCATGCACACTCCATGAAGAAGATATCTAATTGGAAGATTCAAAAGAGGACATTCTCATTAACCAGAAGAAGCCATATGGGAAAAAGGAACTAGGAAATGTTATGCCACAGTTATTTGCCCTATTGAAGTAAATTCAAAATAAAAATAAAAAAAATCAGATTTAAGCATTAGATACATTGGTCTAATTAAGCATTAGATACATTGGTCTAATAAAAGTCTAGCATACTACTCCAGGACTTACAGAGAAAATTATTCTGTAGAAGACTAAAGAGGATGGGGGAGGTCTTTTCATTTGTAATCAAGTATTTTCCAAAAATCCTGGTGCCCCACTGAATGTTCTTACATATATCCACACAATAATCACACTTGCCCTATTGTTACCGCTATGAATTAATTAGATGTGGTAGGAGGTGAAGAGACTCAAAACATTCATCACATTTACTACCGTGACAAAAAACTGGAAACTTGTTCAATGTACAATAATTAAAGCATAGATAGTATTTAAGATATAATTAGTGAGGGAACAGAATGCAAGCTGAGGACAAAGCAAAATCTGACACCCAACAACCACCCCAGATGGGATATATATGACATTCCTCAGGCACTCCTGGTTGCCCTAAAGGAAAAACAAATAGTTAACTTACAGAGATCACAATCCTGGAGTCTCCCTTAGTTTAGAAAAGCCTTAGCAATAGCTTCCAGAAGGCAATGTAAATACAATTAAACATCCTTGTAACCTGTAGCCCATTGGCAGATACTTGAAGTGGGCAGAGTATAATGTTCCTCTAGGAAGTTCCCAACTATTTTCATGTTAATGCCTTGCCAGAGGGAAAAACAACCTTAACTTGACAATGGAAAGGGCTCTGGTATCTTGTAAGTCTTCTTTAACATATGAAAATCCCTTTGAAACTTCCCTTTTCCTTATCTCCTCCAGCCCCATAGTATATAAACAGCCACAGCTCACAACCCCAGGGCAACAGCTCTTTCTTCCCTTGGGTCCTGTCCCCTGTGCTTTAATAAACCACCATTTTGCACCAAAGACTTCTCAAGAGTTCTTTCTTGGTTTTCTGCTCCAGACTGAACCTCACCTATATTCCAAAACCGCATCATAATGATGTAGAGTGAGAGGCAAAGAAAAACCTGTTGTTAATCTATTCTGAAGTTTCAATTAAGTAAAACATAGATAGCTAATACACAAAAAGCCCAAAAAAAAAGCACAATTGAAATGAGTCACATTTGAGTTTGGAGATTGCAGGTGGTTAATTTTTATCATTTTTGACACTTCCTGTAATTTTATTGTATTGATTTTATATAAACCTAAAGGACTTATTGCTTTATAAAGAGATCTCATCATAGGATTCCTTCAATAATGAGTTCCTCATTTGTAAAATAATTTATTGCAAACATTTAAATTAAAAAAACAGTATTAAGTAGTGCATATATCACATGCAATAAGGGACACTTGTCCCTGTCAAGCTTTATGAAGAAAGAACTTGACTGGAGTGATAGTCTGGTCATAGTGATATAGTTTCACACTATATGTGAGGTTTGGTGGGATGAGGTCCAGAGCCAAGGGTAAAGAATGCTTGAGACATCTTTGGTGCAAAAAGGTGATTTTATAAAAGCATAGGGACAGGACCCATGGACAGAAAGAACTGCACTGGGGTTGTGAGGAGCAATTGATTATATATTGTGGTGCTGGTGGAGGTAAGGAAAAAGGGAGGTTTGTGAAAGAACTTTCATATGCTAAAGAGGACCTACAAGATACTGGAGACCTTGTCATTGTCAAATTAAGGTTGTTTTTCCCTCTACTATAGCATTAACATTAAGACAGTTGGGAGCTTTCTGGAAGAAAATCATGCGTATCCCACCCAGGAGTGTGGGGCGGGGGGGATTGTGGGGTGTCAGCTTACGCTTTGTCTTCAACTAGCCTTCTGCTCGCTCATCATTAGCACCCTTTGAGGTTTAATTCCAGGGCTTATAAACATCTTGTTTGGGTTTTGGGAGTAAGACATCTGCTTATCTTGGTGTCTGAGTGGCTCAGTTGGTTAAGCATCTGCCTTCAGCTTGTTGTGGAAAAGTAAGAGTCAGACCCTCGAGAGACCAAGTGACACTTGGAGAAGCAGGAGAACTCGGATTTATTTTATGCTGGCAGACACAGATGAGCTCCTGCTCCAAATTCTGGGCCCTGGGCAATGGGGTTACAGGGCTTTTATAGGGGAGGCGCAGGGGGTCAGGTTTCAAGGGCTACGCTGGTTGCTGGTAGGTGGGTTTAAATTGGGGGAGTGGGACTGCTTTAAGCGGTAACAATATTGCAGGATGCTTGTTTACAGAAGCAGGAATGGCTGGTTATCTCTTGTTCCCAAGGGGGGCTCCTGGTTATCTTTTGCTCTTTCTATCTACTGGGGCCTGCTGGCCTGGACCTGCTCTGGGTGAGCCTGGCCTGGGTGATTTTCCTCTTCAGGCTCAGGTCATGATCCCAGAGTCCCAGGATAGAGCCCCAAATGGGGCTCCCTGCTCAGTAGCGAGTCTGCTTCTCCCTCTGCCTCTCACCCCACTCATGCTCTTTCTCACTCTCTCTCTCAAATAAATACAATCTTAAAAAAAAAAAAAGACATCTGCTTATCTTGGTGTGGCTTGTTCTATTTTTTGCTCACAGAGAATTGGGGACTGTATCATCTGGGACCTACATAGAGAAAAATGTGCTTTTCTTGCCAGCAATGGAGCTGGCAAGTTTTCCTTAATGCACTCTATCCCCTCCAACTCCCCCCCAAAAAGTCCTTTTTAATATGGGCTGCATGCTTAGGCTATACAGTAGTGTGCAAAAGGGACAAGTAGACTCAAGTCAGCAGACATGCTTGGCAATGCTCAGCCAGCTTTGTAAATATGTTGATACCATTTTCTGCAGGGAAATGAAGATAAGAGTTTTCACAGCCTTGTTCAGAGGCACTTCCTGCTCACCCTCTCTGTCTAATGGCCTGGCATTGTTTTTTGTTGACAGTGTTGTGGCTAATGGCATGATTACCTTAGGGAAATTAGGGGCATAATGCAGAGGATGGGGAACTAATTGGCCAATATGCAAGCAAAATGCCTAGTGCCAGTTCCTTCCTAATAGCAGGAAGCAAGACCACAAATCAAAAAGAAAAAAGTTCAGAAATCTTGAGATCCTTTTAAAAATAAAGACCAAGGAAAACAGTGGTAGTGATGAGGGAACAGAAGGCAAGCTGAAGACAAAGCAGAAACTGCCACCCCACAACCCCCCCCCCCCCACCATGGGATGTATGTGATATTCCTCAGGCACTCCTGGCTGCCCTAAAGGACTAAGAAATAGTTAACCTATAGATACCACAATCCTGCAAGACTTAAGTCTCCCTCAGTTTACAAATGTCATAGCAGTTTACAAGAACGAAGCATTTCTATCAATAACCTAGCTTCTGGAAGGGAATGTAGATACAATTAAGTGTCCTTATAATCTGCAGTCTCCAGGAAGTTCCCAACCATCTTAATGTTAATACCTTGCTAGAAGGAAAAACAACCTTAAACTTGACAATGGCAAGGCCTCTGGTATCCTGTGAATCTTCTTTAACATATGAAAGTATTTTTTCAACCTCCCCTTTTTCCTTACCTCCCCCAACCCCATGGTATATAATAAGCCACCCCTCACAACCCCTGTGCAGCAGCTCTTTCTGCCCATGGGTCCTGTCCCTGTGCTTTAATAAACCACCATTTTGCACCAAAGATGCCTCAAGAATTCTTTCTTGGTCGTCGGCTCCAGACTCCACCCCACTGAACCTCACATATATTACCCGACCTTGTCAGTAGCTCAATGGGCAGAAGCCCATTTTATATCTGGGAGATCTGGGGAATTTCTTTTTTAGAGGCAGATTCAGTTGAGATCACAGCACCTCACGATTTAAAATGCAGGCCCAGTTGGTGCAGTGTAAACTGGCTGGGCCTTGCACTCTTCCCCAGCTACCAGGCATGTTGAGACGGCATCTTGAAGGTGATGTGGAAATATTAGGGTTCAGAGACAACAGCTAAGAAAGAATTCTAAAGACATTTTCAGTGCAAAAAGGTGGGTTTTGTTTTGTTGTTGTTGTTTTGTTTTTTAAAGCACAGGGACAGGACCTGTGGGCAGGAAGAGCTGTACTGGGGTTGTGAGGAGCAATTGATTATATATTTGGAGTTGGATGAGATAAAGACAAAGGGAAGTTTCCAAAAGGATTTTCATAGCTATTCTCAAGCTAAGGCTGTTTTTCCCTCTAGCAGAGGAATGTCATACCCTGCCTGTCTCAAGCATTTATCAATGGGCTGCAGGTTATAAGGAAATTTAATTTTATCTACATTTCTTTTGCCTTTGTTCTCCACATCAAAGGCATCCTCTCAGTTGTGCAAGGCTCATAATAGAAGCTCAAAAAATGGCCATGATATTAAACTGAACAAAAATATTAAAATAATATATGGCATTTCTGATGGAAAAAAAGGAAAGATTTTTTTTTAAACATGCATCATGCAAAAAGAGAAGAGGATAAATATTCAGAAGTGGAATTGCTAGATTGTATGGTGGTTCTATTTTTAATTTTCTTGAGGAAACCTCATACTGGTTTTTATTGGGTCTTGAAAAGATTTCTGCACTCCCATGTTCACTGCAACACTATGCACACAGCCTTGGTGTGGAAACAACCTAAATGTCTGACAGATGAATGGAATAAGAAAATGTGTTATATACATACAGTGGAATATTATCCAGCTCATGTGGTTTTGGAATATAGGTGAGCTTCAGGGGGGTGGAGTCCGGAGCAGACAACCAAGAAAGAATTCTTGAGAATTCTCGTCTTTGGTGCAAAATGGTGGTTTGTTAAAGCACAGGAACAGGACCCATGGGCAGAAAGAGGGGCTGCTCCAGGGTTGTGAGCTGTGGCTGATTATATACTATGGGGTTGGGGGAGGTAAGGAAAAGGGAGATTTCAAAGAGATTTTCATATGTTAAAGAAGACTCACAGGATACCGGAGCCCTTTCCATTGTCAAGTTAAGGTTGTTTTTCCCTCTGGCAAGGCATTAACATGAAGATAGTTGGGTACTTCCTGGAGGAACATTACACTCTGCCCACTTCAAGTATCTGTCAATGGGCTACAGGTTATAAGGACAATTAATTGTATCTACATTTCCTTCTGGAACCAAAGTTATTGATAGAAATGCTTTGTTCTTGTAGATTGCTAAGACATTTGTAAACTGAGGGAGACTCCTATCTTGCAGAATTGTGATCTCTATAAGTTAACTCTTTGTTTTTCCTTTAGGTCAGCCAGGAATGCCTGAGGATTGTCACATATATGCCATGGGGGTGGGGGGTTGGGGGGTGTCAGATTCTGCTTTGTCTTCAGCTTGCCTTTTGTCCCCTCATCACAGCGTTAAAAAAGAAGGAAATTCTGCAATGTGCAGCATGAATAAACCTTGAAACCATGCTAAGTGAAGTAAGCCTACAAAAGTAAGTCTCATAGGGGGGCAGTCAGGGAACATACGCTGGGAAAAGGAACTTCCAAATTGTGAGCTGAAATACAGGATCAAGATTTCAGCCAAGCAAAAGTTAAGATGGCGGAGGAGTAGGAGACACCGTTTTCAGCCGGTCCTCCGAGTCGAGCTGGATAGGTACCAGACCAGCCTAAACAACCACGGAACCAGCCTGAGATGCAGGAAGACGCATCTGGATCTCTACAAATGAACATCTCCAGCGCTGAGTATTGAGGTACGAAGCGGGGAGCCATGAAACCGTGCACAGATATCGGAAGATAAACGGAAGGGGGAGGGAGCCGCCGCGTTCTGGCGCCGGGAAGCGGCAGCCACTTGCACGGGGGAGCGGGCGGGCTCGAGGTCGGCACCCACAAAACAGCAGACTGAGACTGTGAGCCGGGTGCACGCCACCAGGCATCTCACGGAACACCGGAATCCCGGTGCGCTCACTGGATCCAGACTGAGAACGGGAGCTTCCGGAGCGCGCGCCGGGCGGCTGGCGGCTGGCGGCATTAGAAACACAAAGGACAGAGACGCGCCGGCCCTGGAAGTAAGGGCTGGGACGCCGGGTGGGGGGCGCACATCCCGGGACGCTGCAGGGTTGAGCAGCACCAACAGAAACAGAGTTAAAGTGGCCAGAACATTAGTAGAGAATGGGCCGCAATCCCTCTGTTCTGTGACAGAGGCTGAAATTCGGCCGCTGCTGCTCTGACTCTCAGAAGAGGCACAGCAAACCGCCAGGGAAAGCCGCCAGAGAACAAAAGCCTGGAAATACCGGCTCAGGGAGTGCCCCTCCCCATCCCCCCTCGCAGGGGACGCCGAGACTCTACCCAAACATGGCTGCCTGAGTATCGGCGCGGCAGGCCCCTCCCCCAGAACACAGGCTGAAAAATCAAGAAGCCCACAACCCGGACGCCTGGGTGGCGCAGTCATTGAGCGCCTGCCTTCGGCTTAGGGCGTAATCCCGGCGTTCCGGAAAGGAGTCCCTCATCGGGCTCCTCCGCTGGGAGCCTGCTTCTTCCTCTCCCACTCCCCTGCTTCTGTTCCCTCTCTCGCTGGTTGGCTGCCACATAAATAAATAAATAATATCTTTAAAGAAGAAGCCCACATCCCTAAGATCCCTATAAAACAAGGGACACGGCCTGGGACCCAGTCAAGAATTTGGGCTCTGGAAACCCCGCAACCTCTCTTCATCAGAATGACAAGAAGGAGAAGCCCCCCCCAGCAAAGAAAAGACAGTGATTCTGTGGCCTCTGCCACAGAAATAATGGATATGGATGTAACCAAATTATCAGAAATGGAATTCAGAGTAACGATGGTCAAAATGATGAGTAGAATTGAAAAAACTATTAACGAAAAGGTTACTGAGAATATAGAATCCTTAAGGACAGAAATGAGAGCGAACCTGACAGAAATTAAAAATTCTATGAGCCAAATGCAGGCAAAACTAGAGGCTCTGACGGCCAGGGTCGCAGAAGCAGAGGAACGGGTTAGTGAATTGGAGGATGGGTTAATAGAGGAAAAAATGAAAATAGAAGATGGTCTTAAAAAAATCCACGCCCACGAATGTAGGTTACGGGAAATTACTGACTCAATGAAACGATCCAATGTTAGAATCATCGGCATCCCCGAGGGGGTGGAGAAAAACAGAGGTCTAGAAGAGATATTTGAACAAATTGTAGCTGAAAACTTCCCTAATCTAGCAAGGGAAACAAACATTCGTGTCCAAGAGGCAGAGAGGACCCCTCCCAAGCTCAACCATGACAAACCTACGCCACGTCACGTCATAGTGAAATTCGCAAATATTAGATGCAAGGATACAGTATTGAAAGCGGCCAGGGCAAAGAAATTTCTCACGTACCAAGGCAAAAGCATCAGAATTACATCAGACCTGTCTACACAGACCTGGAACGAGAGAAAGGGTTGGGGGAGCATATTTAAAGCTCTTTCAGAGAAAAACATGCAGCCAAGGATCCTTTATCCAGCAAGGCTGTCATTCAGAATTGATGGAGAAATAAAGACATTTCAGAATCGCCAGTCACTAACCAATTTTGTAACCACGAAACCAGCCCTACAGGAGATATTACGGGGGGTTCTATAAAAGTAAAAAGGCCCCAAGAGTGATACAGAACAGAAAGTCACAGCCAATACAAACAAAGACTTTACTGGCAACATGGCAACATTAAAATCATATCTCTCAGTAATCAGTCTTAATGTAAATGGTTTGAACCATCCCATAAACGCCACAGGGTTGCAGATTGGATAAAAAGAAATGACCCATCCATTTGCTGTCTACAAGAGACTCATTTCAAACCCAAAGATGCATTCAGACTGAGAGTAAGGGGATGGAGTACCATCTTTCACGCAAATGGACCTCAAAAGAAAGCTGGGGTAGCAATTCTCATATCAGATAAATTGGATTTTAAACTACAGACTATAGTTAGAGATGCAGAAGGGCACTATATTATTCTTAAGGGAAGTATTCAACAAGTGGATATGACAATTATAAATATATATGCCCCCAATAGGGGAGCAGCAAGATACACAAGCCAACTCTTAACCAGAATAAAGAGACACATAGATAAAAATACATTAATAGTAGGGGACCTCAACACTCCACTATCAGAAATAGACAGAACACCCTGGCAAAAACTAAGCAAAGAATCAAAGGCTTTGAATGCCATACTCGACGAGTTGGACCTCATAGATATATATAGAACACTATACCCCAGAACCAAAGAATACTCATTCTATTCTAATGCCCATGGAACATTCTCAAGAATAGACCATGTTCTGGGACACAAAACAGGTCTCAACTGATACCAAAAGATTGAAATTATCCCCTGCATATTCTCAGACCACAACGCTCTGAAATTGGAACTCAACCACAAGGAAAAATTTGGAAGAAACTCAAACACTTGGAGACTAAGAACCATCCTGCTCAGGAATGACTCGATAAACCAGGAAATCAAAAATCAAATTAAACAATTTATGGAGACCAATGAGAATGAAAATACAACAGTCCAAAACCTATGGGATACTGCAAAGGCAGTCCTAAGGGGGAAATACATAGCCATCCAAGCCTCACTCAAAAGAATAGAAAAATCTAAAATGCAGTTTTTATATTCTCACCTCAAGAAGCTGGAACAGCAACAGAGGGACAGGCCTAATCCACGCACGAGGAAGCAGTTGACCAAAATTAGAGCTGAAATCAATCAAGCAGAAACCAGAAGTACAGTAGAGCAGATCAACAGGACTAGAAGCTGGTTCTTTGAGAGAATCAATAAAATTGACAGACCACTGGCAAGACTTATCCAAAAGAAAAGAGAAAGGACCCAGATTATTAAAATTATGAATGAAAAAGGAGAGGTCACGACGAGCACCATTGAAATTGGAAGGATTATTAGAAATTTTTATCAACAGCTATATGCCAATAAACTAAGCAATCTGGAAGAGATGGAATCCTTCCTGGAAACCTATAAACTACCAAGATTGAAACCGGAAGAAATTGATTCCTTAAACAGGCCAATTAATTATGAAGAAATTGAGTCAGTGATAAACAACCTTCCAAATAACAAAACTCCAGGCCCGGACGGTTTTCCTGGGGAATTCTACCAAACATTCAAAGAAGAAATAATACCTATTCTCCTAAAGCTATTTCAAAAAATAGAAACAGAAGGAAATCTACCAAACTCATTCTATGAGGCCAATATTACCTTGATCCCCAAACCAGGCAAAGACCCCCTCAAAAAGGAGAATTACAGACCGATTTCCCTAATGAATATGGACGCCAAAATCCTCAACAAGATACTTGCTAATAGAATCCAACAATACATTAAAAGGATTATCCATCACGATCAAGTGGGATTCATACCTGGGATGCAAGCGTGGTTCAATATTCGCAAATCAATCAGCGTGATACATCATATCAACAAGAAAAGACTCAGGAACCATATGATCCTCTCAATCGATGCCGAAAAAGCATTTGACAAAATACAGCATCCTTTCCTGATTAAAACCCTTCAGAGTGTAGGAATAGAAGGTACATTTCTCAATCTCATAAAAGCCATCTATGAAAAGCCTACTGCAAATATTATTCTCAATGGGGAAAAGCTGGAAGCCTTTCCCTTAAGATCAGGAACACGACAAGGATGCCCACTCTCACCACTATTATTCAACATAGTACTAGAAGTCCTTGCAACAGCAATCAGACGACAAAAAGGGATCAAAGGTATTCAAATTGGCAAAGAAGAAGTCAAAATGTCTCTCTTCGCAGATGACATGATACTCTATATGGAAAACCCAAAAGAAGACACTCCCAAACTATTAGAAGTTATAGAGCAATTCAGTAACGTGGCAGGATACAAAATAAATGCTCAGAAATCAGTTGCATTTCTATACATGAATAACGAGACCGAAGAAAGAGAAATTAGGGAATCCATCCCATTTACAATAGCACCAAAAACCATACGTTACCTTGGAATTAACTTAACCAGAGATGTAAAGGACCTATATTCTAGAAACTATAAATCACTCTTGAAAGACATTGAGGAAGACATAAAAAGATGGAAAGATATTCCATGCTCATGGATCGGAAGAATTAACATAGTTAAAATGTCCATGCTACCCAGAGCAATCTACACTTTCAATGCTATCCCGATCAAAATACCAAGGACATTTTTCAAAGAACTGGAACAAACAGTCCTTAAATTTGTATGGAAACAGAAAAGGCCCCGAATCTCCAAGGAACTGTTGAAAAGGAAAAACAAAGCTGGGGGCATCACGATGCCGGATTTCGAGCTGTACTACAAAGCTGTGATCACAAAGACAGCATGGTACTGGCACAAAAACAGACACATAGACCAATGGAACAGAATAGAGAGCCCAGAAATGGACCCTCGGCTCTTTGGGCAACTAATATTTGATAAAGCAGGAAAAAACATCCGGTGGGAAAAAGACAGTCTCTTCAATAAATGGTGCTGGGAAAATTGGACAGCTACATGCAAGAGAATGAAACTTGACCACTATCTCACACCATACACAAAAATAAACTCCAAATGGATGAAAGACCTCGATGTGAGACAGGAATCCATCAAAATTCTAGAGGAGAACATAGGCTACAACCTCTACGACATCGGCCAAAGCAACCTTTTTCATGACACATCCCCAAAGGCAAGAGAAACAAAAGATAAAATGAATTTATGGGACTTCATCAAGATTAAAAGTTTCTGCACAGCCAAGGAAACAGTCAGAAAAACTAAGAGGCAGCCCACGGAATGGGAGAATATATTTGCAAATGACACTACAGATAAAGGACTGGTATCCAAGATCTACAAAGAACTTCTCAAACTCAATACACGAGAAACAAATAAACAAATCAAAAAATGGGCAGAAGATATGAACAGACACTTTTCCAATGAAGACATACAAATGGCTAACAGACACATGAAAAAATGTTCAAAATCATTAGCCATCAAGGAAATTCAAATCAAAACCACACTGAGATACCACCTTACGCCAGTTAGAATGGCAAAAATAGACAAGGCAAGAAACAACAATTGTTGGAGAGGATGTGGAGAAAGGGGATCCCTCCTACATTGTTGGTGGGAATGCAAGTTGGTACAGCCACTCTGGAAAACAGTGTGGAGGTCCCTTAAAAAGTTAAAAATTGAGCTACCCTATGATCCAGCCATTGCACTACTGGGTATTTACCCCAAAGATACAGACGTAGTGAAGAGAAGGGCCATATGTGCCCCAATGTTCATAGCAGCAATGTCCACAATAGCTAAATCGTGGAAGGAGCCGAGATGCCCTTCAACAGATGACTGGATTAAGAAGTTGTGGTCCATATATACAATGGAATATTACTCAGCTATCAGAAAGAACGATTTCTCAACATTTGCTGCAACATGGACGGCACTGGAGGAGATAATGCTAAGTGAAATAAGTCAAGCAGAGAAAGACAACTATCATATGATTTCTCTCATCTATGGAACATAAGAACTAGGATGATCGGTAGGGGAAGAAAGGGATAAAGAAAGGGGGGGTAATCAGAAGGGGGAATGAAACATGAGAGACTATGGACTATGAGAAACAAACTGAGGACTTCAGAGGGGAGGGGGGTGGGGGAATGGGATAGACCGGTGATGGGTAGTAAAGAGGGCACGTATTGCATGGTGCACTGGGTGTTATACAGAACTGATGAATCATTGAGCCTTACATCGGAAACCGGGGATGTACTGTATGGTGACTAACATAATATAATAAAAAATCATTAAAAAAAAAAAAAAAACAAAAGTAAGTCTCATAATCATAATATATGATTCCATTTACATGAAGTACCTAAAATAGTCAAATTCAAAGAAGCAGAGTAGAATGGTGAGTGCCAGGGCTTGAGGGGAGAGGAAACAGGGAGTTTCTAATCAACAGACATAAAGTTCCAGTTAAGCAAGATGAATAAGCTCTAGAGATATGCTCTATAGCATTGTGCCTATAGATAACAATACATATTGTACATGCTAAAATGTGTTAAGAGGGAAGATCACAGGTAAGTTCCTACCATAATAAAATAAAATTAAGGAAGAAGGAAAAAGAGAGGAAAGAAAGAAAAACAAAGTTTATGAAGGAGAAGCCAGTGGGTTGTCTATGAGGAAAAAGCAAATGGTTGAGTTCTGCTGTCTGGTACAAGCATGGGGAGGGCCAGTGGGGCTCATGTGGAAATGCAGAAGGGGGGCTGACATTTAGAGTCTCCTCCAGTGCAAAAATACCAAATACTTCAAATACTGTGTGCCCTTGAGTAACTTTGGCTGATCTCTCAGAACCTACAGTGGTTTGTCAAAACTGTCTCTTTAAATTCAGCTCTGGGTTCTCCCAGGGAGCCTAGCCTATTTCTGCTGAAGGACTGAAGGTTTCTTTTCTTCTCACTTCAAGCTGGCAAGAATGATCTTTTGCAATGCAAGAAAAGAGGGTCAGGTGGAGAGGTACTTATTTCTGCCTTCTCTTTGACTGTTTTCAAAGGAAGGAAACAAATAGATAAGACAAAATGGGCCCAGGGAAGAAGCAAAAGATTTATCTTTTGATGGAATAGATTTCAAATAGCTTCCTAAAATAAGAACTGGTTGTGCCATATCTAGGTTATAAAGTTCATGTGTTTTAAGAAGCCTATTTTAAATGCTATAACCACCTGAAAATGCGAGCAGGAAGGAATCTATTTCACAGTTGCCAAAGACTCTATCATCATTTGCTTTTTTTCTGCATTTAGCTAGAAGGGCATATATTTATTTCAGAAACTTCAGGGTTGGTGCAACCCCCCCACCCCCACCCCACCAGCAATACCTGGAGCAAAGAACAGACAGTTAATTTATGTTGTGTGTGGTTTGTTTCCTCAGAAAAATGGGAAACATGTACCACACTCTCTCAGGTCACACCTGCTTGATTTTTCCATCAATCTAAGCTGGCTATGGGTCCAGCAATGAACCAGAGATACCCAGAGACAATTCAGAACAATGCGCTGATTTGGAAATAAAGACAAAATGTCAAAGAAGGAATGATTGTGTTGAGTGGACACAGGATTCAAATCCAGCACAGGCAGATGTCATTTCCTAGATGTCAGCTAGGCCATTCTTTCCAATTCCCTGCCTCTCCCTGTGAGGTTCCCACACCATCCTGTCAAACTGAGCTGGGGCTAAATGAGATGCTTTAGGAGGGACCTGCCCCATCTTACACCTTGCCTTGTCACAGGTCACCTGGAGTGACTTCTACCATTGCACTTATGCGTTTAACTTACCAGCATTTTCTTTTTTCTTTGCCCACCTTCTTTCCAGCTTTATTTTTTATTGATGTTTTCTTTATTCCTATATTATTCCAACTGGTTTGGAAGTTATACATCCATTTATATCTTGGAGAGATTATTCTAAACTGTTTAACATGATTATTTAACATAGTTGAAAGTTAATAGATATCTCTGTTCTGGCCATAGAATACAGGATTCTCAAACTCTCTTCTCTGTAAATTCTTGTCATCTTCTATATTTGTTGTTTCCCAATGTTTAGCTCTATTGCCTTTCTAAAATTTACCCAGTTCAGCTTTTAATGTTATTATTTATAATTAATACTTATTTGAATTTGCCAACATGTTTATGGAGTTCTTATTTATCATTGTTTTCAGTGTTCTACTCTTTCCCTTTTCAATTAATTTCCTTTTTGCTGAAGTTCAAGCTTTAGTTATTCTTTACATTCAAGTGCAGATCTTTAACTATTCCTTATACTTAAAGAATCTCTGAAAATATTGCTTATTCCCAGTAGTTAGTTCGTTTCAACAATTTTAAAGAATGATTCCATTTTTTCTTGAATCTCTAGTTGCTGATGGAGAAGCCACAGTCCTTGGAGGACCACTAGCTGCCTCTTGCTTCTTCTCACCAATCTGTCAAGTATCTCAGTGGCTTTTGTGATTTTTCTCTAATTTTTGCTTTTAAAGTCCAGAAAACCTACTATAACATATCTAGGAATGGATTTGTCTTTATTTATTTTGCTCAGGACTTAGTGCGTTTGAATAATCCAAGGACTTATAAATTTACTTCAAATTTTCTCTCTTCCCATCATTTCAACTTTTTCCTTCTAAGATCTCTTTTAGATCTTAAATCTCAGACTTAGATGCGAAGTCTCCATTTATGTTGTCTGCTGACTCTTATTTACATAATTCATTTCCTACTATGCTTTGTAATTGTTTTACAGTGAACTCATCCTCACTGGAGATTATGTTCTGTGGAAGTCTGTACTAGAGCATAGAGGATTCCTTTAGGATTGCTTTGTGTCTACTCTGCCACAGCCTCACAGGTTTCACCTCCACCAACACCACCACCTCTACTTCTACCACCACCTCCACCACTTTTATCTTCACTTTCATCACCACCTCCGCCTCTACCACCTTACCAGCTCCATCTCCACCAACACTATTACATCCACCTCCAACACCACTGCTACCTCCACCATCACCACTTCCACCTCCACCACTTCTCCTATCTCTACCACAACCAACACTTCAAACACTCCCACTTTCGCCAACAGCTCCATCACCAGTACTACCTCCTTCACCATCACTGATGTAGAAAAAATGTTAGGGTTTGGAGCTAACAACCAAGAAAGAATTCTTGAGATGTTTTTGGTACAAAAAGGTGGTTTTATTAAAGCACAGGGACAGGACCCATGGGCAGGAGTGGTTGCATTGGTATCATGAAGAGTGGCCAATTATATATTTTCAATTCGGGAGGAGGTTAGGGATAACATGAGTCTCCAAGGAATTTTGGAAGCAAGGTTTCCAGGACCTTGAGGGGGCTAGCTACTGTTAGGAAAAGGTCATTTATTACTGTTTAATAAAACCTTAGTCATGAGACCTTTCAGGTATATATCAGTAGGTCATATGCTTGGGAGATGATTGCCAACATATATCTTGGGGACTAGAGATGAAAAAAAGTTTCTAAAGAATTTTTATACATTAAAGAAGACTTGTAGGATCCTTGGGGGGTTGTGATAATGTTAAGCTAAGATTGTCTTTTGCCCTTACCACCATATTAACATTGAGGTAGTTGAGTTCCTAGAGGAATGTCACTTTGCTTGTTTCAAAGACTTGTCAATGTGCTGTAAGTAGTAAAGAAATTTAATTTTCTTTTGCCTTCATTTCCCACATCAAGATACATATGTTTCTATAATATGACATTAAACTAAAATAGCTTTCTTAGCTTCAGCTGAAGAAAATAGAGTAGATGACAAATACCCCTATAACCTAGACTGAGGTGCTAAAGCAACAACAATACTGAGTTTACTAAGTGATTTTAAAACCAGTTCTGCCAGGAGAAATTCCTGACCCTTCTCCAGGCTATGAATTAATGCAACTAAAAGAAGAGAAAGAGAGAGAGAACATTCTTATGAGGATGCTGAGATGTTTCTCTCTATCCCCTGGTTGAGGGAAGGGGTTTTATCGCCCTCATCTTACGTCAAGTGAGAGGGGCTTCAAGGAGAGCACATAGACAGCATGTGTCTTCTGAAGTCTGAGAGCAAGAGGAGTTATATATAAGAGAGAGGCTGTGCCTTCAAATGCCTGAGACCATGGAAAGAGTAACATTTCACTGGGAGCAGCTCTACTGTTCCAATGTGCACTTTTCCCAGAGGCTAGGTAGGATCAACCTGAAGTCACTTGAAGGACACTTCACCCAAGCAGACCAAAGGGGTGGGGGTGAAATGATGTAGAATAAGAGGGTGGAAGAGATAACTAAGAAGCCTAGAGGACAAAGAATTGGAAGTGGCCAGCTTGAGGAAACAAATCCTTCATTACAAGATGCCCTAAGAGTTCTCCAAATAATAACCCATAGAATCTCCATGAGGGAGTCAGCAGATGATCTAATCCTAGAAGGCTCAACACCAAAATGATAAATGCAGTAAAGCCTTTTCCATTTGCCCCAGGCACCACCCTGAATGGAGCAGAAATTAGAGTATGCAAAAAAGGAAATGCGCCCTGGCCATGCTGCAGATTTCCAAGACTCAAGCAAATAGAACTTTAACCTGTGTTCACAGAGTTGATTCTTACAAAGGACTGGACAGTTTAGTTGCTGAAATAAAATTGTTCTAGGTATGGGGAAAGGACATATCATGACAAAAATGTGTTCCACGGTTTCCAGCAACAGAAATGTATGAGCAGTGAAACGTTCAGATTTAATCATAAGAATAGTTAAGAGTCAGTTATCATAGATAAGTTAAAATACATTGTCTCTCCCCAGAAACAAACTTGATAAATCAGATGTGGGTTTTTTCTTTTCCTTTTTGGGAATTGAGCAAAAGAATATTGATCAGAATTCCTATATTTAGAATCTTCTTTCAATCAACACTGGAAATGGGGTACATCTATATACATGGAGTTGTATGTTTTATGCATCCCAACTATCAATAATAATTAAAATGTAAATCAATCAGAAGGAAAACTGAATTACTTTTCTAATCTCTCCATAAAAATGGCATTACAAAATTGTAATCAAAGGGCATGTAGTCAAATAATGCAGGATGCAAGTGTGATATACATATGACAGGAAGTTAAAAAAATGATATTTTCCTAAGTTTTGTGACATTTTTCAGCTTCTTAAATTGTTTAATTTTCTTGATATTTATTTCCTTATTATAAATATTCTGTTTTATACCTATTTTTGTATTTGTGATTTTCTATTCTTTTTGTTAATGAGGGTTACAAAAGCCATATGAGGTTCAGGCTCCTAGAAAATTGGATCCATCCTGAATAAAAAACCGTAACAATATGAAGTATTATATCATACATTTTTAAATAAAGAAAAAGTTGTACTCAATGGAGGAATATGCTGAGCAAGAATTCAACCACAACATTTCCAACCTTTTGTGCCGATGGATAGGCATTGGCCTTTAAGCCTTGGCAGAAAAAACTTGCATCCTGGGCATTATTGTACGGTAGATGACATCTTTCATATTACAGATCCATCAAGCAGATGCATATGGATTAAATTATACTAATTCTTCACACCCAGCCATGTACATACCAACCTACAGTATAATTTTATCTAATGCTTTAATTAGAAATGGACAGATACCTTATTTTCTTGTAAGATCAGCACTTAAAAAAATAAAGACAAAGTTCATTTAAATGAATAAAATGATTTAATATATAAAAGGTGGGGATACAAAGAGCTTATTCAATTTCCCTTGACTTTTCTGATTTTCTTTTGTCATACTGCTGCCAAAGCTGGAACGACTTAATAACCTCCTGTCCATGTAGCTACCAGAGTTGAAGGCAGGCTTTTCATTGTAGTACATGGTGTACATATATAGTACATACCCTGTACTAGTGGCCTGTAGTAATCCTACTTCAAAAGGGCAAAAAAAATTGAGTACAGTAGCCAAGATAAGGAAGCAACCAAAGTGTCCATCAATAGAAAAATGGAAAAGGAAGATGTGATGTATAAAGACAGATACTATACGATTTAATTCATAACTGGAATCTTTTAAAAAAATGAATGAACAAACAAAAAGAAGAATCAGACCTACAAATAGAGAGAAAAAAATTGAGGGTTGCCAGGGGGGAAGGAGGGCAGTGGGGTAGGCAAAATCGGTGAAGGGGAGTGGGAGATACAGGCTTCCAGTTATTAAATGAATAGGTCATGGAAATAAAATGTACAGCATTAAGAATATAGTCAATGATATTGTGGTAGTGATGTATGGGGACAGATGGTAGCTACACTTGTGGTGAACATAGCATAATAACGTATAAACTTGTCAAATCACTATGTTGTATATGTGAAATTAATATACCATTGTGTGTCAAAATATACTTTAAAAAGTTGTGAACCACCCCCAACCTAATCAATGTAGGATCAAAATAGAAAAACTTCAAAGGAACCATGGGGCCACTGTGGATCAAGGTAATGCTTGATCACTACTTCAATTTTGACAAAATGAGAAGCTGGTTCTTTAAAAGAATTAAAAAGATTGATAAACCACTGGCCAAATTTATCCAAAAGAAAAGAGAAAGGACCCAAATTAATAAAATTATGAATGAAAGGGGAGAGATCACGACTAACACCAAGGAAACAGAAACAATTACTAGAAATTATTATCAACAACTATATGCCAATAAATTAAGCAACCTGGAAGAAATGGATGCCTTCCTGGAAACTTATAGACTACCAAGACTGAAACAGGAAGAAATTGACAATCTGAGTAGAACAATAACCAGTAACAAAATTGAAGCAGTGATCAAAAACCTCCCAAAAAACAAGAAGAGTCCAGGGCCTGATGGATTCCCAGGGGAATTCTACGAAACATTCAAAGAAGAGATAATACCTATTCTACTGAAGCTGTTTCAAAACATAGAAATGGAAGAAAACCTTCCAAACTCCTTCTAAGAGGCCAGCATTACCTTGATCCCCAAACCAGACAAAGACCCCATCAAAAAGGAGAATTACAGACCAATTTTCCTGATAAATATGGATGCCAAAATACGCAACAAGATCCTAGCCAATAGGATCCAATGGTACATTAAAAGGATTATCCATCAGGACCAGGTAATGTGCTCTATCATGTTAATAATAATAATAATAAAAAAGACAAGAACCATATGATTCTCTCAATTGATGGCAGAAAAAGCATTTGACAAAATATACCATCCTTTCCTGATTAAAACTCTTCAGTGTGTGGGGATAGAGGCAACACTCCTCAATATCATAAAACCATCTATGAAGAGCTCACAGTGAATATTATTATCAATGGGGAAAAGCTGAGAACTTTTCCTTAAGGTCAGGAACATGACAGGGATGCCCACTCTCACCACTATTGTTCAACATCAGCAATCAGACAACAAAAAGAAATAAAGTGTATTCAGATTGGCAAAGAAGTCAAACTATCTCTTTGCAGATGACATGATACTTCATGTGGGAAACCCAAAAGACTCCACCCCCAAATTACTAGAACTCATTCAGCAATGTGGCAGGATACAAAATCAATGCACAGAAATCAGTTGCTTTTTTATACACTAACAATGTAACTGTAGAAAGAGAAATTAGGGAATCATTTCCATTTACAATAGCACCAAAAACCATAAGATACCTTGGAACAAACCTAACCAAAGAGGTAAAGATCTATACTCTAGAAACTACAGAACACTGATGAAAGAAATTGCAGAAGAAACAAAAAGATGGAAAAATATTCCATGCACATGGATTGGAAGAATAAACATTGTTAGAATGTCTATGTGGCCCAGACCAGTCTACACTTTCAATGCCATCCCAATCAAAATACCAATGGTATTTTCTAAAGAGCTGGAACAAATAATCTTAAAATTTTTATGGAACCAGAAAAGACCCCTCATCACCAAGGGAATGTTGAAAAAGAAAAAACAAAGCTGAGGGCATCAGGTTGCCTGACTTCAAGCTATATTACAAAGCTGTGATCACCAAGACAGCATGGTATTGGCACAAAAACAGACATAAATCAATGGAACAGAAGAGAGTCTCCAGAAATGGACCCTCAAATCTATGGTCATCTAATTTTCAACAAAACAGGAAAAAATATCCAATGAGAAAAATGGCAGTCTCTTCAATAAGTGGTGCTGGGAAAATTGGACAGCTACATACAGAAGAATGAAACTCAATCATTCTCTCACATCATATACAAAGATAAACTCTAAATGGATGAAGGACCTCAATGTGAGACAAGAATCCATAAAAATCCTAGAGGAGAACATAAGCGGTAACCTCTTTGACATTGGTCACAGCAACTTCTTCCAAGACACGTCTCCAAAGATAAGGGAAACAAAAGCAAAAATGAACTTTTGGGACTTCATCAAGAAAAAAAGTTTCTGCACAGCAAAGGAAACAGTCAGCAAAACTAAGAGGAAACCCCCAGAATGGGAGAAGATATTTTTAAATGACATTACAGATGAAGGGCTGGTATCTGAGGTCTATAAAGAACTTCTCAAACTCAACACTCAAAAAACAAATAGTGAAGTCTAAAAATGGGCAGAAGACATGAACGGATACTTGTCCAAAGAAGACATATGAATGGCTAACAGACACATGAAAAAATGTTCAACATCACTTGTCATCAGGGAAATTCAAATCAAAACCTCAATGATCCACCTTACACCAATTAGAATGGCAAAAATTAATAAGGCAGGAAACAGCAAATGTTGGTGAGGATGTGGAGAAAGTGGAACCCTCTTACCCTGTTGGTGGAAATGCAAGTTGGTAGAGCCACTTTGGAAAATTGTATGGAGGTTCCTCAAGAAGTTAGAAATAGAGCTACTGTATGACCTAGCAATTGCACTACAGGGTATTTACCCCAAAGATACAGATGTAGTGAAAAGAAGGGCCGTCTGCACTCCAATGTTCATAGCAGCAATGTCCATAATAGCCAAACTGTGGAAGGAGCCGAGATGCCCTTCAATAGATGAATGGTTAAAAAAAGATGTGGTCCATATATACAAAGGAATATTACTCAGCCATCAGAAAGGATGATTACCCGCCATTCTCATTGACATGGATGGAACTGGAGGGGATTATGCTAAGTCAAATAAGTCAAGCAGAGAAAGACAATTATCATATGGTTTCACTTATTTGTGGAATATAAGGAATAGTAGGGAGAACATTAGGAAAAGGAAGGGAAAAATGAAGGCTGGGAGGAACCTGAGGGGGAGATGAACCATGAGAGACTATGGACTCTGGGAGACAAACTGAGGGTTTTAGAGGGGCCAGGGATAGGGAATGGGTTAGCCCAGTGATAGGTATTAAGGAGGGCACATATTGCATGGAGCACTGGGTCTTATAGGAAAACAATGAATCATGGAACACTACATCAAAAACTAATGATGTACTGTATTGTGATGGACCTAATATAACAAAAAATAATTAAAAAATAAATAGTAATAATAATAATAAAAAGAAAAGAGGAGCACATGCACCCCAATGTTCATAGCAGCAATGTCCACAATAGCCAAAATGTGGAAGGAGCCAAGATGCCCTTCAACAGACAAATGGATAAAAAAAGATGTGGTTCATATATGCAATGGAATATTACTCAGCCATCAGAAAGGATGAATACCCATCATTTGCATTGACGTGGATGGAACTGGAGGGGATTATGCTAAGTGAAGTAAGTCAAACAAAGAAAGACAATTATCATATGGTTTCACCTATATGTGGAACATAAGGAATAGCATGGAGGAGATCAGGAGACAGAAGGGAAAAATGAAGGGGTGGAAAACAGAGGGGGAGATGAACCATTAGGGTTTTAGAGGACGGGGGAGTGGGGGGATGAGTTAGCCCAGTGGTGGGTATTAAGGAGGGCACATATTGCAATGAGCATTGGGTGTTATATGAAAACAATGAATCATGGAACACTACTTCAAAAACTAATGAAGTACTGTATGGTGATTAACATAGCAATAAAAAAAATAAAGTAAATAAAATAAAATTATTTGTTCTTTTTCCCAGCAGATATTAAGGATTTTATCTTTATATTTGAAGTTTGATAGTTTTAGTATGAAATGCTTTGGAGTTGATCTTTTTTTGTTAATTTCCTAGGTAGCCAGTCTTTTCACTTCTGGTGGTCTCCATGAGATCCTCTTGCCTGAATCTCTCCTTTGTCTTCTTAGCAGTTTACCTGGTCTGTCTGACTATATTCTGTATGTTTCTTTTACTCTCAGTGAGAGTACCAGTTCCTAAAATGTATAGACTGAGGCTGCTTCTATTTCTTCTATAGCAGCTTCTGTTTTTCTATGTATAAAGTTCAGTAAAGGGCCTTTTAAAAGTTTCTTTAAAACTAATAACTAGTGGAGATGGTCTATAAAATTTCTTGATTCCGAGAGAACAGATATACCTTCCATATCTCAACTCTCTAGTATAAGAAAAATATAATCACTGAAAATATTGTCCCTTTAGAGTTAATAGAAGCATGGGGTGTGGTGCCAATTTGGAGGAAAAAGTAGATGAGAGACTAAATTGTGTACTGAAGTGTTTTGTTTTGTTAATAGCCTAAGAAGATTACTTTCACCTTTCTTCTTCTTGGACCTTAAATTGGAGGAATCACAAAGAATATCATAAACAGTTTATCTGGGGATAAAGTTTTAAAATAAGTCTTCACTGGACTTTTCTAAGAACTGAGATTAAAAAAAAAAAAGAACTGGGGTGCCTTTGTGGCTCAGTCTATTAAGCAGCTGCCTTTGGCTCAGGTAATGATCCCAAGGTCCTAGGATTGAGCCCTGCATCAGGCTCCCTGCTCAGCAGGGGGTCTGCTTCTCCCTCTCCCTCTGCCTGCTGCTCTGCCTGCTTGTGTGCTCTTTCTCTGTCAAATAAATAAATAAAATCTTTTAAAAATAAAAATAAAAAAACCTGAGATTTTGGTAAATTTTGGTATTTTTTTCTGTGTAGTGTCCTAAGCTTCTGCTTGTGCAGAGTTGAAACCCCTGAAAGTGTTAGAGAAAAGCTTTTTACAAGTCAAAATTTTAATGACATCTTCCAGTCTTTCCTTTATGGGACCCTGGCCACTATTAAACACTAACATGCAAAGGAATAGAAGATAAATGTCTGCTTCAAACCCATTTCCCACCAAGCCCCCTACTTTGAATTCTCATGTCCCATCTCTTTATTCATTCTATTTTTAAAAATACTTAAATCTAGGGCGCCGGGGTGGCTCAGTTGGTTAAGCGACTGCCTTTGGCTCAGGGCATGATCCCAGGGGCCTGGGATCCAGTCCCACATGTGGCTCCCTGCTCAGTCTGCTTCTCCCTCTCCCTCTGCCTCACTCCCTCTGCTTGTGCTCTTCTGCTTTCTGTCTGTCAAATAAATAAAATCTTTAAAAAAATACTTAAATCTATACTTCTAAAGTAAGATCAAAGCCAAAAATAAACTAGGTAGCCACTCAGGAACAGAGTTTTTAAAGCTATTACTGGCCCAAGTATATGGAATTTAAGCTTTGGCAACCTGAAAAGCTGCTAGAATCACAGATAATTTCAAAGGCTTTATCCTGGGAAATGAAGCTGGCAGCAAAGAGCTTCCTAGAGTCCTTTATAGCTGTTTTCTAGAAATTCTTGATTCCTCAGTGAATGAGACAAAGGAAGAAAAATTAGTTGAAAATGTTGGTATTTTAGATATAGGCCTGAGATTATGGAAATTTGATGGAAAGGGTAGGTGAGAAGATAATAGGGCATGATCAGCTGACTGGTGGAGACTGATATGACTGTGAAATACTTTTTAAAAAAACTTTGATTCAGTACTTACCATGTTTCAGGCAT
Source organism: Ursus arctos (assembly GCF_023065955.2). Taxonomy (NCBI): domain Eukaryota; kingdom Metazoa; phylum Chordata; class Mammalia; order Carnivora; family Ursidae; genus Ursus; species Ursus arctos. The sequence goes on from NW_026622963.1 coordinate 16,003,530, forward strand.
TGTGCTAAGCCTGTACCTGCAAAGCCTTTACCCTTTCATCCTCCAAACAAAATAAACCACCTCACAGAAACGTTTTGAATTATATAATAGTTGGCAGACAATTCTCCACATGTCTTTTGCGTTTCTGCATGATCTGCAAGCAGAGGGACTGACTTTCTTTGTTTGGATCTATCCTTCCAAGGACACATATATTGCAAACAATGTTGGAAACCAGAGATAGGGCAATTGGGCTTATCATCCAATATCATAAAGATATTTTCCTCTAGGTCAAAGGTCAAGCAAACCTGATATGAAAAATATGAGTTTTCTGAGCTCTACTGTAACTAAAAGCACTGAACATGGAGGCATCATCTACCCTTCTTTCTGTTGTCCTGTGGGCAGTGAGGCTCAGAGAACTGGACCTGATGATACAGCTGATACTCTGGAACTCCTGCTGCTGTGAGTAATAAAGTTTTTGCCTCTGACCTGGAAATCATGGGTGTTCCTGTCATGAAACTGTGACAGACTAATTTGTTAGCTTGCAGGTAGGGTAAAATTTTAGGCCCCTACAATTCCTGACAATAATATAATTCACACTTTATAGATAAGGAAACAGAGGCTAATAGTGCTAAGAAATCATGGGGCAAAGAAATGCATGTACCACTTTTGTCTCCAATGTTCAAAGTACCAAAAGTTGCCTCATCTCAGTAGTGTGATTATGGGTCCTTTTAATTTTCTTCTTCACATTTTTTATCATTGTCTAATTTTGGCAGTTAGGACCTTTTTTTAAATTAAACTTTTAATTTTAAGGTAATTGTAAATTCACATGCAGTTATAAGAAATAATACAAAGAGATCCTGTGTGCCCTTTCTCCATATCCCTTCCATGGTAGCATCTGGCCAAATTGTAATACAAACATTTCACTCCCTTTAGGATACTATCATCACAAAACAAAGCAGAAAACAGGAGAAGTTAAAATATAGGAGATATAATCAATAGTATTGTAATTGGGCTGTATGGTGACATATGGTAGCTAGACTTGTGGTGAGCATAACATAAGGACTTGTCTACTTAGTATGTTGTACATCCGAAACTAACGAAACATTGTGTGTCAACCATACCTCAATTTAAAAAAAAAAAAAGAAAAGAAAGTAACAAGTGTGCATGGAGAAAGTGGAACCTTTGTGCACTGCTTGAGGGAATGAAAAATGTTATGGAAAGCACTGTGTTGGCTCCTCAAACCTCTAGTAGAATATCAGAGCCAGGAAATTGACATAGATACAGTCAAGATATAGAACATTTCCATTACCACAATAATTCTCCATGTTAATCTTTTATAATAACTACTTCTTCCCACCTCTTCTCCCTTCATAACCTCTGACAACCATTAATCTTGTCCATCTCTCTAGTTTTTCATTTTAAGATTGTTATATACATGGAATCATACAGTATATATTCTTTGGGGAATCCGTTTTTTTTCTCTTTTTTTCTTTTTTCTTTTTCTTTTTTTTTTTGCTCAGAATAATTCTCTGGAGATTTATCCAGATTCTTGGGGTTATCTGTAGTTTGCTCTTTCTCAGTGCTAGTAGTATTCTATGTCATGGATGTACCGCATTTTAACTATTTGCTAATGATATCTGAGTTGCTTTAAATTTTTTACTAGTGCAAATAAAGCTGCTCTAAACATTTATTTCTAGATTTTTATATAAACATAAGTTTCATGTAGCCTAAATAAATGCTTAAGAGTGTAATTTCTGGGCCATATGGTAGTTGGATGTTTAGTTTTGAAAAAACTGCCAAAATACTTTCCTTAGTGGCTGTGCTATTTTATACAGCCACCAACAATGTGTGAGAGACCGAGTGTCTTTACACCATTGCACCCTCACCATCACTTGGCATTTTACTTTTTTAAAAAATGCATTCTGATAAGTGTAATATATGTAATAAAGTGCATTTCCCAAATAGCTAATAATGTTGAGCATCTTTTCATCCAGTATTTGCATTCTGAATATTCTTTTTGGTGAAATGTTTTTGTTTATAAGTTCTTTATATATTTCAGATCTCAGACTTTTGTCAGATATGTGATTTGAAAATATTTTTTTGTCTGTAGTTTGTTATTTTATCTCTTTAAAAGGTCTTTCACAAAGAAAAATATTAAATTCGATGAAGCTCAGTTTATGAATTTATTCTTTTTGAATCCTGTTTGTGGTGTCAAGTATAAGAATTCATTGCCTAGCACTACAACTCAACTACTTTCCCCTATTTTTTTCTAAAGATTTTATACATTTATGTCTTATATTTAAGTCCATGTTCAATTTTGAGATTTTTTTTTAGATAACATGTGATACTTAGTTTAAGGTCCAGTTAGTGCCTGTAAATGTCCAATTTCCCTAACCATTTATTGAAAATACCATATTTCCTCTACCAAATTGCTTTTGCACTTTTGTCAGAAAAGAGTTGAATATATTTCTGGGTTCTCTATTCTGTCCCAGTGATCTATGTATTTATCTTTCCACCAATACTACACAATCTTGATTACTATATCTATATAATATGTCTTGAAATTGAATATACTAATTCTATCTACTTTATTCTTCTTTTTAAGAAATGTTTTAGCTATTCTAATTCCTCTGACATTTCATGTAAATTTAAAAATAATTTTGTCTCTATCTACAAAAACCTTGCTAGGATTTTAATAGTTGTGTTAAACCTATATATCATCTGGCGATAATTGATGTTTTTGCTATGTGATTCTCTATTTCATGAACAGAGTATGGTGTCTCCTTTATTGAGATTTTCTTTGGTTCTTTTCATTGGTCTTTTGTAGTTTTCAGCATAGAAGTCCGTTACAGGTTTTGCTAAATTTACAACTATTTCATTTTAAAAAAAGTGATTACAGTCTTTGGTTTAAAATCTAATTTGTCTGATATAAGAATTGCCACCCCAGCTTTCTTTTGATGTCCATTAGCATGGTAAATAGTTCTCCACCCCCTTACTTTCAAACTAGGGGTTTCTTTGAGTCTAAAATGAGTCTCTTACAGACAGCGTATGGATGGGTCTTGCTTTTTTATCCAACCTGATGCCCTGTATCTTTTGTTTAGGGCATTAAGCCCATTTGCATTCAGAGTAACTATTGAAAAATATGAATTTAGTGCCACTGTATTACCTGTAAAGTCCCTGTTTCTGTAGATTGTCTCTATTCCTTTCTGGCTTATGTTACTTTTGGGCTCTTTGCTTACAGGATCCCCTTTAATATTTCTTGCAGGGCTAGTTTAGTGATCACAAATTATTTTAGTTTCTGTTTGTCCCAGAAGCTTTTTATTGCTCCTTTTTTTTTTAAGATTTTATTTATTTATTTGACAGAGAGAGAGACAGCCAGAGAGAGGGAACACAAGCAAGGGGAAAGGGAGAGGAAGAAGCAGGCTCTCAGCAGAGGAACCTGATGTGGGGCTCGATCCCAGCACGTTGGGATCACGCCCTGAGCCAAAGGCAGACGCTTAACGACTGAGCCACCCAGGTGCCCCTTATCACTCCTTTTTTGAATGACAGCCTTGCAAGATAAAATATTCTTGGTTGCTTATTTTTCTCATTTAGCACCCTGAATATATCATGCCAGCCCTATCTGGCCTACCAGGTCTCTGTGGATAGGTCTGCTGCCAGTCAAATGTTTATACCCTTGTAATTTATGGACCTCTTGTCCCAAGCTGCTTTCAGTATTTTCTCTTTGTCACTGAAATTTGTAAGCTTTGTCACTATTATATGTCAAGGTACTGACCTATTTTTATAGATTTGGAGGGGGGGTTCTCTGTGCCTCCTGGACGTGAATGCCTGCTTCCTTCCCCAGATTATGGAAGTTCTCAGCTATAATTTGCTCCAATATACCTTCTGCCCCCCTTTCCTCCTCCTCTGGGATCCCAATTATTCTAATATTGTTTTGCTTTATGGTGTCACTTATCTCTCGAATTGGCCTCTTGTGATCCAGTCATTGTTTATCTCCCTTTTCCCCAGCTTCTTTATTCTCCATCATTTTGTTTTCTATATCATTAATTCTCTCTTCTGCCTCATTTATCCTAGCAGTTAGAGCCTCCATTTTTTTTATTGCATCTAATTAATAGCCTTTTTAAATTTTGGCTTGATTAGGCTTTACTTATTTTATTTCTCCAGAAAGGGATTCTCTAGTGTCTTCTATGCTTTTTTCAACCCCAGCTAGTATCTTTATAATCATTATTCTAAACTCTAGTTCCAACATCTTATTATGTTCATACTGATTAAGTCCCTGGCAGTCAGTACTGCCTCTTATTCTCTTTTTTGAGGTGAGTTTTTCCATCTTGTCCTTCCCTCCAGAGAAGAATAGATGAACAAGAGAATGAAATACTAAAATGGCAACAATAACCCCAGAGAAATATACACTAAACAAATAAGAAGAGACCAAACACTGGGGAAAAGTTTTTTTCAAAAAAAAAAAAGAGAAAATATAATCAGAGAGGTGAACAGAACAGAGAAATACACCAAATCCTGGGTGTATTTAGGTCTGTTCATTAGAAGAAACTACATCCCAAAATTGTAAAGACAGAAAAGCCTGTATATACAAAAATAACACTAAATACAATGAAAGGATAGAATGTAATTGTAAAAGTGAAAATTAAAAAATACTTGAAAAAAGAGTTTATAAAATAAGAAATTGGTTGAAAAGGAAAAAGAAAAAAAGTTAAAATTGAAGGGCTAAAGAATCACAAGGGGAAAAAAAAAACATGAATTCTATACACCATTTTCCTCTAGTGCTGGAGTTTATCAGTTCTGTGTGATTGGTAAACTTAGTCTTAGCCCATTGTTCTTGCTGATCTTGTGGGGGAGGGGCCTGTTGTGCTGATTCTCAGGTGTCCTTGCCCTGGGCAGAACTTCACTGCCCTTGACAGGAGCCAGGTTAAGTATCGGTGACTCCAGATTGCTCTATGTGGCTTTTGTTCCCTGAAGGCTTTCCATGCAGCTTTAGAAGATGAGAGTGAAAATGGTGGCCTCCCAATGGAAGTCTCCATTCCCTACCTTTACTCCATTCCGTATCTTTACTAACACCACCGTGGTGTAGATGTTGGAGTGTCTCATTACAACCTTGGAATGATTGGAAATATATGTTCTCCACTATGCCTCTGTTGAATGGTTAGTGATGGGGCAGTTTTTCCTTGGCATTTGTCTGTAGTGGAGCAGTTACTACCTGAAAGTTTTCTGTCTTGCTAGAATGCCTCTCTTTAGAGAGAGCAGGCTTTTTTTGAGACGGGGTAGTGGTTTGTGCACAGCCTTTGGTGTTTTCAGTTTGCTGACTACTTTAGCTATACTTCTGAGATATGTGAGGTGAAAAGAAACCCCAGGAACCTACCCCCATGTTGTTCCCTGTCTCACTATCAGGTTTATCTTATTCTTTCCACCTTTTTGAGTCTTCTTATGTATGCTTCATATATAATGTCCAGGGATTTTATTTGTAATCAGTGGGAGAAATAAGGGAAAAAATTACATCTACCCCACCTTCCTGGGATCAGAGGTCCACTGTTGACCTTAGAAAACAAGAAACAATGTGATTCTTCTTTTAAAAATTGTAAATATGGCAGCCTTGATGGCCTTAAGAGCAAATAAGTTAGGGTTTCCAGAATGCTACAGAGAGCACTGTTTTCAGTCATTTTGATTATTTTATAATTGCCTTGTTCCAACATTCATTCAAAGGAATCTTACAAATTATAAACAATGCTACAAATACAAAAGCAAGAATTTGAAGCAAATGTAGTGAGGTAATATAAAAATGCATGTAGGGTGACCTGAAGAATTATTAGAAATGGGCTGGAGTTTCTCATAAACTCAATGCAAAAATAGAAATTTGATTAGTTACACGAATATTCTTGTCCCTAAAATAATAAAATTGTTACTAAGAAGTAGTAGAAACATTCTTGGTCTTGAGAACTAAGAAAATGAGAAAAGATATTTCTGAATCCTCATGAAGAAGACTCTATATAATGAAGTAAATCACACATTCATCAACATACTATACTTAGGGTGACTCTATGGCTTAAAATCAGCCAATACAGGATGTTTTTGAGAGTTAAAGGGGCACTATCAATAATTATGCTGGAACAATAGTATAAACTTGAACAGTCCTTGGAAAGCTGGGGCTAAATCCACCATTTAACAGTAACAGGGGCTGTTGTGCATCCTGAGCCTCATAGTAGGTCTCCCTCCAAGTCTAAATGCAGTCGAGCATAGATATCCAGTGTTAGGAGAATGCTGTATGTACCACTTATAGTTTTTCATACTGTCAGCTTATTTTAGAATTGAAAATTAGGAAAACATTTTTTTCTTTTGTGTGTGATTTTTCCTACCTGTGATTCAAAGTTCAGCCACTATCTTGTAAATAACATACCTGGGACACAGTTCTTGTCTGTAGTGAATAATATTTTGCCCATTAACTGGTAAGCTCAGTAAAACCCGTTAGTTATAATCTCTAAGATTAAATTAATTCACTTGGGTAGGAAATGAGTTCTTCCAAGTCAAAGAAATGTATCCCCAATTTCTTATCCAGCAACTTGCTGCATCTTCCAAAGTACAAAATGCTGATAAATTTAATGTGAGTCATGGACTCAGACTGTGTTACTGAATTTCACAAGAAAAAATTCCAAAAATGACATAGTCCATCTAGCTTTTAAATGCTTCCTAATTCAGAAGGTTGATAGGCAATAATATCACTTCACTATCCATTCTGTTCTAGTAATTTTAAGGGATTGTGCTCTTTACTTTATTTTTTTAAACCATTATTGCTTCTTTAAAAAATATTTTATTTATTTATTTGACAGAAAGAGACACCAAGAGAGGGAGCACAAGCAGGGGGAGTGGGAGAGGGAGAAGCAGGCTTCCCGCCAACCAGGGACCCCGATGAGGGGCTTGATCCCAGGACCCTGGGACCATGATCTGAGCCAAAGGCAGACACTTAACGACTGAGCCACCCAGGCACCCCCACAGTGCTCTTTATATTGAAGAGTGTGCCATGCTCAGAGAAAGAGAGATCAACACTGAAAAATACTCCAGTTTTGTTACAGTTGGATGCCTTTGAGATGGACACAAAAAGCACTGTTATGGACTGAATGTTTGTGTCCCCCTCCCCCCCTACTAATTCATATGTTGAAATTCTAACCACCAATATGATGGTATTATGAGGTGGGCCTTTGGAGAGTAATTAGGTCATGAGGGCAAAGCTTAGTCATTAACCAAGGGATTAGTGTCCTTATAAGAAACAGGAAACCTTCCTCACACTTTCTGCTCTCCTTCCATGTGAAGATACAATGAGAAGAAAGTTATTTGCAAACCAGGAAGTGGGTCCTCACCAGAAACTGAATCTGTCAGGCTTTTATTTTTGACTTAGCATTCAGAACTATGAGATATAAATTTATGTTGTTTAAACCACACAGTCTATAATATCTAATTACAGCAGGCTGGACTGACTACCACAGGCATACAACATACCCTTGTCAGGATCTTGTCAAATATACCAACATTCAATGTATCATGGCTTTAAATTGTACCTGCTGAAGGTGAACAAGGGTGTGAAACAGAAGGAAAATAATACATAAATTCAAATGAAGAGGTAAAAGAATTACATTAATGGGGATTCTGAAGTATTAGGCACTAGGCCATGTTAAAGAGAAATTGTTCTGACACTTGTTAAGACATCAAGGAAGATTTAATTTAAGACTATTGCAATTGGGAAAAGAGCTTGAATTCAACTCTGAATATAAAAGGAACTAGTGGGGATTTATAAGCAAGGAGCAGGGTAAGAGAGTGGATGGGAATTACTAAGGGGAACTTGGTTAGGTGTTAAGGAGGGGGGATGAGAAATGACTGAACATCAAGGAAGGAGGAACTCTCACTAAATTGACTTATCAGAATTTCTCACCAAAATTGGGCTAGGTTAGGGCCAAGGTGAGACCTTGTGGAGAAAAGGGCTCAGAGAAGCCTGACTAAAGTTTAGTTAAGGAGGGAGTCCTCAGCAGCCAGGGGCTTTGCTCACCTTATGAAATGTTCAAATAGTTAAACAATACTACAGAGATGGTAATTTTCTCATTTGATATTTAGTGGGACTCCCTTAACCTCCAGCAAGTAACTGATCATTCTCCCTACTCAAAAGTAAGTGCCATATCCAAGATGTCTTCAGGACCAAAAACTGCCTTCACTGTGCTGGAGTCAACCTCCTGCAGGCCCTGCCCATGAAGCCTTCCCCACCCACACCACAGGCAGGTGCTAGGTTAGTGCAGCCCCAGGTCAGCCAAGCTGATCACAGCTCCCATATTTTACCTGAAGGAAGTTCTGGTCCTCTTGCTGCTGCCAGATCTCCCTTCTCTCCTCAGCATGCTCACTGTCCCAAGGGGTTTTGTTTCAGTTTGTTTTTAAAGATGACTTCTGTGGAGAGAGAAGGAACTAAGGTTTCTTGAGGTAAAAAGACCACCATCTCAGAATTTTAAAAACAAACAAGAAATGTGTGGCATGCAGGAAGAAGTGCAAAAGACAGAGGCAGGGCCCACCATGCTTGCCTTCTCAAACCTCAAATAACAGGCTTTACTTCATCTGTGAGGACAATGGGGAATGGTCTGATGGTCCATGGGGGCTTGGAAGGGGTACAGTTGAGGAGGTGGGAGGTGTATTGTGAGTCATACACCAGAAACTAAAAAAAAGACCGTTTGAAAAAGGATACTGATAAAATGTCTTTGAAAGAGGTCACCATATTTCTCCAATAAAATGTTTCAGATGCATAAAGAAGTCACAGGGTCTGTCCAGGGAAGTGAAACATTAGGTCTCTACCTATTAGCTGAGATTTGTAGCATTTGGGATGCTTGACAGCAAGTTGTATTGATTACAGAGGCTGTATAACTTCCCCATGTAAAGCTGTCTGACTCTTACGTGTGTAGAGTACAAGGAGCTCCCACAATATGAAGTGGAGATTGCCAGTCCTGGCCATTATAGGTGGGCTCCTTTGTGCTGTGCTTCACTCTCTAGGTCTCTTTTCTCCATTGCTAACAAACCGGGTACCAGACAAGTTCCTGTCCCTCCCTAGGTCCCAGGCATGAGGGGAGAACAAGAATTGAGAGGGCAGTAGCATTATTTGGCATCTGAGAAACAAGGTGTGGTAAGGCATGATGGCTTCTTTTTACAAATCTTCTCCTCATAGAAAGTCCTTAAAGAAACTACTGTCTGGACCCAAAAGAAATAACCACTTGTCACTTAAGCAATTCTCAGTTTCCCCTTCCATAAGATGTACAATGGAGAATACATCACATGAGGAAAAGGAATCTGGCAGGATTTGTCATGGGACTTACCACCCAAATTACCATCAACACCACTGCTTGATAGAGCAAGTGAGAAATGTATACCAGAGAGGCAGAAACTCTTGATGACACGGGGATAGCCTCTGTGATGGAGGGAGTGGAGTCATCAGTCCCTCAGAGCCAAACCTGAGCAAACAGAGGCACAGGGGAGGCTGGGCTGCCTAGTTGCTCTGGATTCCACACTTCCCAAGTCAAATTTTGTCCACTTTTAAGGGAGCAAATAAGTGTTACCCTAATACTCTAGCATTAATAAGCTAATATGCATGACATGCACCACTGAGCCCTTGATTGTTTAACAAGAAGCTCATTTGAGCAGACTCCAGCTCACACCCTGAGTTGGGTCCAGGCTTCAGACAAAGGTGGGAATTTGCAACTGGATTTCAAGGTCAACTTCCTCTATTGTGCTGTAGGGCTTCAAATAAAATATTTACTACAAGCATCTGATTCTGATTTAATTATCTTTTCCAACAAGTGCTGCCTGGGCTTGACAGGCAACAGAAAAAGCAAGTTAATCACAGGCATCTGCTCATTAGCATATTCTTCCCATAATTACTGCAGTGCTGCCATCACAGCTGTGCCCGCCCCACAGGTGCAGCACCAGAAGGGGGCTCAAGAGAGGGTTGGGAGGGGACTCAGCTGGCTCCTGGGCAGGAGTCCACTTGTTTCTGATCTTGGGGCCAAGGGCAACACCCAGGAGCTCAGAATTGTACCTCTGCCTGGCAACAGTCCTGGAAGAGAAAGCTATTTAAAATGCCCCATAGGGCTCAGGGAGAGAAGCCCAGTCTTCACCATCACCCGTACTGCAATACCTGGAACCAACATGTGCCTATTTTCTTGGTGCCAAAGAAAGCAAGTCTAATCAGTTACCTCTGTTCCATATTTGATATTTTGGTTAAAAATAAACCACTCCACAGTCCTTCAACCTTCTTCTTGCTAGATCTTTGGATAACCCCCCCCACACACACACACACATACACACTCCACCCCTACCTCTGGCCTTTGCTCACACTGTGCTCCTGGAACCTCCTTTTTCTCATATGCATATGTCTAATGCTACTTCCCCACCAAGCCAATTTAAATGCATACTCCATTCATCTCTGTCTTCAATTCTCCAAACTGTAAGTAATCTGTTAATCTCACAAACTCTACCCCTTTTGCAACATATATTGCAACATATATCTCTTCTCATATGATAGCTGTTTATGTGCATGGCTAATCAACTGTTCTGGAGTGTTTCCAACCATTTCCACAATAATATTTCCCATCTCATATGCTATTCTCCAATGTGACTTTGACTTGCTCAGTAAGAGACAGAGAACTTTTTTCCCTCACCTCTTAAATCTTACCCAGTCTTGTGATTGCTTTGACCAATGAAGCAATGGAAGTGAAGTTCTTGACTCACCAAGTCCAGGAGGTTAGAGGGAATGGCAGTTTTGCTTTTATGCTCTGGGAGGAGCCAGCTACTATATAAGCCAACTAGCCTGAGACCATCATACTTTAGGGAAGCCCAAGCTAGTCATGTGGAAAAGCCACATGGAGATACCTGGCCAGTCCTTATGTTCCAAATACCCAGCTGAGGCATCAGACACGTGAGTTAAAAATCCATCTTGGACATTCCAGCCCAAGCAGACACAACAAAGCAAATATGAGCTGTCTTTACCAAGCACTGCCCAAATTGCAGGATAACAAACAAATAGATGACTATTGTTGTTTTTAGCCACTAAGTTTTGGGATAATTTGTAATGCAAGAACAGATGCCAGAGTAGTTGCTTTTACTAGATCAGAGTGTGGATGGGCTCAGGATTCTACTGGTCCAGATTAACACCCTTGGTTAGCCACTTATTGGCACTGAGACCTTGAGTAAGTGACTTGACCTCCCTCTCTGCCCTCGATTTCTCCTCTGAAATATAAGATAACAATAACAGGAGAATTGAATAAAGTAATGAGTGTGGAGTATTTTAGAACAGTGCCTGCTTACAGTTAAGTCTCATCTGTGTCAGTAATCTTTCTACTGTTCATTGACAGCAAGCCACCTGGAGTCAGGATGCTTTATATTATTCATCTTGGTCAACCTGCAGAATGTTGGCAGAGCTCTGAGAAAATAGAAGGGCCTGAAACACACTGGCTGAAAGAAGGAACAAATGAACAAACTGATGCTATTTTTTCCAAGGAATAAGAGTTTAGGAGTAATAAGAGAGGGTACTTGGGGGATCCCAGACTTCTCCCCCAATCCCGGAGTTACGTGCAGAACCCAAACCTCTTCAACAACAATGCTGCCTTTTGAGGACAATCACAATAGTTTGTCATGATTTGGGGCAAGAAAAAATTCTATTCTCCTATAGATCCAATTTAAAGTCATCCTGTTCCTGTCAAAACAAAAGTATATTTGTTACCTCCATAATTTACCATTCTGGACTAGGTATATATATATTTTGATATATCTATACAATAAAATGTTTTCACAATTATTGGAAAAGAATGAGGAAATATCCATATACACACACGGAGTGATCTCACAAGATATATTTTTAAATGAACAAAAAGAAGCTGTATGGTATGAATGAATGGCCTGGTTGGTGTCAAAATAGGGAGATGTAAATATACGTCCATTCATAGCAATTTAAAGAACACACACACACACACACACACACACACACATGCACACACACACCAGAGGACTGACCTGTGGGAGTTGGAGTGAAGGGTACATTACTTTTAATTTTGTATACTTTACCATAATATTTGCCTTCTTTTTCTGCTATGAATTTGTTTCATTTTTGTAATAATTTAAACAATCATTTAAAAAGATTTTCTTCTTGGTGAACAAGATGTGCATAGAATGTAGTTGTCACCCCTGTAATATCTGTGTGGGTCATAAGCATCTCATGCTAGTTATTCTGACATTTTGAGACAAAGGTGAAGTTTGGTGTTTAGGGAGAAATTAACTGTCTTTGGTATTCATTCCCTGAGGCTGGTCTAACAAATGATCACACATTCTGTGGCTTACAGCACAGAAATTCATCCCTCACAGCTCTGGAGGCCAGAAGTACTAGATCGGTCGGTCACACTGGGCCAAAATCAAGGTGTCAGCAGGTCATTCCCCTCAAGAGGCTCTGGGGGAGAATCTCCTCCAGTTCCTGGTGTCTATCAGCAATCCTTGGTTTAAGGCAGCATTACTCCAATCTCTGCTTCCATTTTCTTTCTTTTTTTTTTTTTAAAGATTTTATTTATTTAGTTGACAGAGATAGAGACAGCCAGCGAAAGAGGGAACACAGCAGGGGAGTGGGAGAGGAAGAAGCAGGCTCATAGCGGAGGAGCTTGATGTGGGGCTCGATCCCATAACGCCGGGATCACGCCCTGAGCCGAAGGCAGACGCTTAACGACTGCGCCACCCAGGCGCCCCTCTGCTTCCATTTTCATACCAACTTCTCTTCTGTCTATAACTTTCCCTCTGCTTCCCTTTTATGACAACACATGCAATTGCATTTAGGAGCCATCTGATAATCCAAGATAATCTCTCATTTCAAGAATCTTAACTCAATCTTCTCCAAAGAGCCTGTTTCTAAATAACAATAACAATGAACATGCTTCAGGGATGAGGGTGTGGATATCTTTTCGTGTTGATTTTTCTGCCTACCACATGTTCTATTTGCTAGAGGTCCAAATGCAAGCATGAAGTCATTCATGAACTCCACAAATATTGAAGTACCTGCTCTATCCAGAAGCTGCAAAAGCTCACCCCCTGGATTTTGAAGAGCTTAGATATCCTTCTAGCAGGGATTGAACAAGAGTGGACATTCACGAACCAGTGTGCCACCCACAGACTTCCTAGAGGAGGCAGCATCCACCTCTATAGGGGACAGGAAGGGGAGGTCTGACTAAGTGATGGCCACTGGTCCCTTCCGGCACAGCTAGAGGTGAACTGGGACTTGTCAGAAGCCATCAGAGGAAGGCATAGTCGCTTACCTGGGCTTTCCTGGGGCTACTCCCTCATTTCCAAACTAAGGGCACTTCATGCACCCAGCCAGCTGTTAAAGTGAGCCAGCCATGCCCTGGCCTCTCTTTACAGGGTTATTCCTCATCTTGCCCTCCATCCTGCAGGGGCTGGCTGATGCCAGGGACATTGGTCTAAAAACCACAAACACTCAGGGCATATGTGCTTGTGGAGTTTTTTATTTCATCTGAAAAAACCATTGTACAAGCCAAGCACTTTTCTGTGAAAAAAAATACATATATACATACAAGCTGTGAACAGGGTCTTTATTATCTGCTTAGCAACAGTTTGTTATAAATAAAAGTGTCCTGTTTTGTTTTTTGGGATTAATAGCCCAACATTCTCACAAAAACACTGGCCTTGCTGGCATCCCAATTTCTTGTTAGCAGTGGGTCTGGATGATTCCACAACCTTTCTTTGAATGCAAATTGAGTACATGGGGTTTTAAACAAAAGAAATGCTGTCTCTTGCTATACACATAGTAGGCTAAATTATCAGAGATGCAGCATTCATGGCCATAAATTTCTCATCTCTGGTCAAATATTTAATATGCATTTTCATCAATTATGCCAACTGAAGAGGATTTACTTTGAGATCTGTCATTTGCACTCTGGTACTAATGACAACAGACCTCTTCCCATACTTACCCAATGTAAAAACCACAAAATTGGTGCTAACATGTATGAATACTAAGTGTGAAACCCCACTGGACTTGACATTCTTTACTCCACCATGAGAGGTAGGTCCTGTTTTCTTCATTCTGCAGTTGAGCAAACTAATGCATAGATCTATTTAGGAGTTTTTCAGGTGTAGAGAGTGAGTCAGTGGAAAATGCAGAATTTAAGCCAGGATTTCAGCACAATTCTGTCTGACTTGAAGGCCAAAATTCTCAATCATCATCCCTAACTGCTCCATCATCAGTGGTCACAAGAACCCACAGACATGAGATTGTCATCCTGTGATAAGGACATGGAAACCGAGATCTAGGGCAAATAAGCTGTTCCATACTTTCTGAGCAGAGGAAACTGCTCACCCTCACCTCTTTCTTGAAAGAAAGGCATACTTCTTTCAAGATACGGAATATGCTTAATGCTTAGTGAGCAAGTATCATATCAAATGTATTATATCAGTGGGTCTTATACTCCTAGGTCTGCTTGGAATAAAAACCTGGAGATATAACTAGAGAATTATGAACATTTTGTGGGGAAAGCTGACATCATCTTTGTATTCTCTAGGCGTTAAATGACACTGATTAAATGCCAGAAAAGCATGAAGTGGGGGCGCCTGGGTGGCACAGCGGTTAAGCGTCTGCCTTCGGCTCAGGGCGTGATCCTGGCGTTATGGGATCGAGCCCCACATCAGGCTCCTCTGCTATGAGCCTGCTTCTTCCTCTCCCACTCCCCCTGCTTGTGTTCCCTCTCTCGCTGGCTGTCTCTATCTCTGTCAAATAAATAAAATCTTAAAAAAAAAAAAAAAAAAAAAAAGAAAAGCATGAAGTGCCACAGGACAGAAGAGTAACAGTCTCTTCCCAGCAATCAGGGTCCAGTAACCACAGGGACAGGTATGGCCATCAGTCCACTTGCAGTACTCTCTGATCACTGCTGAGCCCTGCTCCTCTGAGACAGGATCAGCTTATGGGCTTTTCTCTGGCTGTCTGTGGGTAGAATGTTGTTTACATTCAAATAGCTAAAGACATATGTGAGGTCTCCAGGGAAAAGGACCTTTTTAAAAAAAGAAAAAAAAAGACTCCTTCCTCAGGATTCAGGAAGTGAATGGTATCAAGAACAAGGTTTTCCACATTGGATAAAAAAGTTGCTTTCCTAGAAATCCAAAAGGGGGGAGCAAATATGATAGGCAACTGATCGGTAGAGGGATGTTTAGAGTTTCCATGTAGTAATGGTGAAACCATCAAGTGGGCAAAGCGTTGTAGGCTTCTGGCTTCTGGCTATGAATTTTCATGATATAAATGGAACAAGAATAAGTGGTTGGAGGTAAACTCTAAGCTTAAGAACCACCACATCTTCTTAAATATTCTTTATTTATACATGTAATTTAATACAATGAACCGGCTCCTAAAGATGTGAAACTTGACTACTACAATTCAGTGAAGAGTCATGAGCCTTCCAAGCGGTATTCTGGGTAGCTCAGGGTTTCATCCGCACATTAAGAGTCACCTAAACGTCATTTGTTGGCTTTCAAATGGGTAAAAACTCTTTGATGACCTACAGAACACATATAGGCATGCATTCATTCAACAAGTATCTTTTTTTTTTCAACAAGTATCTTTTGAGTACTTACTATGTGCCTTCCATTCAGCAGTGCAAATGGATGCCTTTCTTCAGTAAAGTTATTGCAAGTAGGCGGCGGCAGGGGACGAGGAAAGGATTCTATAGCCTTGGTAGAAATCAGCAAACCTGAACAATGATCCAGAGCCCCATTATGAATATGAAGTGTTCCTATACTCCTAGTGTAGAGAAGGGCTTAAGTACAAGGTCTTCAGTGACAAGCCATCTGCCTTCGGGTCCTGGCTCTATTACGACCTAGTATGTGACCTTAGGCAAGTTGCTTAACTTTTCTTAGCCTCAGTGTTTTCTTGTTTATAATCAGGGGGAAATCATGTCCATCTTCTAGTACTATAGTATACTACTTATATGTATGTATGTATGTGTGTAAAGCATGTAGCATAGTACCTGACATGTAAGTGATCAATAACTGTTGCTTCTTTATATTAGTAGTAGCAAGGACTAGAGGCAAGTAGGCAGATGACGCTTCCCTGAATGTAAATTTTCCTACACTGTCTATCCCTAGATACTCCAGTTCTGAGGTCCAAGAGGATTGGCATGCCCAATCTCTTCTGTAAGGCAAGTTCCATGCAAACAATGTCTGGGAGTGATGGGGGTGTTAAAGAAATCCTCAGACCAGAAGCAGCTGGATCTGTGACTCAGGGTTGTGAGATGTGGGATGAGCCTTATGGATGATGCTCCATGTACCAGAAGGATTGGTACACCCTGTACCCATGCAACCCCAAATCAGGGCAGCTTTTGGCACAGAAGTACTGGTGGGCCATTTGATAAATGAAGCAATTGGGAAATAATTATCTCAGTCAGCATTATCACCACCATCATGATCAAAAGGCAAATAAATCCTTCCTGATTCACAGTATGTAATTTTTCCCACACATGATATCATGTCACAGATGCTGTCATGATTTTTCATATACTTATTTAGAAGGTCCTAATTCATACCTGGAATATTTTTGGAGCTCTCATTTAATGTTGTTAAATTACAGTGCCTTATTTAATAGAGTGCAGAGCAGGGTGTAAAGTACTTTCTTTTTTATTTTTTTTAAGATTTTTATTTATTTATTTATTTTAGAAAGAGAGAGAGCACACACATGAGTGGGGTAGAAGCAGAGAGAGAGGGACAAGCAGACTCCATGCTGAGCCACCCGGGCTCCCCAAAAGGGAGTTGTTGTGGTTTTGATGAGGGAACAGAAGGCAAGCTGAGGACAAAGCACAAGCTGACACCCCACAACCCCCCACCTCAAGATGGGTTATATGTAACATTCCTCAGGCACTCCCAGCTTCCCTAAAGCTATGGAAAGGAAAAACAGTTAACTTATAGAGATCACAATCCTGCAAGACATTAGTCTCCTTCAGTTTACAAATGTCTTAACAATTTACAATAATGAAGCACTTCTATCAATAACCTAGCTTCCAGAAGGAAATGTAGATACAATTAATTGTCCTTATAACCTGCCCCCCATTGACAGATACTTGAAGAGGGCAGAGTGACAGGTTCCGCCAAGAAGCTCCCAACTATCTTCATGTTAATGCCTTGATAGAAGGAAAAACAACCTTAACTTGACAGTAACAAGGGCTCTGGTATCCTGTGAGTCTTCTTTGACATATGAAAATCCTTTTGAAAACCTCCCTTTTCCTTACCTTCCCCAACTCCCAAGTATAATATCAGCCATCCCTCACAACCCTGGTACAACAGTTCTTTCTTCCCTCCCCTGCAACCCGGGTCCTGTCTCCATGCTTTAATAAAAGCACCTTTTTGCACCAAAGATGTCTCAATAATTTTTTCTTGGCCATTGGCTCTGCACCTTACCCTACCAAACCTCACCTATATTCCAAAACCACATCAGTTTTACTTGTTTGTTTGCTTTTTAGTGGGCTCCATGCCCACCATGGAACCCAAGTGGGGCTTGAACTCACAACCCTGAGATCAAAACCTGAGCGGAGATCAAGAGTGGGATGCTGAACCAATATAAGCCATATAGGTACTTTCATGAGCAGTACCTCATTTGATTTTTGTAATCAGATTTAACTTAGGATCTAGTAACCAAGAGCTTCTTTTCAGTTTTCTCTCTGTCTCTATTGGATACCAAATTCAACAGATGTGCTTGTCTCTCTGAAGTAGATTTGACCCTTGGCACCATTTTGTCACAGAATCTCCATTGTACGAACACCTACCAGTATTTAAGCTCCCATTATCAGCTAGCAAGCAGAAGAAACAGCATCTGAACCCAGGATAAAAACCCAAGCTGTCATTCACTAAAGTCCTCTGAAATATTAGCTGCTGCTGTTGTTGCTATAGCCTGCAAGTAGGACTAATGTTTAGCCAGCCAATGGTGAGGGTATGACAACAACCTTGACATCTTTAACCTCAGAGCACTTTGGGAATATTCAAAGGAACTCAGAGTGGAAGGAATCTTAACTGTTAGTCAATGCAGATCCTTTGTAATATTTAAATACTATTGGGCATTTATACCTAGGAGGCAGGTGACCAATCATAATCCACTTTGAGTAAGGTCAAAGTTTCTCAGACAGACTAAGATCTTATCAAACTCAATAACCCAGTGGTGATATCTGGCTCCCTGACCTCCCTGAGGTCCTTATCAGTGTTAGCATTCCTTCTTTCCTAAAATCCTCCCTTCCCTCCTGATTTTCTTTTCTTTCTTCTTCACACCCTGATTCTCCGTCTCCTTTCTGATGCCTCTTCTCTTTTCTGGTATCACCTCCTAACTATGGGCATTTGCTGAGACCTGGTACCTTCTCTTTCTCTAGTCTTTATTGTCATTTTCACTCTTAATTCAATGGTTCCTAATACTGCCTGACCAGAGTCCAGCTTTCCTCCTCTTGCCCTTGATGCCTCCACATCTCTGCCAGCCTGGCCCACATCAGTTTCACCAACATGGATCAAACTGTACTTGACAACTTTCCATCCAAGCCTACCTCCCTTCCCAGGTTTTTAATTTCTATCAGCAGCAATGCCATCACTCACCAGTCACCCAAGATCAGAAGACTCAAGTTACTCTCATCTCCATATACTCGCAGTGGCCAAGAGTTTCCGGAAATAACTCTGAACTCAAATCTTCTGTTCTATTGTATGGTGATGTGTTGGTATGACCACCCTGATTTTGGACTGAGAAGACAAGAAGCCATAGTAACTGTACCTGTCAGTGGGGTGGCCTGGTGGCCTATTGTTTCTCTTATGCCCTCTGGGTCAGTCTTATTTCTAGTTATCACTGCAAGAGTTCTTGTTCTCACTCTCAGATTCTGTAATAATGCCACCCCTCTCCACATTTTCACAACTCCATCAAATGGACCCTCCAAAAATAATTCTTTTTTACTTTCTTAGCAAAAAACCCCATAGTACCATTCCATTGCCAATCAAATGAATTTACCTTCTTTGTGTTGGAGCTTCCTTCCTTAAAGGCTTCCATCTACTCCAGTCCCCACTGACCTCCCATCTTCCTGAAACAGTATGACAATGACTTGTAGTTTTAGTAGTTAATTGAGGTTAAGTTGCTTTGTTTTTTGTCTTATCTCTCCAAAAGAGGTTTTAAGATCCTTAAAGACCAGCCTTTCAGTTGTTTTAGGAAGACCCGGTCACATAAGCTGGTTTCAGGCAAATATTAAGTGTTCAACAAAAATTTTTAAGTGGAGTTTCACAGTATAACTTAACATATGAAATGTGTGTGTATTTTGTAAGCCAGTCCCTCCACATATATAAATGGGATAAACAATATCATTATTTTCCAGAACAAAAATAACCACGTTATAAGGCTGTATGCAAAAACGTGATTAAGGTTGTCTTGTTTCAGAATAAGAAAAGAAAAAAAGAAGGGGGGGAAAAAAAAGCTTTAGGGGCTGTTTTCATTTTATGTGTAAACAGTGACATCTGCTGGTGAAAATACAATAATATTTACAACAGGTCTGAAAATGCAGCAAAATGTATTTGCATTTATAAGAAGTACAGATATCTCAGAATAGAATAAGAGATAAGAGTTTCCCAGATAAACAAAAACCAAGAGAGTTCTCAACCACTAAACCAATCCTGCAAGAAATATTAAAAGGGACTCTTTGAATGGAAAGGAAAGAACAAAAGTGACAAAGACAAGAACGATCAGGGGAAATTTTCAGAAACAAAACAAGTAACAAAATGGTACTCAATGCTTATCTATCAATAACTATTCTGAATACAAATGGATCAAACTCTCCAATCAAAAGACATAAGATGTCAGAATGAATTAAAAAAAAAAGATAACACCCATCTATGCTGCCTACAAAAGACTCATTTTAGACCTAAAGACACCAGCAGATTGAAAATGAGGGGATGGAGAACCATCTCTCATGTTAATGGACATCAAAAGAAAACCAGAATAGCAATACTTATATAAGACAAAGTAGACTTTAAAATGAAGACCGTAACAAAAGATGAAGAAGGGCACTATATTATAATAAAGGGGACAATCCAACAAGATCATGTAACAACTATAAATATTTATGCACCTAACATGAGAACACCCAAATGTAGAAAACAATTAATAACAAACATAAAGGAACTCATTGATGATAATGCAATAACAGTATGAGATTTTAGCACTCCACGTACCTCAATATAAAGATCATCTAAGCAGAAAATCAATAGGGAAGAAAATGGCTTTGAATGACACACTACACCAAATGGACATAACAGATATATTCAGAACATTCTACCCTGAAACAGCTGAATACACATTCTTTTCAAGTGCACATAAGATATTCTCTAGAACAGATCACATATTAGGTCACAAATCAGACCTAAACAAATACAAAAATATTGAGATCATACCATGCATATTTTCTCACCATAATGCTATGAAACTTGAAGTCAACCATAAGAAAAAAAAGTGGAAAGATCACAAATACATGAAGGTTAAAGAACATTCTACTAAAGAATGAGCTAACCAGGAAATCAAAGAAGAATTAAAAAATACTTGGAAACAAATGAAAATGAAATCACAAAGTTCCAAAACCTTTGGGATGCAGTAAAAGCACTCCTAAGAGGGAAGTATATAGCAATACAGGCTTATCTTAAGAAGCAAAAGAACCCTTCTAACTGTCTAGCCATCCACCTGAAGGAATTAGAAAAAGAACAGTGAACAAAATCTAAAACCAGCAAAAGGAAGGAAATTATAAACATTAGAACAGAAAAAAATGATATAGAAACTAAAAAAACAACAGAACATGTCAATGAAACCAGGAGCTAGTTCTTTGAAAGAAATAACAGAATTGATAACCCATAGCCAGACTTAACAAAAAGAAAAGAGAAAGGACCCAAATAAATAAAATGACAAATGAGAAAGGAGAAATAATAACAAACACCACAGAAATACAAACAATTTTAAAAGAATATTATGAAAAACTATATGCCAACAAATTGGACTACCTGGAAGAAATGGATAAATTCCTAGAAACATAAAAACTAACAAAACTGAAACAGAAAGAAATAGAAACCTTGAACACCATGATAACTGACAAAAAAAATTGAATCAATAATCAAACATCTCCCAACAAACTCCAGGGCTAGATGGCTTCCCAGGGGAATTCTACCAAGCATTTAAAGAAGAGTTAATACTTACTGGTCTCAAACAATTCCAAAAAATAGAAATGGAAGGAAAATTTCCAAACTCATCTATGAGGCCAGCATTATCCTGATACCAAAACTAGACAAAACTTCACTAAAAGAGAGAACTACAGGCCAATATCCCTGATGAATATGGGTGTAAAATTCTCAACAAAGTACTAGCAAATCAAATCCAACAGTACATTAAAACAATCTTTCACCAAGATCAAGTGGGATTTATTCCGGGGCTGCAAGGGTGGTTCAATATTTGCAAATCAACCAACATGATACACCACATTAAAAAAGAAAGGATAAGAACCATATGCTCCTCTCAATAAATGAGGAGGGGGGAAGCATTTGACAAAGTACAACATCCATTCATGATCAAAACCCTTAACAAAGTAGGTTTAGAGGGAACATACCTCAACATAATAAAGGCCATATATGGAAAACCCAGAGGTAATATCATCCTCAATGGGGAAAAAAACAGAACTTTTCCTCTATGGTCAAGAAAAAGACAGAGATGTCCACTCTCACCACTGTCTTTAACATAGTATGAGAAGTCCTCACATTAGCAATAAGGCAACAAAAAGAAATAAAAGCCATCAAATCAGCAAGGAAGAAGTAAACCTTTCATTATTTGCTGATGACATGATATTCTATATAGAAAACCCAAAAGACACCACCCCAAAACTGCTATTACTGACACATGAATTCAGTAAAGTCTCAGGATACAAAATCAGTATACAGAAATCCATTGCTTTTCTATACACCAATAATGAAGCAGCAGAAAGAGAAATTAAGGAATAAATTCCATTTATAATTGCACCATAAATGATAATATTCCTAGGAATAAATCTAACCAAAGAGGTGAAAGACCTGTACTCTGAAACTATAAAACACTGATGAAAGAACTTGAAGACAACAGGAAGAAATGGAAAGATTCCATGCTCATGGATTGGAAGAACAAATATTGTTAAAATGTCTATGCCACCCAAAATAATCTACACATTTAATGCATTCCTTATCAAAATGCCACCATTTTTCTCAGAGTTAGAGCAAACAGCCCTAAAACTTATATGGAACTACAAAAGACCCCAAATAGCCAAAGCAATCCTGAAAAAGAAAAGCAAAGCTGGAAGCATCACAATTCTGGACTTGAAGTTATATTACAAAGCCATAGTGATCAAAACAGTATGCTACTGGCATAAAATATCATGTAGATCAATAGAACAGAATAGAGAACCCAGAAATGACCCACAGCTATATGGTCAATTAATCTTGGACAAAGCAGGAAAGAATATCTAATGGGAAAATGACAGTCTCTTCAACAAATGGTGTTGGGAAAACTGGGCAACAACATGCAAAAGAATGAAACTGGACCACTTTCTTACACCATACACAAGAATAAATTCAAAATGGATCAAAGAACTAAATGTGAGACATGAAACTATTAAAAACGTTGAGTAGAATATAGGCAGTAGCCTCTCTGACCTTGGTCATAGGAACTGTTTACTGTTTATCTCCTGAGGCAAGGGAAACAATAGCAAAAATAAACTATTGGGACTACATCAAATAAAAAGCTTTGCACATGAAGGAAACAATCAACAAAACTAAAAGACAACCTACAGAATGGGAGAAGATATTTGCAAATTACATATCTGATAAAGGGTTAATCCTAAAATATATAAAAAATCTTTTAAAACTCAACACTCAAAAAAACCCAATAATCCTATTAAAAATGGGCAGAAGACATAGACATTTTTCCAAAGAAGACAGACAGATTGCAAACAGACACATGAAAAGATACTCAACATCACTCATTATCAAGGAAATACAAATCAAAACTGCAATGAGATATCACCTCAAACCTGTCAGAATGGCTAAAATCAAACCAAGAAACAACAAGTGTTGGTGAGGATGTGGAGAAAGGGGAACACTGTTGCACTATTGGTGGGAATGCAAACTGGTGCAATCACTCTGGAAAGCAGAATGGAGGGTCCTCAAAAAGTTAAAAATAGAACTACCCTGTGATCCAGCAATGCACTAGTAGGTATTTACCCAAAGAATACAAAAATACTAATTCAAAGGGATACATGCATCCCAATGTTTAGAGCAGCATTATCTACAATAGCCAAACTATGGAAACAGTCCAAGTGTCCACTGACTGATGAATGGATAAGAAGTGGTATATAGGGGTGCCTGGGTGGCTCAGTCACTTAAGCATCTGCCTTTGGCTCAGGTCATGAACCCAGGATCCTGGGATCGAGCCCTGCATCAGGATCCCTGCTCAACGGGGAACCTACTCTTCTCCCTCTCCTCCCTGCTCGTGCTCGCTCTCATTATCCCTGTCTCTTTCTAATAAATAAATAAAATCTTAAAAAAAAAAGAAGTGGTACATATATACAATGGAATATTACTCATCCATAAAAAGAATGAAATCTTGTCATTTGCAATGACATGAATGGAACTAGAGAGTATTATGCTAAGTGAAATATGTCATTCAGAGAAAGACAAATCCATATGATTTCACTCATATGTGGAACTGAAGAAACAAAATAAATGAGCATAGGGGGAAAAAAAGAGAGAAAGAGGCAACCAAGAAATATACTGATAACTCCAGGGAACAAACTAATAGTTACCAGAGGGGAGGTTGAATGGGGAGATGGGTTAAATAGGTGATGGGGATTAGGAGGGCGCTTGTTTTGATGAGCACTTGGTGTTGTATGGAAGTATGGAATCACTAAATTCTGACCAGAAACAAATATTACAGTGTATGTTAACTAACTGGAATTTAAATAAAATCTTAAAAAAAAGAAAAAAGAATAGCATCTTTTGCAATGGCATGGATAGAGTGAGAGAGTATTATGGTAAGTGAAATGAGTCAGTCAGTGAAAGAAAAATACCATATGAGTTCACTCATATGTGGGATTAAAGAAACAAAATAAATGAGCATGGGGGCAGGGGGGAAAGAGAAAGGCAAACAAAGAATCAGACTCTTAGCTATGAAGAATAAACTGATGGTAGCCAGAAGGGAGATTGGAGGGGGGATGGGTGAAATAGGTGATGAAGATTAAGGAGTGCATTTGTCATGATGAGCACTGGGTGCTGTATGGAAGTGTTGAATCACTATATTATAAATGAAACTAATATTACACAGTATGTTAACTAACTGGAATTTAAATAAAAAGTTAAAAAGAAAAAGAAGCACACATATCTGAGTCTTTTCATTAAGGCCTTTTCTTCACAAGGACACCCACAGGCCCCATGAGAAACCCCAGAGTAGAGGCTCATACCTGATGGCCATGAAGTGTTATTCTGGAACATCACACAATTTAATTAAGACAATGAGTCAATAATTGAATATTTTAACAATTTAACTTAAACAATTTTTCTTTTATCAAATACATTAGCCTAATTTCAACTTTTGATTACCTTCCTTGTCATACACTTTTCATGTGGTAGATGCCCACTTGGTTTCCCTAGGGGAAGTGCTTACAAGTATCTATCTCATTACAGTTCAGTAATCATGAGTTATTTTGTTCCTTAATTCTGTTTTTTGAGCATGGTTGTAAACAATGCCATCAAGGATAAAAGTATTTGAAGCTGAGGACTAAGGTTCAAATGTGGAAAATATGCCCATGAGGACTATCTTTTTAACCCACCACCACTGCATGCCAAGATAAAGTTCTCCCGGGGTAAAGTAAATGTCAAGAACCACACAGCAGTGTGCCTTCCATTCAAAGCAAAACAAAAGATAGTTTTCTTGGCCACCTTGGCTGCATGGGAGGAAGCCAAACAGCACCATGTGGTTTGAGCCCTAAGGACAACTGAAAATCCTTTGCTACCTCAAGCTGTAAATTTGGCATCAGACATCAGAATCTTGTGTGAAAATAAGAACTCTCAGAATTTGCTGTGGCTTGAAAGAAACAAGTTGTCTCCACAAAAAGGATTGTTCTAGATTCATGGTGTCTACATTTCTGGTCTGGGTGCTGCTGGGAAAGTGTCCCTAGAATCCCTTTTGGTTACACTTGCTTCCAAAGGCCCCTTGCCCTACAATCATACCTCCCATCAGGCTTCTGTTTCCATTCACTCTTCCTTTTCTCTCAGGTCTGTTCCTGCTTTTATTCCATTCTCACTGACATTCCCTTCAAGCCCCAGATGCTTCACAAGACCACTATAGTTATTCAAACCAGGCTGCCAGCCTCCTCCACCCACCTCTACAATGAGATTCCCAGTGCACCATTCTCCTAACCCCATCAGAATGCCATTTTGCCAGAGTGCCCCCATGCCTCAGGATCTTCAAGTGACACTTCACACACATGATCCTACTGGATCCTCCAAACAAGACTACAAGGTAGGCATCATTTCTATCAGGTTACAGATTTGGGAACTGAGACTTGGGGAACAACTTACCAATGAGCACTGCTAAAAAGACAGAACCAGGATTCTAGCCAGGATCTAGCCAGCATGCCTTTCCCACAAAACCTTTGTTATAGATTTCCCTTGTTGTAAAAGCTTTCATGAACCCCACTCCTACTGAATTCAGCCTAAGTCACCTACCCTGATGTTCAAGCCCTCTTTGGCCTGGCCCTAGCCTGCCTCTTCAACCTTGCTTCAGCTCTTTTCACCCCCACAGCCACCCCCCCCTCCAATTAACATTCACAAGTCCCACAAGTCTGAACCTCCCCCACCTACCCATTTGTTCATTTGGAGTGTCCTCTCCACCAGCCTATCAACCCTTTCAAAGTTCTGCCATTCATCAAGACTTCTGTGACTCCTAGGGAGAGCTCATTCATTTACAAATTCATACTTTTCCACAGCACTTGCCTCATTCTCCTATATGTTACAGTTATAATCCTCTAGTTAGAGAGTCTCTCCCAACTAGACTATGGGTACCTTGGGGAAAGAAGCTACATCTGTTTGTTAACATCTTTGTATGACTCTCAATCTTTACAAAAGATACCTGACACTAAGTCAAAATCAACAATTGTTAGATGGGTGGATAATTGTATGAATATATATATGGAGAGATAGATTGGATGGATGATGGATAAATTGATAAAGAAAGGATCTACCTGATTAAGTTATTATTTCTCAGGATATAGGAATATACATTGGATTTGTAGACATACAAATAGAAGAGACTAGTTATGATGGTATAATACAGCAATATTGTCTCTGGAATAGCAGAAAGTGCTTAATAGTTAATATTTTATTTTTCTATAATTTTTTATTATGTTATGTTAGTCACCATACTGTACATCTTTAGTTTTTGATGTAGTGTTCCATGATTCATTGTTTGCTAATAACACCCAGTGCTCCATGCAACTGTGCCCTCCTTAATACCCATCACGGGTCTATCCCAATCCCTACCACCCTCCCCTCTGAAGCCCTCAGTTTGTTTCCCAGAGTCCATAGTCCCTCGTGATTCATTCCCCCTTCTGTTTACCCCCCCTTCATTCTTCCCTTCCTACTCCTACTGATCTCCCTGCTATTTCTTATGTTCCATAAATGAGTGAAACCACATAATTGTTTTTCTCTGCTTGACTTAAATTTCACTTAGCATAATCTCCTCCAGTCCTGGCCATATTGCTGCAACTCTTGGGTAATAGTTCTTTCTGATGGCTGAGTAACATTCCATTGTATATATGGACCACATCTGCCTTATCCATTCATTTGTTTAAGGGCATCTCGGTTCCTTCCAAAATTTAGCTACTGTGGACAATGCTGCTATGAACATTAGGGTCCATATGGCCCTTCTCTTCACTACGTCTATATCTTTGGGGTAAATACCTAGTAGTGCAATGGCTGGATCATTGGGTAGCTCTATTTTCAACTTTTTGAGGGACCTCCACACTGTTTTCTAAAGTGGCTGTACCAACTTGCATTCCCACCAACAGTGTAAGAGGGATCCCCTTCCTCCACATCATCTCCAACATTTGTTGTTTCCTGCCTTGTCAATTTTTGCTAGTGCAACTGGCATAAGGTGGTATCTCATTGGGGTTTTGATTTGAATTTCCCTAATGGATAAAGATTTGGAACATTTTTTCATGTGTCTGTTAGCCATTTGTATGTCATCATTGGAAAAGTGCCTGTTCATATCTTCTGCCCATTTTTTGATTTGATTATTACTTTCTCATGTATTGAGTTTGAGAAGTTCTTTATAGATCTTGGATAGAAGTCTTTTATCTGTAGTGTCATTTGCAAATATCTTCTCCTATTCCGTGGCCTGCCTCTTAGTTTTGTTGACTGTTTCCTTGGCTGTGCAGAAGCTTTTATCTTGGGGACTGGTTAAGATGGCAGAGGAATAGGGGACCCCTTTTACAGCTGGTCCCTGAGTCGAGCTGGATAGGTACCAGACCAGCCTGAACATCCACAGAATCAGCCTGAGATGCAGGAAGATACATCTGGATCTGTACAAATGAACATCTCCAGCGATGAGTATAGAGGTATGAAGAGGGGAACCGTGAAACCGCTCAAAGATATTGGAAGATAAACAGAAGGGGGAGGGAGCCACCGTGTTTGGGCACCGGGAAGCGGTAGCCACCTGCACAGGGGAGTGGGCGGACTTGCAGACCGGCACCCGCGAGAGAGCAGACTGAGACCCTGAGCCGAGGAACGCGCGGCCAGTCTGAGGGCCGGAGCTTCAGAGCGAGGAGGGGTGGCTGGAGGTGTTAGAAACACAAAGGACAGAGACACATTAGCCCTGGAAGTGAGGGCTGGGACCCCGGCTGTGGGGCGCACATCCAGGGACGCTACAGGTTTGAGCAGCACAAACAGAAACAGAGTTAAAGTGGCCAGAACATCAGTGGAGAGCAGTCTACAATCCCTCTGTTCTGAGACAGGCTGGGATTCGGACACTGCTGCTCTGACACTCAGAAGAGGCACAGCAAACCACCAGGGAAAACCGCCAGAGCAAAAGCCTGGAAATACCGGCTCACAGTGTGCCCATCCCCATCCCCCCTCACAGGGGACATGGAAACTCTACCCAAACAAGGTTGCCTGAGTATCAGCATGTCTGCCAGTCCCCCAGAAGGCAGGCTGAAAAATCAAGAAGCCCACATCCCTAAGGTCCTGATAAAACAATTGTGCACTGCTTGGGTCCTGGTCAATAATTTGGGCTCTGGACAACCCCACAACCTCTCCTCATCAGAAGGACGAGAAGGAGAAATCCCCCCCAGCAAAGAAAAGACAATGAGTCTGTTGCCTCTGCCACAGAACTAATGGATATGGATATAACCAAATTTTCAGAAATGGAATTCAGAGTAACAATGGTCAAGATGATGTGTAGACTTGAAAAAAGTATTAACGAAAATGTTAATGAGAATATAGAATCTCTAAGGGCGGAAATGAGAGCGAATCTGGCAGAAATTAAAAATTCTATGAATCAAATGCAGTCAAAATTAGATGCTCTGACGGCCAGGGTGAATGAGGAGGAGAACGTATTGGCAAATTGGAGGATGGGTTAGTAGAAGAGAAAGTTAGAATAGAAACTTGGATCAAAAAAATTCAATCTCAAGAATGTAGGTTACGTGAGATTACTGACTCAATGAAACGTTCCAATGTCAGAATCATCGGCATCCCTGAGGGGGTGGAGAAAAAGAGAGGCCTAGGAGAGATATTTGAACAAATTGAAGCTGAAAACTTCCCTAATCTAGCAAAGGAAACAAGCTTTCATGTCCAAGAGGCAGAGAGGACCCCTCACAAGCTCAACCATGACAAACCTACGCCATGTCACATCATAGTGCAATTCGTAAATATTAGATCCAAGGATACAGTATTGAAAGCGGCCAGGGCAAAGAAATTTCTCATACACCAAGGCAAAGGTATCAGAATTACATCATACCTCTCTACACAGACCTGGAATGAGAGAAAGGGATGGGGGGGCATTTTTAAAGCTCTATCAGAGAAAAACATGCAGCCAAGAATCCTTTATCCAGCAAGGCTGTCATTCAGAATTGATGGAGAAATAAAAACCTTCCAGAATCGCCAGTCATTGACCAATTTTGTAACCATGAAATCAGCCCTAAAGGAAATATGAAGGGGAGTTATATAAAAGTAAAAAGCCCCCAAGAGTGATACAGAACAGAAAGTCACAATCTATAGAAACAAAGACATTACAGGCAACATGGCATCATTAAAATCATATCTCTCAATAATCAGTCTCAATGTAAATGGCTTAAATGCTCCCATAAAGTGCCACAGGGTTGCAGATTGGATAAAAAGACACGACCCATCCATTTGCTGTCTACAAGAGACTCATTTTGAACCTAAAGATACATTCAGACTGAAATTAAAGGGATGGAATACCATCTTTCATGCCAATGGACCTCAAAAGAAAGCTGGGGTAGCGATTCTCATATCAGACAGATTTGATTTTAAACTAAAGACAATAGTTAGAGATAAAGAAGGGCACTATATTATTCTTAAAGGATGTATCCAACAAGTGGATATGACAATTATAAATATATATGCCCCCAACAGGGGAGTAGCAAGATACACAAGCCAACACTTAACCAGAATAAAAAGACACATAGATAAAAATACGTTAATAGTAGGGGACCTCAACACTCCACTATCAGAAATAGACAGAGCACCTAAGCAGAAAATTGACAAACAAACAAGAGCTTTGAATGCCATACTCTATGAGTAGACCCTCATAGATATATATAGAAGTCTACACCCCAATACCAAAGAATACTCATTCTATTCTAATGCCCATGGAACATTCTCAGGAATAAACCATGTTCTGGCTCACAAAACAGGTCTCAACCAGTACCAAATGCCTGAAATTATTCCCTGCATATTCTCAGACCACAAGCTTTGAAATTGGAACTGAACCACAAGGAAAAATTTGGAAGAAACTCAAACACTTGGAGACTAAGAACCATCCTGCTCAGGAATGAGTCGATAAACCAGGAAATCAAAAATCAATTTAAACAATTTATGGAGACCAACGAGAATGAAAACACAACAGTCCAAAACCTATGGGATACTGCAAAGGCAGTCCTAAGGGGAAAATACATAGCCATCCAAGCCTCGCTGAAAAGAATAAAAAAATCTAAAATGCAGTTTTTATATTCTCACCTGAAGAAGCTGGAACAGCAACAGAGGGACAGGCCTAATCCACACATGAGAAAGCAGTTGATCAAGATTAGAGCAGAAATCAATGAATTAGAAACCAGGAGTACAGTAGAGAAGATCAACAGAACTAGAAGCTGGTTTTTTTAAAGAATAAATAAAATTGACAGACCGCTGGCAAGGCTTATCCAAAAGAATAGAGAAAGGACCCAAATTAATAAAATTATGAATGAAAAGGGAGAGGTCACAACCAACACCAATGAAATTGGAAGGATTATTAGAAACTTTTATCAATAGCTATATGCCAATAAATTAAGCAATCTGGAAGAGATGGAGGCCTTCCTGGAAACCTATAAACAACCAAGACTGAAACAGGAAGAAATATATTTTTTAAACAGGCCAATTAATTATGAAGAGATTGAAACAGTGATAAAAAACCTTCCAAAAAGCAAAACTCCAGGACCGGATGGTTTTTCTGGGGAATTCTACCAAACACTCAAAGAAGAAATAATACCTATTCTCCTAAAGCTTTTTCAAAAAATAGAAACAGAAGGAAAGCTACCAAACTCATTGTATGAGGCCAGTATGACCTTGATCTCCAAACCAGGCAAAGACACCATCAAAAAGGAGAATTACAGACAGATTTGCCTAATTAATATGGACACCATAATTCTCAACAAGATCCTGGCAAATAATATCAAACAGTACATTAAAAGGATTATCCATCATGCCCAAGTGGGATTCTTACCTGGGATGCAAGGGTGTTTAAACATTCGCAAAACGGTCAGTGTGATACATCATATCAACAAGAAAAGAGTCAAGAACCATATGATCCTCTCAATAGATGCAGAAAAGGCATTTGACAAAATACAGCATCCTTTCCTGATTAAAACCCTTCAGAGTGTAGGGATAGAAGGTACATTCCTCAATTTCATAAAAGCCATCTATGAAAAGTCAATGAGAATATCATTCTCAATGGGGAAATGCTGGAAGCCTTTCCCTTAAGATCAGGAACACGACAAGGATGCCCACTCTTGCCACTATTATTCAACATAGTACTATAAGTCCTTGCAACAGCAATCAGACAACAAAAGGGATAAAAGGTATCCAAATCAGCAAAGAAGTCAAACTGTCTGTCTTCGCAGATGACATGATACTCTATATGGAAATCCCAAAAGAATCCACCCCTAAATGACTAGAACTTATAGAGCAATTTAATAATATGGTGGGATACAAAATCAATGCTCAGAAATCAGTTTCATTTCTATACACGAACAATGAGACTGAAGAAAGAGAAATTAGGGAATCCATTCCATTTACAATAGCACCAAAAAACATATGTTATCTTGGAATTAACTTAACCAGAGACGTAAAGGATCTATATTCTAGAAACTACCAATCACTCCTGAAAGACATTGAAGAAGACACAAAAAGATGGAAAAATATTCCATGCTCATGGATCAGAAGAATTAACATAGTTAAAATATCCGTTCTACCCAGAGCAATCTACACTTTCAGTGCTATCCCGATCAAAATACCGAAGACATTTTTCAAAGAACTGGAACAAATAGCCCTTAAATTTGTATGGAAGCAGAAAAGGCCCTGAATCGCCAAGGGATTGTTGAAAAGGAAAAACAAAGCTGGGAGCACCATGATGCCAGATTTCAAGCTGTACTACAAAGCTGTGATCACAAAGACAGCATGGTACTGGAACAAAAATAGAAACATAGACCAATGGAACAGCATAGAGAACCCAGAGATGGACCCTCGGCTCT
Organism: Ursus arctos; assembly: GCF_023065955.2. Lineage (NCBI taxonomy): Eukaryota > Metazoa > Chordata > Mammalia > Carnivora > Ursidae > Ursus > Ursus arctos. The sequence continues at coordinate 16,035,617 of NW_026622963.1, forward strand.
TTGGGCAACTAATTTTTGACAAAGCAGGAATAAACATCCAGTGGAAAAAAGACAGTCTCTTCAATCAATGGTGCTGAGAAAATTGGACAGTTACGTGCAAAGGAATGAAACTTGACCACTCTCTCACACCATACACAAGGATAAACTCTAAATGGATGAACGACCTCGATGTGAGACAGAAATCCATCAAAATCCTAGAGGAGAGCATAGGCAGCAACCTCTACATCGGCCACAGCAACCTTTTTCATGACACATCTCCAAAGGCAAGAGAAACAAAAGAAAACATGAACTTGTGGGACTTCATCCAATTAAAAATCTTCTGCACAGAGAAGGAAACAGTCAACAAAACTAAGAGGCAGCCCACAGAATGGGAGAATATATTTGCAAATGACACTACAGATAAAAGACTGGTATCCAAGATCTACAAAGAACTTCTCAAACTCAATACACGAGGAACAAATAAACAAATCATAAAATGGGCAGAAGATATGAACAGACATCTCCCAATGAAGACATACAAATGGCTAACAGACACATGAAAAAATGTTCAAAATCATTGGCCATCAGGGAACTTCAAATCAAAACCACACTAAGATACCACCTTATGCCAGTTAGAATTGCAAAAATTGACAAGGCAAGAAACAACAATTGCTGGAGAAGATGTGGAGAAAGGGGATCCCTGCTACATTGTTGGTGGGAATGCAAGTTGGTACAGCCACTCTGGAAAACAGTGTGGAGGTCCCTTAGAAAAGTTTAGAAAGAACGAATTCTCAACATTTGCTGCAACATGGATGGCACTGGAGGAGATAATGCTAAGTGAAATAAGTCAAGCAGAGAAAGACAAATATCATATGATTTCTCTCATCTATGGAACATAAGAACTAGGAAGATCCATAGGGGAAGAAAGGGATAAAGAAAGGGGGGTTAATCAGAAGGGGAAATGAAACATGAGATACTATGGACTATGAGAAACAAACTGAGGGCCTCAGAGGGGAGTGGGTGGGGGAATGGGATAGACCAGTGATGGGTAGTAAGGAGGGCACCTATTGCATGGTGCACTGGGTGTTATACGCAACTAATGAATCATCGAACTTTACATCGGAAATCGGGAATGTACTGTATGGTGACTAACATAATCTAATAAAAAATCATTTAAAAAAATTGAGCTACCGTATGACCCAGCCATTGCACTACTGGGTATTTTCCCCAAAGATACAGACTTAGTGAGAAGAAGGGCCATATGCACCCCAATGTTCATAGCAGCATTGTCCACAATAGCTAATTTGTGGAAGGAACCAAGATGCCCTTCAACAGATGACTGAATTAAGAAGTTGTGGTCCATATATACAATGGAATATTACTCAGCTATCAGAAAGAACGAGTTCTCAACATTTGCTGCAACACGGACGGCACGGAGGAGATAATGCTAAGTGAAATAAGTCAAGCAGAGACAATTATCATATGGTTTCTCTTATCTATGGAACATAAGAACTAGGAGGATTGGTAGGGGAAGAAAGGGATAAAGAAAGGGGGGGTAATCAGAAGGGGGAATGAAGCATGAGAGACTATGGACTCTGAGAAACAAAGTGAGGCCTTCAGAGAGGAGGGGGATGGGGGAATGGGATTGGCTGGTGATGGGTAGTAAGGAGGGCACGTATTGCGTGCTGCACTGGGTGTTATATGCAACTAATGAATCATCGAACTTTACATCAGAAACCAGGGATGTACTGTATGGTGACTAACATAATATAATAAAAAAAATTTTAAAAAAAAGAATGTACGCACCTCAATAGTAAAAACAAGCAAGCAAACAAAAAAGAAACCAAATAAAACAAAACAAAAAGACAAAAAACCCCAAATAATCTAATTAAAAATGGCAGATGATCTGAATACTCAATTTTCTAAAGAAGATATTAGATGGCCAACAGTTACATAAAAGATGCTCAACATCAGTAACATCAGGGAAATGCAAATCAAAACTACAGTGAGATATCACTTCATACCTGTTAGAATGGCTATTAGAAAAAAAGAAATAGCGAGTGTTCACAAGGATATGGAGAAAAGGGAATCCTTGTGCACTGTTGGTCGGAATATAAATTGGTGCAGTCACTATGGAAAACAAAATGGAGGTTCCTAAAAAAAATACAACTACTATATGATCCTTCAATTCCACTTAGTAACAAAACCTCTAATTTGAAAAATATATATAGAGATATATTTTTATCTATATCTATATCTGCACTTTCATGTTCACTACAGCATTATTCACAAAAGCCAAGACAGGGAAATAATCTAAGTGTCCATTGACAGATGAATGATAAGGAAAATTGATATGCACACACACACACACACACACACACACACACACACACCCCACAGACTGGAATATTATTCAGTCATAGAAAAAAATAAAATTTTTCCATTTATGACAACATGGATAAATTTTTAGGGCATTATGCTAAGTGAAATAAGTCAGAGAAAGACAAATACCAAATGATCTCACCTGAGGAATCTAAAATAAAAACAAAAACAAGCTCTTAGAGACAGAGAACAGGGTATTTGCCAGAGGTGAAGATGGGGGTTTGATGAAATGCTGAAGAGGGTCAAAAGGTATGTACTTCCAGTTATCAAATAAAGAAGTCCTGGGAATGTAATGCACAGCATAGTGACTATAGTGAATAATACTGTATTGTATATTTAAAAATTGTATGGTGATAAATGTTAACTAGACTTATTCTGCAGTATATATAAATGTTGAATCATTATGTCATACATCTGAAACTACAATGCCATATGTCAATTATACCTCAATTAAAAAAATAAAGCATAAGAGGAATCCATAGACTTCAAGTCAAAGTCCCCATTTAGTCTCTTAAAACCCTACCTCCCTTTGCCCATACTAACATGTTGTTATGTTGTGTTATGTTATGTTATGTTATGTTATGTTATGTTATGTTATGTTATGTTATGTTATGTTGTTATGTTATGTTATGTTGTTATGTTATGTTATATACCATCCCATACTAATGTTTTAAAGGCATTGGAATGCCTGAATACTTGAGATTGTCCCTCATCTCCTGCCAAGATTCCCATAACAGCATAACTCCATGGGTAGAGAAGCAAATCTGCATTCCCACAATGCCCAGGAATCAGGTCCACCCCATCACCACATGCCAGTGGCCTCTCGTCCTGCAAGCTATGCATCTTTGCTGACAAGGACAGCATTAGAGGACAGCACAGCCTCCAGAAACTGTACCAGAGCCTTAGGTTTTAATGTGCAGGACTGCCCCCATTTTCACTTACTGTTCAAGAGCTAAGGGAGATATTACCTCCATAGACCAGTTCCCAACAATAGTTCCTCCAGTACAAAAGATATTAGAAGTAAAAGAGCCATGCCATGCCCTTTTGAATTAAGAGTTAGGAACTTCAGATTTCCATCCTAAAGGTAGGACGTGGTAAACATTTACATCAGCAATGAGTTCTCTGCCTGGTGACCATGAGTGTCAGGGATCCTCCAGTGCCAGCAGAGGTAAAATGACTTTTGGGTGGATAGACTTGGCTCCAGGCAGGCTCACTTTGTATACCATTAAACAAATGTTCATCCACTTCCTCAAGCAATGCTGGAGAGGACACTGCTGACATTTGGGGTCATCCTCAAAGCACTCAGCCTCCTCACCCAGCCAGTGTTTGGAGATACACACTAGTTCTGGCAGTGGGGAATATGGCATTTCTCACTGCTTTATTATGTCCTTTAAAGAAAACTTTAAAGCTCTGAAAATTTATAAGAATGTATATATACATAGGCATACATACAAATATACATACAGCTTGTACACTTAACCCAAGGAGATTGGTGGTGATAGAGCTCCATTATATTATAATGCTATTAGCATGAAGGTTTTTTTTTAAGATTTTATTTATTTATTTGACAGAGAGAAAGCACAAGCAGGGGGAGTGGCATAAGGAGAGGGAGAATAAGGCTCACCACTGAGTAGGGAGCCTGATGTGGGGCTCGATCCCAGGACTCTGGGATCATGACCTGAGCCAAAGGTAGACACTTAACCAACTGAGCCATCCAGGGGTCCCTAGCATGGAGTTTTGTTTGAATAATTTCTTTTCTTTTTTTTTTTTTTTAAGATTTTTTATTTATTTATTTGACAGAGATAGAGACAGCCAGCAAGAGAGGGAACACAAGCAGGGGGAGTGGGAGAGGAAGAAGCAGGCTCACAGTGGAGGAGCCTGACGTGGGGCTCGAACCCGGAATGTCGGGATCACGCCCTGAGCCGAAGGCAGACGCTTTAACCGCTGTGCCACCCAGGCGCCCCTGAATAATTTCTTTTTTAACACGACAGTTCCATTTTACATTTTTCTCAATACAGTAATGTTGGTGATATTACCAAAGATGACAAAACTCCATATTGTACATGTTGATTGCTCAGAGTCACTTCATTGCCAGATATAGAAATGACTTTTTCAAATTCAAACTGTAATCCTCCAACCCTCTACTGAGCAAATGAATCACCATCACCAAATGCAGAACTGGCTGTTACTCTCCATCATAACAAATGGGATCTTTCTTCTGCAGACCTCTTCCAGGGTGGGACTCAGGCTGGCCACACTGAAGGCCATGCCCTTCCACCCCAGGTGCCTGGAATCCTCTGAACCCTCACTGCCAGAACTGGTAAGACACAAGTCTAGGAAACTCCCCAAACCTTTTGTAAGGAGAAACTATCTGCAGGCTGGTAGCATTCTCTTCCCCCACAGAAAATCTCAGCACCAGTAGGAGAGGGGGTAGGTCAGAGAGATGAATGGCAGCAAGGGCCAGGAGAGCAGGCCTAGCTCAGGGTAGGTTTTGAGTACCACTTCATGATTGCTCCCCTGGAGAACTCACACTAGGAGAGCTACAGCCCCACTCCCGGGCTCCCATTCTGGCTGTGTTTACTGAAAGCTCAACTAAGATCGTCCTCAGAGAAAAAACCAAAAAAGAATTCTTCCTAAATGCTCTTCCTCCCCTATCTGGTGTAAATGAATGGCATGAAGGAAAGAGAGGAAGAAAAAGTAAATAAAGTCCAGGTTTTGTGGACATCAAATTTCAAGACAGTAAATAGAAATGACCTCAATAATGATACCAATCTTTCTTTCTTTAGCAAGGATTAAAATAGGAATAAGATAGCCTCTTTCTTCAGAAATCTCTAACTAAAGGGTAATAAATCCTATCGTGCACTCTAATCAGTTAATTCAGCTACAGGTACTGTAGTTATATCATGCAAGGTTCTTGGTGGCTGGGTGGGTGCTTGGTGATGTGTATGATTCCTGCCATCCAGGAATCTGTAGACCAATATGAAGTGTGTTTCACTTGGTTCAGCTTCATTGACATTCTGACACCTCAGAGAAAAGGCTATTTCTCCAAAACTGGTCCTTGGAAATTTGTAATGCAGAATCAGAGAAATATGCAAAGAAATATGGAACCTGAGGGGCTAGATGAGGAAGGGAGGACAAAGAAAGAGGCTAAACAAGAGTGGGGGCAGGAAGGAGAGAGAAAACAGTCACATCTCAGAGAACCAGTGTGGGGAGGAGTTATGATGAAGGAGGATTGATAATGAGAGCATGTGGAAAATAGAAAAATAAGAACTGAGGAGGACAGAAAAGGAGTGTGTGGCAAGATGGATTTCCCATAGATTGGTAGATTGGTTCTTTTCTCATGCTTTTCAAGAGATGCAGACTGGTATTTCTTTTGAAAATCATATTAGCTGCTGTGACTGCCATTCTCTGAATATGACTCTTTAGAGAGACAGAACCACATGGATCTTGAGCTCATAAGATTTTCTTAGTTCTAGTCCAGCTACCTCATCATACAGCTGAGGAAACTGCAGCCCAGAGAAGTAAAATCGCTGGCTTCAAAAATGCATGACAGTCTAGCAACAAAATTTTGACTGATTTCCCTTGCTTCTTAGTCTAGTGTAGATTCTACCACCCTGCACTAAAAATATGCTTGTTCCTAAACATATTCACACATAGACACATCTTTCCTCCCCCACAAGCCTGCCTCACTTTCTAAGTCTTATGAAGATAAAAACTTCACACCCTCTCTTTAAGTAGAAAGAAGTTAAACTCTTAAAGACAAAGTACCTCACCACAATAGACGTTCCCCAAATAAATTAGGTTCTGGGACTGGGAGCCAGCAACCATGCCTCATGTCAATAGATTAAAGGCAGTATCTTAGCTTTTGCAGGCATGTTGTGAAGTTAAAAGAAGGAAAGGATAGGACAGTTATTTGGATGTTTAAAAGGTCCTTGTGAATGAGTAGGTCTCACATTCCATCCAACAGATGGCAGTAGCAACATATTATTTTTTAAATAAGCACCTAGAAGTCCAAAGTTCAAAAATAAAGAACCAGTAAAATGAAATGTGGAATCTTTCTGTTCTCATCAAAATCAGGTTACCCATCCATTTTCTTGAAGCAACATGGCATTTAAAACAAACAAACAAAAATACCTACTTACTACTAGATAAAATCAACAACCCACTAATAATATGTTACTAATTATAAATTATAACTAACAGTTGCTTTTGAGTTTTGTTTTTATTAGAAGGATTATAGAACATTCTTCTTGTCTGTTGAATTTAACAGACTTAAGTGAGTGGTTAAATGTAGTTTCTGTTTTCCAGACGCCAGCTTACTTGAAGGAAAAATAAAAAGAAACACTTGGTTGCTAACAATTGTTTAATCACCACCTAATTTTTGGAATTTATTACATTTGTGAACATTACTCCACTTCTAGTTTTCCCACTGAGAAAGCATTTATATTGGAAAGCAGTGGCTCTTTCTATTCATTTGGGATTACAGTTTATTATTTAAGTTATAGAAAAGCCAAGTAGATAATGCAATTTATTGCAATTGCAACTGTATTCTGATATAGAATACCTACTAAAATAAATTTTGTGTGTGTGGTACTGCATACAAATACATTTCTGGAACTCTCTTTCTCATTCAATTTTCATTTCTCCTTTTTTTTCTTTCCATGATATCCTATATATCTAATATCATCATGTAGAGGACAAAAGGCTACCTACACCTGTCTCCCAGCAAGGAGATATTGCTTTGCATAAACAAACTGTATTCCTGGGTGGGTAACTCAGGGGCACTCACCAGAACCTCCTGGATGTTTTAAATTTTTGAGGGAAACACAACTACATCTGTAGGAAACCTGGAGAATGGCTAGCTCAAGGTAAGTTAACTTTGGCACTAGATCATATTCTCTTCCATGATGTCACATCTTTGCATTGATTTTGGTTTGTTGTTGTGATAGTTTTGGAAGAAAAGTAGCATGTCCGATCTAATTTTAATGTTTTAGATGCTGTTAGTACCCAACAGGTGCATCCACATACTATTCATAAGAAATTATAGTTAAGAATAAAATTAAAATATTTTTTCTTTCAATTTGTACATATTATTCTTCAGCTACTAGGTTGTTAGGACATAAATACTTACTAAGGTGTTTGAAACTATTTCATAAATAGAAATATTAAGTATTTCTTTTGGCTTAGGGAAAATCACTGGGACATTAAGGGTACAATTAATTGTGAACTGAGAACCTTTGAGAATCTCTAGAACAAACAGAGGCGAATTGGTTTATTTCCCTCAAAAAATTTAAAAATATATCTCAAAGTATGAATCATGAATTTAAAGAATTGATTTAAAAAAATCATAGGAAGGGGGTAGTTAAGATGGCGGAGGAGTAGGGGACCCCTTTTACAGCTGGTCCCTGAGTCGAGCTGGATAGGTACCAGACCAGCCTGAACATCCACGGAATCAGCCTGAGACGCAGGAAGATACATCTGGATCTCTACAAATGAACATATCCAGTGCTGAGTATTGAGGTACAAAGCAGGGAGCCGTGAAACCGCGCACAGATATCGGAAGATAAATGGAAGGGGGAGGGAGCCGCCACTTTAGGGCGCCGCGAAGCGGTAGCCACCTGCACGGGGGAGCCTGCGGACTCGTGGACGGCACCTGCGATACAGCAGACTGAGAACGTGAGCCGGGAGCGTGCACTACCAGACTTCTCACGGAACTCCGGAACTCCGGTGTGCTCACTGGAAGCAGACTGAGACCGGGAGCTCCAGGAGCGCGTGGGGTGGCTGGCGGCTGGCGGTGTTAGAAACACAAAGGACAGAGACGCGCCAGCCCTGGAAGTGAGGGCTGGGACGTCGGTGTGGGGCGCACATCCCGGGACGCTGCAGGGTTGAGCAGCACCAACAGTAATAGAGTTAAAGTGGCCAGAACATCAGTGGAGAATGGTCCGTGATCCCTCTGTTCTGAGACAGAGGCTGAGATTCAGCCGCTGCTGCTCTGACTCTCAGAAGAGGCACAGCAAGCCGCCAGGGAAAGCTGCCAGAGAAAAAAAGCCTGGAAACACCAGCTCACAGCGTGCCCATCCCCATCCCCCTTCGCAGGGGACACGGAGACTACCCAAACAGGGTTGCCTCAGTATCAGCGAGGCAGGCCCCTCCCCCAGAAGGCAGGCTGAAAAATCAAGAAGCCCACAATCCAGGGCGCCTGGGTGGCGCAGTCATTAAGCATCTGTCTTCGGCTCAGGGCATGATCCCGGCGTTCCGGAAAGGAGTCCCTCACTGGGCTCCTCCGCTGGGAGCCTGCTTCTTCCTCTCCCACTCACCTGCTTGTGTTCCATCTCTCCCTGGTTGTCTCTCTGCCACATAAATAAATAAAATCTTTAAAGAAGAAGCCCACATCCCTAAGATCCCTATAAAACAAGGGCACACGGCCTGGGTCCCAGTCAATAATTTGGGCTCTGGACAACCCCGCAACCTCTCCTCATCAGAATGACGAGAAGGAGAAGTCCTCCCCAGCAAAGAAAAGACAATGAGTCTGTGGCCTCTGCCACAGAACTAATGGATATGGATGTAACCAAATTATCAGAAATGGAATTCAGAGTAACAATGGTCAAGATGATGTGTAGACTTGAAAAAAGTATTAACGAAAATGTTAATGAGAATATAGAATCTCTAAGGGTGGAAATGAGAGTGAATCTGGCAGAAATTAAAAATGCTATGAATCAAATGCAGTCTAAACTAGGTGCTCTGACGGCCAAGGTAAATGAGGCAGAAGAACGAATTAGTGAATTGGAAGATGGGATGGTAGAAGAGAAAGTAAAAACGGAAAGTTGACTCAAAAATATCCAATCTCAAGAATGTAGATTACGGGAGATTACTGATTCAATGAAACATTCCAATGTCAGCATCCCCGAGGGGGTGAAGAAAGAGAGAGGTCTAGAAGGGATATTTCAACAAATTGTAGCTAAGAACTTCCCTACTCTGGCAAAGGAAATAAGCATTCATGTCCAAGAGGCAGAGAGGACCCCTCCCAAGATCAATGAGAACAGACCTATACCACATTACATCATAGTGCAATTCACAAATATTAGATCCAAGGATACAGTCTTGAAAGTGGCCAGGAGGAAGAAAATCCTTACATACAGAGGGAAAAATATCAGAATAATATCAGACCTGTCTACAGAGACCTAGCAGGCCAGGGAGGGCTGGAAAGGTATTTTCAAAGCTCTAACTGAGAAGAACATGCAGCCAAGGATCCTTTATCCAGCAAGGCTGTCACTCAGAATTGATGGAGAGATAAGGACCTTCCAAGATCAGCAGAAACTGAAGGAATTTGTAACCACCAAGCTATCCCTACAAGATATATTAAGGGGGATTCTATAAAAGTAAAAAGACCCCAAGAGTGATACAGAACAGAAATTTACAATCTACAGAAACAAAGACGTCACAGGCAACATGACATCATTAAAATCATATCTCTCAATAATTACTCTCAATGTGAATGGCCTAAATGCTCCGATAAAGCACCAGAGAGTTGCAGATTGGATAAAAAGAGATTACCCATCCATTTGCTGTCTACAAGAGACTCATCTTGACCTAAAGATACATCCAGACTGAAAGTGAAAGGATGGAGAACCATTTTTCATGCAATGGACTTCAAAAGAAAGATGGGGTAGCAATTCTCATATCAGACAGATTAGATTTTAAGCTAAAGACTGTAGTTAGAGATACAGAAGGACACTATATTAATCTTAAAGGATGTATCCAACAAGTGGATATGACAATTATAAATATCTATGCCCCCAACAAGGGAGCAGTTAAATACACAAGCCAACTCTCAACCAGAATAAAGAGACATATAGATAATTATATGTTAATACTAGGGGACCTCAGCACTTCACTCTCAGCAATAGACAGATCACCTAAGCAGAAAATCAACAAAGAAACAAGACCTTTGAATGACATACTGGACCAGATGGACCTCATAGATATATACAGAACACTACACCCCAGAACAACAGAATACTCATTTTTTGAATGCACATGGAACTTTCTCCAGAATAGACCATATACTGGGTCACAAAACAGGTCTCAACTAATACTGAAAGACTGAAATTATTCCCTGCATATCCTCAGACCACAATGCTTTGAAATTGGAACTCAATCACAAGGAAAAATTTGGAAGAAACTCAAACACTTGGAGACTAAGAGCCATCCTGCTCAGGAATGACTCGATAAACCAGGAAATCAAAAAGCAATTCAAACAATTTATGGAGACCAACGAGAATTGAAAACACAACGGTCCAAAACCTGTGGGATACTGCAAAGGCAGTCCTAAGGGGGAAATACATAGCCATCCAAGCCTCACTCAAAAGAACAGAAAAATCTAAAATGATCTAAAATGCAGTTTTTATATTCTCACATCAAGAAGCTGGAGCTGGTACAGAAGAACACGCCTAACCAATGCATGAGAAGGCAGTTGATCAAGATTAGAGATCAATGAATTAGACACCAGGAGCACAGTAGAGCAGATCAACAGAACTAGAAGCTGGTTCTTTGAAAGAATAAATAAGATCGATAAGCCACCTGCCAGACTTATTCAAAAGAATAGAGAAAGGACCCAAATTAATAAAATTATGAGTGAAAGGGGAGAGATCACAACCAACACCAATGAAATAGGAAGGATCATTAGAAACTTTTATCAACAGCTTTACGCCAATAAATAAAACAACTTGGAAGAAATGGATGCCTTCTTGGAAACCTATAAACTAACAAGACTGAAACAGGAAGTAACTGATTATTTAAACAGACCGATTAATCATAAAGAGCTTGAAGTAGTGACCAAAAACCTCCCTAAAAACAAGAGTCTAGGGCCTGATGGATTCCCCAGGGAATTCTACCAAACATTCAAAGAAGAAATAATACCTATTCTGCTGAAGCTGTTTCAAAAAATAGAAACAGAAGGAAAACTACCAAACTCATTCTATGAGGCCAGTATTACCTTGATCCACAAACCAGACAAAGACCCCACTCAAAAAGGAGAATTACAGACCGATATCCCTGATGAATATGGATACCAAAATTCTCAACAAGATCCTAGCTAATAGGATCCAACAGTACATTAAAAGGATTATCTATCACGACCAAGTGGGATTCATCCCTGGGATGCAAGGGTGGTTCAGCATTCACTAATCGATCAGTGTGATAGATCATATCAACAAGAATAGAATCAAGAACCATATGACACTCTCAACTGATGCAGAAAAAGCATTTGACAAAATACAGCATCTTTTCCTGATTAAAACCCTTCAGAGTGTAGGGATAAAGGGTACATTCCTCAATTTCATAAAAACCATCTATGAAAAGCCTACAGTGAATATCATTCCCAATGGGGAAGAGCTGAAAGCCTTTCCCTTATGATCAGGAACACGACAAGGATGCCCACTCTCACCATTATTATTCAACATAGTACTAGAAGTCCTTGCAACAACAATCAGACAACAAAAAGAGATAAAAGGTATCCAAATGGGCAAAGAAGAAGTCAAACTGTCTCACTTTGCAGATGACATGGTAATCTACATGGAAAACCCAAAAGACTCCACCCCCAAACTACTAGAACTTATAGAACAATTGAGTAATGTGGCGGGTTACAAAATCAATGCTCAGAAATCAGCTGAATTTCTATACACGAACAATGAGACTGAAGAAAGAGAAATTAGGGAATCCATCCTATTTATAATAGCACCAAAAATCATACGTTATCTCGAATTAACTTAACCAGAGATGTAAAAGATCTATATTCTAAAAACTACCAATCACTCTTGAAAGACTTTGAGGAAGACACAAAAAGATGGAAAAATATTCCATGCTCATGGATCGGAAGAAATAACATAGTTAAAATGTCCATGCTACCCAGAGCAATCTACAGTTTCAATGCCATCCTGATAAAAATAGCAATGACATTTTTCAAAGAACTGGAACAAACAACCCTTAAATTTGTGTGGAACCAGAAAAAATTTTGAACCACCAAGGAAGTGTTGAAAAGGAAAAACAAGGCTGGGGGCATCACGTTGCCAGATGTCAAGCTATACTACAAAGCTGTGATCACCAACACAGCATGGTACTGGCACAAAAACAGACACATAGACCAACGGAACAGAATAGAGAACCCAGAAATGGACCCTCGGCTCTTTGGGCAACTAATCTGTGACAAAGCAGGAAAAAACATCCAGTGGAAAAAAGACAGTCTCTTCAATAAATGGTGCTGGGAAAATTGGACAGCTACATGCAAAAGAATGAAACTTGACCACTCTCTCACACCATACACAAAAATAAACTCCATATGAATGAAAGACCTCGGTGTGAAACAGGAATCCATCAAAATATAGAGAACACAGGCTGGAACCTCTTTGACATCAACCACAGCAACTTTTTTTCATGACACATCTCCAAAGGCAAGAGAAACAAAAGAAAACATGAACTTGTGGGGCTTCATCAAGATAAAAAGCTTCTGCACAGCCAAGGAAACAGTCAACAAAACTAAGAGGCAGCCCACGGAATGGGAGAAGATATTTGCAAATGACACTACAGATAAAAGCCTAGTATCCAAGATCTGCAAAGAACTTCTCAAACTCAATACATGGGAAACAAATCATCAAATCAAAAAAATGGGTAGAATATATGAACAGACACTCTTCCAATGAAGACATATAAATGGCTAATAGACACATGAAAAAATGTTCAAAGTCATTAGCCATCATGGAAATTCAAATAAAAACCACATTGAGATACCACCTTACGCCAGTTAGAATGGCAAAAATTGACAAGGCAGGAAACAAGAAATGTTGGAGACGATGTAGAGTAAGGGGATCCCTTCTACATTGTTGGTGGGAATGCAAGTTGGTACAGCCACTCTGTAAAATAGTGTGGAGGTCCCTTAAAAGGTTAAAAATTGCGCTATCCTATGATCCAGCAATTGCACTACTGGGTATTTACCCCAAATATACAGACGTAGTGAAGACAATTATCACATGGTTTCACTCATTTACAGAACATAAGAAGTAGGAAGATCGGTAGGAGAAGGTAGGGAAGAATGAAGCAGGGGGGTAAACAGAAGGGGGAATGAACCATGAGAGACTGTGCGCTCTGGGAAACAAACTGAGGACTTCAGAGGAGAGGGGCGTGGGGGATTGTGATAGGCCTGTGATGTGTATTAAGGAGGGCACATATTGCATGGTGCTCTGGGTGTTATATGCAAATAACGAATCACTGAACATTACATCAAAAACTAAGGATAAACTCTATGGTGACTAACAAAACAAAATAAAAATTATTATAAAAAAAAAAGTCTCATGGTTTGCTTCCCTCTCTTTTTTTTTCTTCCCGTATGTTCATGTTTTGTTTCCTAAATTCCACATATGAAAGTAATCATATGGTATTTGTCTTTCTCTGACTGATTTAATTCTTGTAGCATAATACACCTTAACTCCACCGACGTCATTCTATCCATTATTGAAAACAGAGCCTGTGAAAGAAATCTCCAACTGTAGTTAAATTGTCTATTTCTTTTTCTATTCTGTACGTTTTGCTTCATGCATTTTCAGGTTTTGCTATTGTGGTTTGTAACATATTTGCATACATAATTATTATTGTTTTCTTCTTGACAGATTGCCACTGTTGGATAAAATATATTTGTCTGTAGTAACAAGTTTTGTTTTAAAGTCTATTTTGTCTAATGCTGTTATATACAGCCCAGTTGTATTTTGATTACTGCTTGCATTGTCTTTTTCTATCTTTTTATTTCCAATATGTTAGGCTTTTTTAAATCTAAAGTGTATCTCTTGTAAACAAGGTAGAGTTAGACTATGTTTCATGTTTCTTCTACCAAATTCCGTCTTTTGCTTGGGGAGCATTTCATTCATTTACATGTAATATAATTACAAATAGGTAAGGTTTATGCTTGTCACTTTGCTATTTGTTTGCTATGTTTTTTTTCCTGTACTCTTTCATTACTACTTTCTTTTATATTAATGTATATTTTCTACAATACAATTTTAATTTCTTGTCATTTCTTTCACTGTGTATTTTTCGGTTATTTCTGAGTGATTAATAACCCGATAACTTAAAACACTCTCATTCAAATTAATACCAATGTAATTTAAAGAGTATGTCAAAGAATGCTCTGCTTTTGCTCTATTTTCCCTTCCTTTGTGCATTATTATCATAAAAATTATATATTTACACTATAAACTCATCAACACAATTTTACAAGTATTGCTTTATGGAGTTGCCTTTTAAATCAGAGAGGAGAGGTATGTTACAAACTTATGTGGATTCAAATTATTATCAGGTGTCCCTTAATTTTAGCCTGAAAGACTTCCTTTATTGTTTCTTGTAGGGCAGATCTGTTAACAATGAATTCTCAGTTTTTATTTATCTAAGGATGCCTTAATTTCTCCTTCATTTTAAATGGATAGTTTTGCTGTATATAGAATTCTGGATTGGTACTATTTTTCTTTCTCTACTTTGAATATGCCATTTCACTGCCTTCTCATCTCCATAGTTCCTTGTGGAAAATCAGTTATTAATCTTATTGAGGATGATTTGTAACCGGTGAATCATTTTCTTCTGTCTCCTTTTGTCTTTCAAGAGTTTAAATATAATATGTATAGGTGTTGTGTATGTGCTGTCCTTCAATGTTCGGGCAGTTTACAATTTTTTTCTTAGCCTTCACTAAAGGCCTAAACGTCTTTCCTGATTGTGTACACAGCACATGTGTGCACTAGATTCCCAAGAACAGACTTTTTTCAAGACTCCTATGACATCTTCATCTTTTTTTTTTTGCATTTTATTTTATTTTATTTATTATTTTTTTTTAATGATTTTTTATTATATTATGTTAGTCACCATACAGTACATCCCCGGTTTCCGATGTAAGGCTCGATGATTCATTAGTTGTGTATAACACCCAGTGCACCATGCAATACGTGCCCTCCTTACTACCCATCACTGGTCTATCCCATTCCCCCACCCCCCTCCCCTCTGAAGTCCTCAGTTTGTTTCTCATAGTCCATAGTCTCTCATGTTTCATTCCCCCTTCTGATTACCCCCCCTTTCTTTATCCCTTTCTTCCCCTACCGATCATCCTAGTTCTTATGTTCCATAGATGAGAGAAATCATATGATAGTTGTCTTTCTCTGCTTGACTTATTTCACTTAGCATTATCTCCTCCAGTGCTGTCCATGTTGTAGCAAATGTTGAGAACTTGTTCTTTCTGATAGCTGAGTAATATTCCATTGTATATATGGACCACAACTTCTTAATCCAGTCATCTGTTGAAGGGCATCTCGGCTCCTTCCACAATTTAGCTATTGTGGACATTGCTGCTATGAACATTGGGGTGCATATGGCCCTTCTCTTCACTACGTCTGTATCTTTGGGGTAAATACCCAGTAGTGCAATGGCTGGATCATAGGGTAGCTCAATTTTTAACTTTTTAAGGGACCTCCACACTGTTTTCCAGAGTGGCTGTACCAACTTGCATTCCCACCAACAATGTAGGAGGGATCCCCTTTCTCCACATCCTCTCCAACAATTGTTGTTTCTTGCCTTGTCTATTTTTGCCATTCTAACTGGCGTAAGGTGGTATCTCAGTG
Organism: Ursus arctos; assembly: GCF_023065955.2. Taxonomy (NCBI): domain Eukaryota; kingdom Metazoa; phylum Chordata; class Mammalia; order Carnivora; family Ursidae; genus Ursus; species Ursus arctos. The sequence goes on from NW_026622963.1 coordinate 16,051,627, forward strand.
TGGTTTTGATTTGAATTTCCTTGATGGCTAATGATTTTGAACATTTTTTCATGTGTCTGTTAGCCATTTGTATGTCTTCATTGGAAAAGTGTCTGTTCATATCTTCTGCCCATTTTTTGATTTGTTTATTTGTTTCTCGTGTATTGAGTTTGAAAAGTTCTTTGTAGATCTTGGATACCAGTCCTTTATCTGAAGTGTCATTTGCAAATATATTCTCCCATTCCGTGGGCTGCCTCTTAGTTTTTCTGACTGTTTCCTTGGATGTGCAGAAACTTTTAATCTTGATGAAGTCCCATAAATTCATTTTATCTTTTGTTTCTCTTGCCTTTGGGGATGTGTCATGAAAAAGGTTGCTTTGGCCAATGTCGTAGAGGTTGTTGCCTATGTTCTCCTCTAGAATTTTGATGGATTCCTGTCTCACATCGAGGTCTTTCATCCATTTGGAGTTTATTTTTGTGTATGGTGTGAGATAGTGGTCAAGTTTCATTCTCTTGCATGTAGCTGTCCAATTTTCCCAGCACCATTTATTGAAGAGACTGTCTTTTTCCCACCGGATGTTTTTTCCTGCTTTATCAAATATTAGTTGCCCAAAGAGCCGAGGGTCCATTTCTGGGCTCTCTATTCTGTTCCATTGGTCTATGTGTCTGTTTTTGTGCCAGTACCATGCTGTCTTTGTGATCACAGCTTTGTAGTACAGCTCGAAATCCGGCATCGTGATGCCCCCAGCTTTGTTTTTCCTTTTCAACAGTTCCTTGGAGATTCGGGGCCTTTTCTGTTTCCATACAAATTTAAGGACTGTTTGTTCCAGTTCTTTGAAAAATGTCCTTGGTATTTTGATCGGGATAGCATTGAAAGTGTAGATTGCTCTGGGTAGCATGGACATTTTAACTATGTTAATTCTTCCGATCCATGAGCATGGAATATCTTTCCATCTTTTTATGTCTTCCTCAATGTCTTTTAAGAGTGATTTATAGTTTCTAGAATAAAGGTCCTTTACGTCTCTGGTTAAGTTAATTCCAAGGTAACGTATGGTTTTTGGTGCTATTGTAAATGGGATGGATTCCCTAATTTCTCTTTCTTCGGTCTCGTTATTCGTGTATAGAAATGCAACTGATTTCTGAGCATTTATTTTGTATCCTGCCACGTTACTGAATTGCTCTATAACTTCTAATAGTTTGGGAGTGGCTTCTTTTGGGTTTTCCATATAGAGTATCATGTCATCTGCAAAGAGAGGCAGTTTGACTTCTTCTTTGCCGATTTGAATACCTTTGATCCCTTTTTGTCGTCTGATTGCTGTTGCAAGGACTTCTAGTACTATGTTGAATAATAGTGGCGAGAGTGGGCATCCTTGTCGAGTTCCTGATCTTAAGGGAAAGGCTTCCAGCTTTTCCCCATTGAGAATAATATTTGCAGTAGGCTTTTCATAGATGGCTTTTATGAGACTGAGAAATGTACCTTCTATTCCTACACTCTGAAGGGTTTTAATCAGGAAAGGATGCTGTATTTTGTCAAATGCTTTTTCGGCATCGATTGAGAGGATCATATGGTTCCTGAGTCTTTTCTTGTTGATATGATGTATCACGCTGATTGATTTGCGAATATTGAACCACGCTTGCATCCCAGGTATGAATCCCACTTGATCGTGATGGATAATCCTTTTAATGTACTGTTGGATTCTATTAGCAAGTATCTTGTTGAGGATTTTGGCGTCCATATTCATTAGGGAAATCGGTCTGTAATTCTCCTTTTTGAGGGGGTCTTTGCCTGGTTTGGGGATCAAGGTAATATTGGCCTCATAGAATGAGTTTGGTAGCTTTCCTTCTGTTTCTATTTTTTGAAATAGCTTTAGGAGAATAGGTATTATTTCTTCTTTGAATGTTTGGTAGAATTCCCCAGGAAAACCGTCCGGGCCTGGAGTTTTGTTATTTGGAAGGTTGTTTATCACTGACTCAATTTCTTCATAATTAATTGGCCTGTTTAAGGAATCAATTTCTTCCGGTTTCAATCTTGGTAGTTTATAGGTTTCCAGGAAGGATTCCATCTCTTCCAGATTGCTTAGTTTATTGGCATATAGCTGTTGATAAAAATTTCTAATAATCCTTCCAATTTCAATGGTGCTCGTCGTGACCTCTCCTTTTTCATTCATAATTTTAATAATCTGGGTCCTTTCTCTTTTCTTTTGGATAAGTCTTGCCAGTGGTCTGTCAATTTTATTGATTCTCTCAAAGAACCAGCTTCTAGTCCTGTTGATCTGCTCTACTGTACTTCTGGTTTCTGCTTGATTGATTTCAGCTAAATTTTGGTCAACTGCTTCCTCGTGCGTGGATTAGGCCTGTCCCTCTGTTGCTGTTCCAGCTTCTTGAGGTGAGAATATAAAAACTGCATTTTAGATTTTTCTATTCTTTTGAGTGAGGCTTGGATGGCTATGTATTTCCCCCTTAGGACTGCCTTTGCAGTATCCCATAGGTTTTGGACTGTTGTATTTTCATTCTCATTGGTCTCCATAAATTGTTTAATTTGATTTTTGATTTCCTGGTTTATCGAGTCATTCCTGAGCAGGATGGTTCTTAGTCTCCAAGTGTTTGAGTTTCTTCCAAATTTTTCCTTGTGGTTGAGTTCCAATTTCAGAGCGTTGTGGTCTGAGAATATGCAGGGGATAATTTCAATCTTTTGGTATCAGTTGAGACCTGTTTTGTGTCCCAGAACATGGTCTATTCTTGAGAATGTTCCATGGGCATTAGAATAGAATGAGTATTCTTTGGTTCTGGGGTGTAGTGTTCTATATATATCTATGAGGTCCAACTCGTCGAGTATGGCATTCAAAGCCTTTGATTCTTCGCTTAGTTTTTGCCAGGGTGTTCTGTCTATTTCTGATAGTGGAGTGTTGAGGTCCCCTACTATTAATGTATTTTTATTTATATGTCTCTTTATTCTGGTTAAGAGTTGGCTTGTGTATCTTGCTGCTCCCCTGTTGGGGGCATATATATTTATAATTGTCATATCCACTTGTTGAATACTTCCCTTAAGAATAATATAGTGCCCTTCTGCATCTCTAACTATAGTCTGTAGTTTAAAATCCAATTTATCTGATATGAGAATTGCTACCCCAGCTTTCTTTTGAGGTCCATTTGCGTGAAAGATGGTACTCCATCCCCTTACTCTCAGTCTGAATGCATCTTTGGGTTTGAAATGAGTCTCTTGTAGACAGCAAATGGATGGGTCATTTCTTTTTATCCAATCTGCAACCCTGTGGCGTTTATGGGATGGTTCAAACCATTTACATTAAGACTGATTACTGAGAGATATGATTTTAATGTTGCCATGTTGCCAGTAAAGTCTTTGTTTGTATTGGCTGTGACTTTCTGTTCTGTATCACTCTTGGGGCCTTTTTACTTTTATAGAACCCCCCGTAATATCTCCTGTAGGGCTGGTTTCGTGGTTACAAAATTGGTTAGTGACTGGCGATTCTGAAATGTCTTTATTTCTCCATCAATTCTGAATGACAGCCTTGCTGGATAAAGGATCCTTGGCTGCATGTTTTTCTCTGAAAGAGCTTTAAATATGCTCCCCCAACCCTTTCTCTCATTCCAGGTCTGTGTAGACAGGTCTGACGTAATTCTGATGCTTTTGCCTTGGTACGTGAGAAATTTCTTTGCCCTGGCCGCTTTCAATACTGTATCCTTGCATCTAATATTTGCGAATTTCACTATGACGTGACGTGGCGTAGATGTGTCATGGTTGAGCTTGGGAGGGGTCCTCTCTGCCTCTTGGATACGAATGTTTGTTTCCCTTGCTAGATTAGGGAAGTTTTCAGCTACAATTTGTTCAAATATCTCTTCTAGACCTCTGTTTTTCTCCACCCCCTCGGGGATGCCGATGATTCTAACATTGGATCGTTTCATTGAGTCAGTAATCTCCTGTAACCTACATTCGTGGGCGTGGATTTTTTTAAGACCATCTTCTATTTTCATTTTTTCTTCTATTAACCCATCCTCCAATTCACTAACCCGTTCCTCTGCTTCTGCGACCCTGGCCGTCAGAGCCTCTAGTTTTGCCTGCATTTGGCTCATAGAATTTTTAATTTCTGTCAGGTTCGCTCTCATTTCTGTCCTTAGGGATTCTATATTCTCAGTAACCTTTTCGTTAATAGTTTTTTCAATTCTACTCATCATTTTGACCATCGTTACTCTGAATTCCATTTCTGATAATTTGGTTACATCCATATCCATTATTTCTGTGGCAGAGGCCACAGAATCACTGTCTTTTCTTTGCTGGCGGGGGCTTCTCCTTCTTGTCATTCTGATGAAGAGAGGTTGCGGGGTTTCCAGAGCCCAAATTCTTGACTGGGTCCCAGGCCGTGCCCCTTGTTTTATAGGGATCTTAGGGATGTGGGCTTCTTCTTTAAAGATTTTATTTATTTATTTATGTGGCAGCCAACCAGCGAGAGAGGGAACAGAAGCAGGGCAGTGGGAGAGGAAGAAGCAGGCTCCCAGCGGAGGAGCCCGATGAGGGACTCCTTTCCGGAATGCCGGGATCACGCCCTAAGCCGAAGACAGGCGCTCAATTTCTGCGCCACCCAGGCGCCTCGGGTTGTGGGCTTCTTGATTTTTCAGCCTGCCTTCTGTGTTCTGGGGGAGGGGCCTGCCGCGCCGATACTCAGGCAGCCATGTTTGGGTAGAGTCTCAGCGTCCCCTGCGAGGGGGGATGGGGATGGGCACTCCCTGAGCCGGTATTTCCAGGCTTTTGTTCTCTGGCGGCTTTCCCTGGCGGTTTGCTGTGCCTCTTCTGAGAGTCAGAGCAGCAGCGGCCAAATTTCAGCCTCTGTCACAGAACAGAGGGATTGCGGCCCGTTCTCTACTAATGTTCTGGCCACTTTAACTCTGTTTCTGTTGGTGCTGCTCAACCCTGCAGTGTCCGGGATGTGCGCCCCACACCCGGCGTCCCAGCCCTCACTTCCAGGGCCGGCGCGTCTCTGTCCTTTGTGTTTCTAATGCCGCCAGCCGCCAGCCGCCAGCCGCCCCGCGCGCACACGCGCTCCCGGATCTCCCGGTCTCAGTCTGGATCCAGTGAGCGCACCAGGATTCCGGTGTTCCGCGAGATGCCTGGTGGCGCGCGCACCCGGCTCACGGTCTCAGTCTGCTGTTTTGCGGGTGCCCTCCGCGAGCCCCGCCCGCTCTCCCGTGCAAGTGGCTACCACTTCCCGGCGCCCGAACACGGCGGCTCCCTCCCCCTTCCGTTTATCTTCCGATATCTGTGCACAGTTTCATGGCTCCCCGCTTCATACCTCAATACTCAGCGCTGGAGATGTTCATTTGTAGAGATCCAGATGCGTCTTCCTGCGTCTCAGGCTGGTTCCGTGGTTGTTTAGGCTGGTCTGGTACCTATCCAGCTCGACTCGGAGGACCGGCTGAAAACGGTGTCTCCTACTCCTCCGCCATCTTAACTCCGCCCACCGACATCTTCATCTTTCTGACCTTGATCTTCCTTCTAAGTTTTGACTAGGCTCTTTCTTTCTTTCTTTTTCTTTTTTTTGGTCCCAACTTGTATCACAGTGTTGGGCAGTTGCAATGTTAAATAACTGTTGCTGTTGATTTTTAACAAGTGCCTTATGAAGCACAGCTTCAAGTCCAGTTAAAAAAACAATAAAATCCTGAAAAGTTAGACTTTTTCAGGAAACTGTGAGACAGATCAAATAGTGAGAGCACACTGAGGTTGAGACTTTTTTAAAATTTTACTTATTTATTTATTTATTTATTTATTTGAGAGATAGAGCCAGAGAGCACAAGTACGGGGAATGGCAGAAGGAGAGAGGGAAGCAGGCTCCCTGCTGAGCAGGGAGCTTGATGTGGGGCTCAATCCCAGGACCCTAGGATCATGACCTGAGCCAAAGTCAAACACTTAACCAACTGAACCACCCAGGAGCCCAAGATGAGACCTTTTAAGGAGCTCCAAACTTGGTCTTCCTCCTCCAGTGGCCACAAGACTACTGGTTTTGAAAGCTACTGTGGTTCTAAGGCTACTGCTTTTCAAACTTACTATCCAGCTGCATGGAGGAAATAGGTGCAGATCAAATTATCATCCCACAAACCCTGTTGTTCTTACCCATTTTCATCAGTCTTTCCTGAATAATCCCTCATTAGATTAATGAGAGACTTCAGTTAATTTCAAGAGTTCTTTTATCTTTATTTATTTATATACTTATTCATTTTTTAAAAATTTAAATTCAATTTACTTAATAGCATATTATTATATATAATATAGTATATATAGTATATTATTAGTTTCAGGAATGGAATTTAGTGATTTTTCAGTTACATATAACACCCAATGCTCATTAAATCAAGTGCCTTTCTTAATGCACATCACCCAATTATCCCATATTCCCACCCCTCCCCTTCAACAACCCTCAGTTTGTTCTCTATAGTTCGTAGTCTCTTATGATTTGCCTCCCTCTCTGCTTTTATCTTATTTTATTTTTCCTTCCCTTTCCATATATTCATGTTTGTTTTTCTTATACTCCACTTATGAGTGAAATGATATTTCACTCTCTGGCTGACTTATTTAGCTTAGCACAAAACCCTCTAGTTCCATCTATGTCATTACGAACAGCAAGATTTCATTCTTGTTGATGGCTGAGTAATATTCCAGTGTGTGTGTGTGTGTGTGTGTGTGTGTGTGTGTGTGTATCCCACATTTCCTTTATCCATTCATCTGTCAATGGACATCTGGGCTCCTTCCATATTTTGACTATTGTGGACATTGCTTCTATAAACATTAGGGTACACATGCTCCTTTGAATGACTATTTTTGTGTCCCCTGGATAAATACCTGGTAGTGCAATTGCTGGGGCGTAAGGTAGTTCTATTTTAAAATTTTCAGAAATCTCCATACTGTTTTCCAGAGTAGATGCACCAGCTTGCATTCCTATCAACAGTATAAGAGGGTTCCCCTTTCTCTGCATCCTTGCCAACATCTTTTATTTCCCATGCTGTTATTTTTAGCCATTCTGACCAGTGTGAGATAGGATCTCATTGTCGTTTTGATTTGTATTTCTCCGATGATGAGTGATGTTAAGCATTTTTCATGTGTCTGTTAGCCATTTGTGTGCCTTCTTTGGAAAAATATCTGCTCATGTCTTCTGCCCTTTCCTTGACTGGAGTTTTTGTTTTTCAAGTGTTGAGTTTAATAAGTTCTTAATAGATTTTAGATACTAGCCCTTTATCCAATATGTCATTTGTGAATATCTTTTCCCATTTGATTGATTGCTTTTTGTTTTGTACATTGTTTGCTGTGCAGAAGTGTTTTATCTTGATGAAGTACCAGTGGTTCACTTTGCTTTTGTTTCCATTGCCTCTGGATTTGTGTCTAGCAAGAAGTTGCTGTGGCCAAGGTCGAAGAGGTTGACAAGATTCCTGCCTATGTTCTCCTCCAGGATTTTGATGGATTCCTGTCTCACATTTAGGTCTTCTATCCATTTTGAGTTTATTTTTGTGTATGGTGTAAGAAACAGGTCCAGTTTTGGGCATCCAGGTGGCTCAGTCAGTTAAGAATCTGCCTTTGTCTCAGGTCATGATCCCAGAGTACTGGGATCAAACCCCACATCAGGCTTCCTGCTCTATAAGGAGTCTGCTTCTCCCTCTGTCCCTGTCCCCCGTTTGTGCATGTGTGCTCTCTCTCAAATAAATAAATAAAAATCTTAAAAAAGAAAAAGAAAGTAGTCCAGTTTTGTTCTTCTGCATGTGGCTGTCCAATTTTCCCAACACCATTTGTTGAAGAGACTGTCTTTTTTCCATTGGATATTCTTTCCTGATCTGTTGAAGATTAGTTGACAAAAGAGTTGAGGGTCCATTTCTGGGTTCTCTGTTCTATTCCATTGTTTGTTTTTGTGCCAATACCATACTGTCTGGATGATTATGCCTTGGTAATACAGCTTGAAATCCAGAATTGTGATGCCTCCAGCTTTGGTTTTCTTTTTCAACATTCCCCTGGATATTCAGGGTCTTTTCTGGTTCCTTACATATTTTAGAATTGTTTGTTCCAGCTCTGTGAAAAATGCTGATGTATTTTGATGTGGATTGCATTGAATGTGTAGATTAATCTGGGTAACTTAGACATTTTAAAAATATTTGTTCTTTCAATCCATGAGTATGGAATGTTTCTCCATTTCTTATCTTCCTCGATTTCTTTCATAAGTGTTCTATAGTTCTATAGTTTTCACAATACAGATCATTTAAGTCTTTTCGATCTTTCCTAGGTATCTTATGGTTTTTGATGCAGTTGTAAATGGGATTGATTCCTTGATTTCTTTTTTTTTTTAAGATTTTATTTATTTATTTGACAGAGATAGAGACAGCCAGTGAGAGAGGGAACACAAGCAGGGGGAGTGGGAGAGGAAGAAGCAGGCTCATAGCGGAGGAGCCTGATGTGGGGCTCAATCCCAGAATGCCGGGATCACGCTCTGAGCCAAAGGCAGACGCTTAACTGCTGTGCCACCCAGGCGCCCCCTGATTCCTTGATTTCTCTTTCTGTTTCTTCTTTGTTAGTGTTTAGAAATGCAAAAGACTTCTGTGTGTTGATTTTATATCCTGTGACTTTGCTGAATTCCTGTATCAATTCTAGCAATTTTTTTGGTTGAGTCTTTTGGGTTTTCTAAATAGAGTATTATGTTGTCCGCAAACTGTGAAAGTTTGACTTCTTCTTTACCAATTTGGATGTCTTTTATTTCTTTCTGTTGTCTGATTGCTGAGGCTAGAACTTTCAGTATTATGTTGAACAACAGGTGAGAGGGACATACTTGTTCTGTTCCTGATCTTAGGGGAAAAGCTCTCAGTTTTTCCCCTTTAAGGATGATATTAGCTGTGGGTCTTTCATACATGGCCTTTATGATGTTAAGGTATATTCCCTCTATCTCTATATGTGGAGAGTTTTTATCAAGAAAGGATGTTGTGTTTTATCAAATTGTTTTTGCATCTATTGAGATGATCATATGTTCTCATTCTTTCTTTTATTAATGTGGTGTACCACATTGATTGATTTGTGGATGTTGAACCACCCCTACAGCCTAGGAATAAATCCCACTTAGTCATGGAGAGTAATCTTTTTAATGTACTGTAGGATCCTATAGCTAGTATGTTGGTGAGAATTTTTGCACCCATGTTCATCAGGGATATTGGTCTGTAATTCTCCCTTTTAGTGAGGTCTTTGTCTGGTTTTGGGATCAAGGTGATGCTTAACTCATAGTATAAGTTTGGAAGTTTTTCTTCCATGTCCATTTTTTGGAACAATTTCAGAAAAATAGGCATTAATTCTTCTTTAAACCTTTGTTAGAATTTCCCTGGGAAGCAATCCTTCCCTGGACTCTTGTTTGTTGGGAGATTTTTGATTATTGCTTCAATTTATTTGTTGATTATCGGTCTGCTCAGGTTTTCTTTCTTCCTGTTTTTTCAGTTTTGGTACTTTGTATGTTTCTAGGAATATATCCATTTCCTCCAGGTTGCCTAATTTGTTGGCATATAATTTCTCAAAATATGTTCTCGAAATTAGTTGCATTTCCTTGGTGTTGGTAGGGATTTCTCCTCTTTCATTCATGATTTTATTAATTTGGGTCCTTTCTCTTTTCTTTTGATAAGTCTAGCTAGGAGTTTATTTATCTTATTAATTCTTTCAAGGAACCAGCTTCTAGGTTTGTTTATCTGTTCTACTGTTCTTTTGATTTCGAAATCATTGATTTCTGCTCTAATCTTTATTATTTCTCTTCTGATTGGTTTAGGCTTCATTTGCTTCTCTTTCTCCAGCTCCTTTAGGTATAAGGTTAGCTTGTGTATTCGAGAATTTTCTAATTTTCAGAAAGACTTGTGCTGCTATGAACTTCCCTCTTAGGACTACGTTAGCTATATCCCAAAGGCTTTGAATCATTGTGTTTTCATTTTCATTTCTTTCCATGAATTTTTTTATAATAATTTTTTTATTATGTTAGTCACCATACAGTACATCCCTGGTTTTTGATGTAAAGTTCGATGATTCATTAGTTGCATATAACATCCAGTGCAACATGCAATACGTGCCCTCCTTAATACCCATCACCAGCCTATCCCATTCCCCACCCCCTCCCCTCTGAAGCCCTCAGTTTGTTTCTCAGAGTCCATAGTCTCTCATGCTCCATTCCCCCTTCTGATTGCCCCCCTTTCTTATCCCTTTCTTCTCCTACCCATCTTCCTAGTTCTTATGTTCCACAGATGAGAGAAACCATATGATAATTGTCTTTCTCTGCTTGACTTATCTCACTTAGCATTATCTCCTCCAGCGCCATCTGTGTTGCAGCAAATGTTGAGAAATCGTTCTTTTTGATAGCCGAGTAATATTCCATTGTATATATGGACCACATCTTCTTAATCCAGTCATCTGTTGGAGGGCATCTTGGCTCCTTCCACAATTCAGCTATTGTGGACAATGCTGCTATGAACATTGGGGTGCATATGGCCCTTCTCTTCACTATGTCTGTATCTTTGGGGTAAATACCCAGTAGCGCAATGGCTGGATTATAGGGTAGCTCAATTTTAAACTTTTTAAGGAAACTCCACACTGTTTTCCAGAGTGTCTGTACCAACTTGCATTCCCACCAACAGTGTAACAGGGATCCCCTTTCTCCACATCTTCTCCAACAATTGTTGTTTCTTGCCTTGTCAATTTTTGCCATTCTAACTGGCATAAGGTGGTATCTTAGTGTGGTTTTGATTTGAATTTCCCTGATGACTAATGATTTTGAACATTTTCTCATGTGTCTGTTAGCCATTTGTATGTCTTCATTGGGAGATGTCTGTTCATATCTTCTGCCCATTTTATGATTTATTTGTTTCTCGTGTATTGAGTTTGAGAAGTTCTTTGTAGATCTTGGATACCAGTCTTTTATCTGTAGTGTCATTTGCAAATATCTTCTCCCATTCTGTGGGCTGCCTCTTAGTTTTGTTGACTGTTTCCTTGGCTGTGCAGAAGCTTTTTATCTTGATGAAGTCCCACAAGTTCATGTTTTCTTTTGTTTCTCTTGCCTTTGGATGTGTCATGAAAAAAAGTTGCTGTGGTCGATGTCAAAGAGGTTCCAGCCTGTGTTCTCTATATTTTGATGGATTCCTGTTTCACACCGAGGTCTTTCATTTATTTGGAGTTTATTTTTGTGTATGGTGTGAGAAAGTGGTCAAGTTTCATTCTTTTGCATGTAGCTGTCCAATTTTCCCAGCACCATTTATTGAAGAGACTGTCTTTTTTCCACTGGATGTTTTTTCCTGCTTTGTCACAGATTAGTTGCCCAAAAAGCCGAGGGTTCATTTCTGGGTTCTCTATTCTGTTCCATTGGTCTATGTGTCTGTTTTTGTGCCAGTACCATGCTGTGTTGGTGATCACAGCTTTGTAATATAGCTTGAAATCCGGCAACGTGATGCCCCCAGCCTTGTTTTTCCTTTTCAACACTTCCTTGGTGGTTCAAAATTTTTTCTGGTTCCACACAAATTTAAGGGCTGTTTGTTCCAGTTCTTTGAAAAATGTCATTGGTATTTTGATCGGAATGGCATTGAAAGTGTAGATTGCTCTGGGTAGCATGGATATTTTAACTATGTTAATTCTTCCAATCCATGAGCATGGAATGTTTTTCCATCTTTTTGTGTCTTCTTCAATGTCTTTCAAGAGTGATTTGTAGTTTCTAGAATATAGTTCCTTTGCGTCTCTCGTTAAGTTAATTCCAAGATAACGTATGATTTTTGGTGGTATTTTAAATGGAATGGATTCCCTAATTTCTCTTTCTTCAGTCTCATTGTTCATGTATAGGAATGCAACTGATTTCCATCAATTTTTAAAAAATTCTTCTTTAATTTCTTGGTTGGCCCATTCATTCTTTAGGAGGATGCTCTTTAACCTCCAAGTGTTTGAATTCTATCCAAATTTCATCTTGTGATTGAGTTCATGTTTCCAAGCATCGTGGTCTGAGAAATGTCTGGAATAATCCCAATGTTTTGGTATCAGTCGAGACCTGATTTGTGACCCAGTATTTGATCAATTCTGGAAAATGTTCCATGTGCACTCAAGAAGAATGTGTATTCTTTTGCTTTAGGATGAAGTGCTCTGTATATATCTGTGAAGTCCATTTGGTCCAGTGTGTCATTCAAAGCCCTGATTCCTTTTTGATCTTCTGCTTACATGATCTGTCCATTGTTGTGAATGGGATGTTGAAGTCCCCTACTATTATTGTATTATTATTAATGTGTTTCTTTAATTTGGTTATTAATTGATTGATATAATTAGCTGCTCCCAAATTAGGAGCAGAAAATTTATAATTGTTAGATCTTCTTGTTGGATAAGCCTTTTAAGTATGATTAATGTTCTTCTTCATCACTTAGTATAGTCTTTCATTTAAAATCTAATTTGTCTGATATGAGGATTGGTACTCCAGCTTTCATTTGATGTCCACTGGCAGGATACATGGTTCTCTACCCCTTCACTTTCAATCTGGAGGTGTCTTTAGGTTCAAAATGAGTCTCTTGTAGACAGCATATGGATGGGTCTTGCTTTTTTATGCAATCTGATATGCTGTGTCTTTTGATTGAAGCATTTAGCCCATTTACATTCAGAGTAACTATTGAAAGATATGAATTTAATGCCATTGTATTACCTTAAAGTTCCTGTTTCTGTAGATTGCCTTCGTTTCTTTCTGGTCTATGTTACTTCTTTTTTTTTTAAGACTTTATTTATTTATTTGACAGAGAGAGGCAGTGAGAGAGAGAACACAAGCAGGGGGAGTGGGAGAGGGAGAAGCAGGCTTCTTGCTGAGCACGGAGCCTGATGCGGGGCTCAATCCCAGAATGTTGGGATCATGACCTGAGCCAAAGGCAAACACTTAAGGACTGAGCCATCCAGGCACCCCTGGTCTATGTTACTTCTGGATTCTTTCTTTGCTTACAGAACCCTCTTTAATATTTCTTGCAGGACTGGTTTAGTGATCACAAATTCTTTTAGTTTCTCTTTGTCCTGGAAGCTCTTTATCTCTCCTTCCATTCTGAATGACAGCCTTGCTGGACAACGTATTATTGGCTCCATGTTTTTCTCCTTTAGTCCACTGAATATAACATGCCAGCCCTTTCTGGCCTGCCTGCTCGCTATGGATAGAGATACCAGTCTAATGTTTCTACCATCGTAGGTTAAGGAGCTCTTGCCACAAGCTGCTTTCAGGATTTTCTCTTTATCTCTGAATTTGTATGCTTCACTCTTATATGTTAGGGTGTTGATCTATTTTTATTGACTTTGGGGGACGTTCTCTCTACCTCTTGGACTTGAATGCTTATTTCCTTCCCCAGATTAGGGAAGTTCTAACTATGATTTGATCAAATATACCTTCTGTCCCTTTTTTCTTCCCTAGGGACTGCAATAATTCTAATATTGTTTCAATTTATGGTATTGCTGCTTTCTCAAGCCTCCCCTCATGGTCTCTTAGTTGTTTTTCTCTCTTTTCCCCAGCTTCCTTTCTTTTCATCATCTTGTCTTCTATGCACTGACTCTCTTTTCTGCCTCATTTACCCTAGCTGTGAGAGCATCCTGTTTAGACTGCATCTCAGTTAAAGCATTTTTAATTTTGGCCTGATTAGATATTATTTCCATATTAAGAGATTCTCTAGTCTCTTTTATGCTTTTTTGAAGCCCAGCTAGTAACTTTATAATTATTATCCTGAATTCCAGCTCTGACATTTTATTTATATCCATATCGATTAGGTCTTTGGCTGAGAGTATTACCTCTGGTTCTTTCCTTTGTTGTGAATTCCTTCTTCCTGTCATTTTTCCTGAAGAATGGGCGAACAGGGGAGCAAAATCAAAATTATCAGCCATGACCCAAGTAAGTACACAGTAGAGAAATTTGAAGAGGTCAGGAAGCAAAAGCAAAAAGGGGAAAAGAGAGAATATACTCTCCCAGATGGACAAATCTGATTGATCTACTTGGTCCTATTTGTATTTTGGTCTGGTTGTTAGAAAACACTAAATCTCAAAATTGTAAAGAAAGTAAAACATATATACACAAAAGAAAATTGAATACAGTGAAAGGAAGCCAAGAATGAAGAAAATATCTAAAAAATGTAAGTGTAAAAAATGAAAGTTAAAGAAAGACTTAAAAGTTTCTGCACAGCAAAGGAAACAATCATGGAATGGAAGAAGATATTTGTAAATGACATTCAGATAAAGGGCTCGTGTCCAAGATCTGTAAAGAACTTCTCAAATGCAACACCTAAAAAACAAATAATCCAGTTAAGAAATGGGTGGAAGACATGAACTGACATTTCTCCAAAGAAGATATACAAATGGACCACAGACACATGAAAACTGCTCTACATCACTTGGTATCAGGGAAATACAAATCAAAACCACAATGAGATACCACCTTACACCAGTCAGAATGGCTAAAATTAACATGACAGGAAACAACAAATGTTGATGAGGATACAGAGATAGGGGACCCCTCTTACACTGTTGGTGGGAATGCAAGCTGGTACAGCCACTCTGGGAAAACAGTATAGAGGTTCCTCAAGAAGTTAAAAATAGAACTGCCCTCTGACCCAGCAATGCACTACTAGGTATTTTCCCCCAAGATACAAATATAGTGATCTGAAGGGTCAGTTTGTATTGATACAAATTGTAGTGACCCCAATGTTCGTAGCAGCAATGTCCACAATAGCCAAACTGTGGAAAGAGCTGAGATGTCCATAGACAGAAGAATGGATAAAGAAGATGTGATATATGTATCTATAGATGTATCTATATCTATCTATTATCTATCTATCTATCTATCTATCTATCTATCTATCTATCTATCTATCATCTATCATCTATCCTGGAATATAACTCAGCCATCAGAAAGGATGAAATCTTACCAATTTCATTGACAGGACTTGAACTGGAGGGTATTATGCTGAACAAAATAAGTCAATCAGAGAAAGACAGTTATCATACAGTTTTCCTCATATGTGGAATATAAGAAGTAGCACAAAGGATCATAGGGGAAGGGAAGGAAAACTGAATGGAAAGTCATCAGAGAGGGAGAAAAACCATGAAAGACTCTTAACTATAGGAAACAAACTGAGGGTTGCTGGAGGGGAATAGGGTGGGGGAGTGGGGTAATTGGGTGATGAGGATTAAAGAGGGCAAGTGATGTGATGAGCACTGGATGTTATATGCAACTGATGAATTATTGAACACTACATCTGAAACTACTGATGTACTATATGTTGGCTAATATAAGTTAATAAAAAAAGAAGAAAAGATTCTGTATTCTACTGCTTTAGGATGAATGCTCTCAATGTATCTGTTAAATCCATCTAGTCCAGGCTGTCATTCAAAGCTTTTGTTTCCTTGTTGATCTTCCTCTAGATTATCTGTCTGTTGCTGAGCAAGGTGTTAAAGTCCCCTACAATTGGGGCGCCTGGGTGGCACAGCGGTTAAGCGTCTGCCTTCAGCTCAGGGCATGATCCCGGCATTATGGGATCGAGCCCCACATCAGGCTCTTCTACTGTGAGCCTGCTTCTTCCTCTCCCACTCCCCCTGCTTGTGTTCCCTCTCTCGCTGGCTGTCTCTCTCTCTGTGGAATAAAAAAAAAAAAGTCCCCTACAATTATTGTATTATTATCAATGAATTTCTTTAAGTTTGTTATTAATTGATTTTTATATTTGTGTGTTCCCATGTTAGGGGCATAAATATTGACAATTGTTAGATCTTCTTGTTGAATAGACCTCTCATTACCCTATAGTGTCCTTCTTCATCTCTTGTTACAGTTTTTGGTTTAAAATCTAATTTGCCTGATATAAGGATGGATACTCCAGCTTTCTTTTGATATCCATCAATATGGTAGATGGTTCTCCACTCTTTCACCTTCAATCTAGAGGTGTTTTGGGGTCTAAAATGAATCTCTTGTAAGGAGCATATTGACAGTTCTTGGGTTTTTTTATTCATTCTGATACCCTATGTCTTTCGACTGGAACCTTTAGTCCATTTACATTCAGAGTAATTATTGAAAGATATGAATTTAGTGCCATTGATTACATGCAAAGTTGCTGTTACTGTAGGTTGTCTGTGTTCCCTCCTGGTCTTACTTTTTTCTCTCTGCTCAAAGGATCCCCTTGAATATTTCTTGCAGTGTGGTTTAGTGTTTACCAATTCCTTTAGTTTTTGTTTGTCTTAGAACTTATCTCTCCTTTTATTCTGAATGATAGCCTTGTTGGATAAAGTATTCTTGGCGCATATTTTCTCCATTTAGCATGTTGAATATATCATGGCAGTCCATTCTGGCCTGCCAGGTCTCTGTGGACAGATCTGATGCCAGCCTTAAAAGAATATCTCTGTAGGTTAAGGACCTCTTGTCCTAAGCTTTCAGAATTTTCTCTTTATCATTGTAATTTGCAAGTTTCACTATATTATGTTGTGGTGTTGACCTATTTTTGTTGATTTTGATGGGTGTTCTCTGTGCCTTTTGGGCTTGAATGCCTGTTTCCTTCCCCAGATTAGAGAAGTTCTCATCTACAATTTGTTCAAATAATCCTTTTGCCCCTTTACCCGTTCTTCTTCTGGTACTCCTATAATGGGGATATTATTTCACTTTATGGAATTGCTGAGTTCCCTAAGTCTACCTTTGTGATCTACTAGTTTTCTTTCCCTCTTCTTTTCAGCTTTCTTTTTTTCCATAATTTTATCTTCTATGTCACTGATTCACTCCTATGCTTTGTTCAGTCTCCTTTCCATGGCCTCCACTTGGGACTGCATCTTGGTTGTTGCATTTTTAATTTCAACCTGACTAGTTTTTAGTTCTTTTATCTCTATAGTAAGGGATTCTCTAGTGTCTTCTATGCTTTTTTCAAGCCCAGCTAGTATCCCCATAATTATTGTTTTTAATTCTATTTGAAATATCTTACTTATAGCTGTATCGATTAAATCCCTGTCTGTGAGTACTACCTCCTGTTCTTTCTTTTGGGGTGAATTTCTCCATCTCTTCATTTTTGTCCAGAAAAGAAAAAAAGAAAGAAAAACAAAACAAAACAAAACAAAACAACTATAACATCAACAGCAAAAACAAACACAAAAACTAGATCCTGGGTGTGTTTTGGTCTGCTTGTTAAAAGATACTAGAGCACAAAATATGAATGCAAGAGAAAAAAATATATATATAATATGTATATATATAAATTATATATAAAAGTAAAAATTAAAAAAAATTTAAAGAGTCAAAAAATAAGAAAATTACTGAAAAGATAATAATTAAAACTTGAAGAATAAAAATATAAAGGATGCTAGATACTATTTTTCCCTAGAGCTGGAACTTTGCAGTCCTCTATGATCAGTAAACTTGGTGTGAGCAAATTGTTTGTGCTGGTCTTCCTGGGGAGGATCTTTTTGCACTCATTCTCAGGGGGACCTGCCCTGGTGAAAACAGCTTCCAGTGTGCTGGGAGGCAGGACTTGGTCTAAGAGGCTCTGGACTCCACTAGGTGGTGCTGTTTTGCTCCTTGAAGACCTACAGCACTGGTGGGTAGGATGAATATGGCAGTGCCCATTCTCTAGCCCCAGAGCAGAGAATTCTTGCCCCCACTCCACTGAGCCCTTACAGAAGAGCGATCAATCACGCTGTCAGAACTCTGTGTTCATCCTGCCTGTGTCTGTGTTATTTTTTTAGATCAGGCACACAGCCGAGTTTCAAAACTCCAAATTCTAGGGACTGCCGTGGCAGGGACTCCTGCTCTTCCTCTTGGGGATGGTCTCACCACACTTCTACCTTTTGTTGGACTGGTCCCAGGAAAGCAGTACATGACTGCACAGCAGTTCACAGTCTATGGCAACACAGAGCAGAAAGCTAGCTCCTAGACTTACTGTTCACAACCAGCTTCCACACTCCTATGCCTGGGAACTATGCTGTGCTTAGGTGCCACCTGTTCTTGCAACCCAGGGGATTCTCAGATCATGGTGTCACACCAGTGATTGTGTCCCACTTTGCCATATGAACACCTTTAAGCCTGGCATGTCCCCCACTGTAGCAGACTTGTAAAAGTTCTAATTCTGTGCACTTCTGTTTATAATACTCTGTGGTAGCCCCCTTAAGCAGGCTCCCTCCTGGCCGCCATATCCTCATCTATATCACACGGGATTCAAGTCTCTGCACCTCCTACCTCCCAAACAGTGGTCACTTTTCTACTTGTAGACTTGCAGTATTTGTTTTCTCAGACCTCCAATTGATTTCTCACGTATTCAGAATGATTTGATAACTATCTAGTTGTATTCGAGGGCAAGACAAACTTAGGGTCCCCCTACTCCTCTGCTGTCTTAAATCCTCTCCAAGAGTTCTTTTAAAGTTGATTTTCATAGTTTCTGCCAGTGTGTTCAATCCACTTCCATCTACATTTTTTCCAAGCCAGAGAATAATTATAGGGATATTGTTGACACTTGCCCAAATTTTGTATTCTTTGCTTTATTTCTCTTTATTTATACCTTACGGATAATAAAATTCTTAAATAAAAAAAAGTCTATAATATACCTTATCAGAACAGCAAAAAAATATCAGTAGATGCAGAAAAAGAAACTTGTTTCTTTGCTAGACTTAGGGGAAACAGAAACCTCAAGAATAAATAGTAGGTGGTAGCAGCTATAGAACAAAGATCAAAGGGGGAAAAATAATGAGCTGGATGACCCAGGTGTCCTTAGTAGAAAACTGTGCTTAAAGATAGCACCAGAGTTTGGCCCAGGGGCTTAAGGGGAAAAAGGTTTTTGTTGTGTCTTTTTTTTTTAAATGTTTTTTTATTATATTATGTTAGTCACCATACAGTACATCTCCGGTTTCCGATGTAAAGTTAGATGATTCATTAGTTGCGTATAGCACCCAGTGCACCATGCAATACGTGCTCTCCTTACTACCCATCACCGGTCTATCCCATTCCCCCACCCTCCTCCCCTCTGAGGCCCTCAGTTTGTTTCTCATAGTCCATAGTCTCTCATGCTTCATTCCCCCTTCTGATTACCCCCCCTTCTTTATCCTTTTCTTCCCCTACCGATCTTCCTAGTTCTTATGTTCCATAGATGAGCGAAATCATATGATACTTGTCTTTCTCTGCTTGACCTATTTCTCTTAGCATTATCTCCTCTGGTGCAATCCATGTTGCAGCAAATGTTGAGAATTCGTTCTTTCTGATAGCTGAGCAATACTCCATTGTATATATGGCCCACAACTTCTTAATCCAGTCATCTGATGAAGGGCATCTCGGTTCTTTCCACACTTTGGCTATTGTGAAAAATGCTGCTATGAACATTGGGGTGCATATGGCCCTTCTCTTCACTATGTCTGTATCTTTGGGATAAATACCCAGTAGTGCAATGGCTGGATCATAGGGTAGATCAATCTTTAACTTTTTAAGGGACCTCCACACTGTTTTCCAGAGTAGCTGTACCAACGTGCATTCCCACCAACAATGTAGGAGGGATCCCCTTTCACCACATCCTCTCCAACAATTGTTGTTTCTTGCTTGTCAATTTTTGCCATTCTAACTGGCATAAGGTGGTATCTCAGTGTGGTTTTGATTTGAATTTCCCTGATGGCTAATGATTTTGAACATTTTTTCATGTGTCTGTTAGCCATTTGTATGTCTTCATTGGGAGATGTCTGTTCATATCTTCTGCCCATTTGTTGATTTGTTTATTTGTTTCTCGTGTATTGAGTTTGAGAATTTCTTTGTAGATCTCAGATACCAGTCATTTATCTGTAGTGTCATTTGCAAATATATTCTCCCATTCCGTGGGCTGCCTCTTAGTTTTTTTTGACTGTTTCCTTGGCTGTGCAGAAGGTTTTTATCTTGATGAAGTCCCACAAGTCCATTTTATCTTTTGTTTCTCTGCTTTTGGAGATGTGTCATGAAAAATATTGCTTTGGCCGATGTCGTAGAGGTTGCTGCCTATGTTCTCCTCTAGGATTTTGATGGATTCCTCTCTCACATCGAGGTCTTTCATCCATTTAGAGTTTATCTTTGTGTATGGTGTGAGAGAGAGGTCAAGTTTCATTCTTTTGCATATAGCTGTCCAATTCTCCCAGCACCATTTATTGAAGAGACTGTCTTTTTTCCACCGGATTTTTTTCCTGCTTTATCAAATATTAGTTGCCCAAAGAGCCGAGGGTCCATTTCTGGGTTCTCTATTCTGTTCCATTGGTCTTTGTGTCTGTTTTTGTGCCAGTACCATGCTGTCTTTGTGATCACAACTTTGTAGTATAGCTCAAAATCCAGCATTGTGATGCCCCCAGATTTGTTTTTCGTTTTCAACAGTTCCTTGGAGATTTGGGGCCGTTTCTGGTTCCATACAAATTTAAGGACTATTTGTTCCAGTTCTTTGAAAAATGTCATCAGTATTTTGAATGGTATAGCATTGAAAGTGTAGATTGCTCTGGGTAGCATGGACATTTTAACTATGTTAATTCTTCCGATCCATGAGCATGGAATATTTCTCCATCTTCTTGTGTCTTCCCCAATGCCTTTCAAGAGTGATTTATAGTTTCTAGAATATAGATCTTTATGTCACTGGTTAAGTTAATTCCAAGGTAACGTATGGTTTTTGTACTATTGTATATGGGATGGATTCCCTAATTTCTCTTTCTTCAGTCTCATTATTCATGTATAGAAATGCAACTGATTTCTGAGCATTGATTTTGTATCCTGCCACATTACTGAATTGCTCTATAACTTCTAATAGTTTGGGAGTGGATTCTTTTGGGTTTTCCATATAGAGTATCTGTCATCTGTGAAGAGAGACATTTTGACTTCTCCTTTGCCAATTTGGATACCTTTTATCCCTTTTTGTTGTCTGATTGCTGTTGCAATGATTTCTAGTACTATGTTGAATAATAGTGGTGAGAGTGGGCGTCCTTGTCGTGTTCCTGATCTTAAGGGAAAGGCTTCCAGCTTTTCCCCATTGACAATAATATTTGCCGTACGCTTTTCATAGGTGGCTTTTATGAGATTGAGAAATGTACCCTCTATTCCTACACTCTGAAGGGTTTTAATCAGGAAAGGATGCTATATTTTGTCAAATGCTTTTTCTGCATCAATTGAGAGGATCATATGTTTCCTGATTCTTTTCTTGTTGATATGATGTATCACGCTTTTCAATTTGCGAATGTTGAACCACGCTTGCATCCCAGGGATGAATTACACTTGGTCAGGATGGATAATCCTTTTAATGTACTGTTGGATTCTATTAGCCAGGATCTTTTTGAGGATTTTGGCGTTATTCATTAGGGAAATCGGTCTGTAATTCTCCTTTTTCGTGGGGTCTTTGCCTGGTTTGGGGATCAAGGTAATATTGGCCTCATAGAATGAGTTTGTTAGCTTTTCTTCTGTTTCTATTTTTTGAAATAGCTTTAGGAGAAAAGCTTTATTTCTTCCTTGAATGTTTGGTAGAATTCCCCAGGAAATCCATCCGGGCCTGGAGTTTTGTTATTTGGAAGTTGTTTATCACTGTCAACCTCTTCATAATTAATTGGCCTGTTTAACAAATCAATTTCTTCCTGTTTCAGTCTTGGTAGCTTATAGGTTTCTAGGAAGGCCTCCATCTCTTCCAGATTGCTTAATTTATTGGCATATAGCTGTTGATAAAAGTTTCTAATAATCCTTCCAATTTCATGGGTGTTGGTCGTGACCTCTCCTTTTTCATTCATAATCTTATTAATTTGGGTCCTTTCTCTATTCTTTTGGATAAGTCTTGCTAGTGGTTTGTCAATTTTATTTATTCTCTCAAAGAACCAGCTTCTAGTTCTGTTGATCTGCTCTCCTGTACTCCTGGTTTCTAATTCATAGATTTCTGCTCTAATCTTGGTCAGCTGCTTCCTCGTGCATGGATTAGGCCTGTCCCTCTGTTGCTGTTCCAGCTTCTTGAGGTGAGAATATAAAAACTGCATTTTAGATTTGTCTATTCTTTTGAGTGACACTTGGATGGCTATGCATTTGCCCCTTAGGACTGCCTTTGCAATATCCCATAGGTTTTGGATCGTTGTGTTTTCATTCTCGTTGGTCTCCATAAATTGTTTGAATTGATTTTTGATTTCCTGGTTTATCGACTCATTCCTGAGCAGGATGGTTCTTAGTCTACAAGTGTTTGAGTTTCTTCCAAATTTTTCCTGTGGTTGAGTTCCAATTTCAGAGTGTTGTGGTCGGAGAATATGCAGGGGATAATTTCAATCTTTTGGTATCGGTTGAGACCTGTTTTGTGTCCCAGAACATGGTCTATTCTTGAGAATGTTCCATGGGCATTAGAATAGAATGAGTATTCTTTGGTTCTGGGGTGTAGTGTTCTATATATATCTATGAGGTCCAATTTGTCGAGTATGGCATTTAAAGCCTTTGATTCTTCGCTTAGTTTTTGCAAGGTTGTTCTGTCTATTTCTGATAGTGGGGTGTTGAGGTCTCCTTCTATTAATGTATTTTTATCTATATGTCTCTTTATTCTGGTTAAGAGGTGGCCTGTGTATCTTGCTGCTCCCCTGTTGGGGGCATATATATTTATAATTGTCATATCCACTTGTTGGATACATCCTTTAAGAAAAATATAGTGCCCTTCTGTGTCTCTAACTATAGTCTTTAGTTTAAAATCCAATCTGTCTGATATGAGAATTGCTACCCCAACTTTCTTTTGAGGTCCATTTGCGTGAAAGGTGGTACTCCATCCCTTTACTTTCAGTCTGAATGTATCTTTGGGTTCAAAATGAGTCTCTTGTAGACAGAAAATGGATGGGTCATTTCTTTTTATCCAATCTGCAACCCTGTGGCACTTTATGGGAGCATTTGAGCTATTCACATTGAGACTGAATACTGAGAGATATGATTTTAATGATGCTATGTTGCCTGTAAAGTCTTTGTTTGTATCAGTTGTGACTTTCTGTTCTGTATCACTCTTGGGGCCTTTTTACTTGTATAGAAGCCCCCTTAATATCACCTGTACAGCTGGTTTCGTGGTTACATAATTGGTCAATGACCGGTGATTCTGGAAGGTCTTTATTTCTCCATCAATTCTGAATGACAGCCTTGCTGGATAAAGGATCCTTGGCTGCATGTTTTTCTCTGAAAGAGTTTTAAAAATGCTCCCCCAACCTTTCTCTCATTCCAGGTTTGTGTAGACAGGTCTGACATAATTCTGGTACCTTTGCCTTGGTATGTGAGAAATTTCTTTGCCCTGGCTACTTTCAATACTGTATCCTTGGATCTAATATTTGCGAAATGCACTATGACGTGACGTGTCATAGGTTTGTCATGGTTGAGCTTGGGAGGGGTCCTCTCTGCCTCTTGGACACCAATATTTGTTTCCTTCACTAGATTAGGAAGTTTTCAGCTACAATTTGTTCAAATATCTCTTCTAGACCTCTGTTTTTCTCCACCCACCCCCTCAGGGATGCCAATGATTCTGACATTGGAAAGTTTCATTGAGTCAGTAATCTCCTGTAACCTACATTCGTGGGCGTGGATTTTTTTAAGTCCAGCTTCTATTTTTGTTTTTTCTTCTACTAACCCATCCTCCAATTCGCTAATACGTTCCTCTGCCTCAGTGACCCTGGCCATCTGAGCCTCTAGTTTTGACTGCATTGGGTTCATAGAATTTTTAATTTCTGCCGTATTCGCTCTCATTTCCTCCCTTAGAGATTCTATATTCTCATTAACATTTTCATTAATACTTTTTTCAAGTCTACACATCATCTTGACCATTGTTACTCTGAATTCCATTTCTGATAATTTGGTTACATCCATATCCATTAGCTCTGTGGCAGAGGCCACAGACTCATTGTCTTTTGTTTGCTGGGGGGGGATTTCTCCTTCTCGTCCTTCTGATGAGGAAAGGTTGCGGGGTTGTTCAGAGCCCAAATTATTGACTGGGACCCAGGCCGTGTGCCCTTGTTTTATAGTGATCTTAGGGATGTGGGCTTCTTGATTTTTCAGCCTGCCTTCTGGGGGAGGGGCCTGCTGCGCCAATTCTCAGGCAACCCTGTTTGGGTAGGGTCTCTGTGTCTCCTGTGAGGGGGGATGGGGATGGGCACCCTGTGAGCTGGTGTTTCCAGGATTTTGTTCTCTGGGAGCTTTCCCTGGTGGTTATCTGTGCCTTTTCTGAGAGACAGAGCAGCAGTGGCAGAATCTCAGCCTCTGTCACAGAACAGAGGGGATTGCGGGCCATTCTTCACCGATGATCTGGCCACTTTAACTCTGTTTCTGTTGGTGCTGCTCAACCCTGCAGCGTCCCAGGACGTCTGCCCCACACCCTGCATCCCAGCCCTCACTACCAGGGCCGGTGCTTCTCTGTCCTTTGTGTTTCTAATACCGCCAACTGCCAGCCGCCAGCCACCCCCGAGCGCTCCCTGATCTCCCGGTCTCCGTCTGGATCCAGTGAGCACACCGGCGTTCCATGAGAAGTCTGGTGGCGCGTGCTTCCGACTCAGGGTCACAGTCTGTTTTCTCTCAGGTGCCATCCAGAAATCCGCCTGTGCCCACGTGCAGGTGGCTACCGCTTCCCAGCGCCCGAACGCGGTGGCTCCCTCCCCCTTCTGTTTATCTTCCAATATCTGTGCGGTTTTCACGGCTCCCCGCTTCGTACCTCAATACTCAGCGCTGGAGATGTTCATTTGTAGAGATCCAGATGTATCTTCTTGCATCTCAGGCTGATTCTGTGGATGTTCAGGCTGGTATGGTACCTCTCCAGCTTGACTCAGGGGACCAGCTGAAAAAGGGGTCCCCTACTCCTCTGCCATCTTAACTCCTCCCAAGAAGCGGTTTTTGTTGTTTCTTAATTCAGAGGTACATGTCATTTTAATTTCATTTTAAAGTGATTTCACTTTCACACATTCTATATTGTAAAAAGGTACAAATTTCTAAGAATTTGACTAAAATATTTCTTCAAACTCTTGAAAAGACCAGGACATCTTTTCCTCAGGACAGATTACATTAGGACCATCGGGAAAATGTGTCAAAGCCATCTTAATCTAATAAACATCATCTGGCAATAATATAAGTTCTGTGAGTTTCTTAAGAGTTCCCAGAGGAGGGGTGCTTGAGTGGCACAGGGGTTAAGCGTCTGCCTTTGGCTCAGGGTGTGATCCTGGCATTATGGGATCGAGCCCCACATCAAGCTCTTCCGCTATGAGCCTGCTTCTTCCTCTCCCACTCCCCCTGCTTGTGTTCCCTCTCTCGCTGGCTGTCTCTCTGTCAAATGAATGAATAAAATCTTTTTTTTTAAAAGAGTTCCCAAAGGAAAATTGATTTTTTTCTGTATGGTAACCCGTTTCCCTATGATCTTGTTCATACCTGGAGGCTGTACTTGTGGTCTGGTACAATCTGAACTCATTCCATTACTGACCTGTGGAGGTCTCAATACAAGGCTATTAAATGGAGACAGAAATTTGCAGAAGACTGACAAAGAAATGCAAATGCTACAGATAGCAAAAATTGAGGGATAAGCATAAAGCCATGAGGTTAATGATCCCTAATGCTGGAGTCTGTTCTGCGGTGGTGTCTTAGTCCATTCAGGCTGCTATAACAAAATACCTGAGACTGGTGGCTTATAAACACCAGACATTTATTTCTCACAGTTTTGGAGGCTGAGAGGCCAAGATCAGGGTACTAGCATAGTCAGCTTCTGGTGAGAGTCCTCTTTAGGGTTGCAGATGCCAATTTTTTGCTATCTTCTCACATGGTAGAAGGTAAATTTTGGGTTTCTTTTTTAAGAGCATTAATCTGATAATTAATATGCAGAGTCCTTGTGACCTAATCATCTCCCAAAGACCCCTACCTCTTAATACCTTTACATTGGGCTTTAGAGCTCAACAAATGAATTTGGAGGTGGTGGGGGGTGGTATTCAGACCACAACAGGCAGAGACAGAAATAAAAATTTCTCTTAAATAGCCTCATTTCTCTGTTTTTCTACTCTAAATCACACTACATTGCAAATATCTTTATAGACTACTTAGGTAGCCTAATATAGACAGATGCTGTCAAAGCAAACTTAAGGATTTTATTTTCTGTAGAGTAAAACCCCGTTTGTTATGTTTAACTGAAGAACACAAGCTGAATTCACAAAGTGCTTAATTTATGTAATTTTTAGTATATATGGTTTTGTGCATTTCTAGTACCCTCCAGGGTTATCAGGATTTGCCTCTTCACTCAATTTTTCCTTTAAGCAAAATTCACTGCAGAGTAGGCTAAGTGATGCCATGGTGACAAACAACACCCCAAATCTTCACGATTCACACAAAGGTTCCTGCTCATTTATATCACTCACATCAATGTGCTTTCCTAGATCTGCGGGGGCTCTGCTCTGAACTGTCATCATTCCCACTCTGGGATGTGGGCTGATGGAACAGCCACCATCTGAAACATCATCAGTGACTGTGACAGAAGGAAGAGTAAGATGCACAGATCCTCCTGGCTCTCAGTGCTTTCACCTGTAGGTGATACTCATTCCTGCTTAGGTTTTGTTAGCCAGGTGAGTCACATGGATAAACTGGATTTCAAAGAGGCTCCGGGTATTGGAGAACAATAGCACAGCCAGCCCACCACTCGTGCCTTCTTACACAGTCTATCATGTGCCATTCACAGGAGTGACAGCTGCACAACTACTGCCTGCTAGTCTTGATTTTCCCTACATAGGTTTACAGCCTAGGGAAAATACAAACAAAAGATCCCACTATGTTAAAAGTCCCTGGCATACTTGTTGGGTGGGCAGAACCAGCAGAAAAATACCACCATGACAGGTGGCCCAGTCCAGGAAGCTTCTTTGTCATCATGGGCCTGAGACTCTCTTCCTTCTCTAAGACACTTGGTAGTTCAATCAGGAAATTTGTTCCACTCCCCCAGGCAGTGCTAAGAGGAAATGGAAGCCCCAACACCAGTAAATCAATCAACTGACATTAACACTGAGATGAGTAAGATCTGAAATCGAATAAGTTGAAATTATCTGATAAGGATTTTAAAACAGCTGCTATAAAAATGCTTCAACAATCAACAACAAATTTTCTTGGAGCAAATAAAAACAATTACAAAATCTTACCAAAGAAATCTAAATTACAAAAATAGACCCAAATGGAAATTAAAGAACTGATAAATACAACAGTGATTTAAAAACAAAACAAAACAAAACAAAAACCTCACTGGCTGGGCTCAATAGTATAATGGTAATGACAGAGGATAGAATTACTGAACTTGAGGAAATCATTTGCCCAATTTGGACAGGTGATTTAAACAACAAGGAGAAATAGACTTTAAAAAATAAACAGAGTCTAAGAGACCTAAAAGACTATGAAAAAAACCAACATTTCTTTCATTAGAGCCCTAGAAAAAGAGAAGAGAGTGGGGTTCACTGAGTACTTGAAGAAGAAATCACTGAAAACTTCCCAAATTTGATGACACACACAAACATATAAATTCAAGAAGCTGAGGGAACCCAGAAAGGATAAACCAAAATAAATCTGTGCCAAAGACAAATAAAAAATATATATATTGAAAGAAGCTACAGAGAAGTGATACATTACCTGCAGGAGGAAAATGTTCAAATGTCAATAGATTTCTCATCTAAAACCATGGGAACCAAAAGAAACTGACGCACCATTTTCAAGAATTGAAAGGGGAAAAAAATCAACCATGAATATTATGGCTGGGAACACTGCCCTTCAGGAATAAAAAGGGGGGAAAAAAGACATTTTCAGATGAAAAAAAAATTTTTTTTGTTAGCAAATGTACCCTTAAGGATGGCCAAAAGTAATTTGTCAAATAGAAAAGGACAGATAAGAGAGGAAATCTTGGAGCATCAGAAAAGAAGGAACAACAGAAATAATAAGAATGTGGGTACATACAATGGAGTATCCTTCTTTTCATGGGTTTCATAAATCAATCATGTGTGATGATTGAAATAAAATTGTTAATGTCATCTGATACTCAAGCCAATGAAATTTAAAAGAGGAGAAAGTAAAGAGATCTAGGTAGAAGTGAAACTCTACACTTAACACAAAGTAGTAAAATGTTGTTATTGGTAGACTGTAATGTCACATGTTTATATCATAATACCCAGAATGACCACACACACAAAAAAACTATACAAAGAAATATACTCAAGAACACTATAAATAAATCAAGGTGGAATCCAAAAAAATAGTTCAAATAGCCCAAGGAAAGCAAGAAAATAGAAACAAAGGACCAAGAATGAGAGGAAATTAACAGAAAATTAACAATAAAAAGGCAGACTTAAGTGTCAACATGGAAACATTTACCTTCAATACAAATGGTTTAAATATAGCAATAAAAAGACAAATTGGTAAATTAGATGAAAAAACATAACACTTTTAATGCTGTCTAGAAGAGACTCCCTTCAATTATGACAATATAGGTAAGTTACATGGGTAAATAGTTCAACTGTTTCATCTATACCATGAAATACTACTCAGCAATTAAAAGGAACAAATCATGGATATATACAATTACTTCAATGGATATTAAAAGAGTTATGCTAAGTGAAAAAAAATCACATATGCTTTGTGTTGTTTGATTCCTTTATATAACAGTTTTGAAATGACACTGTTTTTAGAAACAGAGAACAAGGTTGCCAGTGCTTAGGGACAAGGATGGGGATGGGGATAGGAGAGGGGGGAGGTGGACATAGTTGTAAAGCAGCAAAATGGGGGGTGTGTTTCTAGGGATGATAAAACTTTCAGTGTCCTGACTGTGGTTGATAATACACAAACCTAAAATGAGATCAAATTGTATATAACTAAGGAACCGGAAGGTAAGATGGCAGAGGAGTAGGGGACCCCTATTTCAGCTGGTCCCCTTAGTCGAGCTAGATAGGTACCAGAACATTCTGAACGTCCATGGAATCAGCCTGAGACACAGGAAGATACATCTGGATCTCTACAAATGAACATCTCCAGTGATGAGTATAGAGGTACAAAGTGGGGAGCCATGAAAATGGGCACAGATACCAGAAGAAAAACAGGAGAGGGAGGGAGCCACCGAGTTCGGGCGCCAGGAAGCGGTAGCCACCCACACAGGGGAGTGGGCGGACTCGAGGACGGGTACCTGCGAGACAGCAGACTGAGACCGTGAGCTGGGGAACTCACTCAACCAGACTGAGACCGGAGGCTCCAGAGCTCACGGGGGCGGCTGGTGGCTGGCATCTGACGGTGTTAGAAACAAAAAAGGACAGAGAAGCGCCAGCCCTGGAAGTGAGGGCTGCGACGCAGGCTGTGGGGCGCACATCCAGGGACACTGCAGGGTTGAGCAGCACCAACAGTAACAGAGTTAAGGTGGCCAGAACATTAGTGGAGAACGGTAGGTGATCCCTCTGTTCTGAGACAGAGGCAGGGATTCGGCCACTGCTGCTCTGACTCTCAGAAGAGGCACAGCAAACCACCAGGGAAAGCTGCCAGAGAACAAAAGCCTGGAAGGACTGGCTCCCAGTGTGCCCACCCCCACCCCCATAGCAGGGGACAGGGAGACTGTACCCAAACAGGGTTGCCTGAGTATCAGTGCAGCAGGCCCTTTCCCCAGAGGGCAGGCTGAAAACTCAAGAAGCCCACATCCCTAAGATCCCTATAAAATAAGGGCGCATGGCCTGGGTCCCGTCAATAATTTGGGCACTGGACAACCCCGCACCCTCTCCTCATCAGAATGACGAGAAGGAGAAAACCCCCCAAACAAAGAAAAAACAATGAGTCTGTGGCCTCTGCCACAGAACTAACGGATATGGATATAACCAAATTATCAGAAATGGAATTCAGAGTAACAATGGTCAAGATGATGTGTAGACTTGAAAAAAGTATTAATGAAAATGTTAATGAGAATATAGAATCTCTGAGGGTGAATATGGCAGAAATTAAAAATTCTATGAATCAAATGCAGTCAAAACTAGATGCTCTGACGGCAGGGTGAATGAGGCAGAAGAACGTATTGGTGAATTGAAGGTTGGGTAAGTAGAAGAGAAAACTAAAATAGAAGTGTGGCTCAAAAAAATCCAATATCAAGAATGGAGGTTACAGGACATTACTGACTCAATGAAACTTTCCAATGTCAGAATCATCAGCATCTCTGAGGGGGTGGAGAAAAACAGAGGTCTAGAAGACATATTTGAACAAATTATAGCTGAAAACTTCCTAATCTAGGGAAGGAAACAAACATTCGTGTCCAAGAGGCAGAGAGGACCCCTCCCAAGCTCAACCACGACAAACCTACGCCACGTCACATCATAGTGAAATTTGCAAATATTAGATCCAAGGATACAGTATTGAAAGCGGCCAAGGCAAAGAAATTTCTCATGTACCAAGGCAAAGGCATCAGAATTACATCAGACATGTCTACACAGACTTGGAATGAGAGAAATGGTTGGGGGGGGGGCATTTTTAAAGTTCTTTCAGAGAAAAACATGCAGCCAAGGATCCTTTATCCAGCAAGGCGGTCATTCAGAATTGATGGAGAGATAAAGAACTTCCAGAATCGCCAGTCATTGACCAATTTTGTAACCATGAAACCAGCCGTACAGGTGGGGGGTTCTATAAAAGTAAAAAGCCCCCAAGAGTGATACAGAACAGAAAGTCACAATCTATAGAAACAAAGACTTTACTGGCAACATGGCATCATTAAAATCATATCTCTCAATAATCAGTCTCAATGTATATGGCCCAATGCTCCCATAAAGTGCCACAGGGTTGCAGATTGGATAAAAAGACATGACCCATCCATTTGCTGTCTACAAGAGACTCATTTTGAACCTAAAGATACATTCAGACTGAAATTAAAGAGATGTAATACCATCTTTCATGCCAATGGATCTCAAAAGAAAGCTGTGGTAGCAATTCTCATATCAGACAGATCGGATTTTAAACTAAAGACTATAGTTAGAGATGCAGAAGGGCACTATAGTACTCTGAAAGGATGTATCCAACAAGTGGATATGACAATTATAAACATATATGCCCCAAACAGGGGAGCAGCAAGATATACATGCCAGCTCTTAACCAGAATAAAGAGACATATAGATAAAAATACACTAATAGTAGGGGACCTCAACACTCCACTATCAGAATAGACATAGCACCTAAGCAGAAAATCGATATCCAAACAAGACTTTTGAATGCCATAATCGACGAGTTGGATCTCATAGATATATATAGAACACTACACCCCAGAACCAAAGAATACTCATTCTATTCTAATGCCCATGGAACATTCTCAAGAATAGACCATGTTCTGGCTCACAAAACAGGTCTCAACCGGTACCAAAAGACTGAAATTATTCCCTGCATATTCTCAGACCACAACACTTTGAAATTGGAACTCAACCACAAGGCAACATTTGGAAGAAATTCAAACACTTGGAGACTAAGAACCATCCTGCTCAGGAATGATCTGGTAAACCAGGAAATCAAAAATCATTTTAAACAATTTATGGAGACCAACGAGAATGAAAACACAATGGTCCAAAACCTATAGATACTGCAAAGGCAGTCCTAAGGGGAAAATACATAGCCATCCAAGCGTCACTCAAAAGAATAGAAAAATCTAAAATGCAGTTTTTATATTCTCACCTCAAGAAGCTGGAACAGCAACAGAGGGACAGGCCTAATCCATGCACGAGGAAGCAGCTGACCAAGATTAGAGCAGAAATCTATGAATTAGAAACCAGGAGTACAGGAGAGCAGATCAACAGAACTAGAAGCTGGTTCGTTGAAAGAATAAATAAAATTGACAGACCACTAGCAAGACTTATCCAAAGAAGAGAGAAAGGATCCAAATTAATAAAATTATGAATGAAAAGGGAGAGGTCACAACCAACACCCATGAAATTGGAAGGATTATTAGAAACTTTTATCAACAGCTTTATGCCAATAAACTAAGCAATCTGGAAGAGATGGAATCCTTCCTGGAAAACTATAAACTACCAAGACTGAAACAGGAAAAAAATTGATTTGTTAAACAGGCCAATTAATTATGAAGAGATTGAAACAGTGATAAAAAACCTTCCAAATAACAAAACCCCAGGCCCTGACAGTTTTCCTGGGGAATTCTACCAAACATTCAAAGAAGAAAAAATACCTATTCTCCTAAAGTTATTTCAAATAATAGAAACAGAAGGAAAGCTACCAAACTCATTCTATGAGGATATTATTACCTTGATCCCAAACCAGGCAAAGACCCCACCAAAAAGGAGAATTCAGACTGATTTCCCTGATGAATATGGATGCCAAAATCTCAACAAGATCCTGGCTAATAGGATCCAACAGTACATTAAAAGGATTATCCATCATGAGCAACTGGGATTCATCCCTGGGATGCAAGGGTGGTTCAACATTCACAAATCTATTAGTGTCATAGATTTTATCAATAAGAAAAAAGCCAAAAATCATATGATTCTCTCAATAGATGCAGAAAAAGCATTTGACAAAATACAGCATCCTTTCCTCATTAAAATCCTTCAGAGTGTAGGGATAGAGGGTACGTTCCTCAATCTCATAAAAACCATCTATGAAAAGCCTACGGCAAATATCATTCTCAATGGGGAAAAGCTGGAAGCCTTTCCCTTAAGATCAGGAACACGACAAGGATGCACACTCTTGCCACTATTATTCAACATAGTACTAGAAGTCCTCGCAACAGCAATCAGACAACAAAAAGGTGTAAAGTTATCCAAATTGCCAAAGAAGAAGTCAAACTGTCTCACTTAGCAGATGACATGATACTCTATATGGAAAACCCAAAAGAATCAACTCCCAAACTATTAGAAGTTATAGAGCAATTCAGTAATGTGGCGGGATACAAAATCAATGCTCAGAAATCATTTGCATTTCTATACACGAACAATGAGACTGAAGAAAGAGAAATTAGGGAATCCATCCCATTTACAACAGCACCAAAAATCGTACGTTACCTTGGAATTAACTTAACCAGAGATGTAAAGTATCTATATTATAGAAACTACAAATCACTCTTGAAAGACATTGAAGAAGACACAAAAAGTTGGAGAAATATTCCATGCTCATGGATTGGAAGAATTAACATAGTTAAAATGTCCATGCTGCCCAGAGCAATCTACACTTTCAAAGCTATCCCAATCAAAATACCAATGACATTTTTCAAAGAACTGGAACAAATAGTCCTTAAATTTGTATGGAACTAGAAAATAGTCCTTAAATTTGTATGGAACTAGAAAAGACCTTGAATCACCAAGGAACTGTTGAAAAGGAAAAACAATGCTGGGGTCATGACAATGCCGGATTTCATGTTGTACTATAAAGCTGTGATCACAAAGACAGCATGGTACTGGCACAAAACCAGACATAGACCAATGGAACAGAATAGAGAACCCAGAAATGGACTCTCGGCTCTTTGGGCAACTAATTTTGACAAAGCAGGAAAAAACATCCCGTGGAAAAAAGACAGTCTCTTCAATAAATGGTACTGAGAGAATTGGACAGCTACATGCAAAGGAATGAAACTTGACCACTCTCTCATACCATACACAAGGATAAACTCTAAATGGATGTAAGACCTCAATTTGAGACAGGAATCCATCAAAATCCTAGAGGAGAACATAGGCAGCAACCTCTACATCGGCCATAGCAACCTTTTTCATGACACATCTCCAAAGGCAAGAGAAACAAAAGATAAAATGAACTTGTGGGACTTCATCAAGATAAAAAGCTTCTCCACAGCCAAGGAAACAATCAAAAAAACTAAGAGGCAGCCCACGGAATGGGAGAAGATATTTGCAAATGACACTACAGATAAAAGACTGGTATCTAAGATCTACAATGAAATTCTCAAACTCAATACATGAGAAACAAATAAACAAATCATAAAATGGGCTGAAGATATAAATAGACACTTTTCCAATGAAGACATACAAATGGCTAACAGACACATGAAAAAATGTTCAAAATCATTAGCCATCAGGGAAATTCAAATGAAAACCACACTGAGATACCACCTTATGCCAGTTAGAATGGCAAAAATTGACAAGGCAAGAAAGAACAATTGCTGGAGAGGATGTGGAGAAAGGGGATCCCTCCCACATTGTTGGTGGGAATGCAAGTTAGTACAACCACTCTGGAAAACAGTGTGGAGGTCCCTTAAAAATTTAAAAATTGAGCTACCCTATGATACAGCAATTGCACTACTGGGCATTTACCCCAACGATACAGACATAGTGAAGAGAAGGGCCATATGCACCCCAATGTTCATAGCAGCTCTGTCCACAATAGCTAAATCGTGGAAGGAGCCGAGATGCCCTTCAACAGATGACTGGATTAAGACGTTGTGGTCCATATATACAATGGAATATTATTCAGCTATCAAAAAGAATGAATTCTCAACATTTGCTGCAACATGGACGGCACTGGAGGAGATAATGCTAAGTGAAAGATGTCAAGCAGAGAAAGACAAATATCATATGATTTTGCTCATCTATGGAACATAAGAACTAGGAAGATCGGTAGGGGAAGAAAGGGATAAAGAAAGGGGGGGTAATCAGAAGGGGGAATGAAACATGAGAGACTATGGACTATGAGAAACAAACTGAGGGCCTCAGAGGGGAGGAGGGTGGGGGAATGGGATAGACCGGTGATGGGTAGTAAGGAGGGCACGTATTGCATGGTGCACTGGGTGTTATACGCAACTAATGAATCATCGAGCTTTACATCTGAAACTGGGGATGTACTGTATGGTGACTAACATAATATAATAAATCATTAAAAATATAAAATATTTTATATTTTGTATATAACTAAATACACACACATGCACATTCATACACAAATGACTAAAAGTAAAACTGAGAAAGATGAAATATGAATTGTACTGATTTCAGTATTCTGGTTGTGATATTATACTATAAGTTCACAAAATATTACCGCTGGGGAAAACTGGGAAAGTAAATATAGGATCTCTTTGTATCTATAATTATATCAGTAAGCTTTTCAATTAAAAATAATTTACATATTCAGAGTTGTTTTAAAACATAGATTCATGAGGACGCCTGGGTGGCTCAGTCGGTTAAGCGATTGCCTTCGGTTCAGGTTATGATCCTTGAGTCCCAGGATCAAGTCCCACATTGGGCTCCCTGCTCAGGGAGGAGTCTGTTTTTCCCTCTGACCCTCCCCCCTCTCTTTCCCATTCTCTGTCTCTCAAATAAATAAATAAAACCTTTAAAAAAATACACGCATGCACAAACATACTCACACACATACACACACACACATAGATTAAAACTTGCGAGCTTTCTTTACTATTGAAATAGTATCTTCCTCTTGGGAGCTCATCTCCTGTCCCATTGTCCTTGCCTTCTGCCCTTAGTCATCTATAGGATTTTGAACAAAGAGAGGCACCCCAGGAAATACTTCTCGCCCAAGTGTCTCAACTCCTGCTTTTGTCCTTGGTTCTAGGTAAAGTGCTGATCTGTTTCTTTGGTTCTGAGTCAGCATGAGTCGGTTCATTATTAGCTGCTGTATTAACACCACAGCACTATGCCCAAATTTGGCAAGCCAAGAAAAAAGGAAAGAGCAGAAAAGGGAAAGCCTAGACAGCAGGGAGGCAGGATTGAGTAACAGGGATTTATAGCCAATGCTTCACATGGAAACAGAGATGCTTTTACAGGTCTTTCAAGGGCTGTTGTTTTCTTTCCTGGCAGCAAGAAAGAACAGAAGGAACGGCACTGCATTCAGCCACATCTTCGTGATTAATTATAACCTTCTATATTGAAAGGTAGGCAAGAGGGCATATATATGCCTTTCAGGACTAGCAAAAGGCACAGCTTTCATCCTGTGCTAATTAAATCCTCCAGGACACTAACAGGTTAGATCATTGACTTGGTATATGTAACTACAGTGTGAGATTGTATTACATGCAGGAGAGTATTGTTATTATGAATCACCTTTATGATTTTGGTAGTTTGTTAACATTGACAGACATTATGGATATGGTTTATTCAAACCCAAGCCCTTAATTTGTGCAAATCCTCTCCCGCAGTGTAGACATTTGCATAAGGTAAGGGAGACCTGGGCATCCCAGGGAAGCCACCACCAGAAATATGGGCTTCTCTCAGGCGTCTCTGGCTATAACTCATCATTGATGTAGGAAAGAATGTTAGGGTTCAAAGCTGACAGCCAAGACAGAATTCTTGAGACATCTTTGGTGCAAAAAGGTGATTTTATTAAAGCACAGGGACAAGACCCATGGGCAGAAAGAGCTGCACTGGGCCCATTATATACTTTCAAGTTGGGAGGGGGTTAGGAATAGCGTAAGTCCCTAAGGAATTTGGAAGCAAGGTTTCTGGGACCTTGAGGGGGCTGGCTATTCTTGGGAAAATTTCATTTACTACTGTCTAATAAAACCTTAGTCATGAAACCCTTCAGATATATATTGGTGGACCATATGCTTGGGGGATGATTGCCAACACGTATCTTGGGGGGAAAGATAAAGGAAATTTCTAAAAGAATTTTTATATGTTAAAGTAGACTTACAGGATTGGAGGTGGGGGTTGGGCTAAGATTGCCTTTTGCCCTTAGCAAAGTGTCAATATGGAGGCAGTTGAGTCCCTAGAGGAATGTCACTTTGCCTGTTTCAAACTTGTCAGTGGGCTCTAGGTAGTAAGGAAATTTAACGATTTTTCTTCTGCCTTTGTTTCCCATATCAATCATCACATGTGAGGAAGGGGAAAGCAAGTAAGGGGAAAAGGGGAACATTACTGGCTCTTCAAATGGACTATCTCCTTCCAAGGGAATGGAATTATCCGTCTCAATGCACAGTGTCATGTCCTTAAAACCTCTGTGTTTTCCTGGCTTTTCTTCCCTTTTTGCCATCACTTCTACATCTACCTAGGCTGGACTCAATGGTTAGTCATTTGAAATCATTGGCTTTTTAGGACCTTAGAATTTCTGCTTTTCCAATCTATCACCCTTTCCTACTCCAAGAATTTCTGGAGGAAAACAAAACTGTGCTGTTTTGATTCTCAAAATGTGTGCTAACTATAATTTGGCCCTAAGAAGGACCACACAGTACTCAGCCTTTTTCAGTTAATCTTTTCTTAACTTTATCTTGCATTATCTCGTGACTGCTCCAAGTATGTATCACCCTCTTCAAGCCCCCAGTGACATCTCCACCCCTCTACATTTTTATCAAATTACCTCTCCTCCCAGTTTTGTAAAACTTTACTTTCTATTCTTTCCACCTCATATCATGTCTTCTTAGCCTTCCTCTTCTCTTGTTGCTTTCCTTTGCAATCAACTCCATTTGGAGAACCATCTGTTGATACACAGCATTATCACTCTCTCTCCTTCTCCTACATTTTCCCTTTCCATTGACCACCCACATCCCCCAGATCAGACTCCCCTGCAGCCTCCTCCCCTCACATCCCTTGATTCCATAGCCCTTGTGGATAGTTTTCATATTCCTTGCTCTGAGGAACAATTGTCCCCAAAATCTCTCATCACATCAAAGCTGTTTTCTGGCCTCAATGAGTTACTCCTCTACTATTTTATTTCTTACTGCACACCCCAAATTCATGAGCCCTCTTTAAATTTCTATTCTCAGAAACTTCCCCTGTGTGAATTTTCTTAGCAGATACATCACCTAGTAGGACTTCAGTCTTACTTTGGGCCTGCCTCTGGAATCCATCTCAGACTCTGGACTCTACCTTTGTTCCAGTCTCTTGTTCCTGTTTGTTTATTGGACATCACTGTCTAAATAGCACTTTGTAAATGTAAGCCCATAGTGTCCAAGTCAGAAACCACCACCTTTCCTCCCAACTCACTCTTCTCTGTGAATCTTTTTCTGTTTCCATGACCAAATCAAGGAATTTTGGCACAACCTTCTCTGTGTGTCCTTGATATAGCACTGGGTCTTCATCACACTGGCTCAGGTGCCTAGCACAAGGCCGAACAAAAGAACAGTAGATACTCAGTGCATTTTTTAATGACCCTTTGTCTTCATCTGATCAGCTATTGAGTCCTAGAAGTGGGACTTCATCCCCAATAATTCAGATAAACTATAGAAAGGACCTGAATTGAGTTGACAGTGACACTGGAAATTAAAAGGAATAACAAAGACATACTAACAATTGACTTGTGTGACCTCAAGCTCCTCTAACTGTTCAGCATTTTGTGTGTAAAGCACATACAAGTAAGCATATAGTAAGCCGTTTATATTTATTTTTAATATTTAATTTATTTCATAACTAGCCACTCTCCTAAACTACTTCTAGGCAAGTGATTCTCATGGGTTTTCTAGTCTTGTTGTAGCCACTTTCCTCTTTTGAATAATTATATTTTTTGCCTTCATTTCTTTTGTATTACATTTCAAAACAGTCTTAAATAATAAAAGAAACAGCAAAGAGCCCAGATTCTCACTGAGAGTGTCAGAGTGTCTGATCTGCTACGAGAGCATCTTGAAGGGCAGATATAATGATATGTTGAAGTTTTCAGTGTGTGTGTGTGTGTGTGTGTGTGTGCATGTGCATGCATTTAAGGTATCTAGGCAGATACCAGCTTTAAAAAAAAAAGACTGTTTAAGCCCTCCATTCAAAATAGTTAAGTCCCATCACCATCTAATAGCTATTAGGAGCACTAACATGGTACATTGCATACATTATGACTCACTTGAATATTTTATTGTTAGCGTATTTATGCCCCCCAAAAGGAAAGTGAAATGCAGGGGGGAAAAAAGGAACCTCTATTAGGCACTGCACTCAGGAGCCAAGGTGGCATGTGGAGGAAGGCTGAAAGGCAAAACCTTCAAACTCAAAACTTTCATTTCTAAGGGAAACCTGGAAATCACAGCACTACACAAGAAGATGACATCTGGTAGGTACTGTAATTCTCCCTTGAGTTCATTCATTCTGCAAAAAAAAGCAAACCAAAAAGTTTATTTGTTGAGATTACCTTGTAATCACAGAGTAACATCAGCAGTACCATCTTTCTGGACAGAGGAAGAAATTGGACTTTGGTGTTTCTTTTGAGTGAAACTGTTAAAAACAAAACTCCCCAAGACCTTTCCAGCATGGGGATCAGACAGCAACAAAAATTGCTAGATGTATGGCTTTGTTCCTGAGGGAACTCAGAACATTTGGAGGTGGGGGAGGTGTGGAATGCTGAGTCAATGATTTTCTGCTAACGCACTTATACATCCAAGCACAGAACCTGGAAGCAAAGGGGTTATTGGTTACCTCTGATAAAACACCTTTGTTCACTTTTTCTACAAGCAAGGCAACTACTGTATCCCAGGAACTGGTCTTGGTATAGTGATAACCTACATTAATGCAACCCCTGTCCTCTGAAGTTCATAGATAGGGATGATATAGATATAAATAGATATAGATATATTGATATAGATATAGATAGTTTATTCAATGTACTCTCAAGTAAAAGAACAGTAATTATAAGCAAGAGACTAATAGGGAACCTTACCTAAAATCAGGTAAGGAGGCAAGGCCTCTCTCTGATATCCAAATGACAAGATATGAGGAGGAAGCAAGGGGAGAGCATTAAGTTCCAGATGGGAGCAGTGCAAAGGCTCTGAGGCAAGAAAGAGTTCTGCATATCAAGAAACTATAAGAAAACCTAGGAGTGTAGGCAGGAAATGAGACAGAGAGCACAAGGAGAGGTGATGGAATAAGACACACAGGGCACTATAGGCTTCATTAGAGGATTAGGGCTTGGTTTAGTTGGTGGATATTGCTTGTTTTAAAGGTAATAAGATTATATGTGGAGTGGTGGGGACAAACACTGGATTGCAGAGAAATGAAAAGTGAACGAAAATGAGGAAATAGGCAACCAATATGGGCTTATTTCTTCAGGAGATCTTAGCTATAAAAGAATACAGAGTAAAGAGATTGAGCAAGAATTTTCTTTCTAGTGGGGATAATTTGAGCATATTTACAGACCAGGCAACAAGCCAGTAAAAATAAAATAAACATGGAAACAAGGCCCCCTTTCCATGGAACAGGGAGTGTTTCTCAAAGAAGGGTTGTCATCCGAGGATCACCTAAGGCATACAGGGAGACACTGCTTGCTCTTCTTGGAGGGCATCTGTGAGAGGTGGTGTTCACAAAGATTCCTCTCCAGGGACAAAAGAGCTAGGTGTGATTTCTCTCCCCTGCCCCTCAGCTTAGGTGCAGAGACACCTGCCGAGGGCAGCTAACCTGGATGGATACAGGCTATTTAGTCTGCTTTGCTCCAAATCTCATGCCTCTGCACTCTGGTACAACTGCCCTTTTTGGTCAAACCTGCATCTGTCCCAGTGCAGCAAGACCCTCCCCCAGAAGAGCAGGGCAGGCACCTGCCACAGCATGTCCCTAAAGTTTGAAGTTTTAAAAGTCAGCCTGCTTAGCTGGGATAGAGCCCAAAGTGCACTGCACCGCTCCAGGAAGACAAGCAACCTGGACACAGATAGCATGAAAACAGAGATTTGAAAAATGCCTGGGATGCATAAGGGGAAATTATTTGCTCTTCTGGGAGTGCTCCCCTGAGAGCAGCAAGCATGGAGACACCTTTCCCAGGACAAAGGAGATGGATGGCACCATTTATTTCCCCTGCCCCTCAGCAAAAACCAACTTCAGTAAACAGCACAATGCCGACACTGGCTGCCTAACCTGCTTACAGCAAGTCCTGCCCCCCACACTCTGCTGATACTGCTTTTCTTGAGCAAGTGTGCCTAAGGCCCAGTGAGTTTGCCCCTTCCCCAGAAGACCAGCAGAATCCCTGCACAATCATCCTATTGACCATAGCATTCTGCAAGCTTTAGTTCTAGTGGAAGTAACATTAGGTCTCATTTACAACCAGACCAGACCGCACATAATGAAAACTTGCCACACTCTGGCCAAAGCCCAAACTTCCCACTGCAGGCAAGGAGTGTCTCTGCTGATTACTGGTCTCAAGGATATAGCAGCCAAAATATAGCAGCAGAGTACATGTAGCACACACCAGAGACACTCCCTGAAGCGCCAGGTCCTGGACACTACACCACCTCTTCTTCATAAGGTCATTACTCTCAGAAGCAGGAAACTTAACAGGCTTTTCAAAACACACAGAAGACAGAGATGTAGATAAAATGCCAAGACAGAGGAATTCATCCCAAAAGAAAGAACAAGAAAAGATCATGGTGACAGATCTATCAAAACATATAAATAATATACCTGATAGAGAATTTAAAGCAACAATCATAAGGATACGAAAATGCAATAACTGAGATTTGAAACAGGCTGGATGTAATAACCACAAAGATGGAAGAAGTAGAGGAACAAAGAAGATAAAATAATGGAAAATAATTAAGGTGAACAAAAAAGAGAAAGAAGAATTATGTAACATGAGAATTGACTAAGGGAACTGAGTGACTCTATCGAATATAATAATATTCGTATCATAGGAGTTCCAGAAGAAGAGACACAAAGGGGGGCAGAAGGCTTATTTGAGGAAATAATAGCTGAAAAAACTTCCCTAATCTGGGTAGGAAATAGACACCCAAATCCAGGAGGCATGGAGAACTCCCATCAAAATCAACAAAATCAGGCAAACACCAAAACATATTATAGTTAAATTTGGAAACTGCAGTGATAAAGAAAAGATCCTAAAAGCACCTAGACAAAAGAAATCCATAACTTACAAGGGAAGATCCATAAAGCTAGGTGCAGATCTCTTTTTTTTTATTATGTTCAGTTAGCCACCATACAGTACATCATTAGTTTTTGATGTAATGTTCAATGATTCAATAGTTGCACAGCAGATACTTCAACAGAAATGTGGCAAGCCAGAGGGAAGGGCATGGTGTATTGAAAGTGCTGAATGGGAAAAATCTGTAGCTAAGAATACTCTATCTAGCAAGGCTATCTTTCAGAATAGAAGGAAAGATAAAGAGTTTTCCAGAAAACAAAAACTAAAGGAGTTTGTGACCACTAAACCAGCCCTGCAATAAATATTAAAGGGGACTCTTTGAATAGGAGAGAAAGATCAAAAGCGACAAAGACTAGAAAGGAACAGGAAAAAAATCTACATTTGGAGTCTATCTTTGTGTACGGTGTGAGAGAGTGGTCAAGTTTCACTCTTTTGCATGTAGCTGTCCAATTTTCCCAGCACCATTTCTTGAAGAGACTGTCTTTATTCCACTGGATGTTTTTCCTGATTTGTCACAGATTTGTTGTCCAAAGAGCTGAGGGTCCATTTCTGGGTTCTCTATTCTGTTCCATTGGTCTATGGGTCTGTTTTTGTGCCAGTACCATGCTGTCTTTGTGATCACAGCTTTGTAGTACAACTTGAAATCCGACATTGTCATGACCCCAGCTTTATTTTTCCTTTTCAACACTTCCTTGGCAATTCGGGGCCTTTTCTGGTTCCATACAAATTTAAGGGCTGTTTGTTCCAGTTCCTTGAAAAATGTCATTGAGTATTTTGATTGGGATAACAATAAAAGTGCAGATTGTTCTGGGTAGCATGGACGTCTTAACTATGTTAATTCTTCTCATCCATGAGCATGGAATATTTTTCCATCTTTTTGTGTCTTCTTCAATGTCTTTCAAGAGTGATTTGTAGTTTCTAGAATATAGATCCTTTTAGTCTCTGGTTAAGTTAATTCCAAGGTAACGTATGATTTTTGCTGCTATTGTAAATGGGATGGATTCCCTAATTTCTCTTTCTTCAGTCTCATTGTTCATGTATAGAAACACAACTGATTTCTGAGCATTGATTTTGTATCCTGCCACATTACTGAATTGCTCTATAACTTCTAGTAGTTCATTGCACTACTGGGTATTTACCCCAAAGATACAGACGTAGTGAAGAGAAGGGCCATATGCACCCCAATGTTCATAGCAGCATTGTCCACAGTAGCTAAATTGTGGAGGGAGCCGAGATGCCTTTCAACAGATGAATGGATTAAGAAGATGTGGTCCATATATACAATGGAATATTACTCAGCTATCAAAAAGAACAATTTCTCAACATTTGCTGCAACACGGACGGCACTGGAGGAGATAATGCTAAGTGAAATAAGTCAAGCAGAGAAGGACAATTATCATATGGTTTCTCTCATCTATGGAACATAAGAACTAGGAAGATCGGTCAGAGAAGAAAGGGATAAAGAAAGGGGGGTAGTCAGAAGGGGGAATGAAGCATGAGAGACTATGGACTCTGAGAAACAAACTGGGGCTTCAGAGGGGAGGGGGTGGGGAAAGGGGATAGGCTGGTGATGGGTAGTAAGGAGGGCCCGTGTTGCATGGTGCACTGAGTGTTATACACAACTGATGAATCATTGAACTTTACATCAAAAACTAGGGATGTACTGTATGGTGACTAACATAATATAATAAAACAATATTATTATATTAAAAAAAAGAAAAAATCTCCAAAAACAATGATAAAACAAGTAATAAAATGGCATTAAATTTGCATCTATCAATAATTACTAGGAACGTAAATGTTCCAACCAAAAGACACAGGGTGTCAGAATGGAAAAAAAGAAACAAACA
Organism: Ursus arctos; assembly: GCF_023065955.2. Lineage (NCBI taxonomy): Eukaryota > Metazoa > Chordata > Mammalia > Carnivora > Ursidae > Ursus > Ursus arctos. The sequence goes on from NW_026622963.1 coordinate 16,095,148, forward strand.
AGAAAACGAAACAAAAAAACCAACCAAACAAACAAAAAAACAAGATCCATCAATATGCTGCCAACAAGACACTCATTTTAGACATAAAGCCATCTCCAGATTGAAAATGAGGAGATGGAGAAATATTAACCATGCAAATGCACATCAAAAGAAAGTTGGAGTAGCAATATTTATATCAGACAAACTAGATTTTAAACCAAGGGCTGTAACAAGAGATGAAGAAGGGCAATATATTATAATAAAGGGGATTATCTAACAATATAGAATAATTGTAAATATTTATGCCCCTAACACGGGAAAACCCAAATATATAAATTAATTAATAACAAACATAAACTCATTGATAATAATACAATAATTGTGGGGGACTTTAAAACCCCACTTGCATCAATAGACAGATAATCTAAGAAAAAATCAACAAGGGAACAATGGCTTTGAATGACGCACTGGACCACATGAACTATTAATATAGTCAGAACATTTCATCCTAAAGCAGCAAAATGTACATTCTTTTTTAGTGCATTTGGGACATTCTCCAGAATAGATAACATGCTAGATTACAAATACAGCCTCAACAAGTAGAAAAAGATTAAGATTATATCACTCATTTTTTCAGACCACAACACTATTAAACTTGAAGCCAAACACAAGAAACATTTGGATAGACCATAAATACATGGAGGTCAAAGAATATCCTACTAAAAAATGAATGGGTCAAGCAGGAAATCAGAGAAGAAATAAAGAAATACGTGAAAACAAATGAAAATGAAAATATTGAAATCCAAAATATTTGGGATACAGCAAAAGTGGTCCTAAAAGGGAAGTATATAGCAATACAGGCCTATCTCAAGAAGCAAGGAAAATCTCAAACAACCTAACCTTACATCTAAAGAGCTGGAAAAATAACAACAAATGAAGCCTAAAGCCAGCAGAAGGGCAATAATAAAGATTGGAGCAGAAATAAATGATATAGAAACTACATAAAACAATAGAACAGACCAATGAAACCAGGAGCTGGTTCTTCAAAAAGATTAACAAAATTAACAAACCCCTAGCTGGACTTACCAAAAAGAAAAGAGAAAAGACACATATAAATAAAATCACAAATGAGAGAGGAGAAATAACAACCAAAACCCGAGAAATACAAACAATTTTAAGAGAGTATTATGAAAACCTATATGCCAACAAATTGGACCACCTGGGAGAAATGGATACATTCCTAGAAACATACAAACTATCAAAACTTGGAAACAGGAAGAAATAGAAAATTTGAACAGACTGATAACCAGCAAGGAAATTGAATCAGTAATCAAAAAGCTTCCAACAAACAAAAGTCCACAGCCAGATGGCTTCCCAGGGGAGTTCTACTAGACATTTTAAAAAAAGTTAATACCTATTCTACTCAAACTGTTCCAAAAAATAGAAACAGAAGGAGAGCTTCCAAACTCATCCTACAAGGCCAGCATTACCCTAATTCTAAAATCAGACAAAGATTCAATGAAACATGAGAGACTATGGACTATGAGAAACAAACTGAGGGCCACAGAGGGGAGGGGGGTGGGGGAATGGGATAGACCGGTGATGGGTAGTAAAGAGGGCACGTATTGCATGGTGCACTGGGTGTTATACGGAACTAATGAATCATCGAGCCTTACATTGGAAACCGGGGATGTACTGTATGGTGACTAACATAATATAATAAAAAATCATTATTAAAAAAAAAAGAAAACAAACAAACAAACAAAAAAAGATTCCATTAAAAAAGAGAACTACAGGTGAATATCCTTGATGAACATGGATATAAAAATTCTCATCAAAATACTAACAAATCCAATGCAACAGTTCATTAAAAGAATGATTCACCACAATCAAGTGAGATTTATTCCTGGGCTCCAAGGTTGGTCCAATACTTTCAAGTCCATTAATAAAAGTAAGGATAAGAACCATATGATCCTTTCAGTAGATGCAAAAACAACATTTAACCAAATAAAACACCCATTCAAGATAAAAACTCTCAACAAAGTAGGTTTAGAAGGAACATACCTCAGCATATACATAAAGGCCATATACAAAAGACCCACAGCTAATCTCTCCTCAATGGGGAAAAACTGAGAGCTTTTCTTCTATGGTCAGGAACAAGATAGGGACATCCACTCTCATCACTATTGTTTAACAGTACTAGAAGTCCCAGCTATAGCCATCAGACAACAATAAGAAATAACAGACCTCCAAATCAGCAAGGGATAAATAAAACTTTCACTATTTGCTTATGACATGATACTCTATATAGAAAACCCAGAAGACACTACCAAAAAAAAAATGCTATTACTGATACAGGAATTCAGCAAAGTCACAGGATATAAAATCAATATACAGAAATCTGTTGTGTTTCTATACACCAATAATGAAACAACAGAAGAAGAAATCAAGGAGTCAATCCCATTTATAATTGCACCAAGAATAATAAGATACCTAGGAATAAACCTACCCAAAGAGGTAAAAGATGTGTATTCTGAAGACTTAGAACACTTATGAAAGAAATTGAAGATGACATAAAGAAATGGGAAAAAAGTCTATGCTTATGGAAGAAAAAACATAGTTAAAAATGTCTATACTACCGAAAGTGATCTACACATTTAATGAAATCCCTATCAAAATACCACCAGCACTTTTCACAGAACTAGAGCAAACAATCCTAACATTTGAATGGAACCACAAAAACCCCGAATAGCCAAATTAATCTTGAATAAGAAAAGCACAGCTGAAGATATTACAATTCCAGACTTCAATCTATATTACAAAGCAGTAGTCATCAAGACAGATTGGTACTGGCTCAAAAATAGACACATCAATCAATGGAACAGAATAGAAAACCCAGAAATGGAGAGGAACCTGTATAGTCAACTAATATTTGACAAAGCAAGAAAGAATATTCAAGGGAAAAAACATGGTCTCTTCAACAAATGGTATTGGGAAAACTGGACAGCAACATGCAAAAGAATGAAACTGGATCACCTTCCTACACCATACACAAAAATAAATTCAAAATGGAGTGAGGACATAAATATGAGAGAGGAAACCATTAAAATCCTAGAGGCAAACACAGCCAGTAACCTCTTTGGCATCAGTCATTGCAACTTCTTACTAGAAATGTCTCCTGAGGTAAAGGAAACAAAAGCAAAAACAATCTATTGGGACTTCATCAAGATAAAAGTCTTCTGCACAGCAAAGGAAAGAATCAACAAAACTAAAAGGCAGCGTACGGAAGGGAAAAATATTTTCAAATGACATATCGAATAAAGTGTTAGTATCCAAAATCTATAAAGAAATTATCAAACTCAACACCCAAAAAACAAATAATTCAGTTAAGAAATGGGCAGAAGACATGAATAGACATTTTCCCAAAGAAGACATGCAGATGGTCAACAGACACATGAAAAGATGTTCAACATTACTCATAATCAGGGAAATACAAATCTAAACCATGAAAGATACCACCTCACACCTGTCAGAATGGCTAAAATTAATAACTCAGGAAACAACAGATGTTGGTCTGGATGGTGGAGATGGGGGAACACTTTTACACTACTGGTGGGAATGAAAACTGAAGCAGCCACTCTGGAAAACAGTATGGAGGTTCCGCAAAAAGTTAAAAACAGTACTACCCTATGACCCAACTCTTACACTTCTAGATACTTACCCAAAAGATACAAACATACTCATTCACAGGAAAACATGCACCCCAATGTTTATAGCAGCATTACCAACAATAGCCAAATTATGGAAAGAGCCCAGATGTCCATCAACTGATGAATGGATAAAGAACATGTGGTGTATATATACAATGGAATAGTACTCAGCCATCAAAAAGAATGAAATCTTGCCAATTGTAATGATGTACATGGAGCTAGAATGTATTATGCTAAGTGAAATAGGTCAGTCAGAGAAAGAAAAACACCATATGATTTCACTAATGTGCAATTTTAGGAAACAAAACAGATGAACATAGGTGAGGAGGGTAAAAGGGAGGAAGAGGGGAGATGGGGAAGGGGTGGGTTATTTGGGTGATGGGTATTACGGAGGGCACTGTTTTGTTGAGCACTGGGTGTTATATGTAAGTGATGAATCACTAAATTCTACTCCCAAAACCAATATTATGCAATATGCTAACTAACTAGAATTTAAATAAATATTTTTTTAAAGAAAGGAATTCATCCCATTTAAAATTTCACCAAAACCAGTAATATACCTAGGACTAAACCCAAGCAAAGAGGTAAAAGATACGTACTCTGAAACTATAAAACACCAATGAAAGAAACTGAAGATAGCAGAAAGAAATGGAAAAACATTCCCTGCTCTTGGATTGGAAGAATAAATATTGTTAAAAAGTCTATAACACCCAAACAATCTACACATTTAATGCAATCCCTATCAAAATACCAATAGTATTTTTCACAGAGCTAGAAAAAAGAATCCTAAAATTTGTGTGGAACCTCAAAGAACCTGAATACTCAAAGCAACCTTGAAAAAGACAAACAATACTGGAGGAATCACAATTCCAGACTTCAAGTTATATTAAAAAGCTGTAGTGATCAAAACAACATGGTACTGGCACAAAAATAGACAGATCATTGGAACAGAATAGAAAACCCAGAAATGAACCCACAATTATATGGTCAATTAAGGAATATCCCCCCCCCAAAAAAAGGTCTCTTCAACAAATGGTACTGGGAAAACTGGAGAGCAAATGCAAAAGAATGAAATCACTTTCTTACACCATACACAAAAATAAATTCAAAATGGATTGAAGACCTAAATCTGAGAGAGGAAACCATTAAAATCCTAGAGGAGAATACAAGCAGTAATCTCTTTGATACCAGCCTTAGCAATTTCTTACTAGATATGTCTCCTGAGGCAAGGGAAACAAAAGCAAAAATAAATTATTGGGACTTCATCAAGATAAAACCTTCTGTACAGTGAAGGAAATGATCAACAATACTAAAACTAAAAGGCAACCTACAGAATGGGAAAAGACATTTGTAAATCACATATCTGGTAAAGGATTAGTTTCCAAAATCTACAAAGAAATGATCAAACTCAACACCCAAAAACCAAATAAACCATTTAAAAATTGGGCAGAAGACTTGAGTAGACATCTTTCCAAGGAAGACAAGCAGATGGCCAAAAGACACATGAAAAGATGCTCAAAATCGCTGATCATGAGTGTAACACAAATCAAAACTACAATGAGATACCAAATCACCTTGTGAGGATGGCTAAAATCAACAACACAAGAAATAACAGGTGTTGGTGAGGCTATGGAGAAAGGGGAACCCCCTTACCCTGTTAATGGGAATGCAAACTGGTGCAGACACTCTGGAAAACAGTGTGGAGGTTTCTCAAAAAATTAAAAATAGAACTACCCTATGACCCAGAAATTGCACTACTAGTTATCTAACCAAAGAATAGAAAAATACTAATTCAAAGGGATTCATGTATCCCAATGTTTACAGCAGCATTATCTACAATAGCCAAAATATGGAAGCAGTCCAAATGTCCATTGACTGATGAATGGATAAAGAAGATGTGGTTTATATATACAATGGAATATTACTCAGCCATAAACAGAATGAAATCTTGCCTTTTGCAATGACATGGATGGAGCTAGAGAGCACTATGCTAAGTGAAATAAGTCGGTCAGAGAAAGACAAATGCCTAATATGCTTTCACTCATATGTGGAATTTAAGAAATAAAACAGATGACATGGGGGACAAAGAAGAGTGACAAAGCAGGAAACAGACACTTAACTATACAGAACAAACTGAGGGTTACTGGAAGGAGGTGGACAGGAGGATGGGTTGAATAGCTGAGTGATATTAAGAAGTGAACTTGTAATGAGCTCTGGGTTTTGGATGTAAGTGATGAATCAGTAAAATATTAGTGAAACTAATATTACATTGTATGTTAACTAGCTGCAATTTAATTAAAAAATCAAAAAAGAAAAAAAAAGACAACTAAAGACAGCAATGTGATGGTTACCAAAGGGGATGGTTACCAATGGGATAGTTACAAAGTGGGTGGGGGGATGCCTTAAATAGGTGACTGGGATTAAGTAGTGCACTTTGATGAGCATGGGTTGTTTTATGTAAGTGTTGAATCACTAATTTAACTGTGGAAGGAGTTGAAAGTATAAAAGTATAAAAAATACACTTGAAAATATAAAAAAATAAAAATAAAACAGGTCTTTCATCTTCATTTAATTTGGAAAAATTTATCTGCATTATCTTTTCAAATATTTTCTCATTTCTATTTATATTTTCTCTTCCTGGGACTCTATTATCTGGGTATTGCCACTTCAATTTCTCTCCTCTACATGTGTTTATTTTGCTTTTAAAAATATATTTCTGGGTTTTCTCCCAAGAAATTTCCTCAACCTGTCTTCTAATTTATTAGTTCATTATGCAGGCACATCCATTTTGCTACTCATCACATTAAATGTATTCTTTAAATATTTTTTGATGCTAATATTTCTGGTTAGTTCTTTTTGCTTTTTGTGCTTCTTGTTTCACATTGCAAACTTTGTTTTTCATCTCTATTTGATATGGTTATTGGGATAATTTAATTTATTTGTCCTCTTTTAAATTTCTACTTCTGACACAATCTATAATTGAGTATGTTCTTTTTAGATTTTAAATAATTGTTCCCCTTAAATGATTTCATCTCTTGGTGTAAATGCTTGTACCTCTGAAGTTTTAGCTAATCTGTCAGACAATGTAGGATGGTAAGACCCCAACTTGCCTCAGCCTTGATGTAGGCTGAGGTAGGCTGATGTAGACGTCCTCAGAGTGGAGAACTATGGATACTAATCACTTTCCATAGTCAGATTTTTCGCCCTTTCCCTTGCAATAAGTAAAATTGGTTTTCCTGTAATTTTTCTACAGATTTGTCTTTCTCTACACTTCTATAGTCATACACTTATTTCTGCTTCCTGACATTGCTTATTGACAGCTCTTCCATAGCATGATCTAAATAATGCTTGTCTTGTTTTTTTTTAATTTAATTTTATTATTATTATGATATGTTAGTCACCATACAGTACATCATTAGCTTTTGATGTAGTGTTCCATGATTCATTGCTTGCATATAACACCCAGTGCTCCATGCAATACATGCCCTCCTTAATATCCTTCAATGGGCTAGCCCATCCCCCCGCCCCCTCCCCTCTAAAATCCTCAATTTTCTGGAGTCCATAGTCTCTCATGGTTCATCTCCCTCTCTGAATTCCCCCCCTTCATTTTTCCCTTCCTTCTCCTAATGTCCTCCATGCTATTCTTTATGTTCCACATTATAAGTGAAATCATATGATAATTGTCCTTCTCTGCTTGACTTATTTAACTTAGCATAATCTCCTCCAGTCCCATCCATGTTGCTGTGAATGTTGGATAATCATTCTTTCTGATGGCTGAGTAATATTCCATTGTATATATGGACCACATCTTCTTAATCCAGTCATCTGTTGAAGGGCTTCTTGGCTCCTTCCACAGTTTAACTATTGTGGACAATGCTGCTATGAACATTGGGGTGCATATGGCCCTTCTCTTCACTATGTCTGTATCTTTGGGGTAAATACCAGTAGTACAATTGCTGGCTCATAGGGTAGCTCTATTTTTAACTTTTTAAGGGACCTCCACGCTGTTTTCCAAAGTGGCCGTACCAACTTGTATTCCCACCAACAGTGTAGGAGGGTTCCACTTTCACCACATCCTCTCCAAAATTTGTTGTGTCTTGCCTTGTCAATTTTTGCCATTCTAACTGGTGTAAGCTGGTATCTCAATGTGGTTTTGATTTGAATAACCCTGAAGGCTAATGATGTTGAACATTTTTTCTTGTGTCTGTTAGCCATTCGTATGTCTTCATTGGAAAAGTGTCTGTTCATTCTTCTGCCCATTTTTTCACTTGATTATTTGTTTTTTGGGTGTTGAGTTTGAGAAGTTCTTTATAAATCATGGATACCAGCCTTTTATCTGAAGTGTCATTTGCAAATATCTTCTCCCATTCTGTGGGTTGCCTCAGTTTTGTTGAATGTTTCCTTTGCCGTGCAGAAGCCTTTTATCTTGATGAAGTCCTGCAAGTTCATTTTTTCTTTTGTTTCCCTGGACTTTGGAGAAGTGTCATGAAAGAGGTTGCTGTGGCCGATGTCAAAAAGGTTACTGCTTATGCTCTCCTCGATGATTTTGATGGATTCCTGTCTCACATCGAGGTCTTTCATCCGTTTGGAGTTTATCTTTGTGTTTTTGTGTGAGAGAATGGTCAAGTTTCATTCTTCTGTATATAGCTGTCCAATTTTCCCAACATCATGTATTAAAGAGACTGTCTTTTTTCCATTGGATGTTTTTTTTTTTTTCCTATTTTGTCGAAGATTAGTTGACCTTAGAGTTGAGGGTCCATTTCTGGAGTCTCTATTCTGTTCCATTGATCTATGCGTCTGTTTTTGTGCCAGTACCATGCTGGTTTTTTTTTTTTTTTTTATCACAGCTTTGTAGTATAGCTTGAAATTAGGCAACGTGATGCCCTCAGCTTTGTTTTTCTTTTTTTGACATTTCCTTGGTGATACTGGGTCTTTTCTGTTTCCACATGAATTTTAGGATTGTTTGTACCAGCTCTTTGAAAAGTGGCATTGGTGTTTTGACTGAGATGGCATTGAAAGTATAGATTGTTCTGTGTAGCATAGATATTTTATCTTGATGTCTCCTTTGGGTGCTTCTTACAAATACTTTCCTGAGCTCTATCTCAAACCTATTGATCCAGAGTCTCTGAATGGAGCATGAGAAGCTGAAAGTCAACAAACTATCCAGGTAAATTTTGTAGATGCTAACAATTAAAAATCATTGCTAGTTCTTACTGTTAATTTTTGCTCTCAGAAACTTTACTGAGGAAGTGAGAATTTATAATGTATGACTAAAGTATATGACCAAAATGAGATTTTAATGTGTTAATATCATTTATCTATGCTATGCTTGGGTCTCATTGGTATAAATAAGCAGAGAGTGAGTCTAGTGCACTTCTCCCAAGGGGGTCAAGGACTTTAAGAATCTTAAACCTCATAATTTCTCATAATACTCTCTAGTAGCAAAGCTGCTGAAGATGATAAAACTAAATGTTAATAAGGAAGTCTGGAGAACCTGGAATGCTGTTTCTATGGTAGAAGAATCCTTTGTTCATGATTCAGGCAGAAGCAGGTACATTCAGTTCAAGAATTTTCCCAGGAGCTTTATTCATTATATCCAAAAATGAGAGAAAAAAGCTCTGAATGTTCATCAACAGAACGGATTAAGAGTCGGTATATTAGTATTATATAAAAATGAAAATTAACTAACAGCAGAAACATACCACAAAATGGATAAATCTTACAAATATAATTTTAAGTGAAAGAAAGTAAACATAAAGAACATAAGCTATAGAATTCCATTTATATGAAGTTTAAAAAAGAAGGAACACCAAACTGTAGTGTTTGAAAATTCAGACTTGGGTGATTAAAAAAAAAGTGCAAGGAAATTAGCGCCATAAATATCTCCTGTAGGGAAAAGAGAAAAAGTTATATCAAATTTATCACTCCATACTGACACTTCAAGGCCAGTGACCTCCCCTGTTTATGCCAAAAAGGGAGTTGGAGAAACTATGTTTGGGCTATATCAATAATTCTCAGTGAATGTCTTATTGACTGAGAAGGCTATTTGAGTCCTCCTTTTCTTTTATAAAGAACAGTGCAGGTTTAAAGTGAGCAATCAAAAGTCTACCAGGGCTTACTCAACATGCTCCATCTCTAAGGCCATGTGTTTCTGAGGGATTGATTGAAAGTGATTATAGATTGAGTCAGGCATGATGGCAGTAGAGTAGGGGACCCCATTTCATCTGGTCCCTTGAATTTAGCTAGATTAGATAACTATCAAACCATTCTGAACACCCCTGAATTCAGCTTGAGATGTAACAAAAAAAAAAATATCTGGGACTCTACAGGACAAGTAGAAAAGTGACTGCTTTTTGCAAGGCACAAGGTGCAGAGATGTGAATCTGAGGGGAGATGTCAGAAGATAAATGAAGAAGGGAGGGAGCCTCCATAAGCTGGCTACCGGAAAGTGATATAGCCCCAGAGGGCAAAATCAGAACCCTTAGAAATCTGCTCCAGTGAGAGACATCCCAGTCTGAAAGGGGCTCAGGGGATGAAAAGGGCAGAATTCTAGGTGGGTCAGTGTGGTCTCAGGATCTCTGGATTCACAAAACTAATAGGGGCCTGAGCTGGGAGAGTGCCCAAGAAGTGGAGCCGAAAACTTGTTACGATGAGGGAGCTGAGGACGGACTCTCAGCTCCAGTTGCCATAAACTGTGAGCCAAGCCAATCGGATGACCACTCTTTGTGTGGACACCCTGAAAAGGAATGGAATGTGTGGACCATCTGCCATCCCCCCGGGGTGGGGGCGTGGAATATGTGCACAGGTCCACGACTGCTTTCAGTCCCAGGGCACTATAAAGGGCAGTGATTTGGGACCCTTGGACTCCCCCTGGGAGGTTTGCTGTGGGCATGCACTGCAGGAGTCTGCAGAGTTTGGCACACACAAAAGTGAAGACCATTTATCCCTGAGGGTTTACTGAAGAGGAGGGCCATGATCTTTTGGCTCTGGCACTGGACATCAGGGCATGGTCATTTTTATTTTGATCCTCTAAAGAGGTGTGGAAAGACTTCAGAAACAAAAGCCACACAGAGGAGCAGCTTATACTGAGCCCAGTGCCCTGGCAAGGGGCAGGGCAACTCTGGCAAAGCAAAAACACCTGAGAAGCAGCATAACAGGCCCCTCCCCCAGAAGACCAACTGGAAGAACATGCTCACAACTAGTTTGTGGATCCTACAAGACTGTAAAACTCTAGTGCCAGGGGAAAATAGTATATAGAATTTGAGAATTTTTTTCCTCATGATTCTTTTATCTTTCAGTCTAAAGTTTCCCATTTCTTTTTTTAAAAAATTTCCCATTTCAATTAGTTCCTTATTTTATCAACTCTGTTTTTAAGTCACTTTTTACCTTTTATTTTTTTACATATATACTTCATTTTTGGGCTTTTTTCACTCTATTCAATTATATACATATGTATGTATTTAATTATGTATATATATACACACATATATGTGTACATATGTATATGTATACATATATATGTATGTATATATGAACTTATATATATGTATGTAAATATATATATATGTTTTGCTTTCTTTGCAATTTTGGGATTTAGTGTCTTCTAACACAGAGACCAAAATTCACTCAGAAACAAGTAGAGCACACTGTGAGATTATATTCTCTCTCCACTCCCTCCCCATTTTTTTGTTTGTTTTGTTTTTGTTTGCTTTTATGTATTGGTTTCTGACCATTTCAGAATTGTCTACTGTGTATTTTGCTTGGGTTGTGGTCCATTATTTGAATCTCCTCACTCACTCATCCATTATTCTCTGGGCAAAAGGCCTAGGAGAAATTCACCACAAAAGAAAGAACCAGAGGAAATGTTCTCTGTCACAGATGTAATCAGTATGGATATAATAAGATGTCAGACCTGGAATTCAGGATAACAATTATAAAGTTAATAGCTGGGCACAAAAAAAGCATACAAGACACTAGAGAGTCTCTTAGTATAGAAATGAGACCTATTCAGGCTGAACTTAAAAATGAGATGCAGTCTAAATTGGATGCTCTAAAAGATAGGGTGAATGAGGGAGAAGAGAGAGTAAGTGATCTAGAATATAGGCTGATGGAAGGAAGGAAGTTCAGGAAAAGAGAGAAAAACAACTAATAGCCCATGAAGAAAGGTTTCAAGAAATTAATGATGCCATGAAATGTACCAATGTCAGAATTATTGGGGTGCCTGAAGGTGAAGAAAGAGAGAGGAACAGAAGGCATATTTGACCAAATCATAGCTGAGAACTTCCTTAATCTGGAGAAGGAAATAAGCATTCATGCCCAAGAAGTAGAGGACACCTCCCAAAATCAATAAAAATATATCAACACCCTGACATATAATAGGGAAGCTTCCAAATTTTAGAGAAAAAGAGAAAATCCTGAAAGCAGATCTAGGCAAGTGCCTCCTTACCTACAGAGGGAGGAACATCGAAATAACATCAGACCTATCCACAGAAACATGGCAGGCCAGAAAGAGCTGGCAAAATATACTAAGGGTACTAAATGATAAGAACATGAAGCCAAGAATACTTTATGCAGCAAAGCTGTCATTCAGAATGGATGGAGAGGTAAAGAGCTTCCAGGACAGACAGAAACTGAAAGAATATGTAACCACCAAGCCAGCCCTACAAAAATATTAAAGGGGATCCTGTAAGCGAAGAGAGAGCCCAAGAGTACAATAGACCAGAAATTAACAGAGAAAATCTATAGATACAGGCAATTTACAGGTAATAAAATGGAAATAAATTCATATCTTTCAATAGTTACTCTGACTGTAAACAGGCTAAATGCTCTAATCAAAAGCACAGGGTATTACATTGGATAAAAAAGCAAAACCCATCCATATTCTGTCTACAAGTTTCACTTTAGACCTAAAGACACCTCCAGACTGAAATTGAGGGAGTAGAGAACCATTTCCATGCTAATGGACCTCAAATGAAAGCTGGAGTAGCAAACCTCATATCAGAAAAATTAGATTTTAAACCAAAAACTGTAATAAGTGGTGAGAATGTGGAGAAAAGGGAGCCCTCTTACACTGTTGGTAGGAATGCAAGCTGGTACAACCACTCTGGAAAACAGTATGGAGGTTCCCCAAAAAGCTGAAAATAGAGCTAACCTATGACCCAGGAATTGCATTACTAGGGATTTACCCTAAAGGTACAAAAGTAGTGATCTGAAGAGGCACCTGCACCCCAATGTTCTTAGCAGCAATGTTCACAATAGCCAAAGTGTGCAAGGAGCTGAGATGTCCATCAACAGATGAATGGACAATGAAGATGTGAGATATATATAATGGAATATTACTCACCCATTAGAAAAGATGAAATCTTACCATTTACAGCAAGGTGGATGGAACTGGAGTGTATTATGCTCAGCAAAATAAGTTGAACAGAGAAAGATAATTATCATATGGTTTCACTCATATGTGGAATATAGGAAATATCCCGAGGACCATAAGGGAAGGGAGGGAAAGCTGAATGGAAAAAAATCAGAGAGGGAGACAAACCATGAGAAACTCATAACTCTGGGAAAAAAACTGAGCTCTGCAGAAGGAGAGGTGGGGAGAGAAGAGGTAACTGGGTGATGGGCATTAGGGAGGGCATGCAATGTGATGAGCATTGGGTGTCATAAGCAACTGATGAATCATTGAACACTACATCTGAAACTAATGATGTATTATATGTTGGCTAATTTAAATGAAAAAAGTGATTATAAGTGGTTCCTTATTCATGCATACATCATGTCACTTCTGTGTCTTAGGATTTTTCGCACTTAGAGTTCTATTCCCCATCATTAAATCACAAATTAATAAATAGTTATGTATGACAATAAATACTTTATACCAGTCATTTAATCACATTGCTCAAATATTTTATACCATTCTTAATTTTTAACTGTTGTTTTAGTTCTTTCTAAAGATATAGAAATTGTAAAAAGCAATGTTTCTGCCTTCATCTAAACTGCAATTTAGTACTTGATGGAAAGATAAAAGACAAATAATAAAAATTATACTTATAATTTAAATTTGTTTTTGGTACTAGAAAAAAATGCACCAGAAAAATAAATTTAAGTAAAAATGTGAACAGACAATATCATTTTGATATTTACAAGCCAGAGAAGGCCTCTCAGAAGAGGCAATGTTAAAGCAAAATCTTGAAAGATGTTCCATTACAGAGAAATGAAAATGTTTCACTCTTTCCTTACATGTGCTATGACATGATTTTGTTCATTTTTTTGTTTTTTTTTTTATGTTCATTTAGCCAACGTATAGTACATCATTAGTTTTTGATGTAGTATTCAAAGATTCCTTAATTGCATATAACACCCAGTTCTCATCACAACACATGCCCTCCGTAATACCCATCAACCAATTACCCATTCCTCCTAACGCCTTCCCTTCTGTAACCTGCAATTTGTTTCCCAGAGTCAGGAGTCTCTGATAGTTTGTCTCCCACTCTGATTTTTTCCCATTCAGTTTTCACTCCTTTCCCCTATGTTCCTCCATGCTATTCCTTATATTCCACATATGAATGAAACCATACTTATTTCACTTAACATAATCCCTTCCAGTTACATCCATGTTGATGCAAATGGTAGGTATTCATCCTTTCTATTGGCTGGGAAATATTACATTGTATATATATATACCACATCTTCTTTATCAATTCATCTGTTGAAGGACATCTTGGCTCCTTCGATAGTTTGGCTATTGTGGATATTGCTGCTATGAACATTGGGATGCATGCACCCCTTCTTTTCACTACATCTGTATCTTTAGGGTAAATAACCAGTAGTGCAATTGCTGGGTTGTATTATATCTCTATTTTTAACGTCTTGAGGAGCCTCCATACTGTTTCCAGAGTGGCTGTACCAGCTTGAATTCCCACCAACAGTATAAGAATGTTTGCACATCCTCGCCAATATTTGCTGTTTCCGGTCTTGTTAATTTTTGCTATTCTAACTGATATAAGGTGGTATCTCACTGTAGTTTTGATTTGGATCTCCCTGATGCCTAGAGATGTTGAGCATTTTTTCCATTTGTCTGTTGGCCATTTGTATGACTTCTTTGGAGAAGTCTCTGTTTATGTCTTCCACCCATTTCTTGACTGGATTATTTGTTTTTTGGGTGTTGAGTTTGAGAAGTTCATTACGGATCTTGGACACTAGCACTTTATCTGTAATGTCATTTGCAAATATCTTCTCCCATTCAGTGGGTTGCCTCTTAGTTTTGTTGCTATTTCCTTTGCTGTGCAGAAGCTTTTTATCTTGATGAAGTAAAGATGAGTAGTTCATTTTTACTTTAGTTTTCCTTGACTCTAGAGATGTGTCTTGAATGGAGTCGCTGTGGCCAATGCCAAAGAGGTTACTGCCTGTGTTCTCCTTTATGATTTTTATGGATTCCTGTCTCACATTTAGGTCTTTCATCCATTTAGAATTTATCTTTGTTTATGTTGTAAGAGAATGGTCGAGTTTCATTCTTCTGCATATGGCTGTTCACTTTTCCCAGAACCATTTATTGAAGAGACTGTCCTTTTTCCATTGGATATTCTTTCCTGATTTGTCAAAGATTAGTTGACCATAGAATTGAGGGTCCATTTCTGGGCTCTCTATTCTGTTCCATTGATCTATGTGTCTGTTTCTGTGCCAGTACCACACTGTCTTGATGATCACAGCTTTGTAATAAGGCTTGAAGTCAGGCATTTTGATGCCCCCAGCTTTTTTCTTTTTCAACATCTCCCCAGCTATTCAGGGTCTTTTCTGGTTCCATACAATTTGTAGGATTGTTTGTTCCAGTACTCTGAAAAATGTCAATGGTATTTTGATAGAGATAGCAATGAATGTGTAGATTGCTCTGGGCAACATAGACATTTTAACAATGTTTATTCTTCCAACCCACAAGCATGGAATATTTTTCCATCTCTTTGTGTCTTCAATTTCTTTCATAAATGTTCTTTAGTTTCTAGAATACATACCCCTTACCTCTTTGGTTAGTTATATTCCTAGGTATCTTATGATTTTTGGTGCACTTGTAAATGAGGTTGATTCCTTAATTTCTCTTTCTTCAGTCTTATTGTTAGTGTATAGAAATGCAACTGATTTCTGTGCATTGATTTTTTATCCTGCCACTTTGCTGAATTGCTGTATAAGTTCTAGTAATTTAGGGGTAGGGTCTTTTGGGTTTTCCACATAAAGTATCATGTCATCTGTGAAGAGTGAGAGTTTGACTTCTTCTTTGCCAATTTGGATGCCTTTTATTTCTTTTTATTTCTTTTTGTTATCTGATTGCTGAGGCTAGGACTTCTAACACTATGTTGAACAACAGCGGTGAGACAGGGCATCCCTTTCGTGTTCCTGACCTTAAGGGAAAAGCTCCCAGTTTTTCCCCATTTAGAATATTTGCTGTTGGCTTCATAGATGACCTTTATGATATTGAGGTATTTCCCTCTGTCCCTACACTGTGGAGAGTTTTAATCAAGAAAGGATACTGTATTTCTTCAAATGATTTTTCTGCATCAATTGAGAGGATCGCATGGTTCTTGTCTTTTCTTTATCATCTTGATAGATTTGGGAATGTTGAACCACCCTTGCATGCCAGGAATAAATCCAACTTGGTCATGGTGGATAATCCTTTTAATGTACTGTTGGATCCTATTGGCTAGGATCTTGTTGAGTATTTTGGCATGCAAGTTCATCAGGTATATTGATCTGTAATTCTCCTTTTTGGTGGGGTTTTTGCTGGTTTTGGGATGAGGGTAATGCTGGCCTCATAGAACGAGTTTGGAAGTTTTCATTCTTTTTCTATTTTCTGAAACAGTTTCAGCAGAATAAGTATTATTTCTTCTTTAAATGTTTGGTGGAATTCCCTTGGGAAGCCATCTGGCCCTGGACTCTTGTTTTTTGTGTAGTTTGTGATTAATCCTTCAATTTCCTTACTGGTTAGTGGTCTATTCAGATTGTCTATTTCTTTCTGTTTCAGTCTTGGTAGTTTATAAGTTTCCAGGAAGGCATCCATTTCTTCCAGATTGCCTAGTTTGTTGGTGTATAGCTGCTGGAAATAATTTCTAATAATTGTCCTATTTCCTATTCATGATCTCCCCTTTCATTCATAATTTTATTGATTTGGGTCTTTTCACTCTTCTTTTGTATAAGTCTGGCCAGAGGTCTATCGATTTTATTAATTCTTTCAAAGAACCAGCTTCTAGTTTTGTTGATCTGTTCTACTGTTCTTTTAGTTTTTATTTCACTGATTTCTGCCCTAATCTTTATTATTTCTCTTCTCCTGCTTGGTTTAGCCTTTATTTGCTGTTCTTTCTCCAGTTCCTTTAGGTGTAAGTTTAGCTTGTGCATTTGAGATTTTTCTCATTTTTTTGAGAGAGGCTTGGATGGCTATGTACTTCCCTTTAAGGACTGCCTTTGCAGTATCCCAAAGGTTTTGAATTGATGTGTTTTCATTTTCATTGGTTTGCATGAATTGTTTAGGTTCTTCAATTTTGTAGTTGACCCATTCATTGGCAGGATACTCTTTAACCTACAAGTGTTTGAGTTCCTTCCAAATTTTTTCTTTTCTTCGAGTTCTAGTTTCAAAGCACTGTGGTCTGAAAATATGCAAGGAATAATATTAGTCTTTTCGTATTGGTCAAGACCTGATTTGTGACCCAGTACGTGATCTATTCTGGAGAAAGTTCCATGTGCACTCGAGAAGAATAGCATTCTTTTATTTTAGGATGCAATGTTCTGTATATATCTATGAGGTCCATCTGGTCCAATGCATCATTCCAAGCTCTTGTTTCTTTGTTGATCTTCTGCTTAGATGATCTGTCCATTGCTGAGTGGAGTGTTGAAGTCTCCTACTATTAATGTATTATTATCAATATGTTTCTTTAATTTGGTTATTAGCTGGTTTAGGTAATTAGTTGCTCCCATGTTGGGGGCATAGATATTTAGATTTTCTTGTTGGATAGACTCTTTAAATATGATATAGTGTCCCTCTACATCTCTTACTACAGTTTTTTGTTTAAAATCTAATTTGTCTGATACAACGGTTGCTACCCCAGGTTTCTTTTGAGGTCTTTTGGTGTGGAAAATGGTTCTCATCCCCTCAATTTCAATCTGGAGGTGACTTTAGGTTCAAAATGAGCCTCGAGAGCTCCGGGGGGGGAGGGGCTGCTTGGTGTCTCAGTCTCCTTTGCCTGGGTGGAGTTGTCCCACCCCTTGTCAGGGTGCATCCTCTTCTGCAGCTCCCAGTTCATGGCTGGGTGCAGCCTCAGTGTCCTTTCATGGGTCACACCACCCTGAGAGCTGTTACCTTGTCATGGGAGCAAGCTATTTTATATCTCCCCTAGGATGTTAAACAGCCCACACCTTCTAGTCCTTTTCAGCGTGGTCAGGCAGAGAGTGGTCTCCCTACTGGCCCAGCTTGTGATTTATGGTGACTGGAGCTGAGAGTCTCTTCCAGGCTCACTGACCATAACCACTGTCCCCTCTCCACTGCTTGGGCACTCTATCAATTCAGGCACCCCCATTCTCTCTGAGTCTCCTAGAATCCTGAGACCACAATGATCCACATAGAATTCTGCCCTATTCATCCTCTGTGCCCTTTTCAGAAAGGTATGTCTCTCACAAGAGCAGATTTCCAACGGTCCTGATTTTTTGCTCCAGTGTTATATCACTTTTCAGTTGTCAGTTTACGGAGGCTTCCTCCCCCCCTCCATTTATCTTCCAATATTTTCCCCAAATATTCAAGGTTTCACACCCCCTACCTTGCAAAAAGTAGTCATTTTTCTGTTTGTACAGATCCAGATAAATCTTCTTACATCTCAGTTGGAATTCATCTGTGTTCAGAATTGTTTGATAAATATCCAGATAAATTCAAGAAACCAATAAAATGAAGTCCCCTACTCTGCTGCCATCTTGCCCCCCTCCTATTGATTGTATTTGTATCCTGCAATCCTAGACACCAGGAAGACTTAACGTTATGTAGACTCTGCTTTATGTTATATTGTTTTGGTAGAGTTAATGTTTTTGTTTTAGCAGGTAATTAATTTGGTTAGACTCAAATTGAACGCTATTATACCTGATGTGGGCAGCATGTGCACACTGTTTTCATTTTGCTTCCCCCATGCTTACATCAGGGAGCAAGAAGAAAGTTTGGTTGACTTCAGACATGACATTTGGGGTTCATCTTCTGTCTTTCTTCTTTATGAGGTTCCCCCTCATTCTTTGGTGACCCTGTTTGTTTTGGGCTCCTTCCATTGGTTCCTCTGGCCAAAAGTTGTCAAGCTTTCTATCAGATGCTACCTGCTCCATATTGCCATCTGCCTGACTGTGGCTACCCTCAGGGCAAAGTTGCAAAGAAATGGGAACCCTTTCCCTTCAAGTAACTTATTCCCAATTTCAGCTGTCTCCCAAATCTATATACCTTTGTTCAGTCTTAAGAGCCATCAGGCATTTTGTTGTTGTTCAGAGTTCATAGCTTTTGTTTGCAGGGAGATTTGTCATATCTTATATAAACTATTTCCAACTTATGACAGAAGGCTGCTGAGCATGACCAACTTTATGGTTTGGTAGATAAGCTATAAAATAATAGTTCACCATGGACATTTCATTTCATGAAGTAATCTGACATCCTCTTATCAGGCTTTAGTTTCTTCCAGAGCCGGGTAACAAGCCTAGGGGCAAACGTAGAGAAGGATAAAAATTATTTGCTGCCCACTCAAGATTCACCATGAGTTACAGTTTCTGACTGACTTACCTTTCCTAGGTAAAAAATGTTGGGGAAGACCTTTTTAAAATGAGATCTCATTTATTGACTCTAATTTACATGCAAGGGTTTCAGCTAGGAACTGGGAGAAAGAGAAGATGGAGGCAAAGAGAAGGCATTTCCATGCAAATTGTGCTTAAAAGAAATTTAACCATAATAAGTTCCACTCAATGTATTATTTGCTTACAGCTAGTTATGGAATATGACCTCTGCTGTGGGTCAACTAGACAGCCTTCTCTTGTTTTACTCCCTAGTCAGAGATGCATGAAGGACTCTGTCTCTTTAGTAATGTTCTGTGATTTGTCCTGCAAAACCAGCCAACCTGACCTACACGAAAGCAGGCAGGCTAAAGAATGTTGCTTGTGAGACTTGTGCTATGTGAGTGAACTCAGAAGCCCAATTAGTTGACATTAGCTGGCCTCCAGATCAGAATTGACCGTCTGGTCTGAACGCCAAGAGCTTTAAAATAAAAAAAAAAATTTTAATGTTATGTCAGTCACCATACAGTACATCTTTAGTTTTTGATGTAGTGTTCCATGATTCATTGTTGCGTATAACACCCAGTGCTCCATGCAATATATGCCCTCTATAATACCCATCACCAGCCTATCCCAACCCCCCGTCATCCTCCCCTCTGAAGCCCTCAGTTTGTTTCCCAGATTCCATAGTCTCTCGTGGTTCATTCCCCCTTCTGTTTGCCCCCCCTTTCATTCCTCCCTTCCTACTCCTACTAATCTCCCTGCTACTTCTTATGTTCCATAAATGAGTGAAACCATATGATAATTGTCTTTCTCTACTTGACTTATTTCACATAGCATAATCTCTTCCACTCCCGTCCATGTTGCTGCAAATATTGGGTAATCAATTTTTCTTTTCTTTTTTTTTTTTGAAAAATTTTTTGTTATGTTATGTTAGTCACCATACAGTACATCCCAAGTTTTTGATGTAAAGTTCCATTATTCATTACTTGCGTATAACATCCAGTGCACCATGCAATACGTGACCTCCTTAATATCCAGCACCAGCCTATCCCAATCCCCCACGCCCTCCCCTTTAAAGCCCTCAGTTTGTTTCCCAGACTCCATAGTCTCTCATGGTTCATCCCCCTTTCTTTTTACCCCCCCTTCATTCTTCCCTTTTTTCTCTTACCTATCTTCCTAGTTCTTATGTTCCATAGACGAGAGAAACCATATGATAATTGTCTTTCTCTGTTTGACTTCTTTCACTTAGCATTATCTCCTCCACTCCCATCCATGTTGCAGCAAATGTTGAGAAATTGTTCTTTTTGATAGCTGACTAGTATTCCATTGTATACATGGACCACATCTTCTTAATCCAGTCATCTATGAAGGGCATCTCGGCTCCTTCCACGATTTAGCTATTGTGGACAATGCTGCTATGAACATTGGGGTGCATATGGCCCTTCTCTTCACTGCGTCTGTATCTTTGGGGTAAACACGCAGTAGTGCAATCGCTGTATCATACAATAGCTCAATTTTTAACCTTTTAAGGGACCTCCACACTGTTTTCCAGAGTGGCTGTACCAACGTGCATTCCCACTAAAAATGTAGGAGGGATCCCCTTTCTCCACATCCTCTCTAGCAATTGTTGTTTCTTGCCTTGTCAATTTTTGTCATTCTAACTGGTGTAAAGTGGTATCTTACTGTGGTTTTGATTTGAATTTCCCTGATGGCTAATGATTTTGAACATTTTTTCACGTGTATGTTAGCCATTTGTATGTCATCATTGGAAAAGTGACTGTTCATATCTTCTGCCCATTTTATGATTCGTTTATTTGTTTCTCGCATATTGAGTTTGAGAAGTTCTTTGTAGATCTTGGATACCAGTCTTTTATCTGTAGTGTCATTTGCAAATATATTCCCCCATTCAGTGAGCTGCCTCTTAGTTTTTTTGACTGTTTCCTTGGCTGTGCAGAAGCTTTTTATCTTGATGAAGTCCCACAGGTTCATTTTATCTTTTGTTTCTCTTGCCTTTGGAGATGTGTCATGAAAGAAGTTGCTGTGGCCGATGTCAAAGAGGTTGCTGCCTATGCTCTCCTCTAGGATTTTGATGAATTCTTGTCTCACATCGAGGTCTTTCATCCATTTGGAGTTTATCTTTGTGTATGGTGTGAGAGAGTGGTCAAGTTTCATTCTTTTGCATGTAGCTGTCCAATTTTCCCAGCACCATTTATGGAAGAGACTGTCTTTTTTCCACCGGATGTTTTTTCCTGCTTCATCAAAGATAATTGCCCAAAGAGCCGAGAGTCCATTTCTGGGTTTTCTATTCTGTTCCTTTGGTCTATGTGTCTGTTTTTGTGCCAGTACCATGCTATCTTTGTGATCACAGCATTGTAGTACAGCTTGAAATCCAGCATTGTGATGCCCCCAGATTTGTTTTTCCTTTTCAACAGTTCCTTGGCGATTCAGGGCCTTTTCTGCTTCCATACAAATTTAAGGGCTATTTGTTCCAGTTCTTTGAGAAATGTCCTTGGGTATTTTGATCGGGATAGCATTGAAAGTGTAGATTGCTCTGGGTAGCATGGACATTTTAACTATGTTAATTCTTCCGATCCATGAGCATGGAATATTTTTCCATCTTTTTGTGTCTTCTTCAATGTCTTTAAAGAGTGATTTATAGTTTCTAGAATATAGGTCCTTTACCTCTCTGGTTAAGATAATTCCAAGATAACGTATGGTTTTTGGTGCTATTGTAAATGGGATGGATTCCCTAATTTCTCTTTCTTCAGGCTCATTGTTCGTGTATAGAAATATAACTGATTTCTGAGCATTGATTTTGTATCCGCCACATTACTGAATTGCTCTATAACTTCTAATAGTTTGGGAGTGGATTCTTTTGGGTTTTCCATATAGGGTATCATGTCATCTGCAAAGAGAGGCAGTTTGACTTCTTCTTTGCCGATTTGGGTACCTTTTATCCCTTTTTGTTGTCTGATTGCTGTTGCAATGACTTCTAGTACTATGTTGAATAACAGTGGTGAGAGGGGGCATCCTTGTGTTCCTGATCTTAAGGGAGAGGCTTCTAGCTTTCCCCATTGAGAATGATATTTGCTGTAGGCTTTTCAAGATAGTTTTTATGAGATTGAGGAATGTACCCTCTATCCCTACACTGTGAAGGGTTTTAATCAGGAGAGGATGCTGTATTTTGTCAAATGATTTTTCTCCATCTATTGAGAGAATCATAAGATTTTTGAATTTTTCTTTCTGGATAAAATCTAAGACACTGATCAATTTGTGAATGTTGAACCACGGTTGCATCCCAGGGATGAATCCCACTTGGTCATGATGGATAATCCTTTTAATGTACTGTTGGATTCTATTAGCCAGGATCTTGTTGAGGATTTTGGAATCCACATTCATTAGGGAAATCGGTTGGTAATTCTCCTTTTTGATGGGGTCTTTGCCTGGTTTGGGGATCAAGGTAATAATTTCCTCATAGAATGAGTTTGGTAGCTTTCCTTCTATTTCTATTTTTTGAAATAGCTTTATGAGAATAGGTATTATTTCTTCTTTGAATGTTTGGTAGAATTCCCCAGGGAATCCGTCTGGGCCTGGGGTTTTGTTTTTTAGAAGGTTGTTTATCACTGACTCAATCTCTTCATAATTAATTGGCCTGTTTAAAAAATCAATTTCCCTCCTGTTTCAGTCTTGGTAGTTTATAGGTTTCCAGGAAGGCCTCCATCTCTTCCAGATTGCTTAATTTATTGGCATAAAGCTGTTGATAAAAGTTTCTAATAATCCTTCCAATTTCATTGGTGTTGGTTGTGACCTCTCCTTGTTCATTCATAATTTTATTAATTTGGGTCCTTTCTCTATTCTTTTGGATAAGTCTTGCCAGTGGTCTGTCAATTTTATTGATTCTCTCAAAGAACCAGCTTCTAGTTCTGTTGATCTTCTCTACTGTACTCCTGGCTTCTAATTCATTGATTTCTGCTCTAGTCCTGGTCAGCTGCTTCCTCGTGCATGGATTAGGTCTGTCCCTCTGTTGCTGTTCCAGCTTCTTGAGGTGAGAATGTAAAAACCGCATTTTAGATTTTTCTATTCTTTTGAATGAGGCTTGGATGGCTAAGTATTTTCCCCTTAGGACTGCCTTTGTAGTATCCCATAGGTTTTAGACCATTGTGTTTTCAGTCTCTTTGGTCTCCATAAATTGTTTAAATTGATTTTTTATTTCCTGGTTTATCGAATCATTCTTGAGCAGGATGGTTCTTAGTCTCCAAATGTTTGATTTTCTTCCAAATTTTTCCTTGTGTTTGAGTTCCAATTTCAAAGTGTTGTGGTCTGAGAATATGCAGGGAATAATTTCAGTCTTTGGTACCAGTTGAGACCTGTTTTGTGAGCCAGAACATGGTCTATTCTTGAGAATGTTCCAAGGGCATTAGAATAGAAAGAGTATTCTTTGGTTCTGGGGTGTAGTGTTCTCTATATATCTATGAGGTCCAACTCATAGAGTATGGCATTCAAAGCCCTTGTTTCTTTTTTGATTTTTTTCATTGTTCTTCTGTCTATTTCTGATAGTGGAGTGCTGAGGTCCCCTACTATTAATGTATTTTTATCTATATGTCTCTTTATTGTTGTTAAGTGTTGGCTTGTGTATCTTGCTGCTCCCCTGTTGGGGGCATAGATATTTATAATTGTCATATCCACTTGTTGGATATATCCTTTAAGAATAATATAGTGGCCTTCTGTGTCTCTAACTATAGTCTTTAGTTTCAGATCCAGTCTTTCTGATGTGAAAATTGCTACCCCAGCTTTTTTTGTAGGTCCATTGGCGTGCAAGATGGTATTCCTTCCCTTTACTTTCAGTCTGAATGTATCTTTAAGTTCAAAATGAGTCTCTTGTAGACAGCAAATGGATGGGTCATGTCATTTTATCCAATCTACAACCCTGTGGCATTTTATGGAAGCATTTAGGCTATTTACATTGAGACTGATATTGGGAGATATGATTTTAATGATGCCGTTGTGCCAGTAAAGTCTTTGTTTCTATAGATTGTGACTTTCTGTTCTGTATCACTCTTGGGGCCTTTTTACTTTATAGAACCCCCTTTAATATCTCCTGTAGGGCTGGTTTCGTGGTTACAAAATTGGTCAATGACTGGCGATTCTGGAAGGTCTTTATTTCTCCATCAATTCTGAATGATAGCCTTGCTGGATAAAAGATCCTTGGCTGCATGTTTTTCTCTGAAAGGGCTTTAAAAATGCCCCCCCAACCCTTTATCTCATTCCAGGTCTGTGTAGACAGGTCTGATGTAATTCTCATACCTTTGCCTTGGTACATGAGAAATTTCTTTGCCTTGGCCACTTTCAGTACTGTATCCTTGGATCTAATATTTGCGAAATGCACTATGACGTGACGTGGCGTAGGTTTGTCGTAGTTGAGCTTGGGAGGTGTCCTCTCCACCTCTTGGACACAAATGTTTGTTTCCCTTGCTAGATTAGGGAAGTTTTCAGCTACAATTTGTTCAAATATCTCTTGTAGACCTCTGCTTTTCTCCACCCCCTCAGGGATGCCGATGATTTTGACTTTGGAAAGTTTCATTGAATCTGTAATCTCCAGTAACCTACATTCCTGAGTGTGGATTTTTTTGAGTCCAGATTCTTTTTTAGCTTACTTTCTACTAATCCATCCTCCAATTCCCTGATACATTCTTCTGCCTCAATTACCCTGGCCGTCAGAGCATCTAGTTTTGCCTGCATTTTGCTCATAGAATTTTTAATTTCTGCCAGATTCGCTCTCATTTCCACCCTTAGAGATTCTATATTCTCATTAACATTTTCGTTAATACTTTTTTCAAGTCTACACATCATCTTGACCATTGTTACTCTGAATTCCATTTCTGATAATTTTGTTACATCCATATCCATTAATTCTGTGGCAGAGGCCACAGCCTCATTGTCTTTTCATTGCTGGGGGGGATTTCTCCTTCTGATGAGGAGAGGGTGCGGGGTTGTCCAGAGCCCAAATTATTGACTGGGACCCAGGCCGTGCGCCCTTATTTTATAGGGATCTCAGGGATGTGGGCTTCTTGATTTTTCAGCCTGCCTTCTGGGGGAGGGCCCTGCCACGCTGATACTCAGGCAACCCTGTTTGGGTAGAGTCTCCCTATCCCCTGTGAAGGGGGATGGGGATGGGCACACTGTGAGCCGGTATTTCCAGGTTTTGTTCTCTGGCAGCTTTCCCTGGCAGTTTGCTGTGCCTCTTCTGAGAGTCAGAGCAGCAGTGGCCGAATCCCAGCCTCTGTCTCAGAACAGAGGGATCGCAGACCGTTCTCCACTGATGTTCTGGCCACTTTAACTCTGTTTCTGTTGGTGCTGCTCAACCCCGCAGTGTCCCTGGATGTGTGCCCCACACCTGGCGTCCTGGCCCTCACTTCCAGGGTTGGCGTGTCTCTGGCTTTTGTGTTTCTAACACTGCCAGCCACCAGCTGCCAGTCGCCCCCATGTGCTCCGAAGCTCCTGGTCTCAGTCTGGTTCCAGTGAGCACACCGGAGCTCCGTTTCAGTCTGGTCATGCGCATTCCCTGGCTCACGATCTCAGTCTGCTGTGGGTGCCGGTCCGTGAGTCCGCCCGCTCCCCCGTGCATGTGGCTACCGCTTCCTGGCACCCGAACACGGTGGATCCCTCCCCCTTCAGTTTATCTTCCAATATCTATGTGCGGTTTCACGGCTCTCAGCTTTGTACCTCAATACTCAGCACTGGAGATGTTCATTTGTAGAGATCCAGATGTATCTTCCTGCATCTCATGCTGATTCCATGCATGTTCAGGCTGGTCTAGTACCTATTCAACTCAACCCAAGGGAGCGGCTGAAAAAGGGGTCACCTGCTCCTCCGCCATCTTAACCAAAACATTTTTATTCATTTTTTAATACTTTCTTCTGTTATTTTATTCTTTTATAATAATATTTTTATTATATTATGTTAGTCACCATATGGTACATCCCTTGTTTTTGATGTAAAGTTCAATGATTCATTAGTTGTATATAACACCCAGTGCACCATGCAATACGTGCCCTCCTTAATACCCATCACCAACCTATCCCATTCCCCCAACTCCTTCCCTCTAAAGCCCTCAGTTTGTTTCTCAGAGTCCATAGTCTCTCATGCTTCATTCCCCCTTCTGATTACCCCCCCTTACTTTACCCCTTTCTTCTCCGACCGATCTTCCTAGTTCTTATGTTCCATAGATGAGAGAAACCATATGATAACTGTCTTTCTCTGTTTAACTTATTTCACTTAACATTATCTCCTCCAGTGCCATCCATGTTGCAGCAAATGTTGAGAAATCGTTCTTTTTGATAGCTGAGTAATATTCCATTGTATATATGGACCACATCTTCTTAATCTAGTCATCTGTTGAAGGACATCTCAGCTCCTTCCATGATTTAGCTATTGTGAACAATGCTGCTCAGATCATTGGGGTGCATTTGGCCCTTCTTTTCACTATGTCTGTATCTTTGGGGTAAATACCCAGTAGTGCAATTGCTGTATCATACAATAGCTCAGTTTTTAACCTTTTAAGGGACCTCCACACTGTTTTCCAGAGTGGCTGTACCAACTTGCATTCCCACCAACAGTGTAGGAGGGATCCCCTTTCTCCACATCCTCTCCAACAATTGTTGTTTATCGCCTTGTGAATTTTTGCCATTCTAACTGGCGTAACGTGGTATCTCAGTGTGGTTTTGATTTGAATTTTTCTGATGGCTAATGATGTTGAGCAAAGCTGGGGACGTCACAATGCTGGATTTCAGGTTGTACTACAAAGCTGTGATCACAAAGAGCATCGTACTGGCACAAGAACAGAGACATAGACCAATGGAACAGAATAGAGAACCCAGAAATGGACCCTCGGCTCTTTGGGCAACTAATCTTTGACAAAGCAGGAAAAAACATCCAGTGGAAAAAAGACAGTCTCTTCAATAAATGGTGCTGGGAAAATTGGACAGCTACATGCAAAAGAATGAAACTTGACCACTCTCTCACACCATACACAAAGATAAACTCCAAATGGATGAAAGACCTCGATGTGAGCCAGGAATCCATCAAAATCCTAGAGGAGAACATAGGCAGCAACCTCGACGACATCGGCCACAGCAACCTTTTTCATGACACATCTCCAAAGGCAAGAGAAACAAAAGATAAAATGAACTTGTGGGACTTCATCAAGATCAAAAGCTTCTGCACAGCCAAGGAAACAGTCAAAAAACTAAGAGGCAGCTCACTGAATGGGGGAATATATTTGCAAATGACACTACAGATAAAAGACTGGTATCCAAGATCTACAAAGAACTTATCAAACTCAATACACAAGAAATAAACATTTCATAAAATGGGTAGAAGATATGAATAGATACTTTTCCAACGAAGGCATATAAATGGCTAACAGACACAGACAAACCAGATTTTAAACCAAAGAGCATAAGAAGAAGTGAAGAAGGCCATTATATTATAATTAAGGCGTCAATTCCTCAAGATCTAACAACTGTAAATACTTATGTCCCTAACATGGGAGCACCCAAATATAAAAATCAATTAATAACAAGCAGAAAGAAACTCACTGTTAATATTATAATAATAGTAGGGGATAACACTCCACTTACAGCAATTGACAGTCCATCAGTACAGAAAAGTCAACAAAGAAGCAATGGCTTTGAATGACACATTGAACCAGATGTACTTAACAGATGTATTCAGAACATTTCATCCTAAAGCAGCAGAATACACATCTTTTCAAATGCACATGAGACATTCTCCAGAATAGATCACATACTGGGTCACAAATTAGCCCTCAACAAGTAGAAAAAGACTGAGATCACACCATGCATATTTTCAGATCACAATACTATGAAACTTGAAGTCAATCACAAGAAGAAATTTGAAAAGACCACAAACACTTGGAAGTTAATGAGTATCTTACTAAAGAATGACTGAATTAACCAGGAAATTTAAAAGAAATTAAAAATACATGGAAGGAAATGAAAATGAAAATACAACATTCCAAAACCTATGGGATGCAGCAAAGGTGGTCATAAGTGGGAAATATATTGCAATTATAGGCCTACTCAAAGAAGCAAGAAAGTTTCAAATACATGCCCTAAAATTATAACTAAAGAAGCTAGAAAAAGAATAGCAAATAAAGCCCAAAGCAAGAAGAAGGGAAATAATAAAGATTAGAAATAAATGTGATATACAAACTAAAAACAAACAACAACAGTATAACACATCAATGAAACCAGGATCTGGTTCTCTGAAAGAATTAATAAAATTGGTAAACCCCTAAGCAGACTTATCAAAAAGAAAAGAGAAAGGACACAAATATATAAATTCACAAATGAGAAAGGAGAAATAACAACACCTGAGAAATACAAACAATTATAACAGAACATTATGAAAAACTATGTGCCAACAAGTTGGACCACCTGGAAGAAATGGATATATTCGTAGAAGCATACAAACTACCAAAACCAAAACAGGAAGAAAAAGAAAATCTGAACAGACCCATAATCAGCAAAGAAATTGAAACAGTAATAAAAAATCTCCTAACAAACAAAAGTCCACAGCCAGATGGCTTCCCAGGGGAGTTCTACCAGACATTTAAAGAAGAGTTAATACATATTCTACTCAAATTGTTCCAAAAAATAGAAATAAAAGGAAAACTTACAAACTCATTCTATTAGGCCAGCTTAAACTTGATTCCAAAACCAGACAAACATGCCACTAAAATGGAGAATTATAGGCAAACATCCCTGATGAACATGGATGCAAAATTTCTCAACAAAATACTAGCAAATCAAATCCAAAAGTACATTGAAAAAATGATTCACCATGATTAAATGGGATTTATTCCTGGGCTACAGGGGTGGTTCAGTATCTGCAAATCAATCAATAAAAGAAAGGATAAAAATCATATGATCCTTTGAATAGATGCAGAAAGAACATTTGACAAAATGCAACATCCATTCTTGATAATAACTGTCAACAAAGTAGGGATAGATTAGACATACCTCAACATCATAATAGCCATATATGAAAGACTCACAGCCATTATCATCCTCAATGGGGAAAACTAAGAGCTTTTCCTCTATGGTCAGGAACAAGAGAGGAATAACCACTTCCATCGTTACTATTTAACATAGTACTGGAAGTCTTGGTCTCATCAATCAAACAACAAAAAGAAATGAAAGTCTTCCAAATCAAGGAAGAAGTCAAATGTTCAGTATTTGTAGATGACATGATATTCTGTAAAAAACCCAGAAGACTTGGCCAAAAAATTGCTAGAACTAATACACAAATTCAGCAAAGTTATAAGATATTAAGTCAACATACAAAAATCTGTTGCATTTCTATACACCAATAATGAAGCAGCAGAAAAAGAATTCAAAGAACCAATCCCATTTACAACTGTATACCAAAAACAATAATATACCTGGGAATAAACCTAACCAAGAGGTAAAAGACGTACTCTGAAAATTATAGAACATTTATGAAAGAAATTGAAATGACACAAAAAATAGAAAAATATTCTGTGCTCATGGATTGGAAGAACAAACATTGTTAAAATGTCTATGATACCCAGGGGTAATCAGAAGGGGGAATGAAGAATGAGAGACTATGGACTATGAGAAACAAACTGAGGGCTTCAGAGGGGAGAGGGGTGGGGGAATGGGATAGACTGGTGATGGGTAGTAAGGAGGGCACGTATTGCATGGTGCACTGGGTGTTATACGCAACTAATGAATCATCGAACTTTACATCAGAAACCAGGGATGTACTGTATGGTGACTAACATAATTTAATAAAAAAATTAAAATTAAAAAAACCCAATACAATCTTAAAAAAAATATCTATGCTACCCAATGCAATACACACATTCAAAGCAATCCCTATCAAAATGCCACCAGCATCTTTCACAGAGCTAGAAAAAATAATCCTATCATTTGTATGGAACCACAAAAGACCCCGAATAGCCAAAACAGTCCTGAGAAAGAAGCAAAGCTGAAGGCATCACACTTCTGGACTTCAAGCTACATTACAAAGCTGTAGTCATCAAGACAGTGTGGTACTGGCAGCAAAACAGACACATGGAAAGGTGAAACAGAATAGAAAGCCCAGAAATGGATATGGCTAACTAATCTTTGACAAAACAGGAAAGGATATCAAATGGAAAAAAGGCAGTATCTTTTACAAGTGGTGTTGGGAACACTGGACAGCCACATGCAGAAGAACGAAACTGGACCACTTTCTTACACCACACAAAAAGATAAACTCAAAATGGATGAAAAACCTAAATGTGAGACATGAAATCATCAAAATCCTACAGGTGAACACAAGCAGCAACCTCTTTGACCTTGGCCATAGCAACTTTTTATTAGGCACATCTCTGGAAATAAGGGAAGCAAAAGCAAAAATGATCTATTGGGACATCATAAAGATAAAAAGCTTCTGCACAGTGAAGGAAAAGGAAAACTAAAAGTTAGCCTACAGAATGGGCAAAGGTTCCTCAAAAAGTTAAAAATAGAACTAATCTATGACCCAACAATTGCACCAGTAGGTATTTACTCAAAGGATCAAAAATATAGATTCGAAGGGGCACATGGACCCTGATGTTTAGGGCAGCACTACCAACAGTAGCCAAAATATGGAAAGAACCCAAATGTCGATTGACTGATGAATGGATAAAGAAGATGTGTCATATATACACATTGGATTATTACTCAGCCATCAAAGAGAATGAAATCTTGCCATTCACAATGACGTAGTTGAAGCTAGAGTGTATTATGCAAAGTTAAATAAGTCAGTCAGAGAAAGACAAATACCATATGATTTCACTCATATGTGGAATTTAAGAAATAAAAGAGATGAATGTATGAAAAGGGGGAGAGGAGAGAGAGAGGGGGAAGCAAACCAGAAGAGACTTTTAATGATATAGAACAAACTGAGGGTGAATGGAGGGAGGTGGGTGGGAGATGGGCTAAATGGACGATAGGTATTCAAGAGGACATTTGTCATGATGAGCACTCAGTGTTATATGTAAGTGATGAATCACTAAATTCTACCCCTGAAACCAATACTACATTATACGTTAATTGACTAGAATTTAAATTAAAATTTGGATAAAAAAGAAAAAAAAAGAATTGTTCTAAAATGAAAAAAAAAAAAGAAATTTGGGGCTCGCATCTGAAATGGCTGGGTCTAACAGAAGTAAGAATCTCAATTAAAGAATGGGACAGTAGTCCATAGCAAATAGTGATTAAATAATTATTTAAATGATCTTTTGTAGTCAACCTGACTAAAGTGAATATCAAAAGAAAGACTTTGATTAACCAAGTGGTTGTTGTTGGTCTATATCATTAAGAATGCTCCTGAAGGCCTTTTACAAAGTCCAACATAGGAGAAGTCTTATAAAGAAGAGCTAGAGTAACAATCTGAATGTTTTGGCCTAGATAGATCTTTAACAGGGGCTAATTTGTCAGAAGGTACCAAAGACTAAAATAGGTGTGCAGTCTACTATGTCTCTTTTGATCAGTGCAGCTCTAGTTCTGATTAACCAAAATTTGACACACACCATCTCAATTAAGACTAACAGTCACCCACCAGGTCCCAAGCCTGAGTCACGTGGTGACTGTGTATCAGAGGATATAGAATAACGTTGAGTGGAGATGAGTCTGGGTATATTTGAGGGTAACCCCACAAATTCATACTGTCTATTTTCCTTCTAGCTTTTCTGAAAGGATCATATTACTATTTAACAGTGTCACCATTAACTGAGGGAAAGAATAAATCCAGAGATTGTTGGGCACTGCTTCTGAGATAGTGTACTTCTCAGAGAACTGAAAGACAACCTGATCCTCCAGTCAGAGTGGAGGCTTGTGAGCATCAACTACATCATTTTTTTAAAGATTTTATTTATTTATTTGACAGAGAGAGACAGCCAGCAAGAGAGGGAACACAAGCTGCATCATTTCTTAGTGGATCCAGTAGGTCCCCAAGTCATCTGATGGTTAATTCTCTAGATCTTGAAAGTGAATTGTAGTAGGTATGCTTGTAGTAGGCATGTAGCAGGATCTTCACATTGGTTTCCTGACCTATGTAGTGAGGGCCTAACATAGCATAAAGCTTTGAACCTACCCTGTTTTCAAAAAAAGAAAACAAGGACACCTGGGTGGCTTCGTTGGTCAAGTGTCTGACTCTTGATTTCAGCTCAGGTCATGATCTCAGGGTCATAAGTCTGAGCCCTGTATTGGGCTCCATGCTAGGTGTGGAGTCTGTTTAAGAGTCTCTCTCCCTCAGGAGGGAGGCAAGATGGCAGTGGAACAGGGGCCCCATTTAAACTGGTCCCCTGAATTTAACTGGATATCTACCAAACCATTTTGAACACCCAGGAAATCAGCCTGAGATGTAAGAATATATATCTGGATCTCTACAAACAAAAAAGTGACTGTTTTTTGTGAGGTAGGACGTGTGCAACAGTGAATCTGTGGGGAGATACCAGAAGAATAAACAGAAAGGGGAGGGAGCTTCCATAAGCTGACTCCTAGAAACTGATATAACACCGGAGCACGAAATCTGAATCCTTATAAATCTTCTCTAGGGTGGACATCCCTCTCTGAAAGGGGTTCTGGAAATGAAAAGGCAGAATTCTACGTAGGGCACTGTCGGCCTCAGGATACAAGGAATCACAGAACGAAAGGGAGTCCCTGAATCAATAGAGTACATGAGAAGTGATGCCAGGAAGCAGGTTATGGTCAGTGAGCCCAGGAAGGCTCTCAGCTCAGATCAGCATAAACTGTGAGCTGGGCCAGTGGATAATCACTCTCTTTTGAGTAGCCTGAAAAACTCTGGAACCTGCCTGCGACTGGGTGAACACTCAGAGAGGTAGAAGCCCAGAAAGGGCTTTAGAGCAGTGCTCAGACCTGATCCAGGAGTTTTGGGTGCATGCATCTGAATCAAAAGGGGCAATGGCACTCCTGGGGCCTGGCACTACCTCTGAGAGAGTTGTTGTGGGCACACACCATGGGAAGCTGCAGTTTTCAGTGGTGCATGCAGAAATGGAGACCGTTTGTCCTAGAGGATTTATTAAAGGGTAGACTGAAATTTCTGCTCTGGGTCAGAGGTTTGGCTGTGGCCATTTTTGCTCTGATTCTCTGAAGAGGAGCAGAAATCCACCAAGGAACAAGAGCCACACAGAAGACAGGTTTCTGCTGAGCCCATTCCCCTGACAGGGGGCAGGACAACTCTGCACAGGCAGGGTTACCTGAGAAAAAGCACGGCAGTCCCCTCCCTCAGAAGACAGACTGGAAGAACAGGTGGATGACAACACTAGGGCTCCCATAAGACTGTAAAATCCCAATGCCAGGGAAAAATTATATATTGAGTTCCAGGTGTGGGCTTACAACTTGTTTATTTTTTAAATAAAATTCTCCTTTTCTTTTATTTTTTGTTTCTTTTTCTTATGCTTTTTCTCTGTTTATTTTTTCTTCTTATCTTCTCATGTCAAATCGATGTTTATTATATCAACTTATATTTCATAGTAGCTTTTTAACTTGTATTTTTTCACACCTTTATTTTTTATAGATATATGCTTTATTGTAGCTCTTTTTCACTATTGAATTTTACCCTTATATATATACAAGTTCTACTTTCCTTATAATTTTGGGACATAGTGTCCTCTAACACACAGACCAAAATACAACCAGGAACAAGTGAAAACACTGTTTTGTCCACACAGAGATTATAGTGTCCCTACCCCACCATCCAACCTTTTTAGACGATTTTTTAATTTTTAAACTTTTATTCTTGTGTTTCATTTTGGCTTTGTTTTTCAGTGGTCATCACCTTAGGTCAGGAACACGAAAGGGATGCCCTGTCTCACCGCTGTTGTTCAACATAGTGTTAGAAGTCCTAGCCTCAGCAATCAGACAACAAAAAGATATAAACGGCATTCAAATTGGCAAAGAAGAATTCAAACTCTCACTCTTCACAGATGACATGATACTTTATGTGGAAAACCCGAAAGACTCCACCCCTAAATTGCTAGAACTCATACAGCAATTCAGCAAAGTGGCAGAATACAAAATCAATGCACAGAAATCAGTTACCTTTCTGTCCACTAACAATGAGACTGAAGAAAGAGAAATTAAGGAATGGATCCCATTTACAATTGCACCAAAAACCATAAGATGCCTAGGAATAAAGCTAACCAAAGAGGTAGAGGATATGTATTCTAGAAACTACAGAACACTTATGAAAGAGATTGAAGAGGACACAAAGAGATGGGAAAGCATTCCATGCTCATGGATTGGAAGAATAAGCATTGTTAAAAAATCTGTGCTGCCCTGGGGTGCCTGGGTGGCTCAGTCAGTTAGGTGTCTGCCTTTGGTGCAGGTCGTGGTCCTGGGGTCCTGGGATTGAGCCTGGCATCATGCTTTCTGCTCAGCAGGGAGCCTGCTTCTCCCTTTCCCTCTGCCCCTCTACCCCCCTCAAGCTCTCTCGCTCACTCTCTCTGTCTCAAATAAAATCTTAAAAAAAAATCTATGCTGTCTAGAGTAATCTACACATTCAGCGCAATCCCTATCCAAATACCATCGACATTTTTCACAGAACTCGAATACCCAGGGGAATGTTGAAAAAGAAAACCAAAGCTGGGGGCATTACAATGCCTGAATTCAAGCCAAATTACAAAGCTTTGATCATCAAGACAGCATGGAATTGGCACAAAAACAGACACATAGATCAATGGAACAGAATAGAAATCCCAGAAATGGACCCTCAACTCTACAGTCAACTAATCTTTAACAAGTCAGGAAAGAATATCCAATGGAAAAAGGACAGTCTCTTCAATAAATGGTGCTGGGAAAAGTGGACAGCCGCATGCAGAAGAATGAAATTGGCCCGTTCTCTTACACCAACACAAAGATAAACTCTAAATGGATGAAGGACCTAAATGTGAGACAGGAATCCATCAAAATCCTAGAGGAGAACATAGGCAGTAACCTCTTCGACATTGGCCATAGTGACTTCTTTCAAGACACATCTCCAAAGGCAAGGGACACAGAAGAAAAATGAACTTTTGGGATTTCGTCAAGATAAAAAGCTTCTGCACAGCATAGGAAACAGTCAACAAAACTAAAAGGCAACCCATGGATTTGGATAAGATATTTACAAATGACATTACAGGTAAAGTGCTAGTGTCCAAGATCTATAAAGAACTTCTCAAACTCAACACCCAAAAAACAAATAATCCAGTCAAGAATTGGCAGAAGACATAAACAAAGACTTCTCCAAAGAATTCATACAAATGGCTTGCAGACACATGAAAAAAAGCTCAACATTACTAGGCATCAGGGAAATACAAATCAAAACCACAATGAGATACCACCTTACACCAGTTAGAATGGCAAAAATTAACAAGACAGGAAACAACAAATGTTGGTGAGGATGTTGAGAAAAGCAAACCCTCTTACACTGTTGGTGGGACTGCAAGTTGGTACAGCCATTCTGGAAAACAGTATAGAGGTTCCTCAAGACATTAAAGTAGAGGTACACTACAACCCAGTAATTACACTACTGGGTGTTTACCCCAAAGATACAAATGTAGTGAAATGAAGTCCCCTTCACCCCAATGTTCCTAGCAACAATGTCCACAATAGCCAAACTGTAGAAGGAGCTGAGATTACCTTCAACAGATGAACGGATAAAGATGAATAAAATTGTGTGTGTTTCCTTAGTGTTGGTCATGATCTCTCCTTTTTCATTCATGATTTTATTTATTTGGGTCCTTTCTCTTTTCTTTCTGATAAGTCTGCATAAGGGTTTATAGATCTTATTAATTCTTTCAAAGAACAAGCTTCTAGTTTCATTGATCTGTTCTGCTGCTCTTCTGGTTTCTATTTCATTGATTTTATCTCTAATCTTTATTATTTCTCTTCCCCTGCCTAATTTAGCCTTTATTTTCTGTTCTTTCTCCAGCTCCTTTAGGTTGGCTCATGTGTTTGAGATTTTTTAAGCTTTTTGAGAGAGGCTTGAGTTGCAATGTACTTCCCTCTTAGAACCAACTTTGCAGTGTCCCAGAGGTTTTGAACGGTTGTGTTTTCATTCTCATCTGTTTTTATGAAAATTTTTAAAAATTCTTCTTTAATTTCCTGGTTGACCCATTCATTCTTTAGGAGGATGATCTTTAACATCCAAGTGTTTTCATTCCTTCCAAATTGCCTCTTGTGATGGAGTTCAAGTTTCAAAGCACTGTGGTCTGAAAATGTGCAAGGAATAATCCCAATCTTTTGGTATCAGTTGAGACCAGATTTGTGGCCCAGTATGTGATCAATTCTGGAAAATGTTCCATGTGCACTCAAAAAGAATGTGTATTCTTTTGCTTTAGGAAGGAATGCTCTGAATATATCTGTGAAGTCCATCTGGCCCAATGTATCATTCAAAGCCCTCCTTTTTGATCTGCTTACATGATCTGTCCATTGCTGTGAGTGGGGTGTTGAAGTCCCCTACTATTAGTGTAATATTATCTGTTTCTTTAATTTGGTTAATTGGCTGATATAATCAGCTGCTCCCTAATTAGGGGCATAGATATTTACATTTGTTAGATTTTCTTATTGGATAGACTCTTTTAGTATGATATAGTGTCCCTCTACATCTCTTACTACAATTTTTGGTTTAAAATTTAATTTGTCTGATAGGAGGATTGGACCCCAGCTTTTGTTTGAGGTCCATTAGCATGATAAATCATTCTCCACCCCCTCACTTTCAGTCTGGTGGTTTCTTTAGGTCTAACATGAGTCTCTTGTAGGCAGCATATGGATTGTTTTGCTTTTTTATCCAATCTGATACCCTGTGTCTTTTGATTGGAGAGTTTAGCACATTTACATTGAGTAACTATTGAAAGATATGAATTTAATGTCATTGTATTACCTGTAAAGTCCCTGTTTCTGTGGATTGTCTTTGTTCCTTTCTGGTCCTTGTTACACTTGGACTCTCTCTTTGCTTACAAGATCCCCTTTAATATTTCTTGTAGGACTGGTTTAGTTATCTCAAATTCTTTAATTTCTGTGTTTCTTGGAAGCTCTTTATCTCTCCTTCCATTCCAAATGATAGCCTTCCTGAACAAAGTATTCTTGGCTGCATGTTTGTCTCATTTAGTACCCTGAATATATCATCCCAACTCTTTCTGGCTTGCCAGGTCTCTGTGGATAGGTCTGATGTAAGTCATCTGAAAGATGACCTTTATCAAACCAAAATATAATCGTAAAAACATTAAAAGTAACAGTAGAAACAGTAAAAGTACTGGTTATAGGCTTTGAATGTATAACTTCTAGCTCTAACCCTTAAACAAATTGCTATAAAGAATAGTATATAAAAATTATATGTTATTGCAAAGTAGAACTTAACCATTTTTAAAAATATTTATTCATTTTTAGAGAGAAAGAGAGTGTGTGCCAGGATGGGCAGAGGGAGAAGGAGAGAATATCCAGCCGACTCACTGCTGAGCCCAATGTGAGGCTCAATCTCATGACCCTGAGATCATGACCTGAGCTGAAACCAAATGTCAGGCACTCAACCAAATGAGCTACCCAGGTGCCCTTATGCCATTTTTAAAATACGAACAGAATGGAGAGATAACAGGGAGAGTAGAATATGTTCCTTATTGTTGTATAAGCAAATGACAGAATTCAGTTTATTGCAGATTTGTTAAATAGAATAGTCAAAATATAAATGAAGTAGACTGAAGAGATTATATAAAGCACTAGTGTAAATTTTTTCTCTACTAATTTACACTTCTTAAATACCAAAAGCAACAAACTGATTACATACAAAGGAGAAAGGAACAATACTAATAATTACATATATATATGTTACATATACATATAAAATATGTATGAGGTGTGTGGGGGTTATTTTGATTAAAAATAAAATTTTAGTTAAAAAGTGTCAGGAAAGTGATGCTTGGGTGGCTAAGTAGGTTCAGCGGCTGCCTTAAGCTCATGTCATGATCCCAGGGTACTGGGATCGAGTCCCGCAACAAGCTCCTTGTTCAGCTGGGAGTCTGCTTCTCCCTCTGCCTGTTGTTCCCCCTGCTTGTGCTCTCTCTTTCTCTGACAAATAAATAAATAAAATCTTTTTAAAAAATGTTGGGAAAAATAATCTAAAAAGCTGAAAATGGTTTCTTATAGGGATTGAGTTGGAATGAGGTTGAAAGGATGGGATTTATTTACTTATTTATTTATTTATTTTTAAAGATTTTATTTATTTATTTATTTATTTATTTATTTATTTATTGAGAGAGGGAGAGCATGAGTGGTGGGAGAGGGACAGAAGGAGAGGGAGCAGCAGACTACCCACTGAGCAGGGAGCCTAATGCAGGGTTTGATTACAGGACCCCAAAATTACAGCATGAGCTGAAGGCAGATGCTTAACCGACTGAGTCACATATTCAGCCCTGAAAGGATGGGAATTTTAGTGAAACATCCCCAAATATATCTTTTTTATGTAGTTTTTATATTTGAAACATCAAAATGTTTTATAAACTCAAAACTGAAATTAATGAAAATGAAAGATCAAAATTTCTACAGACAGAAACAAATAAACCTAACTATGTATCAAACTGATAAGAACTAATTTAAGAAACTTCTGGATAAAATACTCTGATCATCTTCTGGGGTTTTAGTTTAAGAACTAAAAATCTGCAAAAAATCTTGAATTTTACTATTAGATTTGCTGTTGAAAGTGGTGTTGGTAATTTGTGTAATGTAAGAGAGCATATGAAAAGTATATTGAGTTCTCACTGTGGGAGATTGGAGAAGTAAATGTGGAGTGACAGAAGATGCAGAAGAACCCAGGAGTATTGGATGTAAAATATAATTTTGAACACAAAATTTTAAAATGTTATATATATATTCCATATATATGGCCATTGATGCAATCACTAGTGTCCATGTTTACTAAAACAAAACAAAGAAACAAAACCCCACAAGGTTTTTGAGAAATGTTTGAGTTCAGATCTGGAGTAGAATAATCCTGAGCACCTTATTGTGCTAAAAACAAAAGAAATACTCAGATTGATAGGGACAACCCAAAAGAACACAAAATCGGCTTGAAGGGCCCCAACTTGCCAAATTTGGGACAATTTGAGCACTAAAAAGAATAATGATGTAATGTATATTGTCATATTGAATAAAAAGAAAATCCATGATTCCGTATTAATTCTAAAGAAAAATGGTGGGTAGGAGGAAAGCTCTTCTTTACTAAAAAATATAGCTAATAGATGTAAAAGGAATGGAGGGAGAATTGTTGTACAACCACCAGTGTAATGTTCATTCAGACAATAATCACACATAGATACAAAAACGAGTAGGTAAAATGTGAAATATTTATTCAATTCTCAAAGCACCACTACTCAAATTACTTATTAAGGACAACAAACATTTAGAATGGGGAAATCTAGCATTAACCAAGTAGTAAAACTTAGCATTACCAATAATACAACAAACTACTAAATGTGCCCGCTTTGGTGATGCAAAGAGTATGTAACATCACCTATATATCAGTTCCAAAAATATATAATGTGAATCTCATCATGAGGAAACAATCAGATGAATGAGAGTGAGGATTCCTATAAAACTAGTGCTCTGATATCTTTAAAGAATCAAGGTCATAAAAGAAAAAAAATGTTATGCATGGTTTCTAGATAAATAAGGACTAAAGAAACATGAAAACTAAATGTGTGTTATTTAATTGGGTCTTATCAGAGAAAGACAAATGCCAAACGGTTTCATTCATATGTGGAATTTAAGAAACAAAATAAATGAACAAAGGAAAAAACAGACAAACAAATGAAAAAGACAACTATAGAGAACAAACTGATGATTACAAGATGGGTGGTGGGTATGGGGACAGGTGAAATAGATGAAGGGGATTAAGAGTACACTTATCATGATGAGCACTGAGTTAATTGTGGAATCAGTATGTTGTACACCTAAAACTAATATAACACTGTATATTAACTATACTTGAAAAAAAACATAAAAATCTATAAGCAATATTATTGGAAAAATTGGGGAAACCTGAATATGGATTGCATATTAGATAATATTATTTGGTCAATGTTAAATATTATATGGTGTTCTGGTAATATATAAGAATGCCTGGGGCACCTGGGTGGTTCAGACAGTTAAGTGCCTGCCTTCGGCTCGGGTCATTGTCCCAGGGTCCTGGGATCAAGTCCAACATCAAGCTCCCTACTCAGTGGGGAGCCTGCTTCTCCCTTTCCCTCTGGCTTGTGCTCCCCCTGCTTGTGTTCTCTCGCTCTCTGTCAAATAAATAAATAAAATTAAAAAAAAAAAAGAATGCTGGTGTTCTTAGGAAAAATATGCTGAGATATGTAAGAGTAGTGTCATGACGTCTGTAATTTGTGTCAAATGGTTCCACAGAGATAATAAATAATTGAGCAAATATAGCAAAATATAAGCTATTGTGAAATCTAGGTAACAGAAATGTGTGTGTTGACTGCACTATTCTTTAAGCTTTTCTTTAGTGTTAAATAATGACTAGAAAATGGGGAAGTAAGAGCAAGTATGGTATGTTTCATATGAGAAACATTTGACGTGAAAGAGAAATAGAAAAGTTACTGGGAGCTAGTGAGTAGGTGTCCCAAGTTTGAGAGGTCTGAAGAAGTTCAGACTGTACGTAGCAGAAAAAAACTTCTGGATGAGAGGAGATTACAAACATTTAGGTAATAGAGTATAATATTGTTGGTACTCAGTGCTAACTGTGAGAAGTGCCACAAAAACATGGCAATGAAGGAATATAAGATTGCCTT
This sequence comes from Ursus arctos, assembly GCF_023065955.2. Classification (NCBI taxonomy): domain Eukaryota; kingdom Metazoa; phylum Chordata; class Mammalia; order Carnivora; family Ursidae; genus Ursus; species Ursus arctos. Next base: position 16,136,476 of record NW_026622963.1, read on the forward strand.
TTGAGTGTTACACTTTTGGATTAGCCACATACTGGGCCAGAGGGCATAGGCTGGCATAAGTCACTTTTTAAAAAAGGAAATTGGTTTCCAGGCCTGCAAGACATAACTGAAATGTGACATTTCTAAAGAAGGGGGCCAGTCATCGGTGGAAAAATCGAATAGAGTCAGACTAGGAAATGCTGGCTATAACTTTCTTCAGGGACATTGGCCAATGAGCTCAAATATTCTCATTCTTCTGTCAAGATGATTCTTTGGGGGGGGCACAAAGCAGTAGAGGGAGAGGGAGAGAGAAAGAGAAAATCTTAAGCAGGCTCTCCATGCCTAGCACAGAGCCTGACATGGGGCTTGATCTCACAACTCTGGAATCATGACCTAAGCTAAAATCAAGAGTTGGATGCTTAACCGACTGAGCCACCCAGGTCAAGATGATTCTTAATGGAAGTCAAGCTTCATAAGCAAGTTGCTGTTATTGAGGACTCTGTATGTCTTCTTATAGGGAAAGAATACTCTATTCATATGCACTGCCAGTATTCCAGTCCCTGTAATAGTTATTTCTCAATTTAAATCAATAAACTGGCATTATAATTTTAAAATTCCATCTCTTCAGCTTAGTTAATGTTAATTTAGTTGGTGAACTGCTCACATAGGCTTCTAAACCTGCAACCATGAGGGCCATCTGAATGTGGTAAATGCATCAAATTTGGCTCATTTGTCCCTTTATTTGTGCATTTATTCGTGTAACAGATGCTGTTGGAGACCTGGGTCTTATCAATGTAGTACATGCCAGTTCTAGTTCCAATTGACAGCATTTGCCCCCCCCCCTTTTTTTTTTTTGCTTTGGGCACTCTCCGACCAGCTGGAACTGCCATGCCCCTACCACAGCAAGCCAGCAGTGTGAGTACTCACTGGGATAGTCAGTGCACAGTAACAGCTCCCTCTCCTTACTGACAGGATAATTGAAGTAAATATTCTACACTTTCTCCCAGAGGTCCTTAGCAGAATTAAGTACTAGTTGCCCACAGTGGATACTTGATTGATAACGCACACTTTATTGTTTGTCCTCCTCCTCTAACTTACTTCCTTTCTCCCTTACCAAAGTTTTTGGGATCACCTCCCAAAGAAACTACTTGTACTCAAATTATTGTCTCAAATCTGCTTCTGAGGAATTCCAAATTAAGACCATTTCATCTACTCACCCATTCATTCATTAACATTTACTGAGCATTTATCATGTGCCAGGCACTGAGTCAACTCCTTAGCAATGCATGGTCTCTTTCATCGTTATTCATATCAACCTCTTTACAAAAGAAGAAATTGATGCTTAAAGAAGTTAAGCAGCTGGTCCAACATCACAAAATAGGACTGAGTGATGGAAGGGAATGGTGGCAGGTCAGGTTGGCTGAGGCTCAGAATCCGAGTTTTTAGTTGAACAGTATGGAAAAGGAGGTTTCTGTTGGGGTAACAAGTTGAGAATATTTTCTGGTATTTTTCTGCTTTTGGAAGCTCATATTACACCACTTTGCTTTTATGAAAGACGCACATTAGCACATACCTAATTTTACTGACTGAAAGAAATCTGAAGATTTTTGCTTTTACAAAGAATGGTGAAGAGTGAAAATAGTGTTCAGTATTTGTTTTGCAGCTAGCCATGATAGAAGCAGCACACACCCAGAGCAGTGACAGTGTCACCACCCAGCTTCTTCTTCAGGAACTACACTCAGCATCTCAGCATCAAGCTGCCATAACTTTGAACTGTGCCTATGTGTTTTAACTCCATTCATTGTGTGCATCCATCGGCAAGATGTGTCCTAAGGTATCAGAAAAGAGAGGTTCTTTTTTGGGGTCTGGGAATGCTAAAAAAATTTTCCATGTAAATTCATGGTATTTCCTTTTTTGCTTTCTGTCATTTCAGCTAATGAAAGATTTCATGGAAACATTCTACTTTTGAAAAGCAGGGAAAACCTGTAATACTGTTAGGGATGACTGACTTAAAAAGCACTTCAGTGAAACATTTGAAATTCAAAAAAAATATTTTCTAGGAAAGCAGCAACAAGACAGACAGTCGCGCGCGCGCGCACACACACACACACACACACACACACGCACACACACACACATCTGGATTTAAATCCTACATCTACTAGGTTTCAGCTGTAAGACATAGACAAGTTACTTATTCTAAGCTTAATTTCCTAATCTGTAAAATGTGTAATACTCGAAATTGTTGTAAGAATTAATGGGATTTATTCAGGCAACTAGCACCTAATGGGTGCACAAATGTAATCTGTGGAAATAATCTGTCATTTCAGAAAGTCTATGTTAAGTACTAAAATATAGATGCAGTTGGTACCATGTTCAACCAAACCAAAAAATAAATAAATAAAACATGAATAATATCTACATTGTTATCTTTAAAAACCTTTATCTTTCTATATCATGATGATGGTTTACTGTCACGAAGCAAAACTAAAAACAAACAAAAAACAGGCAAGCGTTAGGTATAAAATTGTTTGAAGCAATTTCAAAGAGCCCAACAGTAAATTTTATCATTTTGATAATTCTGTATTATTTGTTACTGCCAAGCAAGAATAAAAAAATGAAATATTATCAGTTGAAAACTATACTCATGATTCTGCCCTAGCCAGATGTTTTCTTTTGTCGAGATATTCTGAAGAAAAAAAGTGTAGTCTGCACCATTTTAAATGAATTAATCACTTTTTTATTATTTTTTAAAGATTTTTATTTATGTAAGAGAGACAGAGCACAAGCAGGGGCAGTGGCAGGCAGAGCAGGCAGAGGGAGAAGCAGTCTCCCTGCTGAGCAAGGAGTCTGATGTGGGACTTGATCCAAGGACTTGGAGATCATGACCTGAGCTGAAGGCAGACGCTTAACCGACTGAGCCACCCAGGCTTCCCTGCACGATTTTTAATAATTGATTTTATTTAACCAATGCACTTTCTTAGATTTAAAGAAGTATTTTGTTAGAATTCCTGTTAGAATGAGTATAAGTATTAAAAATAGTATTAGACATATGAATGCAATGTGAATGATTTCAAAGAACTAAAAGACGCACCTGTCAGAAGGCAAGATTTCTAAGGATGGCTTCATTGGTTTCAGTCGAACTGTTTTATTCAGAACAGTTCAGACTAGCAGCAATAGCAGCAGCTGGTAGTCAATGAAACCTTTTCCACCTACTCTCCTGCTGGGTTTAAGGTAGGCACAAAGAGACTGAAATGACCAAGGTCAAAGTATGATACACTTCCAGGTTTTTTGCTTGAATGACTTTTTTTTTTTAAATTCCAGTATAGTTAACATACAGTGTTATATATTAGTTTCAGTTGTACAGTATAGTGATTCAACAATTCCATACATCACCCTGTACTCATCACAAGTACCCTCCTTAATACCCATCATCTATTTCACCCATCTGCCCACCAACCTACCCTCTGGTAACCATCAGTTTGTTCTCTATAGTTGAGTCTGTTTCTTGGTTTGTCCCTTTTCCCCCACTTGTTTTGTTTCTTAAAGTCCATATATGTGTGAAATCATATGGTATTTGTCTTTCTTTGACTTATTTTGCTTAGCATTATACCCTTTAGCTCCATCCATGTCATTGCAAATGGCATGATTTCATTCTTTTTTATGGATGAATAATATTCTATAGATATATAATCACCTCTTATCTCTTCGTTTATCCATGGACTCTTGTGCTTCCATAATTTGGCTATTGTAAATAATGCTGCAATAAACATAGGGGTGCATGTATCCCTTTGAATTAGCGTTCTTCTATTTTTTTGGTAAATAGTAATGCAATTACTGGATCGTAGGGTAATTTTAACTTTCTGAGGAAACTCCATACTGCTTCCCACAGTAGCTGCACAGTTTGCATTCCCACCAGCAGCACAGGAGGGTTTCTTTCTCTCCACATTCTTGCCAACACTTGTTTCTTATGTTGTTAATTTTAGCCATTCTGACAGGTGTAAGGTCGTATCTTCTTGTGGTTTTCAGTTGCAGTTCCCTGATGAGTGAAGTTGAACATCTTTTCAGTGTCTATTGTCCATCTGTAGGTCTTCTTTGGAGAAATGTCTGTTCATGTCTTCTGCCCATTTGTTTATTAGACTGTTTTTTTGGTATTGAGTTGTAGAAGTTCTTTGTGTATTTTGGATACTAACCCTTTATCAGATATGTCATTTGTAAATATCTTCTTCCATACTTTAGGTTGTCTTTAGTTTTGGTGTTGAAGGGGATTAAGAGTACACCTATCTTGATGAGCACTGAGTAATTATATTGTAATTGTACTATATTGTATACCTGAAACCAATATAACAGTTAACTACACTGTAATTGGAAAATTAAGAAAAAAAAAATGAAATTGCATGCAAAGAGCTCCAAATGACTTGTTAGTGTTTAAAGTACTTCTCCAGCAATGGATTCATGTGGGGAGTGGAAGGAGTTGGGGCTGGAAGGGATGTAGGGCCTACATCCAATGGGGGTTGGTCTTGGAGTCTATACATTATCCAGAAAGCTATAAAGAACCAGTGATAGAGTTAAGCAAGGATGCAATGAAACCATATTTGTTTCTTTTAAAAACATTCTGCAATGAGATTCAGTAGCAAAGTACTGTAATATGGACCAGCACTGTGTTGGGTGTAGGGGATATAGTAATGAATACAGTAGTATGACCCTGCCTTTCCGGAGCTTACATTTGAGTTCAAGTAAGAAGAACAAAGGATCTAAATTAAGGTAGTATCAGTGGGATCACATAGAAGGAAATGGATGTTACAATAATAATGAACATAATAGCTAATTAATAATAGTATTTCTTACCACTTATTGAACATTTCCCATATGTCAGGCACTAAACACTTCACATGTGCTGTCCATTCTCCACACAACAGCCAGAATGATTCCCATGGGTTGAATTTGTCATATCTCTCTCAAACACTTCTAGGGACTTTCCACCTCATTCTGTGCAAATACTCATGTCCTCAGGATGAGGTACAAAGCCCTTGCTGTGGCCCACCCTGACTTCCCTGAGCTCATCTCAACGCCTTCTCTTATTGCGTTCCAGCCACCATGGGTGGTCCAAATTTCCTAGGGGATCCTAGACTGCTGTAGGAACCTTTCCGCTTCAGGGTCCTCTCTGTCTTGAATGCTCTTTCCCTTATATTCCACATCTTATCCTGTCTCTTCTGTCAAGCCCCTGCTTAAATATCATCTTTTCAATGACACCTCTCTGGCCAACCTGCATGATATAACACTTGTGGCATTCTCTATCCTCTTCACCTCATTTTATATTTCTCCTTAACATTTATCACTTTCTAACACACCAGATTTGTTTTGTTTTGGTTTTTTTCTCTACTAGTACTTAAACCCCATGAGGGCAGGCTTTGTTCACTGCTGTATTCTTGACACCTAAAACAGTGCTGGTACATATCTACCTAATAAATATGTATTGAATGGATGAATGAAGGCTTACGGTGGCCCTATGAGGTCAATGCGACCATTTTTTCCCACTTCATTGATGAGGAAACAGAGACATCAATTGAAGGTTTATTTAATTGAAGGTTCTGTATCTGGTGTCAGAACTGGGATTTGCATGGAATTAAAAAAAAAAAAGCTCACTTTAATTATTACTTGCCCAGCACTATTATAAGAGCTTTACATATATTAACACTTAATCCTCACAATAACCCCATTTACAGATGAGAAAAATAAATCCAAGAGGGATTTATGATTTTGCCTGGCATTTTTGCACTTGCTAATAAATTGGGAGCCTATACTCTTAACCATTTTGCTATGTTACCTAATTTTAAAACCGGTGCTTTAAGGAATATGTGACTTTGCCTCCTAATTGCCAGGAGAGTGAGACAGAGGAAGAAATCTGGGATTACTAACATTATTATGATTGAGGACCGCCACAGATGGAAGAGTCATCAAGTCAGGGAATGTAGGATGAGCTGGTTTCATTCTCCCTTAACTCCAGACACCCACATCCAAATGCCTCCTTGATTTCCTCACTTGGATATTAGGATACAAGGTCAGCTTCAGTAAAAAGTGTCTAGAATAACCATACAGGTTATAGTAGTTAGCCATCTCACACCAAAGCTCAACCTGGTACACAAGCTCTGACTCATGAAGTCTTCAGGGACCCACCTTGTTGTAACTCCAAAATAGCTCACAACCCCTCTCACATTCTGATCATCAGAAAGGGAGAAAGGGAAAGAGTCATCCTATTATTTTAGAGTATCATCTGGAAATTGCTTACATAATTTTTTCTCACATCCCACTGGCCAGAACCTTACCGACATGGCCGTATTTAGAGAATTAATTATAGGCAACCATGTATCTGGCTACAGAACTCCATTATCATGGATGAAGAGGAGAATGCATAGTAGAGGTCAACTAGCAGTCAATCTCTATTACAGATATCCACTACAGAGATATAGGTGTCTGTAATTTAACATTTGCAAAACCCAATTCCTGCTTGTTCTTCCAAAACTTGCTCTTCTCCAAAATTATTCCCACTCAGTTAATGGTGGAAAATGGAACAAAGGAGTTCAATTTTAGACATGCTGAGTTTTAAGGTGCTGTAGAACATCTAGTACAAATTTTTAATAAGGGGTTGAAGATATGTCTGTTTTTGAGTGAGATCAGTGTTCAAGATTCAGCCTTGATCCCTGACTGAAATAAATGATAGAGGAAGAGTGTGTGTATATGGTACTGTCAGAGACTATATAATACAGTAGGCAAAAAGAACCAAGGATGGAGAAGAACATGCTGCAAAGTAGACTTGAAGAAGAGGGCCCAATACACAGGAACCAAGGGAGCAGTTTCCAGGAGGCAATAGTTAGCAGTGCAGAAACTTGAAAAAGTTCAGATACCATGAAAATTGAGAAGTGACTTTTAGATGTGGCCAATGTGCTATTACAGACGTTAATACAAGCAGTGTATATACTAAAATGGGGGCAAATGCTAAAATTTCAGTAAAGAGGGACTTAGAAATGACAATCCAAGCACAGACAACTCTTCTAAATAGAAGGGACAGAGTTAGTAGAGGAAGAATTTATGAACAAGAGAGGGAACAACCAAGGGACTGAGTCTTGAGGGTCCTACCACTCACCTGCCAGCCCCCAACCCCCCCCCCCCAAAAAAAAAGCCTAGAAAGAATGGCTCATTCTTTAAGACAGGAGATCAGGGTGAATGCAAATTTAGGTAGATCTGTAGGTATTAAGGGTGGAGGTGTGAAGGAGTTCATGAAATGTGTAATGCTAAACAGTGGTATTGATAATACTAATACTACTATTACTAAACCCTAACATTTACTAGGCACTTATGCCATCAATGTGCTAGTAATTTTTATCAGCAAACATCACAAAATTTGAAAATGGGTTAAGACGAAGAGCACAGTGGAGTCTTGAATCAGGTCTGACACTAATGTCACACAGAATACCTATTAATGAACTAAAAAGGCCTATGTGTAATTTCTCCATATTCAAAGGAGGAGCTGGGATCCTTCTTGATTTTAGTAAAGACCTGGATAGTCATTCTGACATTTAACTGAGAGCAGATTTATTTCTCTTCAGTCTTTAATTTTTTTGGTAAATACTCAGGAATTTGTTCCATTTTGATGCACCAGGTTATATAAAATTAATTTCATTTATTCAGGCAATTTCTACTTGAGAATAGTTAAAAGTATCTTCACAGGCTAGATACTGCAGTAAAATTTTGCTTTGATTATAAAAAAATCTTTAAAGATTTTCATTCTCATTTGCCTATTTTGATAATATGGAAAAAAAAAATCCTTAGAAGATTACGATTTTAACTAGCCTCTTCTATAATATATAACTACAAATTGTTTCCAAATGAGGATCTGTAATGGGGGAAAATGAGAAAAAGAATGAGGAACTAAGTTAAATTGGACATGATTTAATACTGTCATTTATCATAAATTGTCCTGGGATGATTTAAATTCCACTAGCTTATTTTTTACAGTTTAAGTTTTTTACAGTTGGTTATAACTGGGAAGCAGTATACATAAATATATCCTTGCCTTACAATGTTCTAAGAATGGCAGCTAAATACACTGCTATGTAAGATTGTTGATTTGAAAAAAATTCTTTGAATACTAGATGAACGGGATCTCATATAGTAGTATTTTAGGGCTTAGCAGAGTTGCAAGCCGTTAAGACTATAACTTGTCAGTGATTCCACTGTATTTTCTAGTTAAGTATCGCAGAGCCCTAAAAAAAAACCTTTTAAATAAAATGATGACCTTGATACTAAATATGAAGACGCATGGCTTTAATTGGGTTCAGTTGTCATATGGATCAAAATTAACATTCATCCAACTGGTGTTAACCAAGAGGTCACAATCTCTTTAACAACTAACAACCCACCGAACGTCAGAACTGCGAGACGGGCTTTCATCTTCTAGTGAACTAACGACATGGTATTGGAAAGAGGCCTAAGCAAATGACCTTGGTCCCCTGAAAGATGTCTCATACTCTCGGGGTACCTCTGCAGTATTTACAAAGGCAGCACTGGACCGAAACGGGTTGGGGTCGGAGCCTGGTATCCGGAGGCTGCAGCCTTGCGGTAGCGCTGGGAGCTATCAAAGCCACCCCCCTCCCTCGCCGCATTTTCAGAGCCGATTCGTCTCCCTAAATTCGGGGGCGTTTAAGTCCTAGAAAGTTCCTCGACTTGGGTATACCAGGGGGTCTCCAACACTCCTGGGGGCTCCAGGGGGCTTCCGGCGTGTACCCTCTTCTTTCGGTGGGGCCACAGACAGTCGTGGCTCAACAGAAACACTGAGCCTCTGCCAGATCCCAAAATGGCGACCAACCCTGCTAGGACTCCAGGGAGCCGCGAGCAACTTCCCCTTCCCAACAGCCCCTGCGCTGGCGACGACGGCAAGCAGGAAGGGGGAGGAGCCGGCAAGAGAGGGCGGGGCACAACGCTGCGCCCTCCCGCGCGCACCCCGGCCCCTCCCCACGTCTCTGCGTCCCGGCCCGGAGCTCTCGCCCGACCGGGCGGCCCGCGCTGCCTGCTGGGATACTCGGCCCGCCCAGCCAGTCCTCCCGGCTTGCGCTGCGGCCGCGAGATCCGCGTTTTTCCCAAGATGGTGGCGCTGGGTTCGGGGTGACTGCAGGAGACGACAGAGCCTGAATCCCCTTCGCCAGAACCTCGACACACCGCCTTCCTCCCGCTCGCGCACCCCGCTGCCACTTAGCCATCCGCTGGCCTGGGCGCTCGCCTTCCGCTGCCGCCTCCGACTTGAGCTTCATCTCTGCGGACCCAACGATTACGGCCGCGGGCAGCGGCGCCTCCCTCGGCTCCTCCTTGGGGTCGCGCTCGGAGCAGCTCGCAGCCTAGCCCCGGCTCGGCGGGCCCCGCAGCTCCCCAGTGGGGACAGGCAGCGGCGGAGCAGCGGCTGGCGACGAGCGCGGGGTTTTCTGCGGCCCCGGCGCCCCCTTTCCCGGCCTTAGTCTCCGGAGAAGGAAGCGCGGGTCCCGCATGAGCCCCGGCGGTGGAGGCAGCGAAAGGGAACGAGGCGGTGGCGGGCGGAGGCGGCGAGCGAGGGCGACTGCGACCAGTGAGGCAGCCGCTGCTGCGAGGGCCACAGCCCAGGCGCGGGGGCGACAGCAGGTCAGTTTGGCCGAGAACCGGGCCTGGGCCGGGGAGGCTGGGCGGCATTTCCCTTCTGTCTGTCGCCCAAACCACCCTTCGGGGCTGGCTCTGGACAAGGTAGGGACGCTCCCAACCCGCGCCACGGAGAGTGTTTGGGGGCGCATGGTTTGGAGGGGTCGGTGCCAGAAGTAGGCCTCTGGTAGCAGCGGGTGCTGCTACCGTAACTGTCAGTCCTGGCTGAGGGCCGGAGGGAGGGTTTTGTCGCCTAAGGGGACGCGAGCGGGCCCGGGGCGGGGCGTGCAGGGCGTCGAGAGTTGGCCCTCCTTGGAGCGGAGCTCGCGGAGCAGGCCTGGGCCCAGGCAGGGTAGGGCTGGCCTTTTCCTTCCAAGGGGAGCTCTTTTTTCGAGGTTTTGGCCCTGTTGGTGAAAAATGCTTAGACGTGTGCTTTGGTGGATTGGGGTTTTGGGGGTAGACTGGTGGGGAGGGAGGACGGATGAAGTGGGAAATCAAGCCCAAGGGTTGTGTTCACAGATTATCGGCCTTTTCAAATTAAACGTGAGCTACCGGGTTTGCCAGAGATTCTTTTAAATGCAAACCTGCAAACAGTTGGCATTTTATTATTTTCCCTTTTCAGTTGAGAAAATGAAAAGGACTCTTTCTTCGTTATGGCGTGGAGGTTTTGTTGGTAAAGTCAGAATTGAATGTTGGCTAATGCTTTAGTCCATAAAATTGTTAGAAATAATTTTAACATAGACACTGAGCTTAGAATCTTTCAAAGATAATTTAGTCTCTGAATTTTTAAAAACGTCCTATGGTAATACTAAAATAGAAGCATTACTAAATCTGTCTGGGATATTTATTAAGTGGTTAGGGTGCTTTTGAAAATGTAAACGAATAGCAAAATGAGATTTACAATCCAGAGTTACCCTCCGTAAATCATGAGGGAATATAGATATGACCCATAATTTTGGAGAATTCCACTGCCTGCAGTATTGAAAGAAGCAGGAAATTATTCCAGAATATTCTGGGGGGTGGTGGTGGAAGGGGGCTTGAAATGGAAATGACCTAAAGTTTGGAAGTGTAACTGTTAAAAAGTTACCTGTCAGAGTCACAGTAGATACCCAGTAAATCTTGAGTGAATTAGACAAGAGGGATGAGAAGTATTTACTTCATAACCTCTTCATAACCTCTGAGTAGTGAGTACTCTTAGTTAGTAGATTACTGTGTAAACCAGGTAAAAAAGTTTAGAATCTAGGAAGATAAAAAATAAAATTTTTGCCATGGTATGTGTAGTGGAAATAGTTTTAGAATTAGATCTTGCTTATAAATCTGAGTTACTTACCACATTTGTAATAAAATGAATACAGTATTAATGATGGTGCTGATAAGCCCAAAGAATGACCCAAAAGCCCTCTAAAGAAAGTAGTAATCACAACAAAAGCAAGAAACAGATTCAAGAAATAATGACCCTCTCTTTACAAAATTAGAATTGGAAACTAAGAAAGTCTTTTTGTATCAATATTTATTAACTAGCATTAGTATGCTAAGTGTTATGTACACTGTTGTCTGGACATTGCCTAGTTCCTGAGGAGTTTAACTTTACACAGAGATACAACTTACAGTGCTTTGATTTCTTTGTAGAGATTTTGTAAGCCGTTTTTATTTTACCTCTCTTAAATTGTACATTTTTTTTTCATGGCTTAAAAAATATCTTAAGTATACTTACTAGAAGTGTGAGGAAGACACATTCTCATCCCACTTGTTCAGTTCATCTAATAAGAGTTATTGGGTACTTAGAGTATCTTGGATATTTAACCTTTAATCAGTTGTATTTCTTAAACTTTAAGTCATTTTAAAAATGATCTTTCTTAACTGAGGGCTTTAGAGGGGAGGGGTGTGGGGGATTGGGATAGGCCGGTGATGGGTATTAAGGAGGGCACATATTGCATGGTGCACTGGGTGTTACATGCAAGTAATGAATCATGGAACTTTACATAAAAAACTAGGGATGTACTGTATGGTGACTAACATAATATAATAAAAAATTATTATTAAAAAAATGATCTTCTCTCCCCTCCAACCCCCTCCCCCCCAGTGTGAAGAAATTTGCTGTTTCAAATAAGCAGTCAGTAGGATAATCCAAAACTGTGGATCATATCTAAATTTTTCAACCCAAGCACTTGAAATATTTACAGATGTTTATTTTCTTAAATGATTGCTGGTTATGGTCTTCTCGTGTTGCACATTTTTGTTTAGACCTAAACTTGTATTGGTCAAAACATGAAGACATTACGTTAAATACACATGGAGCTGTTAAAAAGTTTTTTGATTTTTATGAGTGAAGACAAATTTTCTCTTTTCAGGATAATTCAGGATAACAGGATTTTGGCTGATTTTGACTCCCCCCACTGCAAATGTAAAGATAAATTCAAAAACATTGCAGTATGTGCAGTGAAAATAGCTTTGGAATTAGATCCCATTTTTAATTCTGGGCTCACCTTAGTTGTCTGATCTTGGCAAGTTGCTTAGTCTTGGTGAGCTGCAGTTTTGTCATCTGTAAAATGGGATAGTGAAACTAACTCAGAGTTGTTTTGAGGATTAGAGTTTGTAAATGTCTAACACATAGGCCCTTAATAAGTATTATCATTTGAAGTCTTCCTACCCTGTTATTTATTTTGTTCTCAAAGCACCTTACATTCAGTGAACTCTAGCATGTTATCCTTTACATTGTTTTCATTCTCACTAGCTGTGAACGAACTCTTCAAGGGCATGGACGGACTCCTAGTGTTTACCAGAAAGTGTGTTGCCAGCATATGGATGAATTAGTTATCAGTAAATAGTCAACATTTATTGGGTACCTACTGTGACTGCTATGAGCTGGGTTAGGTGTAGGAGCTACAAAGACAAGAATCATGTCTGTTGTTTGGAAGCTTATAATCTAGTGACTTTCTCAACACCATTTTTTGTGAAATCCTGTCACGTAATGGAACCTCATTTTTCTGTGCTCTTCCAGTCTTAGGGAAGTTCTGTGGACTCAACACTCCCCACCTGCGGCTGCTATTCTAAAAAATGTTGTTTTTACCTCTTTATACAACTATTTGGCATATGTGAAATACTTTATATTTTTACCTTGGTCCTACTCTAATCCAAAATCTGGCACATAGTGTGTGTGTGTGTGTGTGTGTGTGTGAATGGGTATGAAAAAAAAAATTACTTGGCAGTTTCCTATAAATACTTTGATGTTTTTCTGGGGTGATTATCATTCTGTCATCTGGTTCTAGATTTATAGAAGTTTCAAACCTGAGTAGGACTGTTCCTGAGGCCAGTCGCTCCATTCATTTTACACATGAAGAAATTGAAGTACAAAGCTTTAAAATGATTTTCTTAAAGTCATCCAGGTGGCAGAGCCAGAACCACAGTCTGAGTCTCTGGACTAGAGTTCAGGACTCTTTGTATACAATGGCGCGTGTTTTGTCCTACCTGTTGAGAGTAGTAGTTTGCTTCATTTGAATGTTTTCTACGCTAGGAGGCAGACTTTACAAGATGCCATCATTGTGCCTTTTCTGAGCATAACAGTTAGTGCAGGAAATGGGGCTTTTTCTTCTAATAAAGGAAGTCAAGTAAAATTACAGTAAATAGAAATGGTGTTAATTTACATATTCTATGTCCAGAACAGATGTATAAAATACTTAAAGATGCTATATAATTTCTTAAGTGAAATAACTTACTAATAGAGATAATAAATTTCTTTGCCAACTTTAATTTTCATTTACTCTCAGAAATGTTACCTGTAGTGTGCTTTGATCTAAGTTATCATAAATAAGTAAACATCATTATGGATAATAAGTCAAAATGAAGTTTTTTTTAAAGTTTGAGGACAATCTGAGAATGAAATAAAGCTAATACCTTTTTTTTTAATATTCCTTTTTCTAAGTGAGATTTAGCTGGCATTTGTTTCTAAGCTTCATGACTGTGAACTCCCTAAAATTATATATAAATTTTAAGTTTCAGACTCTCAACAGGTTCAGTGAACAAAAGCCACCAAGAACTACTGATGAGGAAGCACTAACTTTGGTGTCAGAAGATCATGGGTTCATCCTTCCAATCTAGCTTCCTAGCTGGTCATGAGCAGGTCATTTATCTTTCAAAGCCTGTGTTCTGTTAACTTCTGTTAAATGAAGGTGATACTTACTTGGTCTGTTTCAAAGGGTTGTTTTTCAGATGTGTTTATTCTCAAAAAAGTAGAATAATACTGTATAAAATGACCTTATATGTGACTTAGTGACTTGTTCAAGAAAAGTTAGTTAGTGGTAAACAAGTGATTGGAACCTTGGTATATTTTCATGCTTTTCTCTATAAACATTTTTAACCTTTTCATACTTTCAGAAGTATTGTTTTGGGAAATATTTAATGTGTGAGTTTATTTTAAATTTGTTAACTACATTTGAAATAAACAATAGATCTTGATAATTAGTGATGCTCTATTCAGTATTATTAATCCTTAGACCCCTTCTGTAATTTGCTTTACTTTTTTTTTTTTTTAAGATTTTATTTATTTATTTGAGAGAGAGAGTGCAAAAGAAAGCACGAGGCGGGGGAGGGTCAGAGGGAGAAGCAGACTCCCCGCTGAGCAGAGAGCCCCGCACAGGACTCAATTCCAGGACTCCAGGATCATGACCTGAGCTGAAGGCACACGCTTAACCGACTAAACCACCCTGGCACCCTAATTTGCTTTACTTTTGACCTCTCCTGTTAATTTGATAAATGGCAGGTTAATCATAAGGTTGACCTGAAAGGAAAAGGGGTTTTGGAGACGTAGATTCTTATTGGATAAGATTATTCCAGAAGTTCCATCCTAGGAAGTCTGCTAGAATCTATAAGATATCACGTGTGGATCATAGAAAAGAATCCTGTATAAGACTTTACTGAAGTCAGCATCTATGCCACAAATAAAAAGCATAGAAGTTGCATTTGAGCCCTGAACACTTACTATACAAGTAGGATGAAATGTTCCTTAAATGAAACTCTTGGCTGGCCAATATGGAGCTTAATATGGTGACTCTTAACAGTTAAGTGTGTTATAGAAGTTGACCATCTGTACCCTTCCGGGCTAATTGAGGTTAGTCAAGCACATATCCTTTTATATTACAGAAATAAAACATGAAAAAATTTTTTGACCTGTGTCTTTGTGGTATGCAGGCTTGTAACTCTTTGTTCTTAATGTGATGACTTTCTCCTTGTATCAAAAGCAATACCTTATCCGTTTCCAGCTTCTAATATAATAGACTTCTATTCTTGGATGTGAGAAGGTAGTCTTAGAATTGCTTTTGTGGCCTGTAACTACTATCCTAACCTATTTACTTTATATTCTTTGTGATGCAGAATAAATTCTGAATTTTCCCTCTAAAATATGCAGACAGTCCAGAGAATAATGTAATAATCATGTATCTACCATTCAGTATGGACAAATGTCACATTTTGTCATCTCCTTGCACTCTTTAGCTCCATCTTTAAAACTGGTGCTCTTTATTTTCTTCTGAGATGATAATTCTAGCCCTGCAGCTACCACTATGGGAATTTCTTCATATGGCCAACAAACACTTCCTTTCTCTTACCAGATGTAAAGCATAATCCTGTTCTTTGGAAGGGAAAAGATGAAATGCCCACCAGTGTTTTCTATATAAAGCTAATGGGTCATAGGGTGAAATATGGGTATTTCCAGCTTATTAATTATTTTAGTATTTTTTCTTATGAATTCTATTTATTGTGTCTCTGTGTGTTTATGTGCTAATATTGATACCTTATAGTGTGCCATAAATAAGAATGTTAAGTATTTACCTTTGTTAAATAAAGTTTTTGTTTGGGGGGAAATACATGTCTTTTGAGCACCTATTGTATGTGATGTGTATACTGATCAATAAATCCCATTTCACACAAAAAATAATTGGGTAACATTTTTCTTTTCTAGTTTTCTGAAGTGGGCTTGGGCTGACCAGTGCATCATATTCCATGTTGGTGATAGAAACTATGCTGTTTAAGATATTCTAAATTTAGAGCTTCTAAGAAATGGAAAATTTCCCTGATTACTTAAGCTGCTTCATTCATATTCAATTTCTTACACATTTTGCTATGTCGGTGACATACTGCTATAGAGTGAATGATTATGGCCTCTCAAAATTCATGTTTGGAATTGTAACACCCATTGTAATGGTATTAGGAAGTGGGGCCTTCCTGAGGTGATTAAATCATGAGAGTAGAGTCCTCATGAATGGGATTAGTGCCTTATTAAAGATTTCAGAGTTCCCTTGACTCTTCTGCCATATGAGGACCCAGCCAGAAGACAGCTGTCTGTGAACCAGGAGGCTGGTTCTTGCCAGACACCGAATCTGCCAGCACCTTGATACTCGGCTTCTTAGGCTCCAGATATTTGAAAAATAAGTTTCTGTTTATAAGCCACCCAGTCTGTGGTATTTTGTTTTAGCAGCCTGAAATGGACTAGGACACATTAAACATGCTTAAAGAACAGAGAGGGAAAATAGAAAATTAAACGGATAAAGTTTGGTAGCTAAAGTAGGAATACACTGTGCCTGAGAGAATGGAAGTGCTTAAAAGTTGACCATAGTGTTTAAATGAGAACACTTAAGGAAGATGTATTAGAAAAAACAAGCTAACTTTAGTCTTTTAAACACACAAAACTAAATTTCTGCATTCCATATATTATTGTATATTTCTTTAATTACTGCCCAGTGTACTGTATTTCAAATGAAAAAGTGAAGTGTTATGGTCTCATCTAACTCAGTAGGGAGTCAGTTCACCCCACCTAAAACTCCTCTTCCATCTTTTGGACTAAATGAAAGGCAAGGAGGGGTGAACTTAAAAATAGTTGGATCTCAACTGGAAGATAGGTAAGTCACTTACCTCAACTGAAATTAAATCCTTCTTCCTAGATTGAAGATTCAGTGAGAATAATTTCTGTGTGTCTCTTTTTTTTTCTTCTCACGTGCAGTTTTATGTATTTGTAAGTGCCTGATGAATGAACTGCTTTCCAGTTCGGGACTACTTTTAGGTGTCTGCTGTGGGCTGATAAATAAGAATC
Source organism: Ursus arctos (assembly GCF_023065955.2). Classification (NCBI taxonomy): domain Eukaryota; kingdom Metazoa; phylum Chordata; class Mammalia; order Carnivora; family Ursidae; genus Ursus; species Ursus arctos. The sequence continues at coordinate 16,153,202 of NW_026622963.1, forward strand.
ATCAGGAACAAAATCCTCTAGGCTTCAGAACTTTTAACTAATTTTAAGTAGATAAAGGACTAGGAGTCAGCCTGGATAGTGGGCCAAAGACATACCTGTATTACAGCCCCACTTTGCTGCCTCTGCCTGTGCTGAATTTGATAAGGCTTTCCTAGGAGGGGTGTGTTTGTTGTGTTCTCCATATTTCTAGCTGACATCAGATTTTGAGAAATTGAGGCTGATCACTGTGGCCTACAAGTCTCTTAAGTGATCAAGATTTAATTCCCCTAAGTGCTATTTTGCTATTTTAGACATTGTAGCATATGTTTAAAACTGCCGTGAGTACAATAGTATTCATTCTATATTCTTACTCTGATGTGTTTTCTTTAATAAAGTAAGTACGTTGGGTTAGATGATCTCCAAGGTAATATTCAGTTTATATAATATATATTCATTTTTTTCTTTTTGAATATATGTATATATCTTAATTATAAAATATTTAAAACTTACAGTAAATAATATAGGAAAAACACACCATCCAGAGCTATAAATTCTGCTACTTTTGATTCTTTGGTAAGTAAATGCAGTCTTAGGTATTCACTTACAGCAATGTCCTCCCAATCTTTCCCAGTCCTGTCACCCTCTTTAAGGTAATAACTATCCTGAGGCTCTTGAGTATACATCGTATTCTTGTTTATACTTTTACTGTGTCCCTGTACAAGTAGCCATAAGTGATAAGTGTTTGTGTTTTAAATTTTTACAAAATGGTACTATATTGTACATAATTTTTCATCAGATTCCTTTTTTTAAAAAACTTAGCATTTTTTTAAGATAATACGATATATGTATTGTTCATTCAATTTGTTGTATGGTACTCCATTGTATGGATATATAAAATGTATGTATTTCACTATTGATTGATATTTTGAGTTATCTCCTTTTTTGTTACCATAAATAATGCTGCAGTGGTTGCTTTTACACATATTTTGGTGTAGGTGTTTAGGAAGATTCATGAAAGTGAATTGTCTGGGAATAGGTTGTGAATAACTTTGACTTTACTATATATTTCTAAATTCTTTAAAATCATTATGCTAGTGTATACTTTATATGCGCACTTTGTTTTCCAGCATCCTAGCCCTCGCTTGGGATTGTCCTATTTGAAAATTTTTGCAAACTTGATGCATGTGAAATGATAACTTTTTTTTAATATGCCTCATTTTAATTTACATTAAATGGTGTAAATGGTGGGTAAATGGATTTTATTATTTTGGCATCTTTTAAGTGTTTATAAATTAAAGAATTGTTTTAAAAAGAATGAGACATTAACATACAGTATTTATGTTGTAAAGGACCTTGACTCATCTCATCCAACCTTCTTTTATAATGCAGCCATGGAAGTTATCAGAATACGGATAAAATACTGCTGTTTGCCTATTATGGTATTTCTCTTTTGGGATATAGAATCTCAACGTTCAGTGTTGAAATCATGAGACTTTTCCTTTATGATGTGAATTTTTTGTTCAAAAATTCTTCATATTGTCCGCTAATAGTTGAGAGGTTTATGTTTTTTGTTTTTGTTTTTGCATTTAGGGAGGGAGTTGGGAATCGGATTTTTTTTTCATATGATAAGTGACTTGTCCCAACATTAAGTATTGAATTCTTCCCCCATTATTGTATTATTTTGTAATTGTCATCTGTATTATCTGCCATGTGCTTGGGTTTGATTTTAGTTTCTTTGGTGTTTTTGGTTTTTTTTTTTTTTTGTCTTTCTCTTTTTTAAAAAACACCAGTACTACGTTGTTTTATTTTAAATAAGCTTTTTATATTAAGCTTTGAAATCTGAGCGTACAGGCCTCCCCTTTATTCATTTTCAGAACTGTCTTGGCTCTTAGACTTTTATTCTTTCATAATAATTTAAAACCAGTTTATCAAATTCCTTTGGGGATATTATTTGGAATTGCATTGAATATATAAATTGAGAACTGATATGGCTTATCTTGCTATTTATTTGATTCTTCAGTATTTTGCCGTTTTCTTCATAAATGCCTTTTATACATACTTTATTAAATTTATTCTTAGATATTTGATTAATTTTTTTGCATTGTAAATAGCATCCCTTTTTAATGACATTTGATCATTGCTGGTATTGATTTTGTATCCATCAGTTTGGGTGAACTCCATCATTTCTAATAGTTTGTAATTATTTTGGATTGTGAACAAATACTTGTCTTTTCAAGTGATCTTTTAAAAATAGAATTCTAACCTTGTAACTTTCTATTTAAAATTCTTCTTTGGTTTTCCATTGCTTTTAGAGTAAAATTCAGAATCCTTTATTAGTTTATAAAGTCCCACATGATCTAGATTTTGTACTATTTCAGCCTTACCTTTCTCCACACTCCTCATTGAGCAGAACCATCTAACAGTATTGGCCTTTTCAGTTTTTTGAGCTTTCTAACCTCTTTCTGTGCCAAACCCTTTGCCAGTGTGTTTCAGGTTGCTTGGAATACAGCTAAACAACAAATTTCACCCATCCTTTAGGTCTCAGGATGTTGCTAAATATTCCCAAATATTACTTAGGGAAGCCTTCCCTGAGAATCTCCTTGCACTCATTGGTTTTAGTGCTTCCTTGTATTATGCTGTTAATGAATTTTGCTTTTCCTGAGTAAGTATATAATTTCAACTGCAATTAAATAATTTCTTTACTCCTGAGTTGAAGATTCTATGAGAAAGGTAAATGCTTGCCTCTATTTTATTTATTTAAAGATTTTTTTAAAGTAGTCTCTGTACCCAGCATTGGGGCTCACCCCAAGATCAAGAGTCTCATGTTCCACCTTACTGAGCCAGCCAGGCACCCTCTCTCTCCTTTTTAATGTGCAGTTTCAGGCATTTGTGAGTGCTGGGTGAATGAATGAATGTTCGTCTACTGATTGATCTAGAAATACTATTCCAGTTGGTAACTGCTCAAAAGAATATAATCAGGCTACTTTGAGGTATTTTACTAGACATTCATAGAAAATTAAATGCCCTCAATTTTTATTATTTAAGGCCTTCAAGTATGGCTGGTCTTTAGAACAACAATTTTCTGTCTTTTAATAGAGGCAGTCTAGTTGACTTAAAATTATATGTAGTAAGTTTTCTTAAGAGCATTTTGAAGTTAAATTAGAAGCCAGTCTCTTGTTATCCTTAAATCAGATTTTACGAGTTTAGATACTACATTTGATACACAGATGAAATATAATAAACCTGAAAATAAGTGTTCATGATTATTTCAAGGAAAACCCACCTACCTTTAGTTATTTTAGTATCTTCTACTATACATCTTTATTTGTGTGTATAACACAGGCTGAAAGCTAGCGTAATTCTAGGTTTAATTTTAGGTTAGGCACTATATAAGATTGAACTCAGGTGAACTGTAAGTGCAAAAAGAACCCAGGGGAAAATTTCACAATAGTAAGCCCTTGGAACTATGTATAGCACATTTGTTTCTGTTTTCAGATCATAGAATTGTTGACCAGAATGAGTGGTTTATCATTAAAGCCAGGAAATTGAAATAATTCTGGTAATTTAGAATTTCTAAAGGATCTCCATAGATGACATTTGATCTACAAGTAGATAAGATACTCCTAGTGCTAGTGCTAGTGCTAGTGCTAGTAAGCCATGTAGTAAAACACTTAAATAAAGATAGCTTATGGGGGGAAGAGAGCATTTTAATATTGGCCAATCATGAGTGTACTTTCTGTAGTTATTCAGGTAGGTAAATAAGCATAACTTATTTAATTTCTGAACTGTTCACAGAACCCAGAGGGAGGGCCGGGCCAGTTGTCATTTGGAGCGTTCAGTTCTTTTCCAGTGCACAGTGGTTGTGATCCCAGAGTTCTTTTCCTATATATAACTGATTGTACAACCTAGATTTGCAGCACAGCCTCAATTTTAAATATTAGGTTATTCTCATAAATCATAAAACCAAGAATTTTAGCATTTTCATATTTCCAGAGAGCCTCTTATATTTCCTGTTGTATTTCCTGGTTGGTCCCTCTCCCTGCCTTAAATATTGGTATGTAGAATTATTTTTGAGTGAGGAAATACAGGTAGATAGCTTTATATTTTTAAGCACAAAAATAAATGATAGTTTCCTTTTCCTTTCTTAGCTAATTCTAAAACAACAGTTGTTAAATACAAGTGTAGAAAAGCATGAAATTGCCTGGCAAATACCAAATAAGTGTTATCTGTGTAACTACAGATACATGTAGCTTTTTTCCTTTTTTGAGAGGTTTAAAAAAAAAATCGCAGCATAGTTTTTACAGTTTCCAACTTTATTGAGATATAATTCACATACCGTAAAATTCACCCTTTTAAAGCATACAATTAATTTTTAGTGTATTTGTATTTAGTATATTTGGGTTTTCGTATATTTACCACCACTAATTTTAGAACATTTCATCATCTCATAAAGAAACTCTATACCTATTAGTAGTCATTCCCTATTTTTCTGTCCTCCAGCCTCTGACAACCACTAATCTGCTTGCTTTCTATATGGATTTGCCTATTCTATGTACATTTCATATACATGGAATTATAAAATATGTGCCCTTTTGTGTATGGCGGCTTTTACATAGTATTGTATTTTCAGGGTTTGCTTGTAGCATATAACAGCATTTTATTTTTTTTGTGGCTGAATATTACACTATGAATATATGCACTGTTCATTCAGTCATCAGTTGATAACTATTTGGATTGTTTCCATTTTTTGGTTATGAATCACGTTGCTATGAACATTCATATACAAGCTTTTGTGTGAACATATATATTCAGCTCTTGGATATATCTAGGAGTGAAACTGCTGGGTCATAGGGTATTTTTGTTTAACATTTTGAGGAGCTGCCAGAATCCTCCCAGTGGCTGTACCATTTTACAGTTGCATCAGCAATGTATGAAAGTTGTTTCTGACAGCTCTACTTCTATGCCAAAGTTGATCGTCTCTTTATTTTAGTAATTTTTACGGTGTGAAGGTATCTCTTTGTGGTTTTGGTTTGCATTTGCTTAATGATTAATGATGATAACAACATTTCATGTGCTGATTGGTGCTCTTTGGAGAAGATCTATCCAAATCCTTTGCTGTACTTTAATTTTTTTTTTTTTTCTTATTGAGTTTTAAGCATTCTTTATATGTTCTGGTTACAAGTCCCTTATCAGATAGATGATTACCACACATTTCTCCCCATTCTGTAGGGTTATCTTTTCACTTTCATGATTGTGTTTCCTTGAAGCACCCAAGTTTTAATTTTTGGTGAAGTCCAACTTATGTATTTTTCTTTCGTTGCCTTTGGTGGTGTTATTTAAGAAACCATTGCCTAATCTAAGGTCATAAAGGTTTATGCCTATTTTCTTCTAAGAATTTTGTAGTTTTAGTTCTAAATTTAGGTCTCTCATCTGTTTTAATTTTTGCATAGGTATGATTTAGGTTTAGATCTGGATTGCATTCGGCATGTTTTTGGATATGGCATACAAATAGCTACCTTTTATTTTTTTCCACTTGGGTAGCTAATTCTCTAGACCACTTGAGGGATCCTTTCCTCACTGACTTAAAATGGCACCTTTTTCTTTTATTCAAAGATTATTTATTTTAGGGAGAGAGAGGGAGTACCTGTGTGTGTGAGCAGGGGAGGGGCAGAGAGAGAGGGAGAGAGAATCTCAAGCAGACTCTGTGCTGAGCACCCAGCCCGACTTAGGGCTCAGTCCCACAACCCTGAGATCATGACCTAAACTGAAACAAAGTGTTGGGTGTTTAACCAACTGAGCCACCCAGGTGCCCCAAAATGCCACCTTTTTATATATTAAGTTTTCATAAACTAAAAAAATGAAGTTTTTTGAGGTATAATTTATATCCTATAAAGTGTACCCGTTTTTAAGTGTACAGTTTGATGTATTTTGATGCATATATGTATACCGTAGCAACTACCACAATTAAGAGTAGTAATGGTCTTTTCTCCCTTTTGGCTCTGGGCAACCACTGATGTTTTGCGTCTTCTAGAATTGCATATAAATAATATCATAAGTTATATGCTCTTCTTTTGGCTTTGTTCCTTTAGCATGTATTTGAGATTTTTCCATTTTGTGTTTATTACTTTTTTTAAAAATACAGTATGGCTATGCCACATTTTTCTTCTCATTTTTTTGGTGAACGTTAGATTTTTTTTCCAGAATTAGGCTGTTGTGAATAAAGGTACTCTTTGCATGTGTCTCTGTGTGAACATATTTTCATTTCTCCAGGGTAAACACCTTAAGTTGTAATTACTGGATCACATGACAAGTTTATGTTCAAATTTATAAGGTATTATTTTCCAGATACAGAGTTTTGCATTCCCATGAGTAATGTATGAAAGTTCCAGCTCTTCCAAATCCTTGTCAGCATTTGATACTCTCAAATTGCAGACATTCTGATTGGTGTGTGGTGGTATCCCATTAGTTTCTTTTTCTTTAACTGTAGTAAAATACACATAACATAAAATCCATAATTTTTTTTTTTTAAAGATTTTATTTATTCATTTGACAGAGTGAGAGAGAGACAGCCAGCGAGAGAGGGAACACAAGCAGGGGAAGTAGGAGAGGAAGAAGCAGGCTCCCAGCGGAGGAGCCTGACGTGGGGCTTGATCCCAGAACGCCAGGATCACGCCCTGAGCCAAAGGCAGACGCCTAACAACTGAGCCACCCAGGCGCCCCAAAATCCATAATTTTAACTCTTTTAAGTGTACATTTCAGTGGCATAAAGAACATTCATGTTTTTGTGCAGCCATCACTTACTCATCTCTGGAACTTTTTCATCATCCCAAACTCAAATTCTGTACTCATTAAACAGTAACATTCCCTTACCCCTGTTATCTTCCCCCTCCTTCCAGCCTCTAGTGACCACTGTTCTACTTTCTGTCTCTAAGAATTTGATTATTCCAGCTACTTAATATAAGTAGCTGATGCTCAAGTGACTGAGCCATCAAGGTGCCCCTCCTTTTAAAGGCTGCATAGTATTTCATTGTGTGCAAAAATACCACATTTTGTTTAACCATTCATTCACTGGATGCTTCTTCCTTTTGGGTATGGTGAATAGGCTGCTGTGAACATGGGTGTACAAATAACCGAAGTCTTTAAGTCCTTGCTTTCAGCTCTTGGCATGTTTGTTCTTGGGTATATATACCTAGGAATGGTATTGCTGGGTCATATGGTAATTCTGTTTAATTTTTGGGGGGGGGGGGATCAACATCCCATTTTCCACAGTAACCGTACCCATTTTACATTCCTGCCAGCAATCACAAGGTTCCAGTTTCTCCACATCCTTGCTAACACTTGTTATTTTGTTATTTTAAAAAAATAATTTTCCCACTAAAGGGTGTGAAGTGTCATGGTTTTTACGTTTCCCTGATGAAGAATGATGTTGAGAAGTTTTCATGTGTTTATTGGCCATGTGTATGTCTTTTTTGAGTGTCCATATGCTTTGCTTATTCTTTTCAGGATACAAACTCTTTATTAGATATATGTATTTCTTCTGTTATATTATAGGTTTTTTGGTTTATTATTTTATTAATTACCAAGAGAGAAGTATTGAAACCTTCACTGTAATTATGAGCTTGCTGTCTTTTCTTTGAGGTCTGTCCATTTTTGCCTCGTATTTTGAAGCTGTAGCTATTAGGTGCATTCACATTTAGGACTGTTAGATCTCTTTGATGAATTGATTCTTTATTGTTACGAAATATCTCTGTGATTCTCTGGTAATGTTCTTTGTCCTAAAGTCTACTTTGTCTGGTGTTAGTATTACCGCTCCTCCTTTGTTATGATTCATGTTTGAATATTGTATCTTTCCCAACTTACCTGTATACTGTCTTTCTTTTAGTTTGACAGTGCATAGTTGCATCTTGCTTTTTGATTGATTTTTACAGTTTCCTGTTTTCTGAGTGTTCAGTGCATGCATTTATTATAATTGACTGTATGGTTGGGTTTAAGACTACCAAGTTTCTGTTTGTACCATCTGTCTTCTTTCTCCCCTTTCCTGTTTTCTTTTGGATTGAGCATTTTTACAGAAGTTTGTTTGATCTTTGCTATTACCTTATACCTTATTCTTCCTCTGACACGAGTGGTTGTGCTAGTACTTACAGTATCCCTTACTTTATATCCGTCTACTTTGAGAAATATACCTCTTAGAGTATATTGTGAGAATTCTAATACAGTATAAATTTGTTTACCGTCTGTCATCCTTTTTGGTATTGTAGTCTTATATTTTACTTCTGTATAAGTTATAAACTCCACAGTCTTATTTGTAATTATTTCTTTTAAACGGCCAATTTTTTGTAAAGAAATTTAAAAACCAAGAAATACCAAACCAAGGGGCGCCTGGGTGGCACAGCGGTTAAGCGTCTGCCTTCGGCTCAGGGCGTGATCCCGGCGTTCTGGGATCGAGCCCCACATCAGGCTCCTCCGCTATGAGCCTGCTTCTTCCTCTCCCACTCCCCCTGCTTGTGTTCCCTTTCTCGCTGACTGTCTCTATCCTGTCGAATAAATAAATAAAATCTTAAAAAAAAAAAAAAAAAAAAAAGAAATACCAAACCAAGTTATTAAACCAAATTTATCAACATTTTTTGATATTTATGCTCATACTTACCATTTTCACTTTACTTTGTGTAGATTTGTATAGATTTCTTTATGTAGACCCAGGTTTGAAGAATTTAGACATTTTTGAAGTGCAAATCTGTTGGCCAAAAAACTTTCAGGTTTTATTTGCATGAAAATGCCTCTATTTCACTTTTATTATTTTATTAGGAAAAAATACTCAGATTCACACAGGTGTGAAATAACTGTAGAATGTAATTCCACAATTAGCATTTGCTTTGTGTCATATCTATCCATCTATTAATTTGTTTTATTTTTTTGATGCTTTTCAAAGTAAGTCGTAGTTATTAGTATTCCACATCCTTCAGCATGTGTCTTGTCAACTAAAACTTAGTAATTTATTATTAATTAACTTTCGTATATTGAATTTAACTGATTTTAGTATATTGTTCCAGTTATTTATTTCCATGTGACAAATCACCCTTAAATGTCAGCATTTAGTTTGCTTATGAATCTGTGCTTTGTGCAGAGACTGGAAAGCATAGCTTGTTTTGGCTTCAGACTTGTCAGAGTGGCTTGATAACTGTTGTAACTTGATAATTGGAGGCTGGATCCATCTGAAGGATGGCTCACAAATCTGGAGATTGATGCTGACTGTCAGGACTTCATCTAGAGTTCAGGTCTAGAACACTTACATGTTGCCTTTATACGTATGTCGTTGCTTGGCTTCCTTGCCAAGTGGCTGACTTGCTCAATATGTGGTGGCTAAATTCTAAGAGTATCTCAAAAGAGCAAGGCGGAAGTACATGGAGTTTTTATGACCTAGCGTTAAGTAAGTCACAGAGCACCATACTGTCTTGACTGAAAGAATCACAGAGGCCACTCAAAGGAGAAGAGACATAGACCCCACCACCTGATGGAGAATGCCGTGTTGACCTTGTAAAAAGAGCATGTGTGATGGATTATATTGTGGTGGCAATCTTTGGAAAATAAAATCTGCCACATACATCATTCCATGAGTTTTGAGAAATGTATACATTTTTGCAGCACTTAAGTCCTATCAAGTTATAGAACCTATACCCATTCCTAGACAGTTCCTGTTCCCACATGACTTCTTTAAATCAATCCTTGTTTTGATCACTTTCATCCTATGTTAGTTTACCTTGCAGAATTTGTATGAGATTTGTTTTACTCAACAAAATATTTTTCAGATTCATTCATGTTACTGCCTGTATCAGTTGTTTGTAACTTCATTGTTGTACTGTTTGCAGTTCCTAGCTGTTACGAATAAAGCTAAAATGAACAATTATTTGAAAGTCTGTGTGGCTATATATGATTTCTTTTGGATAAATGCCTAGGAGTGTGATTTTTGGGTTATAGGGTAGTTATAATACCAGATCTTTTCTCCAGATTGGTTTGTCTTGTTTTACACTCCTGCCAGCAGTATATGAGATTTCAAGTTGCCCAATGTCCTTGTCAACATTCAGAGCTGTTAGTTATTTGCATCTAGCTATTCTGGTAGATTTATAGTAGTTTCTCTTCATATTTTGAAGGGTATTTTCACTTGATATATAATTCTAGATTGACCTGTTTTTCTTTCAGTCTTTGTTGTTTTTTTTTTAAGATTCTATTTATTTATATATATATATTTTCAAAGATTTTATTTTAGTGTGCACACGTGTGTGAATAGGGGCAGGAACAGAGGAGGAGGAAGAGGGATGGGGAATGAATCTCAACACACTGTGCTGGGCATGGAACCCAATGCAGGGCTTGATCCCATGACCCCAAGATCATGACCTGAGCCGAAACCAAGAGTCTGATGCTTACCCAGCTGAGCCACCCAGGTGCCCCATTTTAGCTTTTGTTTCTGATGAGAAGTCTATGGTTATACTTATCTTCCTTCCCCTGTACCTAAAGTCTTTTCTCTCTGGCCCCCTTTTAAGATTTTCTCATGATCACTGGTTTCCTTTGTGATTATCCTGCTTAGGATTTATTCAGTTTTTCTGTTTTTGTTTTTGTTTTTTTCATCTGTGCATTTATGGTTTCATCAAATTTGAAATAAGTGTCAGCCATTATTCTATGTATTTTTTAAATCACTTCCCTTCCTCTTACGTGGTCTGTTTTTCCTGGGACACTAGTTACATGTGTGTTAGACCATTTGATCTTGTCTTCAGGTCATTAACATATTATTTTTAGTCTTTTGGTCTCTCTGTGCTTCAGTTTGCTTTGTTTTCTGTGTCATTGTTCCTTTTTATCTTCCTATAGTGTCAAATACTTTCAGATATCTTAGTTTGTATTTCTGAAACTTCGATTTGATTTGTTTTTGTGTTTTCCATTTCTTAACTCAAATAGCCTTTGAATTTTTCAGCATATATGTAAGAGTATTTGAAAGCCCTTATCTACTGGTCGCATCAGTTCCTTCATTTCAGGGTCCATTGATTGGTTTTTCTTTTGATCCTGGGTCATATTTCCCTGTTTGCATATTTAGTAATTTCTTATTGGTTGCTGCACATCATAATAGTCTGTTGTTGAGTGACTAGATTTTGTTTTCTTTTTAGAGTATTAAACTTTGTTTTGGCAGCCAGCTAAGTAACTTGCTGGTCACTTTGATCCCTCAAGGCTGTATTAGGGTGTGTCTACTAAAGTCTTTATTTAAGGCTAATATCTTCTACAAAGGCATGGTCCTTCTTAGTTTTCTACAAAATATCCCCAGTGTCAGTATATTCTCTTCACTCTGGTTGGGGAGAGTTTAGGGATTTCCCAGTCCTGTATGAGCACGGGGAATATTTTAACACACTACTCCTCTTTCTCTAGCTTCAAGGAGTCTCTTACCTTACGGTTTAGGAGCAGAATCAAAGGACTGCCAAGTGGCGGATTTCTGGAGCCTTTTCTCTGCATAGCTGCCTTCCTCTCATTCTGTTTTACAAATTCTGCCATTCAGCCTCTGGAACTCTTGAGTTCTTGGTTTTCCCTTTAGTGATACTGTTGTCCTCTGATTAGATTTCCCCTTCTTTGGCTACAGACTGGAAAGTGCCTCCAGACAGAAATCTGAGCATTGGGGGGGCTCACTTCATTTCTGTTGGTTCTCTCATGGATCACAGTCCTGCACTGCCTGTTATCCAGATCTGAAAACAGCTGTTTCATATATTTTTTTTTCTTTTTTTTTGACAAGAAGCAACGGTTAACATACTTTGGATCTCTGGGCTTACCTTTTGTTTCGCTTACCTATCTATCTAATGCTTATACCTTGCCTTAAAATAAACTTGATTGAAATATAATATACATACAGAAGAGTGCACATAAGATGTACATAGCTTGTAAACCTTTCTCACACTGAGCACATGTTTAGCCAGCCGTCAGATCAAGAAACAGCAGCAGCAGCAACTCTGATGCCCCTTATACTCTTTGTTACTACTTCTCTTCTCCCAAGAGTAGCCACTATCCTGACTTCTAACAGCATAGATTAGATTTTTCTTGTTTTTATGCTTTATATAAGTAGAATCCATCATATTTAGTTGTGTCTGTCTTCTCTCACTTAACATATTTATGACATTCATCCATGTTGTTGGTTGTAGTCATCGATAGTTTATGATAGTTTTTGTATAGTATTCCACTTTAGGAATATACCACAATTTACTCATTGTGCTGTTGATGGACAGATAATTTAGTTATTTTTGGATTGGGACTACTTAGAATATTGCTGTTCTAAACATGCCACTAAATAGGTACTCATTTCTGTTTGATGTATACTTAGGAGTGGAAGTTTTAAGTCCTAGGGTATGCATGCATTTAGTTTTAAGTAAATACTGTCAGATTTTTGAGAGTTGTACTGATTTTAATTATACTGTTTAATATTCTGTGGTTTAATCTCTGGTAGAACAAGTTTCTTGGGAGAGAGAGACATTATTCTTCCATTAAAAAGTGAAATTTTCTTGGTTATTTTGGTATGCTTGGTCTTCAAACTTTTTATTAAGTTGGCATTGGATTAAATTTGTGTTAATTGGGCAAAAATGATACCCTTGTTTGTTTATACATGAATTCCATTTGGAACTAGCCCAAAATGCTTTGTCAGGATGCTGATTTTTTTTTCTTCCTTTTTTTTTTTTTTGGTAGAGGGGATATGTGTGGTATCAAGAGAACATAGTCTCCATTACTATGGGAATAAAAATATGGATATGATGAGCCATACCATGAACCAGTTTACAGCTAGAAGCACTGATAAATGTATACAGATAGCTATAAGGTAGAAAATAATAAATACGGGGTAGAAATTAATAAGTGTATTGTGTTAGTAACATATCATAAGACCCAAAAGACAGTGGTTATTTACAGAAGATCTTAGAGAACCCTGTGAGATACAGCCTTTAGAATGAACAGAGTTTTTAATAGGGTATGGTAGATTGTTGGGAGATGGAGTTTAGTTAGCAAAGGATAGGGAAGTATTTCTGAGTGAAGTGACCTGAGAAACAAAACACTGAAGTCAGAAATACTGATGGCCAGCATGTAGTAACCAAAAATCCAGTGATGGGACTAGATCATCAAGTACCTGGTAGTAATATTATGTAGTGGGCAGTAAGGCTTGTATAAATGGGTAGGGAGGGATCAGTGACAAGGACCTCATATGATCGTGGAGTTTGAAATTTATCCTGTAGGCATTGGGGAAGCATAGAATATCTTGAGCTTGAGAGTGATATGACCAAAGTCGGGAAGATAATTCTAGCACAGGAAGTAAAGAATAAAGGCAAATGGGAAACCAGGTGAAGTAACGAGGGTCTGTACTATTTTGGTCTGGATGGAGGAAAAAAAAGAAGCAAGAGGTGTTTCAAAGGTAAAATTTATAGAATTTGATTATGAATTAGAAGTGTGGTACAATGAAATGAGCATGGCCTTTAGAATCAGACAACTTGTGTTTGAATCATAACCTTTATTTACTAGTTAAATGACCTAAATTAAATGACCTAAGAGAAAACTCTCCTCTCTATGAGCATCTTCAAGCATTAGAAGTATAAAAATGAATGATCCAGAGTCTGGACTGGCAGGTTTGGGCCAAATTGTGTATGAGCTGAAATGTTTGGGAGATTTGGTTTTATTCTGAAAGCAACTAAAAGTCAACAAAGGAAGAATTGGGGGTAGTGTTGGAATATGGGGGATTTCTGAGATAGAATTGGTAGCACTGGGTGAGCAATTAGCTGTATGGGAAAGAGGGGGCCTTCTAGAATATGACTCAAAAATTTCCAATTTGGGCAAATGGACTGATAGAGCCATTTTTACCTCACAGAGTTTTTCTTATGTGTGATAAGTCTTGCTCATGCCTCAGAGCTTAGTTTATATGTCACTTCATGAAGAATGCCTTTCCTGTTTTCCCAGATTAAGTCAGAACTCTCTATACACTTACCATATCCTGTGTTTCTCTCTCATAACACTGAATTATGCATTGCAATTGCATAATTTATTGTGGTTTTTATTATTTGTGCCCATTTTGCTTATTACACGAGGACAAGAGATTATGTCTAATTTCTTTAACTGTGTTTTTATCCACTTCATAGGCACTCAAAATCTATTACACTTTTTTTGAGATATAATTGATGTATAACATTGTATTAGTTTCAACTAGTAGACATTTTTTTGAATGAATGAATAAGAATTTGAAGGTTAGGAAGTATCAACCCGCATAGTGGTTAGGCTAAATAAAAAGGAGGGAGAGGGAGAAAATAAAGAATGGCAACAATTTTTTCAGTCTTTAACTAGAAGAACAGCAAGGTGAGACACATTTAAGGTGGAGTGAGTTTTTTGGGAGTTTGATTTTAGATGCTAAAGATACATCAAGTGTATGTGTACCATTGGTAATTGAGAGTAGCAGGCTTAAAGATGTAGAGTTAGGTAGGGATCCTAAGTGTAGAGGTGCTATAGAAATGGGTGGAATTGCACAGATAATTTAGGTTAAGAAAAGGGACTAGTGCAAGAAACTTGAGTGACCAGGAATGAGAGCTAGGAAGATGAACTAGCAGAAGACTTAGTTGCTGTCAGGGGTAGAAGAATGTAGGTAGGTACCACATTATGGAAGTGAGAGGAGGTGAGGAACGATTAGTGGTGTGAAATGCTACAGAAATAGAGTAGGATTAGGGGCCACAGGACTTAGAATACACAGGGATGATGACTTCTGTAAGAACAATGTCAGTAGGTGGAAGGTTTTGTATGTCAGCTGCTGAGCTAATGGTTTTCAGGTCTTTCAGCAGTTAAAGGAGGGAAAATAAGGAGCTGGTACTCAGGGGTTAATGGAGTTGAGGGGATTATGTGGGGAATACTATTTGAAAGCAATATTTAAACATTTTAGTCTGACTACAGAATGGATGAGAACTGTCTTTGGTCAGTTGTGAAATTTATAAATGTACAGAATTTAAGAGTTTCAACAGGTAGCTTTACCCGTAAATTTAAGACATAACCATGGTGCAAAGGAGAAGAGAAGTGCTAAGGGAACACAACAAAAAATTGATAGAAAAAGTAGTCTGTGAAATTAAGTTTTGACCTAGGTTTAGAATGTGAAGGAAATAGGCTATTGGAGAGGAGATGAAGCACATACCAGATGTAGTAATAATAACATAGAGACACATGTATATACGTGTTATGTATACATTGAGTGAGTGAGAGTTGGAAGATGGACCATTTTAAGAATAATGAAAAGGTTAGAGGGGCAGATAAATGTAGACCAATAAAGGCATTTATTAGATTGCATTTCTCGTTCTTAGATTATTATTAGACTGAGCCCTCTGTTGGAGAGGGACACAGAAATAAAGGCCCCAGGTCCACTCTCGGTGCTAATGGTAAATTTGCAGAGATTACCTAACATTTCTGGTTCTTACAGTTCATCTTACTTATCCTGTATCATTCTTGATTTGGTATATTTCCCTGTGATTGTGTGTTCCTAATCTTCTAAGGCAAAGTTTCTCAAATTGGGATCTATGCATTGCCTGAAATGTATGTTAAAAATACACATTCATGTTCCCCCACTTTGTGCACTAAAAGTAGAGATCAAGTATCCATTTTTTATAGATTTTCCCAGCTGATTCTGTTATTGAATAGTTTGAGACTTGGTCCTCCAAGGTCTTAAAACTTGGTTATTTAAAAAAAAAAATATATATATATGTATATTTATATATATATATATTTATATATATATTTTTTATATATATATATATAAAAATATATATATATATATATTGAGCATTCATTTTCTACCATCAACCTGTAGGGCACTGGGTTGGTTTCTTAATCTTTGGGAATTGGTTTCTTCGTATATGATGAGAGGAAATGGATTAAAAGATTGCAGTTCTTATTCCACTGAGAAATGCTCTGATCATATACAAATGAGTTAAGAATTTACAGTGATTATTTGGGTGCATGCTTCAAGCTCAGAATTTGGTTTTTGGTGAGTTAAATTTTAATAGAAATGTTAAATATTTGATTTAAGAAATAGTCATTTCTGCCATGTATTGAGCTCGTGTTATGTACCAGGAAGCATTGTCCTATATACTTTGAAAACATTTTCTCTAAAACTCGCAATGACCTGATGCCTGAGACTCAGAGATGAAAGGACCTGCCCAAGGCTGCTAATCTAGGGGGTGGTGGACAAGTGGCTGTAAAATGTACCTCACTAACATAGCAGATGCTCAGCATAGAGAATTTAATTAAAAGCTAAACTGTTACAGGTATCTGAAGGAATTAGAGGCATATAGTCAAATAGTTTTCAAACACTTTCTGCCCTTTTGGAGGGAGGGAAGGGTAAAGAAATGGCAGGCTCTAAGCTCTGTGGATGAGTATGGGAAATATGGCTGTGCCCTCTGAAAGCACTTGAGGCAACAGTGGTGGTGGTGTCTAACCACCCTTGCATGCATCCTGGCAGCAGCATTAGGGACACTTGTCTGTATGTTTTTGGATATTCATAAATATTAACAAAATGAATTTCCTTTTAATGGATTTGGGGAAAATTTCTTTTGAGTTTATCCAGTTGTTTATGTGAAAAGAATTGAGTGAGGTGTTTTATATTTTAGGTTAAAAATCTGTAAGAACCTGATTTTAGAATTCACCAGCTCCTCAGAAGTTTGGCGAAATATGGTATGTTTCTGTTTTTATTTTTTGGAATTCAAAATTGCATGTATATCTTAATGTCATAGTTAGAATAATGACAAACATTTTCAGCAAATTCAGGTGCTTGCCATTTTTAAAGCATTGTGCTAGGTGCTAAATCACTGTGCTACCAGGTAGACTATGAGGTACATAAGTGGGATTCTGAAAGAAATCAGAAGACGTTAGTGTGTCTTGAGAAGTGAAATCTTATGCATGGACGGGGCAGGTTTGGCTGTTAGACTATATGAGTTAATAATAGCTTCCATTTGTTGAGCTCTTACTATGTGCCAGGCACTGTTCTGAGCAATTTATATGTTGGTTTGTTCATCCTCAGGACAGCCCTCTGAAAAAGACACTACTATCGTCTTAGTTCTCCCTGTGAATGAAACGAGGCTTGGAATGGTTAAGGGACTTGCCCAAGAGTTGCCATCTAGTAAGTGACCAAACATGGACTTGAATCCTGATTGGCTCTGGAGCTTGTTTGTGCTCTGTTGAGCACTGGACCTTATAAAAAAGGAGACTAGTAGAGAGAACTTGACTCAGTAGTTTTCAGAATACATGTAGCTCTTTAATGACTTAATTTACTTCAGTTGATTAGTTAAGAGGTATTTTAACTTTATTATTTTTATGTTGATAGATTAGAAAGTTAGACTTCTTTGGATTTTCTAAATTTACATACACATTTAGTCTTGTGAAAGAGAACCCAAGAGGGAACATTGTTCATTTCAGGGACGTCATTGCCTCTTCCTCATGTGGCCTCTGGAATGTCCTAGACTCTTACTAAGAGACATGTAGCTGTGATAGGGAAATTGTATTATTTCTTCCAGGGATTATAAGTCACATTTATTGAAGTCACCTAAAGTTATTTATATATACTAAGGCCAACCTTCACCCTTATTTGAACTTGAAGCCCAAGTTTATAGGCTGCTGCAGAGGTATGGGCCTAAGCACTGGTATTTAAACTCTTCTCTTGGTATTCTCAGATACCTTACTATTTTATATTGAGTTCTGGGTCCATGCTGGTAACTACCATCTATAGTTGTCTCTTGTCACTCTGGAAGTGCTAACTATCAAGGGTATTTTTTTTTTCTCCCTCTTAATTTTCTCATTTTTCTTTAGTTCACTTTCCAGATTTGGCCTGGATATACAGTTTGGTAGGGAAATAATTAAGGGGAAAAACTAGCTACACAAAATGAGTTCTCAATACTGGGATAGTTCAGATGTGTATCTTTGACAGAACTATATAGGATTAGGATGCGTGATAAATTTAACCGTGACAATCAAGAACGTTCAGCTAAGGCCAAGTAAGGGAATCAAAAGATACTAGATTGAGGGAGGAGGACATACTTTTTTATATTTTGCCAATCTCTCTCATAAAATTGAGTATTAGTAGATTTATGGCTGAGAAAGAATAGAACACATTTTCATGAAGTACCCAAGAGGTTTGGGCCAGTGTTAGATTACCCTACTTAAATATAGAATAAATAGGACTAGATTTGAGTGTATGTATGTGTGTGTGTATGTATGTGTATGTATATAATTATCTCTTAAGCATTTGGCTACTTGGAAAACCCTATGACTGTTAGTCTCATTTAAACAGTTGCCATAATAGTGGGATCTCAATCCATATTCTAAATCTTTGCTCAATTGCATATACTTAACTTATGAATCTCTCGTACAGTAAAACTAAGACCAAAAAATTCTAACCCTGGATAGGAAATCAGTAGATCTGAGTTTTAATCTTACCTTTAACACTAATCTAAAATCTTGGGCAAGTCAGTTAATCACTCTAAGTCTGCTTAATTTGTTTTTTGTTTGTTTTCTTAAATTCTTACTGTAGTATCTGCCCTGATTAGGTAGAGCCAAAGTTGTCATGAGATTCAAGCAAGATACTATTGACCAAAGTGCTTTGTAAACTGTAACACTCCATAAAAGTACAAGAGAATATCACCACATTTTCTCAAGAGGAGAGATCATTTAAGGGGAAAAAATAATGCTGGAAAATAGTCCTTAAAAGCATTTATATAATAATTACTTTTCTGATGAATGTTGCATTGACACCTAATTTGAAGCTTTGAAGATTATTTTTTGAACAATGGATTGGATTTATATATTAAAGTGTTCTAACTAAAGATTTGTTTAATTTATTAGAGTTATTAAACCTACGCTCAGATCAAGTTAGCAGCTAGACTGGTGTGACAGCCTGTTTTTAATCAGTGACTCAAAGCTGTGATCACCCTGATGTCACCGAATGGCCACAGCTTGTAAAAGGTAATTTTGAATGTTATTTTACAGCCTTTAAAAGGCTGTTACTGTAAAGTAAAATACGTGCTGTAAAAAATGAAGAAAATGTATAGTTGGCAGGAATAATGTGAATAGTTTACCTAAGTGTTAATGTGCTTCTCTATTTAATATCCTTCCTAAAATATTTTATGCTTTCCCTCTGCCCCAGATCTATGTATATAATAAGTAAGCAGGAAAGTTATTTCTCAAAAATTTCAAGTTTTTAAATAAATAAGTTATTATGAACATTATAAAAACCATGAAAATTCTCAGTGTGCATTTTATGTGGTGAGAGTTTTAATTAAAATGCTTCTCTAGAAATTTTTACAACTTTAATAAAACTGGTATAATTTTCTTTCCTAAAGAGTTTCAGTGAAGGTAAAAGGAGTGGCTTGCAGGCTGGACAAGCTGCACCCGTTATTTTTGGAAGTGAGCCTCCATTTGAATGTTCTGGCTCATGCTGCAGTATTTAGATTAGGAGGCATTTTGTGATCACTTTTCTGTGTTCCAAGTCAAGACCTAAAATAGAGACTTCCAAGATTTATTTTCTTTTTTCTAATGTTACTTATTGTTTGTTTTAAAATTTCTTTTCTGGTTTGTTGTCACAAATTTAGGTTAAGCTAAGTCAGTACTTTCTGTTTTGTTTTTTTTTTCCCCCCTTTGATTATGTCCTGAATTTGGTAAAGTTACAAGCACGTACTAGATCCTTACGTCCCAAAACTGGGCAGTAATGAATAAAGAGACTCTTTAGTGGCCAAAGTAAATCTTGGAAACAATTGCTAGATGTTTGATAATTTCATAGTTTTGGAAAGGAATGCTAACTTAGGGTATTTTTTGGTAAGTTATTTACAATATTACAGAAATATAAGCAGAATGACTAGAAATTTATTCAGACATGTACTATTATTACTGCAAGAAAAGTGTTTGTTCTTTGTATATTCACTTTTCTTTTAATTAGAAACAGTTTCCAGTTTGAGTAGAAAACAACTTGGGCTAATAACCATGTTTAAGAGATCCAGGATAGACCTGTTTTAGGGTAATACTCTTTCAATTCTTTCTTATTCTTTTGTCCTTCTGTTAGACTGAATTGGTTTAAATTACTTGGTTTGACAAATAAATGGTTTTTTGTAGCTCACTTGAATATATGTTAATATTAAATGATAATTACTATATTTATAATAATTTGGTGACAGTTTGATGCTAATGTTTACATATTCTCTTGTTTAGGGAACAGAAATTAGAAAACAGTGTAGTTACCATTTGATGATGTATTTAACTTCTATCCCATTTCTCAAAACTTTGTAGCAGTTATATATTGTGCTTCTAAGACTGGGATTTGTTTTCCTTCTGCTTGTGTCTTACCTTTTTGCAGTAGTATTTTAATTTTCCTGTCATTGTGTCCTCATTTTTTTCCCTCTCTCTTTCTCTTTCCCTGTTAATTTTGAAAGTTTTGCCGCCTGCGTGTTTGAAAGCTTCTAATCTGCCTCTCTTCCCTTAGTGCCAGCAGGTTTATTTTTTGTTTTGCAAGCCTGCTCTGCCTCCTTACAGTATGACATCTGATGCTGGAGGGTCGCACTTTCAAAAATGAGTCAGCTGGTACATGGGGTTATCATCAGTTTTTAGCTCTTCTGTCTGAGACATACAAACAAGTTTGGAAGCAATCTTGGGGTACTTACCCACAAGGCTGGTGGAGACCAGGTGTGTCACAAAGGTGATTTGCTTGCTCCCTGGGGGAGAGGGTGGAGTGAAATTTTTGCATTTGTGTCAGTGCCAAGTCACTGCCACCTCCAGCATGCCCCAATTTTTAGTTCTAATATAACTTCATGCAAAATTTAAAGTGTAAATATACTGCAAAGAGGATCTATAATATTTGAGCTGCTGGAGTCTCTCTCTCTCTTTTTTTTTTTTTTTTTTTTTGGCATTCTTGCCCTTGGACTCTGAATGAACTGCAATGAGGGGTAATTTTGAAAGTCTAATAAAGAAGTAAGATTTTTAAAAGCTAAGAAATGTGGAAAACAGTTTGTTTTTGTTTTTGTTTTTTTATTTTTTTGCTGGTGGCTCTGATTTTAAGATTCTTTTATTAAAGTTGTTCAGAATTAGAAGTCCCAGGTCAGTGATGAATTTACAGGTCAGGTCGTTGTAATGTCATTTAGAAAATTTAGTTTTTGATATCTAAAAAAATTTTGAGAATTGGAGTGTTAGCAATCAATATTGTTGATTTAACTTAGTATACATTGACTGATGCTGTTTATAAAACTGAATAGGGTAACAGGGATTTATTTTTTTAACACCATGGTAGGAACAGGCAAAATTCATTCATACCCCAAAATGAAAATAAGAGTTTTTAATGTCTTAGAATTTTGAATATTTCTATGCAAGAGAGTAAAAGTATATTTAAAAATAATAGACAACAACTGGCAAAAATTTATAACTGAAATCAGTTCACAGTTATCCATAGTAAAATTTTAATACCCCAGCTTGGTACACTTTTGATAGGTAGTGCATCTTGCCAGTACATTTTCAGGGAAGGTTAATTTATTGTTGAACCAAGACAATCATGATTAGAATGGTAAATCTGACTTTTATTAAAGTGTCTTAAAATTCACTAAGGCTCTTAGATTAAAATTGGAATTATCTAGAGCAGAAGTTAGCAAACTTTTTCTCAGTGGGCCAGACAATAACTACTTTAGGCTTTGTGGGGCATATGTCTCTGTCGGAGTTTTTCAGCTCTGCTCTTGTAGTGTCAAAGCAGCCATAGATGATACACGTAAATGAATGAGTTGTGGCTGTATTCTAATAATACTACAAAAATAGATGCCTGACCCAGGCCTTAGTTTGTTGTCCCAGGAAATAGTTTGCTGACCCCTGATCTAAATGTAGTTTGGGACTGTGAATACCAGTGAATACTTTTGATATTTTGGATAACCAATAGTTGGCTGTAGAAAGTTTCATAGTTGTATGTTTTTATTATAAATATTTGAATTTGTGAATAATTATGATTTATTATACATTTTACTGTTTTGTATGTTGGTATCTAAATACAGTGTTTACAGTTTCCTTTCCTTAAAAAAATGCACTGACGTTTTTATTAGTCCAGCTTTTATAATAAACGTGTTGAATGGCAATCTGATTTGATCACTTTTTTCTTCTGTTGAAATCTTTAGTTACTTTAAAAACTGTTAACGATTAAATCTTGTTTTCAAATTTGTCTACTAATATAACATGTCTGCCCCTTTTCGGAGTATGGAATATTTTGCTTAACTTTCCTCAATTGCATTTTACAGATCGCCAGGAGAACCTCAGTCTGACGACATCGAAGCTAGCCGAATGTAAGTGTAACTTGGTTGCGGCTGTGGTGTCTTTTAAGTTACTCTAGATTGCTTTAAAGGTATTAAATTATTTGAAAATAATTTCTAGTTATGAGAGTAATACTTTAAAAAATAACTTGGGAGAGAGGAGTGTGCGTACTGTTTTTCCTACCAAGTGAATACCTCTGAACTTTGGTACCATGTCACTGGATTTCTGCTTTTAGGTAGATAGTTGTATACTCCTGGATTCTAATGTGTTTTTGGTACCTAGCAGTTGTGGGGAAATAGGGGAAAGAGTTCAGGTTAACAATCATTTATTAAATATTCACTATTCAGCTGGTAATGTGTTATGGATACAAAGATGCGTAATAATTAGTTCCTAACCCACAGAATTTTATAGTCTACTCAGTGTGAAAGACAGAGAAGCAAATTAGTCATTGTGGTAGAAGGATACCCAGGATGCAACAGGAACATAAAGGAGTACTGGGCTACCTAGGTATACAGTAGGAGCCTAATCCATGTGGCAGGGAAGTAGGGGTGGCAAGGTAGGCCAGATTAAATCTTGAAGTGTAAATGGGAGTTAGGTAGCAGAAAGCATCGGCAGGGTTGTTCTAGGTGGAAGTATGGGTGAAGTTATAAAGTGGCATAGTGAGCATAGGGAACAGTAGGCAGTTGAGGATTTTTAGATCATGAGCTGACTGAAAGGCAGGAAAATGAAGACGCTAAGACTTGACAGAAAGGGCTAGAGCCTTGAATGCTATGTGAAAGACCTAGGCCTGTCTCATAGGTATTTGGGAGTCAATAAAGAATTTACTAAGGAACGGGCAGTAACCTTGTTAGACATAAAATTTTAATAGTTTTGGCAGCAGAGAAACTGAATCGAAGAGAAGTGTGTGGTGGTAGGGTGACCAGGGCTTCAGCAGTTCAGTCAGTGAAAGGCTTAAGGGCAGTGACATAATGGGAATTCAAGACAGCATTCTCTGGATGTAAGAAAAATATTTGGAAAGTGAAATACGTAAGACTTTAGTGATTGCTTGTAAGAATTTAAGAAGTTTAAGATAATGGGAAGGTGGTAATTATTGAGGCAAAGTTTTTGAGGTAGTTAGGGTTGGAAAGAAGAGATAGGTATAGGGATTGCTCTTGAATAAGAGCAAAGACCCCATCTTGTGAAACTAGGAGGTAAAGATGGATATGTGATGTTAACTGTGTTTGTAGGTGAGAATGGGGAAGTCAAGGTCATTTTTACCTGAAGTATTTTTCTCAGTAAATTCGTTTAGGTCTGCTACACACACTGTTTCTGTCTCCTTTGAGATGATACTAGACTCTTCTTGTAAAGGAGGTTCAATTGTTGAGTAAGTTTGGCAACTGCAGAGTTAAACAGGTTTCTTTACTGGAAATAATAGAAATGTACTTTGAAGTGCTGATACACATTGTGAGTCTCCAAGAAGGGACTATGAGATTTATTTCTCAAATTTATGTATCTATGTAACTTTCCTTTTTTTTTTTTTTCCAAAAATTTTATTGTGGTAAAATACACGTAACAAAGTTTACCATTTTTATTATTTTTAACTGTGTAATTCAGTTATGTTAATATTGTTGTGCAACCGTTGCCACCATCATCTCTACAGCTCTTCATCTTGCAATACTGAAACTATATCCTTTAAACAATAACTCCCGATTCCCCCTTCTCCCCATCCTCTGGCAACCATCATTCTACTTTCTAGGTCTATGATTTTGACTACTCTGTCTCATATAAATGGAATCATTTATATTTGTCTTTTTGTGATGGCTTATTTCACTTAGCATAATGTTCTCAGGGTTCATCGACATGGTCACATATGTGAGAATTTTCTTTCTTTTTATGGCTGAATAATATTCTGTGTGTGTGTGTGTGTGTGGCATTTTGTTTATCCTTTCACCCATCGATGGACACTTGGGTTACTTTCATGTTTTTGCTATCATGAATAATGCTTCCATGAACATGGGTGTACAAGTATCTCCTTGAGACCCTGCTTTCATTTCTTTGGGTATATACCCACACGTGGGATTCCTGGATCATATGGTAATTCTTTGTTTAATTTTTTGAGGAACCTCCATACTATTTTCCATAGTGACTGTACCATTTTACATTCCATCCAAGGGTTATAATTTTTCCACATTCTCGTCAGTACTTGTAATTATCTGGTTTTGATAGTTGCCATTCTAATGAAGTGATTTTTTTTAATTGTATCTTTGCGACTGTGTAACTTTTTTAAGAAATATGTTTTAATAGTATTTTGTGGAACACAGAGTTTGATTAGGGAACTTGAGGAGACTATGTAAACTTGGAAAGTGTCTGGGGAGAATGGGTAAAGAAGTAGACCAAATATTATTGAGTCTCATGTTATTGAGTGGCCGGTTGAAGTTAGGAAACTTACCATAGTTGGAGTTTAAAGACTTTTCTTTAATAGCCTGAAAAGAGGCATGGTATTTCAAGGTTGGGTGTTAGCAGAGCAGATAGGACAGAACTACTAATGGCATGTGCATAGGTTGTTAACACTGAAGTAGTTGAATTTATATGTGATTGGTGATGGCCATGATCAGATGGGTTGTCGGGCCAGGTAGAAGTGTTGGGTTGGTTATAAAAAGCCTGATAGATCAAAGTGATAGTTCATTGTAAATGAAATTTTTAGAAGGATAGATGATGATGATCAAGGGTTGGGTGTTTAGGGGCGCCTGGGTAGCGCAGTCGTTAAGTGTCTGCCTTCGGCTCAGGGCGTGTTCCCGGCGTTCTGTGATCAAGTCCCACATCAGGCTCCTTGGCTGGGAACCTGCTTCCTCTCCCCTGCTGTGTTCCCTCTCTCGCTGGCTGTCTCTCTGTCACATAAATAAATAAAATCTTTAAAAAAAAAAAGGGTTGGGTGTTTAATATGCCTACGGTAGTGATTGGCTGACATAGAGAGGAGGTGAAGACTTTTGAAGAAAGTTAAGTATTTTGGGTGAGAGGGGGCTAAAGTGTTGGGATAGAGCATGAACACAGACATCGAAGGTGGCATGCCGGTGATGTAACTGGGGGCAAAATGGAGCCTTTAGTATAATGGGTATAATTTACCTGAAGAGAAGAGAAAGGTATTCAGGTGGGTAACATGACTTTCAAAGTGTAAGTTGTGTAGGTGTTATGTTTTATTTTGTTTAGGTGGGCATTGTTTTAAATACAAGGAATTAGAAGAATAATAGTGGATTTAATGGGTTTTAGTTGTCTGTGAAATAGTTCACAGAAAAGGGATACAAGATTTTCTTTTGGGTTAAGCCAGGCTTTAGTGAAAGCTAAGAGGTTGGGGAACCACTATATAAAGCAGTTGAAGATTAGGGACAGCCTGTATTATAAATGGTTTTCTAGAGATCTTAGAGTTAGATTAGTGGGACAGATCAATAGTAAAGAATAGAAAAGGGTAGGTAAAGCTTGGTACTTTGTAGTAAAAATCAAGGATGGCAAGAATGTGAGGCATGATAGGATATTTTTCACAAGATTCCAGATGAAGCTCTGGTATTAAGTTCTGGTTGAATTCAGCAAGCTTACACTGTTTAACTTGACCATGTTAAGGTAAAATAGCAGGATATTAGACCTACCACGATGTCTCGATAATGGTGTGTAAGGTTGCAGACATAATCGAGGTAATATAGGTCTAATTCTTCCTTTCTGCACCCATTTCTCAAATTCCTATACCTGTGGAAACCATACTAGGCAGTAGTTTAGTAAGGTGAATAGGTCAACATTTGTTCTGCCATAATTTTGTGAGTCTTGATTTACAGAATAGATAATGAAGGATTCTTGGTTTTACCTAAGAATTAGCTAGGGTCTTTGATTAATGGCAGCATCTTACATTTATTGAAGTATGATTTTTGGGGCACTTGCAGACACATTTGCATTTGGCATCTTTTAACTAGGAAATGTCTTGGGTGCATTTTAAATGATAATTATATAAAATTAAAATTAGAGCATATACCTGTTTGTTTTTAAGAATTCTTAATGTTGTCTATTCTCTAGGGTGCAGAAGAACATAGTAAAAATTTTTAACATTTGGGGTACCTGGGTGGCTTAGTTGTTTAAGCAACTGCTTTCAGCTCAGGTCATGATCCTGGAGTCTCAGGATCCAGTCTCAGGCTGGATCATCTCATCAGGCTGCCTGCTCAGCGGGGAGTCTGCTTCTCCCTCTGACCCTCCCCCCTCTCATACTCTCTCTCTCTCTCATTCCTCTCTCAAATAAATAATATCTTTAAAAAAAAAAATTTAACATTTGCATGCCATTCTGTAGTTTAGCCTAGAAATACAACTAACACAATAACCCAGATCTTTTTATCCATTTGTATGTATATATTCTCTCTGTATTTTGTTTAAACTTACATCTTGTGGTTTCTTTTCGCACATAATAACTTAGACTCTTTAATTTTTTAAATTATTTTATTTTGTTTTTTTTTTTTAAGATTTTATTTATTCATTTGAGAGAGAGAGAGAAACAGAGCACAAGCCAGGGGAGAGGCAGAGGGAGAAGTAGACTCCCTGCTGAGCTGCGATTCCCGACATGGGGCTCAATCTCAGGACCTGGAGATGATGACCTGAGCCGAAGGCAGATGCTTAACCATCTGTGCCACCCAGGTGCCCCTTAAATGATTTTAAAGCAATTTCTAGTAACTTCAGATTTCTCATCTTTTGGTATTTACTCTCCACCTCTATCCTTAATGCTTAGATTGTTTTCAGGTGTATAACAAGACAGTAAATGGAACAAGTGATTTATGGTTCAGTATATATTTAAGGCTGTTTAAATAAATACTTAGTTTTCTCTAAATGTTTGTATGACCTAAGACCCAAGTCTCAGGCCTATCATTATCTGTTCTCTCTAGGTAAGAGCTTTATCAGCTCTCATATTTCTGTCTCCAACTCTGACTTACCCTCTGAATTGTAGACTCATAGATCCAATAATTGAATGTCTGATTCTCAAACTTAATGAGTCCAAAATAGCTCTTGATTTTCATCCTCTCAAATATGCTTGTCTTTTTGCCATCTCAGTTGGTAGCAGCTCTTTTTTTTTTCTTCCAGTTTATCCAAAACTTTAGAAGCATCTTTGTCTCTATTTGTCTCACTCAGATTATCAGCAAATCATGTTGGCTCCACCTTTAAAATATCATAATTCATCACTTGTCTTTTTACACTATTTCCACTATTATCACTCTGATTAAAGCCATAATCTTTTGCCGAAAGAATGAAATTGTTTCCCAGTAGTCTTGCTGCTTCCATCATTGTCCCTTTCAGTGTATTTCTACGTAGCAGCCAGAGTGATTTTTTTAAAAGATTTATTTATTTTAGAGAAAGAATGAGAGCAGATGGGGGAGAGGCAGAG
Organism: Ursus arctos; assembly: GCF_023065955.2. Lineage (NCBI taxonomy): Eukaryota > Metazoa > Chordata > Mammalia > Carnivora > Ursidae > Ursus > Ursus arctos. Next base: position 16,180,869 of record NW_026622963.1, read on the forward strand.
GAGAGAGAATCTGAAGTAGACTCCATGCTGAGTATGGGAGCCAGACTCAGGGCTCGATCCCACAACCCTGAGATCATGACCTGAGCCAAAACCAAGAGTTGAATACTTAACCGACTGCACTACCTGGTCAGTCCTCCCCAGAGTGATCTTTTTAAATCAAAGTTAAACCATGTTGTTTATGCTCAAAATCTTTCAAGGCCTTCCTATCTTAGAGTAAAATCTGAGGATCTGCAAGGCCCTGTATGAGCTCCCTTGCATTTGTGTGGCCATTTTGTTTCTCTTGCTCATATTTGCACTGGCTCTATGGTCTTGCCCTGACGTTTTGATGTTCTTAAGACTCGTGCCTATTGTTTGTGACACTTCTCTGATATCTACATGGCTTCCTTTTAGTTGCCTCAGAGCTCTCTGCTCAAATGATGCCTTATTAGAGAAGCCTTCATTGACCAACTTCATCAAAGAATGGTCATGTCCTGTGTTGTCTATTACCCTTACCCTGTTAGATTTATCATCATGGGATTTAATGTCACTTGACTTGTTGCATATTGATTTCTTTGTTGCGTATTGATTTCTTTCTTGTCTGGTTCATTTAATTCTAGAGTGGAAGCCTAATGAGAGTGCCTGGTCTACAATAGGTAGTAAATACTTAATATATGAAAAAGTGAAATTACTAAATTAATGCAAAATGTTTATTTCTGCCTTTTTAATTCCCTTACAGGAATGTAGGAAGAATTTTCTGGCACCAGTTTATGTGTAAATAAGTGATAAATATGTACACAGCCCATAGAACTTGTGTAGTAGGACCTAACATCTTGAACACTTAACATTATGACAAGCCATTATGCTCAGTATTCTACGTGCATTCTGTCATTTGATAGGAAAGGTGAGCCTTCTTTAAAAACAAACAATAACTAAAATATTTTATTAATTTCTTTAGGTATATAAAGTTTAATTTCTTAAGTTTGCATTTTATTTATTTATTGACATGTAGTTGACAGTCATTAAATTCAGGGTTACATTAAATTCAGGTATAGAGCATAGTTATTCAACAACTTTCTACATTATACCATGCTCACCACAAGTGTAGCTACTACCATTTGTCACCATACGGTGCTATTACAATACCATTGACTATATTGCCTGTGCTGTATCTTTCATCCCTGTGACTTCTTCACTCCATAACTGAAATCCTGTACCTCCCACTCCCCTTTACCCATTTTGCTCGTCCTACTACCCTGCCCATCTCTTCTCCCCCAGCAGCCACCAGTTTGTTCTCTGTATTTATGGGTTTTTTTTCTGCTTTTTTGTTGGTTTTTGTGTGGTTTTTCATTTTGTTTGGTTTGGGTTTTTTTTTTTAAGATTATATATGCAAGTGAAATCATATGGCCTTTGTCTTTCTCTGATTACTTCACTTAGAATAGTGCCCTCTAGGTCCCTCAATGTTGTCTTAAGTGGCAAGATAATGTTGCTTTTAAAGCTAAGCCTATGGAGATACAGCTTGTATCCTCTGAGACCGCAGGGAACTGGTACAATTTCTTCCTTAAATTTTTGGTAAAATTCACCAGTGAACCAATCTGGTTCTGGCACTTTCTGTTTTGGAAAGGTACTTACTTATTCAGTTTTCATATCAGATATAGGCCTATCAGTTTGTTTCTTTTTGTGAGTTTTGGCAGATTGTGTCTTTCAAGGAATTGGTTCATTACATCTGGGTTATCAAATTTGTGGGCATAGAGTTATTCATAGTATATCTTTTTTATCCTTTTAATGTTTGTGGGATCTGTTGTGATGACCCTGTTTCATTTGTGATACTAGTAATTTGTGTCCTCTTTTTTTTTTTTTTTCTTAGTTGGCCTGGCTAGAGGAGTATTGATTTTATTAATCTTTTCAAAGAATCAGCTTTTGATGTTGATTTTTCTCTGTTGGTTTCCATTTTTCAATTTCATGGACTTGTGTTATAATGTTATTTCTTTTCTTTTGCTTACTTTGGATTTAATTTGTTCTTTTTCTGGTTTATTAAGGTGGGTGTGTAGATTAATTTTTTTCTTTGTTTCTAATATATGCATTCAAAGTACAAATTTCCCTCTAAGCACTGTTTTCACTGCATCCCACAAATTTTGGTAAATTGTGTTTTCATTTTTATTTAGTTCAGAAGAGTTTTTAGTGTATCTTGGGATTTCTTTGTTGACTTAATTTCCAAGTATTTTGAGATTTTTCAGTTATGTTTCTGTTACTGATTCTGGTTTAATTTTATTGTAGTCTGAGAGTAGACTTTGCATGATTTCTATTCTTTAACATTTGTTAAGGTATATTTTGTGGCCCAGAATGTGATATATCTTGATGCATGTTCCATGTGAGCTTGAAAAGAACGTGTAATCTGCTACTGTTGGATGAAGTAGTCCAGAGATGTCCATTATACCTAGTTGATTGATGGTGCTGTTGAGTTCAACTATGTCTTTACTATTTTCTGCCTGCTAGATCTGTCCATCTCTGATAGAGGGCTGTTGAAGTCTGCAACTACGATAGTGGGTTGATCTGTTTTTTCTTGTAGTTCCATCAGTTTTTATGTAGTTTGATGCTCTTTTGTTAGGTACGTACACATTAAGGATTGTTTTGTCTTCTTGGAGAATTGATCTATTTATCATTATGTTGTGCCACTCTTTAACGGTGATGATTTACATTGCTTTGAAGTCAGTTCTGTCTGAAATTAGTATAGCTACTCTAGCATGATAATTTTAGCATGATAATTTTTCTCTCTCTTTTTAAACTGTATCTTTATGTTTCAAGTGTAAATAGTATATAGTTGGGGTCTTATTTTTTGATCCATTCTGGCAATCTGTGTCTTTCAATTGATGCATTTAGACCACTAATGTTTAAAGTGATTATTGGGGTGCCTAGGTGGCTCAGTTAGTTAAGGGTCCAACTCTTGATTTCAGCTTGGATCATATTCTTAGGGTCCTAGGTTTGAGCTAGGGTCCTAGGTCTGCCCTCAGCATGAAGTCTGCTTGTCCTTCTTTCTCTGCTTCTCCCCCACTTTCTTTGTGTCTCTCTCAAATAAATAAACCAAAAAATAAATAAAATCTTTTAAAAAATTTTAAAAAATAAAGTGATTATTGATATAGTTGGATTAATACCTAACATTTTTGTTACTGTTTTCTATTTATTGCCCTTGTTCTTTTTCCTGTTTTTGTCTTCTACTCTCGTCCTTTTGTGGTTTTACGTAAGCATATTATATTGTTCCATTTTGTCTCCTTTGTAAGTAGAGTTACCCTTCATTTTTACTTTAATTTTTGGGGTTGTCCTAGTGTTTCTGTATCTTTTTTGTTGTTGTTGCTGTTAAGACTTATTTATATATTTTAGAGAGAGAGAGAGACTATGAACAAGCACACAAGCAGGGAGGGGCCGAGGGAGAGAACTCAGGCAGGCTCCCTGATGAGCTTGAGATCATGACCTGAGCGAAAATCAAGAGTTGGCCGCTTAACCGACTGAGCTACCCAGAGTTTTTTCTATCTTAACCTTGTCTACTTTTAAATAACACTATATTATAAAGGGAGTGTGAGTAACTTATAATTATATACACATATAATTATATATATAATATGTATATATGTTATATATAATATATGTAATTATATAAAGCTTATATAATTGTATGAGTTTATATAATTATATGTTATATATAACCTATAAGTTTTGTAAATAATAACAAAATAATCTTAATTTTTTCTTTGATTATTTCTAGTTTGAAAATGATAAGCCTGAGATTAGGTTTTTGGTTTGGGTGTATTTTTTTTTGTGGGTTTTGGTGTGGGTTTTTTTGTTTCTGTTTTTTTGTTTTGAGGAGTTTTGTTTCGTTTTGTTTTTGTTTGTTTTTTTACATTTATCCTTCTTGGTGTTTTCTGAGTTTCCTGGCTCTGTGGTTTGGTGTCTGAGATTAATTAAAAAGGAGGCATTCTCAGTCTTTATTGTTTCAGATATTTCTTCCCATTCTGTCTTACTTTCTTCTGATATTCCCATTATGTGTAGGTTCTGCTTTTGTAGTTTTCCCACAGTCCTCGCATACTCTGTTTTTGTCAGTCTTTTTTTCTCTTTGCTTTTCAGTTGTCGAAGTTTCTTTTGACATCTGCAAGTTCAGAGTTTCTTTCTTCAGTTTCTTGTTCATTATTAAGCTCATCAAAGATTTCTGTTACAGTGTTTTTGAACTCTGGCTTTTTTTGTTTGGGTCTCTGGTTTTTCTCTGCTTATAATGCTCAGCTGTTCTTTCATGCCATCTGCTTTATCCATTAGAGCCCCTACATGTTAATCGTAGTCGTTTTAAATTTTTTGTGTGATAATTCCAGTATCCCTGCTGTATTTAGTTCTTATGCTTGCTGTCTTTTCAGACTGTTTTTTTTGCCTTTAGTATGCCTCATAATTTTTCTTGATAGCTGGGTATGATTTCCCAGGTAAAAGGACTTGCCATAAATAGGCCTTTAGTAATATTTCTTGTTTTTTTTTCCTCCCCTCTTAATTGGAACAGGATGACTAGAGTGGGCTGGAGTTGGATGTTTCTCTTACACAGGTCCATTAGGCTCTGAGAATACCTGGCAGATTAGGCTTGGGTTAAGTAGTTTCTTCTGAGGCCAACCCTTATTAAGAATAAAGTGCTCTGGTGTATCTTACAATGGTTCCTTTTTCGCTCCCCTGCTAGAAGCGTGAGGGGATTTTTCTCCAACGTTTGCTTTGAGAACGTGATCACGCTTCTTGACGTAAATATCACAAGATTGTGGGGGCTCTGCTAGGACTAGGTCCCCCTGGAGTTTTTAACGATTAGACTTTTCTGTGCTGAACCTCCAGGAATTTGTGCATGGAGTTTAGGTTTTCCTATCCCATCACAGGTTCTTCTGGCAATTTCCTGCTCTCTGGTTCAGTAAGCCATGGCTCCCTATATTTGCCTTTCTGTCCAGTCTTTGGGGCAGCAGTTTGTTCTGTAGTCCTCTCTCTTTCAGTAGAGGAAGAGTTGTTAATTTTTTAGTGTGTTCAGCGTTTTACTTGTTATTAGTTTGGAGTAGCAGCTTCCTAGCTCTTCTATATGGAGCTGAGAAATGAGAAATTGAGATACAGCTTGGTTGCTTTTATTTTCTATATGGAATGGGAGAAGATGTTTCTGTATGACTTTCAGTTGAGGTATACTTAATGTGTATAATGGCATTTATGGATTAAATAACATCTTAAAGTACATTCTGAAGTAAGATACAAACTCTTTAATCAAATAGAGATCCTTTTTCAAGATCCTCTCCTGTAGGTTCTGATATCATGTTCTTTCCTTTGCGTATTCTTTTTATACTTCTCAAATACCTATGAAACTGGGAGTTTTTTTTTTAATACATACTTTTATTTATTTTTGTTCCATTTTGTTTTAAATTCCAGTATAATTAACATACAGTGTTAGGTCAGTTTCAGATGCAGTATAGTGATTCAACAGTTCTCTGCATTACTCAGTGCTCATCACAGTAAGTATATACTCATAATCCCCTTTACCTATTTCATCTCTCCCCTACCCTTGGTTACCATCCCTCTGGTAGCTATCAGTTTGGTCTCTGTAGTTAAGAGTCTGTTTTTTGGGTTGTCTCTTTGTTTTGTTTTGTTTTTTTAATTCTGTGTATGAGTGAAATCATATAGTATTTGTTTCTCTCTGACTGATTTATTGCACTTAGCATTTTACCCTTTCGTTCCTTCCATGTTGTTGCAAATGGCAAGATTTCATTCTTTTTTTATGGCTGAGTGATACTCCATTGTGTGTGTGTGTGCGTGTGTGCGCGCATGTGTGTTTAGATACTAGATGTATATTACACACACCACATCTTTATCCATTCATCTGTTGATGGATGCTTGAATTGCTTCCATATCTTGGCTATTGTAAATAATGCTTTAGTGAACATAGGGTGAAAATATCTTTTTGAATTAATGTTTTCATAGGGTAAATACCCAGTAGTGGAATTACTGGATCATATGTTAATTCTATTTTAAATTTTCTGAGGAAACTCCATACTGTTTTCCACAAGTGGTTGCACAGTTTGCATTCCAACCAACAGTGCACGAGGGTTCCTTTTTCTGAAACCTGGGGTGTTATGGTTAAATACTAGAAAAAGGTAGGGTTAATTGACACTGTTATCTAGATTATATCAGAAGAGAAATTGAAGGATCTTTATTAAAGTTTCATACTTTGCTAGGTTCTGAGAATATAACTGTAAAGAAGTTATTTGGTTATGTGTCTCAGGGAGCTTACCGTTTAAATAATAGGCAGTTATAATGAGGTGTACTGAGAGTAGGTACAGATTGCTGTGGGAGCAGAGAAAGGCTATGTAATCATCTTGGAAATTATATCTAAGCTGAGTCTTTGAGGATGATTTGGTATAAATAAGGATCATAGTATTCTAGACAAGAAGAAAACTTTTCTGAGACCTAGAGCCAGTGAAGACAGCAAGAATAACTCCTTTGAACTGTAGGAAGTTCGGTATTGCTGGAATGTAGATTTAGGAGATGAGGGGAGATTTGCTAAAAAATGTAGCTGGAAGTAGAAAGTCTAGATCAGATAGTGAAAGGCCTTGACACTACTGAAAAGTCCTGGGTTTTCTCCTGATAGACATAAGAGGTAATGAAAAGTGTTAGCCATAGAAGTGGCCTGAATCATAGTCTGTTTACCAACATCATATAAGCTTATATATACATTCTCTTTTATCTTTTTGTTTTTGTTTTTTTTTTTTGAGGGGGGCAAGAGTCAGAAGGAGAGAGAATCTTAAGCAGGCTCCATGCACAGTGTGGAGCCTGCAGGCTGGATCTCACAACCCTGAGATCATGACCTGAGCTGAGATCAAGAGTCAGACACTTAACCGACTGAGCCACCCAGGCACCCCTATACATTCTCTTTTAAATAGAAGGTATCATGCTTCTTGTTCATGGTAGAGATGGATGAGTAGATGAACTGCCTCTGGCTGAGTCTTCTCAGGAAGTAGAATGAGCAAAACCTGGTTATTTTTGTTGAGGTATTCTAATAAAAGGGTTGTTAGAATCAATGTGAATTATGCATTTTATTCATTATATCTTATGTGTCCCTAAAAAGGTTTTAAGAAACATTAATAGGAATGGTGTACTTTTATTACATAGAACTTGTTACCTGTAAATGGGATTCAAAGCTAAAAGAGGTCAATGAAAAGAAAAAAATGCTATTCCCCCTAAATTACTTAAAAGCAGGACTTTCTGATTTACTAGGTCCTTTATTGCCTTCTCCATTCTCCTTCCTGGGATAATTGTAAGTATTAAAAGACACAACATAACAAAAACCATTCACTGTAGGTTAATGAATGTTCATTGTTTTTGTTATTTGTTTGTAGCACTACCTTCTATCCAGTTGCCCATGACAGAAACCTAGGCATTTAGGCCCTACAAACTACATCTTTTGAATATTTCTTGCATTAGTTTCCTTCTATTCATTCCCGATACTAACTGCTTTCTTTCCCTGGTCTTTTACAGTAGTCAACACCTAACTGGATTGCCTGCCTCCACTTTTGCCAGCTTTGATCCCAGTTTACAAAATGTAGTTAATCATAAAGGCAGATTTGACTTAGTCACTGACTTTCTTAAACCCTTTAGTGACTTGTATTGCAGGTGTTCTTAATTTAGTGGTTTATGAAGGGTATATGAATCTTGTGAAAGTTTTTGCAAGCTGGAGTACATGTTCATTTTTATGGGGAGAAAGTCGCCTTTATTAGAATACTCCTCTGCTGGCTGAAATCAGAATTCCTTATTTCTTAGAAAGTCTCATAATCTGACTCCTCCCTGCCACTTCATATTTTTGAGTCCTTTTTTGAACTTTATACTGTTGATCTTAAGTTGTCATAAGAGGTTCTCAGCCTTTGTGCCTTTACTTCCTCATTTCCTTCCTACGAGAAACATTCTTTATTTTTTTGTGTTATCAGCTGCTAGTCATCCTTTGTGACTTATCTTGGCTAAGTTCCCTTTCTTTAAATTGCCATACCTCTGTATTTCCTATGATATTAAAATCATCTGGCTTTCACCTCCTTAAAATAGTAAGTTTCTTGAAGAAAGAGCCCATATGAAGATAGTCAGAGGCCCTTTAATAGTACTAGATTCTCAAGCAGAGATTGAACTGTGCTGAAGGAGGCATTGGAAGTCACCAGGTTTTACCTTGAAAGAAGATGAAACTACCCAAAGGGAGTTTAAAAGAGAAAGTGTCTAATGACTGGTCCCTGGGGATCCAGATTAGGAAGGGAAGGCTCTGAAGAACAACCAGAGAGAAAGGAGGAAATCAGGAAATGGTATCCTGAAAGCCCACAGTAAATTTCCAGAAGGTCTGCATTTCTCAGCAAAGTTAAACAAAATAAGGAGTGAAAAGTGATGACTCGGCAAGAATAGTTTCTACATCACTAGGTGCAGTGAGCCTTGACCTGTTTGTTTCCCACACGCTGGCATTCTTGTTCTCCACTGATGCTTCTGGACTATTGTTCTCTCAGCGAGAAAATTCCTGCTCCTTTGAAGCTATTCCTTCTGGGTATGTCATCCTCTGTCTTTATTCTTCAGTGATCTCCCAGTCACTTCTCAGGCTTTGAGGAACTCATACTTTTCCACTCTACACCAGATCCATGAAGTCTTTGTTTATGTGCTTAACTTCCAACTCCCTAGCATTGAAATTCCCCAACCATTTTATCTTTAATAATCTTCACCTCTGCTTTGCTGCGCCTTCTCATTCCCTTGGGCATTCTAATGTTTATTGTTTAATGTTAATTAAAACACCCACCTCAGGTTGTAGTGTTTGTATGCTTTCTTTGCTTTCTCTCATCTCATCTGTTTTTCCTTGTCTTTGAGAGGTATCCTGTGGCCCCTCTACTGTCTTCCAGTCTAAACCCTCTGGTTCTTCTACTTCCTGACATGGAGTTTCAGACCCAGGAGATGGAATAGATCATATTCCATATTTTCCCTTTTCACTCAGTTGATTGTTCTCTTTGCTATACAGAAGTTAAGTTCACTATAGTCCTGTTTGTCTATTTTTGCTTTTCTTGTGTGTGCCTTTGGTGTTATATTGAAGAATGACTGCCAAATCCAATGTTGTGAAGCTGTTTCCCTGTGTTTATTTTGGGAATTTTATGTCAGGTTTTATGTTTCGCTCTTTAATCCATTTTGAGTTAACCTTTTTTTAATGTAGTGTAAGATGTAAGGGTCCAACTTCATTCTTTTGCATATGGATATACAGTTTTTGCAGTACCATTTGTGGGAGAGACTCTCCTTTCCCCATTGTGTAGCCTTGGCACCTGTGACAAAGCTCATTTGACAATAGATGTAAGGGTTTATTTCTTGGTTCTCTGATGTGTTCCATTGGTCTGTGTGTCTTTATGCCAGTACCATACTGTTCTGATTCCTGTAGCTTTGTAAGATGTTTTGAAATCAGGAAGTATGAGGGGTGCGTGGGTGGCTCAGTCGTTAAGCGTCTGCCTTTGGCTCAGGGCGTGATCCCGGTGTTCTGGGATCGAGCCCCACATCAGGCTCCTCGACTGGAAGCCTGCTTCTTCCTCTCCTACTCCCCCTGCTTGTGTTCCCTCTCTCGCTGGCTGTCTCTATCTCTGTCAAATGAATAAATAAAATCTAAAAAAAAAAAAAACACCGAAATCAGGAAATATGAGACTGGCTTTGTTTTTCTTTCTCCAGATTGTTTTTGATGTTTGGGTTTCCACTGAGATTCCATATCCAGGAATTTTAGATTTTTTTTTTTTTTAATTAAAAAATGCCATTGAGATTTCAGTAGGACTTGAATGTGTAGATTGCTTTGGGTAGTATGGACATTTTAACAATATCAAGTCTTACAGTCCAGGAACACAGGATCTTTGCATTTATGTCTTTAGTTTCTTTCAGCAGTATTTTGTAGTTTCATTATTAGTTATTACCGTTAGTCTCTTAACCATGGCTAATTTATAAATTAAATTTTATCATAAGTATGTATTTATAGGAAAAAAACAATATATATAGGGTTTGGCACTGTTGTGTTTCAGGCATTCATTAGAGGCCTTTGAATGTATCTCCCATGGAAAAAAGGGGGGACTTTTATACAAGTCTTCCACCTCCTGGGTTAAGTTTATTAGTAAAGTGTTTTATTCTCTTTGATGCTGTTGTAAATCAGAATATTTTAAAAATTTCCTTTTGTTCATTGTTCATAGAAAACTGGTTTTTGCATTGGCTGACTTTTGTATCCTACAACTTTACTAAATTTGTTTTATTAGTTCTGATAGTGTTTTTGTGGGGTTTTGGAGTTTTCTAGATATAAGATCATGTCATCTGCAAACAGAGATAATTTTGTTTCTTCCTTTCCAATTTAGATGCTTTTATTTCTTTTTCTTGCCTGATTTCTCTGGTTAGGATTTCCAGTACTGTTTTAAAAAGAAATGGTAAGAGCGGGAATCCTTGCATAGTTCCTGATTTTAGAAGGAAAGCTTTCAGTTTTACACATTAGGTATAATCTTAGCTTTTCATATATGGCCTTTGTTATGTTGAGTTAATTTTATTTGTCTAGTTTGTCGAGTGTTTTTATTATGAAAGGATGTTGATTTTTGTCAGATGCTTTTTCTGTGTCAGTTGAGGTGATGATGTTATTTTTGTCCTTCATTGTGGTAATTGAGTGTGTTAGATTGATAGATTTTTGTATGATGAAGCATTCTTACATTCCAGGAATAAATCCCACTTGGTAATGATATAACTCTTTTAATGTATTGTTGATTTCTACTTGACTAGTATTTTATTGAGGATTTTTGCATTAGTAGTCAGGGTATTGGCCTGTATTTTTCTTTTCTTTGTCTCATTTCGGTATCAGGGTAATGCTGGCCTCATGGAATGAGTTTGGAGGTGTTTTCTTCAGTTTTTTGCAGGAATTGAAGAGGGATTCTTATTAATTCTTTGGTAGAATTCTCCATAGAAACTATCTGGTTCTGTGTTTTTCTTTGTTGGGAGGCTTTGGGTTACTGATTCAATCTTTTTAATAGTTAGAGGTTGCCTCAGGTTTTTTATTTCCTCGTGATTCTGTTCTGTTAGATTATATGTTTCTAGAAATATATTCGTTTTTTCTAGGTTATCCAGTTTGTTGGCATATATCGTCGGCAGTAGTCTCTTAGGTCCTTTTTATTCTTGTGGCATCAGTGTAGATATTCCCCATTATTGAAAGTTGGGTGTGGAAATGTCCTATTACTGTGTTACTATTTATTTCTCTCTTTAGTTTTTTGTCATTGTTTAACATATCTGGGTGCTCTTCTGTTAGGGGCACATATATTTATAATTGTAATATATTTCTGATGACTTAACCCTTTTATTATTATATAATGTGTTACTTGTTTCTTACAGTTTTTGACTTGAAAGTCTTTTTTTCTAGTGTGTGTGTGTGTGTGTGTGTGTGTGTGTGTGTGTCTCATATATGTATTTGGTATATATGTGTGAGACCATTCCTTCTCTTCTTTGGTGATTATTTGCATAGGATCTCTTTCTCAATCCTTTCATTTTTCCGTCTGTATATCCTTTATCTAATGTGAGTCTCTTACAGGTAGCATATAGCTGTTTCTTTTCTTTTTGTAAATCCATTCAGCTACTCTGTGTCTTTTGACTAGGGAGTTCAATCCACTTACATTTAAAGTAATTACTGATGGGGAAGATTAATTATTGCTATTTTTTTTGTTTTTTATATATCTTGTATTTGTTTTTTTCTTCCTGCCTGTGAGGTCTTCCTTTGTGTTTCATTGATATTTTTTGTGGTGACATGCTTTGATTCCTGTCTCACTTAATTTTGTGTATTTTATATAAGCATTTTCTTTCCATTTACCATGAAGATTACACAAGACATCTTACAGTTGTAATCTGTTTAAAACTGAGAGCAATTTTAGTTGCATACAAAAACTCTACTCCTTTACATCTCTCCCCCCTTTTGTTATTGATGACACAAATTACATCTTTTTATGTTTTGTGTCATTCACCATATATTTATAGTTCTAAAAAATGTTTTCATCTTTCAGATCTACCTGAATTTATTTACTCACCACCATTACAGTATTACAGGATTCTGTATTTGTCTATATATTTACATTTACCAAACATCTTTACACTTTTGCATGATTTTGTATTGTTTACAGTCCTTTTTTTTTTTAAGTTGAAGAACTTCCTTTTGCATTTTTTGTAAGGTGGGTCTAGTAGTGATAAACTGTCAGCTTTTTGTTTATACTTGGAGGTCCTTATTTCTTCTTCATTTTTGAAGGTCAGTTTTGCCAGATATAGTACTTTTGGTTGGTAGTTATTTTTTTCAGCACTCTGCATATATTGTCCCACTTCTTTCTGATCTCTGTGCAAGGTTTCTGCTGAGAAATCTGCTGATAGTCTAATGCTAGCTGCCTTATACCTGACTAGCCATTTTTCTTTTGCTGCTTTCAAGATTCCCTCTGTCTTTGACTTTTGATAGTAATTATAGTGTGTTTTAGTATCCATCTGTTTGGGTTCATTATACTTGGAGCCCTTCAAACCTTTTAAAATTAGGTGTCCCATTTCCTTCCTCACATTTTGTGTTTGACCATTACTTTTTCAGGTGAGCTGTCTGCCACATTCTCTCCTCTAGGATTCTCCTAATGCATATATTGGTCAGCTTGGTGGTATCCTATAGGTGTCTTAGGCTTTCTTCGCTTTTCTCATTTTTTAAAATTTCCTCTGACTCAGTAATTTCAAGTGGCCTGCCTTTGAGTTTATTTTCTTCTGTTTGATTAAGTCTGCTGTTGATCGTCTCTTGAATTTTCAGTTCACTTATTTTATCCTTTGCCTCTAGAATTTTTGTTTGGTTCTTGTTTTCTGTTCTCTTTTTGTTGGTAGTCTTACTTTGTTCATGCATGGTGATTTCATCTAGTTGTCTCCTGTGTTCTCTTGTAGCAAATTGAATTTCCTTAAGGCAATTATGTTGCATTCTTGTCAGGTAATTCATAGATATCTTCATTTTTTTGTTTGGGTTTTTTGTCTTTTGTTTTGTTTTGTTTTTGGTTTTTTGTTTTTTTTTTTTTGAGAGGGAGAGAGAGAGCGCACAAGCAGGTGAGGGACAGAGGGAGAAGCAGACTCCCCACTGAGCAGGGAGCCCAATAGGGGCTGATCCCAGCACCCTGACCTGAGACAAAGGTATATGCTTAACCAGTTGAGCTGCCCAGGTGCCCCAGATCTCTGCTTCTTTAAGGTCATTTCTAGAGCTTTATTTTGTTCCTTTGATTGGAATTGGACTGTGATTTCCCTCTGTGTGTGTGTATGTTAATGTGCCTTTGAATTTTTTTGTGTGGATTTTGCTTTTAAAAAAACAGCCACCTCTAACAGTCTCAATGAACTGGCTTCATAGAGGGGCAGACCTTCATTGGAGATTTTTGGTATCTCTAAAACCTTTTATTAGAGTGTATCTTCTTTGGACTTATGCTTGTAGTTTCCCAATTGAAGTGGTTTGTTGATTTCTTTTTCAAGAGCTTATAGTGCTCCAAGTCAGGCCAGACAGAAACTAGTCCCCTTCCGCAGCTCCCTTCACCCCCCAAAAAACAGGAATGTTGGACATAATTGCAGTGGGTAAAGCTGCTGGTTGGGCTTTTCATCATGATAATTAACTGTGCCAGCTTGGGGAGGGATTGAAGCAGTTGAAATGAAACAGCTGTTCTTACACATTTCTGGCTGTTTTTGGCTTTGAGCTTGTGTTGGGTACTGCAACTTTCTAACTGGTAGTTCTAGAGGTCTCATAACGGGTTTTTAGACCATGTATAAGTTAGCGTTTCTGTGAGGGAATAAGTTCTGGGGCCTCTTTTTCCTCCGTTGCTGACATCGCTCCTTGGTTGGCTTTTTATCTTTGTTCAGATATTTCTCCAGTTTAGTTGGAGAAAATGCCAGAAGATTCATTTATCATCTATACAGAGCTAACTTTGATGTACAGTAACTAATCCTTAGTACAGGTTCAAAGATCTGTTTTAAGGATTTTCTCATTATAACACTGAAAGAACTCTACCTGTTTCCCAAATAGTATCTATAAAAGCTGTTATGTTTTCTGATCACTCCAAGGTTTACTCAGCTCCCTAAACCCCTAAAAAAGATTTTTTTAAGAGTGATCCAAATCTTTATAATGCAAAATAATCAGTTTTTGAACTCTTTATCACAGAATTCATAACATATTGCTGGTCAGTGGTAGATACTCAAGTATATAATTAACCAAGGAATAAATTTTCTGTTTTGATTCTATTTGAATCAGGAAAAAAGATCAAACACTGTATTTCATGATTATCACAGAGAGTTGATAGATGTACTACACTAATGCCAACAAATATTTTGTGTTTCTCTCCTTTTAGGATCTTATTGGAGGGAAGTAGATGGATGTAGTTTGTTTTTGTTCATTATAACTTCATTGTAAAATGTGACACTTTTTAAAAAACAAAAACAGGGTAAAGTTGAATAATTTTATATAAATATTTAGTTGTACAGTTTTACTTCATGTTTAACATGTAACAGGCACTCTGGGCATTGAGATGATAAACCTCAATGAAGTAATGCTTAGGGATTATTATTATGTTAAACGTGTTTATTATAGTAAAAATACTGAATTATAATTACAATTTTTCCCTGAAAATTGTATCTTACTCTATAGTTAATGGCTTTTTGGTTGGATATGGTAGTAATGACTTCACAATAATAGATTCGGTCTTGAAATAGTCTAATATTTCATGTAATTCCATTGTAACAGACCCAACTTTAAACCTACCATAACTGTCACAGATGTTTTATGTCATCCATTTCTAAGAGGTGTAATATATCTAGGATGCCATTGTTCACTTTCCAAAATTTTTATGTTAAATGCAACTTTGAGGGAGGGGGTGGAGTGCTTACAAAGGCAACATCCCGGAAGGAATAAAGAGATGTACTTTGGGAAACCACTGAGTAAGTGGTTACTAGCTTTATAGACATTATACAAGCCTTTTTCTCTGGCTTAACTTGTCACATCTTTATTTAACTTCATATTCAATTAAAGTCACTCTGCTTACATTGACATTTTTTTGATCTTTGCCTTTTTATCTCCTTTAATTATCCTGTACTTTATCTACCATTAGTTTTTAATGTTGCATGTTACAATTACGATTTCTTCTATTTTCTATCATTGTTTTTAATTCTGATTTCAATCTTCTTTGCTCATTATTCACTAACACATCTTCACTTTTTAGACAGTAGCAATTTTTGTGGCTTCATCTTCTTCGTTCCTGTATTCATTATTTATTTTCCAACTACCTGTTAAGTTTTAAGATCTTTTTTCAACTTTCATCTTCTATATTGTTGGCAGCCATTTCAGTGGTTCTAACACCAGTGGCTTGCCATTGATACAGGAATATTAAACATACTTTCCTAGTATTTGTCTCCTTGATGAGTAGTTAAGTTGCTATGCATAGTTACAGTCATAACTTTTATTTTTATCATTATTGTAGGTGGGGTTTTTTGTTTGTTTGTTAAATACTGGATTGATCAAAAACTAGAGTTAAAGTCAGAAAACACAGTAATAGTGCCATTGATGACATGTTGGTTTTCCTTTTTCAGCTACTGATGGCTAAAACCATTTCTTCTGCCCGTTAACCACTCTAAAAAGTTATAGTATGGTGACAGTATTTTCCCCCAGTGGTTGTTTTTTTTTTTTTTTTTTTTAAGATTTTATTTATTTATTTGACAGAGAGAGACAACCAGCGAGAGAGGGAACACAAGCAGGGGGAGTGGGAGAGGAAGAAGCAGGCTTCTCAGTGGAGCAGGGAGCCTGATGTGGGGCTAGATCCCAGGACCCTGGGATCATGCCCTGAGCCGAAGGCAGATGCTCAATGACTGAGCCACCCAGGCGCCCCTCCCCCAGTGTTTTATTTTGAAAACTTAACAAACATGCAGCAAAGTTGATTTTTGCAATTGACACAATATGCTTATCATCTAGATTTTACTAACAATATTTACCTTGTTTTATCACATATCCTTTTGTCCATCATTCCATCTTTTTTTTTTCCTCGTGCATTGCAAATTGCAGACCTCAGTGCCCTTCCCCCTCAGGGGAAACTATTTTTTAAAGATTTCTGTCAATTTTTCTAGAGTAATTTTGGCCCATCACATGTAATTCATTTGTAGAACTGTCTCACTAATTGAGCCTTAGAAATAAAATAAATAGAAAGTGTTGTCTGTTTTAAATGCAGTTGTCTACTTTGAGAGCTTTCTCACTAGAAGATCTCACTTGCCCTCTATCATTATTGACTCAATAAGAAAAGTCCATGAAATGTAAGGAAATTATAGGAAGTAAGCCATATTTTTAACTTTTTGTAGAACTTCAATATTGTTTTCCATAGTGGCTGCACCAGTTTGCATTCCCACCAACAGTGCAAGAGGGGTTCCCCCTTCTCCACATCCTCACCAGTAGCTGTTGTTCTTTGTGGTGTTGATTTTAGCCATTCTGACACATGAGGTGTGATACCTTATTGTAGTTTTGATTTGTACTGCCCTGATGATGAGTGATATTGAGCATCTTTTCATGTGTCTTTTGGCCATTTGTATGTCTTCTTTGGGAAAATACCTATTCATGTCTTCTGCCCATTTTCAAATTGGATTTTTTGGGGGTGTTTTATAAGTTTTTTAGATATTTTGCATACTAACCCTTTATCAGATATGTCATTTGCAAATATCTTCTCCCATTCCATGGATTGCCTTTTAGTTTTGTTGATTGTTTCCTTTGTTGTGCAGATGTTTTTTATCTTGATGAAGTCCCAGTAGTTCATTTTTGCTTTTGTTTCCCTTGCCTCAGGAGGCATAACTAGAAAGAAGTTGCTATGACCAGTGTCAAAGAGGTTACTGTGTGCGTTCTTCTCTAGGATTTTTGTAGTTTCAGTTGTACTGCTAGGTATTTACTCAAAGAATACAAAAATACTAATTCAGAGGGATACATGCACCTCAATGTTTAAAGCAGCATTATCTACAAAAGCCAGATTATGAAAACAGCCTTAGTGTCCATCGACTGATGAATGGTTAAGGAAGGTGTGGTATATATACACAATGGAATATTGTTCAGCCATAAAAACAGAATAAAATCTTGCCGTTTGCAGCACCATGAATGGAGCTAGAGAGTATTACGCTAAGTGAAATAAGTTAGAGAAAGACAAATACCATATAATTTCACTCATATGTGGAATTTAAGAAACAAAACCAAGGAACATGAGGGGATAAAGAGCAAAAAAAACAAGAAACAGACTGTTAACTATAGAGAACAAACTGATGGTTACCAGAGAGGAGATGGCTGGGGAGATGGGTTAAATAGGTGATAGAGATTAAGGAATGTACTTGTGATGAGCACTGAATGTTGTGTGGAGGTGTTGAATCATATTGTACACCTGAAACTAATATACACTGTATGTTAACTAACTGGAATTTAAATAAAAACTTTTTTAAAAAGGAAGTAAGCCATAGCTCCTCTTCTTGTAGTTTTGATTATGAGTGGCAGATAAGGTGTCCCTAAAGGGATCTGGTTAAGGAAGGAATCTCTCTTCATTTCTTTCCTTTTTTCTATGTCATTTTATTCGTTTTCTTTTTTTTTTTTTTTTCTCTTGTCCTCCTCCTTTTTCTTTCTTTCCCCTTTAATCATAGTTAGGGAAAAGTACACATTTTGCTGCATTGATTTGCTGAGGAGAAAGAGTGAGCAGGCCATGTGCTTAGATGGAAATGTCACTGGAGAGCAAAGAACAAGACTCTAAATTAAGAGTTGGGAAATTTTTTCTGTAAAGGGCCAGGTGGTATTTATTTTAGGATTTGCAAGCCGTACAGTCTCTTAAAACTACTCAACTCTGCTGTTGTAGTGTGAAAACAGGCATAAATAATAATTAAATTAATAATCTTATGTTTTAATAAGACTTTTAGTCACTGAAATTTGATTCCCATATAATTTCTGCACTTCACAAAATATTTTTTTTCTGACTTGTCAGACATTTAAAATTGTGAAAACCATTTTTATCTTGGGGGCTACAAAAACCAAGTGGCAGGCTAGATTTGGCCCACAAGCTAAGATTTGGTGACTTCTACTATATAGGGATTAACCCTGCACACCTTATTTATTTAAATGTCATTATTCATGTACACATTCCCAACATAGAGGCCTTTTATATGCTATAAAATAGGTGGGGATACAGAATTGTACAGATAATTCAGGTTATCATTGGTGTGAGTAAAGAAGAAAAATGTTTAATATGGTTGATTCCCCTGATAACATGGAGGTTCTGGCATGGCCTCCTTTCAGTCCTGTCTCATCTGTGTAGCTGCTATTTCTAGGTCTTGGGCAGAGAAGCAGACTAAATAGAGGGGCCTACTTTCCTCTGTCTGGTATTAAATCTCCCCTTAGTGGTATTAAAAACCCAAGTTTTGAGTTAAGCCTGGGCTCAAATCTCTTATTAGTTGTGTGACTTATTATGTAACTGCTCTGAGCATCAGCAGAATGATGGTTTATATACTCATAGACTTATGAGGATCTTAGTAATAATCATAAAGGTAATAGCAGCTAACACATGGTGCTTACTAGGTGCCAGGCAGTGTTCTAACTACTTTATATATATTAACTCATTTAATTCTCTCACAGCCATGATAATTGTTATGTATACCATCACTTTAATAATGAGGAATCTGAGACACAGAAATGTTAAGTAACTCATTCAAGGTCACATAGTTAAAAGTGGCAGAGCCAACATGTGAACCTTGGGAGTCTGGCTTCAGAGTGCAAGCTCTTAGCTGGTAGTGTTTATAACCTTTTAAAGTGGGAACATAACATATAGGTTCTCAAGAACTTAGAGATACATTAACTTTACAGAATATGGTGGTATCTCTTCCTCAAAAAACTTGGTGTACTTGTGAGATAGTAGATTCACATAAATACGAGATACAAATTTTGATTTTTCAGGGTTTTTGCTTTTTTTCAGTTACATATTATTTATGGGATTTTTTTCTATAGGAGTTTTTAGTACTATTGTTAAGAATTATTTTGAAATGAATCACTTTCTGTGCGACAATATAGTGGAAATAACTTAGACTCCAGAGCCAGAAGACCCCTAACTCTCGTTCTTGTCCTGATTCTGCATTTTCCTTCATATGATCTTGAGTACGTGATTTTACTCTTTCACTTCTCTTTTAGCTGTATGAACTGAAGATAATCCTCATCATGGGATTCAAATGAGATAACCTATGCCAGAGTGCCTAGTATGTTACCACTCATCAAACACTAGTGCAGTGTTTGCCTATTGCATAGACTACCCTAAACTTTAGAACTGAAAGATGGGAAAACTGAGGCTCAGAGAATTACTTGTTTAGGATCGTACAGGTTATTAGAGGCAGAAGGAGATGTCACTTAATGCAGATCTGCTAATTTCTCAGTCTTGTCCTATTTTTACTGTTCATACTCCTTTATGCATTACATACAGAAGCAGTATTTAATATGACTGGGTTTTGACAAAACATGACATTAAGAAAATAACTAGTGTTTAGTATTTTGAATTTTGATAATTATTAAAAAGTCATATGGACAATTTAATAAGCCTTGAGGCTATTCAGATCAAAATGTTAATACATTTTCTCCATATTTATTTATTTTTAATACACAAGTAGCATGTTTATTATAGAAAAAATAAATTAGAAGCAAAAACATGGAAGAATTTTTAAAAAATCCATTCAGTCACATCCGTTAGAGAAAATGTTAACACTTTGAAATAAAAGTGACCTCATCTTACAACTTTGTAACTGATTTTTTATCAATTAGTGATGAATGAGGAAGACTGTTCCTTGCCAGATTCATAGGTTGGTAATGTTCATTTATTCCAGTCTCTGAATGGTCATCAGTTCATTTAAGTAATCCCTATTGTTGGGCATGTCATTTTTTCCAGATTTCAATGTATTGTAGAAACAATGTATTTTTACAAAATTGTCCAATTATTTTCACTTGATCTCTGATTTGTATGATTCATTCTCCGTTAATTTTTAAGACTTTGATATATGTTCATAATTTTCCTACAGAGTAGAAATACATTCCATTTACATTTTCTTTAGGGAAAGCTACTGTATTTCAGGAGAGGGTGGTATTATTAATCTCCCATTCTTTGGTAAAGGATAGTAACATATGGTATAAATCTTCTGGATTCTATATTTCTTTTTCTTTACATGTTGTCACTTTAATACTTTGCACAGTGATATATCTGGAATAATCATCTTTAATTTTCAAAAGTTGAATTATTTGTAGCCACATGTAATAAAATAACTATTAAGTGATGCCTGTGCAGTTTTTAAGTGTGTTTTGTAGGGTTTTTTTTTTTCTTTGCATGCATGGATTTGCATGGAACATTTGAAAAATAGAAGCATCAAGGTAAATTGAATGTTTTTGAATTACAATTGACCCTTGAACAACATAGGTTTGAACTGTGTGGGTCCACTTACATGTGGGTTTTTTTAAATAGAAAAAATAAACTTAAGTACTGGTAAATCCAGTATAGTACTGTAAATATATTTTGTCTTCCTTAAGATTTTATAAATACTTCTCTTTTCTCTAACTTTAAGAATATAGTATATAATACATATAACATGAAATACGTGTTAATTGCCTTTTTATGTTATTGGTAAGGCTTCTGGTCAGTGGTAGACTATTTGTAGTTATAGGGGAATCTAAGGTTATACATGCAGATTTTCAACTGTGCAAGGGGGTGGCACCCCTAATGCCAACATTATTCAAGGGTTAATTGTGCTAGTTTTTGTCACTTACCTTGATAGTTTAGAGACAAAGTTCTATTTTTGAGCCAAAATTGGACTTAATATGTGCCTTATTTACTTATTTGCCTTCTTGTTCAGTTTCTCATGATTAACAAAATATATCTCACAATTAACAAGATGTGAACTTCATTGCCATTTAGTCTTACGTGTTAGTAAAATAATTGTAGGAACATTTTGAGAGGTAAATTTTTTTAATAGTTTTGATTCTTTGTAGTTTTTATTCCCATGCATGTGACTTTGAGACCAAAAGGAAAAACTATGAATTACGTTTCTTTGGATCCAGTAGACTACTTTCTTTAAATTCTGGCAATCTCACATCATCAGACAGTAGAAGCATAGATTTGAATAAACCGTGGATATAGCCCATCTTCTTGCTTGATGAAATAATCTCTTCAGTATCTTTGGAAGCTCTGCTGGACCAGCCAGTTAAGAACATGAATCTACATATTTTAGGTTCACAATGAACATAGTGAAATGTAAGATTTTGCCCTAAGGGAACTTGAATATTCCATGTTCTTAATGACATGGGGTTAATGAGCAAGTTCAGTGACATGTTTTGGGTTCAAGATTGTATGCTCAGAATCATTTTCTTGCAGTGTAACACAGCTTTGGATATTTCATTTATAACTTTATTTTTATTTATTTATTTATTTTTTTAAAGATTTTATTTATTTATTCGACAGAGATAGAGATAGCCAGCGAGAGAGGGAACACAAGCAGGGGGAGTGGGAGAGGAAGAAGCAGGCTCATAGCGGAGGAGCCTGATGTGGGGCTCGATCCCATAACACCGGGATCACGCCCTGAGCCGAAGGCAGACGCTTAACCGCTGTGCCACCCAGGCGCCCCTATAACTTTATTTTTAAATCTCTCATATGGTAGATAATTGGAGAAAAACTTTCTTTCCAGATAGAAGTTCCGTGTTAACTATAAATCAGGTATTAAAAACTATTAAAACAAAATAGCAATTACATAAAGGGAAGTTGGATTGATACTTTTAACTAGACTCTCATTTTCTTAATGTTAGTTTTTTAAAATGATAAAGTACTAAAACTCTTAGCCATAAAACTTGTGATTTTCATCTGTTGTGCTAAATAATTTAAGCATATATACCATCAAACGAGTTTTTTTTCTCCCTTTTTTTAAACCAAAAAAAACCATATTTTCATTGCTGTTCTTTTCATAGTATCTTAGGCAGTATTTTATCAAACATTCTACTAGTTAAAAGTTTTGTATAAACAGTGGGTCTCCATTTTCTGCACCTCATCTTAATATGCATTTATTACTTTATTGCTTGACTAACTTGCCTTAAGATATATTAAGCTTTTTACATGAGAGCTATACTAATCTTAATCACTGTGCTTATTGTTTGAATGTTTGCTACAGGAAGCGAGCAGCTGCAAAGCATCTAATAGAACGCTACTACCACCAGTTAACTGAGGGCTGTGGAAATGAGGCCTGCACGAATGAGTTTTGTGCTTCCTGTCCAACTTTTCTTCGTATGGATAACAATGCAGCAGCTATTAAAGCCCTCGAGCTTTATAAGATTAATGCAAAACTCTGTGATCCTCATCCCTCCAAGAAAGGAGCAAGCTCAGCTTACCTTGAAAACTCGAAAGGTGCCCCTAACAACTCCTGCTCTGACATAAAAATGAACAAGAAGGAAGGACAAGGAGCAAGAGATGATTTTAGAGGTAAGATGTTCAATTTTTAATTGAGAATTTTTGACTGAAAACCAGATTGGAGATTTATTAAAATGTGTGAGGTTTTTGTTTGTTTTGTCTAATTGTGTGACATTAGGACATGATAGTATAGTGTAGTGGTATTTATATATCGATTGATTGATTGATTGTGGTAAAGGACAAAACTAATAATTGAACTAATGATTTAACAACATTTTAGTTTTCTCATGGTCCCTAATTAGAAGCAGATTATATTCCAAAAGTTCCTTTTTTAATGGATTGATTGGAAGTTTTGAACATTTTCCACTAGGAAAAATGTATTAAGTGGTAATCTCCTAAACGAGACCACAAAATCTAATTAAATTATCAAGTAGCTGGACTTAATATGTGGAATGAGTTGTAGAACCTTAGTACTATGAGGTGAAGGAAGCAGAAAGAAGTGTTGTCAGTCTTTTCCATTTCTGAGGGCAAAGCAAAAATAAAAATTTTGTAGCTGTTACTTGAGAAATAATTCGATTTTTCTTTCTAATATGCTTCCCATATCCTGCTCAGATTCTTCTGGGCATTTGGCGCACTCATGCTGCCAAGAATCATCATCACCTACCAATGGCAGTCTTCACCTAAGCCCTTGTTTTCTAAATGATCCTGTATTCCAAAATTGTTTAATATATATATTTTTTAAAATCTTCAAATCCAAGCTTTCTTTTCCTCAGTGAAGATAATCAGTGTTAGTAACAAGGTAATTGAATTTCTGAATCACTGACAGGGCTCAGCCCTACCAAAGGTAATTCTATTTTAAAAGAGGAAGCTTTTTATAGTAGCATGATTTAAATGCAGATTTAATTTAATTGGTGACATAGAATTGTGTTTTATCTTTTACTCTAACCTCACAGTAAAGGTGTTTTCATAACTTGATAACAACTTTACACAGCTTCAAAATGTGTGGTTCCATTACATGATTTAGCTCACACGCTGTGGATAAAGTAGGTGAGTGTTGTCAGTATGTGTAATGGGGAAGTTCCATCGATTCCATTATGCACATTTCTCCAGCAGGTGTGCACCACAGAGTAACAGTTATTAAATGTAAAATGTGCTGGTGCAGTTGAATGCAGCCAGCTGTAGGGGATTATAGTACAGGGTGGATGGACACATCTTTTTGTCTATGTGCTTCATCATAGGTGCTTATTGAGTGGTTTTTCCCAGTGTTTCTTTCCTATTTTTGCTCAAGTCTGTGTAATTTAGCAGTTCCTTATACTTTCTTACAATATGCTACTCTCTCCTTCTGCTCCCTTTTTTCTGTAACTTTCTATTTACTGTAGTATTTTTCTACTAGGAATTACAAATGCATTAACTACACTAGTACTTTGGATTGTTAATTGTATTTGTTGGTTCTTGTTACAAAATTCTGTATGTATTGGATAGTCTGCCCCAAACTGTTTTTGCATAAAAATTTTCTTAAGTGTAGAATTTTGTAGATGAAGTGTATTTTCAAGAATATACATACATTACAAAATACACAAGATATACCATACAGGAATGTCTCTTCATTTAACATTTTCTTAGTAGAACATCTCTTTTTCTTGATAAAACATTGTGAATGTTTTTATCTCTAATTATAATGTTCTTTAAACTAATTTATGTCTGAAAAACTCAGTTCAGCATTTTAAACAAAATACTATCTAGAGAAAGTATTGGTACGTTTATATGGAATTAGTACAATGTCAGAATCACTTGAAGGCATTCTGAACAGCATGTCAACAAAGGATATTGGGGTCTAGAGTGTTGCTGTCCCTTAAGGTAGGTCATGTTATGCATGAAAACTTTTTGTTACTAAGTTTACGATTTGATGATTTAGGAAGCAGAGTGTTTTGTGTCTTAAGCTAGTTACTTATAATAGTTATTTACTCTTTTGGCTACATTTTAGGAAATAAGGGGTTTTTCGTTGTTTTGTAAGAAGGTGTTATAATTTTTTCCGATTAAAATAATGAGAAATAAGCTCCCAGGTAGTAGTTTTAACACTTTTCAGGAAGAGATTACTGATGTTTAGCAGAAGATGTCTGTACAGTTTCCCCCACTATCTGAAAGTAGAGCATTCCTGTGAAACTTTCGTGAGACAAAATGGCATACTCAGTGAAGAAGCAATTACCATTAATTTATACGGAAAACATTTTGAGGTTCCCTTATTCACAAAATAGCCTCTCTTCGCCTTTTCTGATACCTTAGGACACATCTTGCTAATGGATGTACAAAATGAATTGAGATAAACACAGACGACCACAGACACAGTTTAAAGCTATGGTGACTTGAGGCTGAGATGCTGAGTGTAATTCCTGGGGAAGGAGATTCTTAGTGCCACTCTTGGTCCTCAGAGTAGATGTTGCCTCTATAATGGCTTGCAGTAAAACAAACACTAAATGCTTTTTTGCTTTTTAACTTTCTTACTATAAGTGAAGTAGCCTAGTGGGAACTTTGGAAAAGCAGAGGATATCTACATGTCATAATAGAACAAATCTAAAGATTAACTCTTAGAGAGTTAAAGCCCATAAAAGAAACTATGGGTGTTGACAGTCTGGTAGCAGGGGCCAAAGATCAGATTCATGGTTTGGTAAAATTTGGTATTTTTGTGGTTGAACTTTTACAGCTGTTCATTTAATGATCATTTGCATATCTTGTCTTTTACTATGGAACAAATATTAAAAGAGGTAGAAATCATATTAAGAAATTTTATATGTTGTCCATTTGTCACAGTGAAGATTGAATTACCTATGTGCCTCTAAAATTATCCTCTGCTTAATTTAAATACTTGTTGACAGCCCTGCCACTTCCTTGATAGATTAAGACTTTTGTCAGTATTACAGTGTATTATATTTGACCAATATAATCTCCATAAAATTAATAGACAAAATATATCAATTGTTCTCTTTCCTGTAAAATAATTTCTCTGAATAGTTTTTTCAAAATGCAGATACTATTTGGGGTGCTCCATTTTTATTTCTTCCACAATTTGGTGGTGCTTTTATTAACCTGTATAGTACTGCCTAATGGAAAATGGTCTTGAAATATTAATAAACATTGTTTTTTATTTTTTAATTTGAAGGACAATATTTTATAATTTGTAGAGACATGTATAGCTTTTGCTTAGATAATTTGAAGATGATATTAGCTTATTTTATATACTAATAAAAATTAGGAGATTCTTTTGTTGTACTCACAATGAGTTAATCATGTTTGACCCCATTTCTCAGGAAAATAAACCCTCAGAAGTTCATCAGTGGACTTCCACTTAGGTAATTGGCAGACCTGGGCCACATGTCATCCTCCAGGTGCAAATGAGGATTGGAATACTAGTGTTTAGTTTTTACAGTTATCTGTTATGATGGCATGTCAGAGAAGAGGGGTGAATAGATTTGTTGGAGTTAGCCAGTCTACAATGTCTGCCCAGATATATTAGAGAGTTGGAGGAAGACCAGAGTTTCATAAGATCACCTTTTAGATACTGATGGTTAATAATAATTCTAATTTGGAATTAGAAATAATCTCAGTAGAAAATTTAAGTTGGCATATTCATGTGAACTAAACTAGTATAACTCAGGATACAGAACTCTTGGGGTACTATCCAGCATTGAATGTTGACATCTTTATGTCAGTTGAAAATGATGTCCTTTGGTCGTTCATTAATGGTTTCATATGCTTTTAGTAATTGGTTAGTCTTAACCTGTCTACCAACATTTGAATACTTTAGCAATGTCAGAAATGTGCGATAGTCCTTAGGGATCACAAAAAAACACACATGTACAAATAAGTAACATAGAACTTTCAAGTTTTTTGAATTATCTTTGCCCAGAGCATTCATTCTTCCTTTAGCTGTCAGAACAGGTGATATAGTTGATTTGTAAAGTGAAATTCGATTATCTAATGTTTAAAGGGTATTTTCACTTCTTTATTAATAGGTCAGAATATTTTTGTTTCTGTATTTTCATTTGAAATACAGTCATTTATGTTCTTGTTTGAATATTAAAACAGTTTATTTTATCCCCAGTTACCTGATATTCATGCATGTCATAAGAAAAAAAATAGTGTTGTCGAGGTATATTTCTCAGCTTTGGTAAGGTGAAATTTTGTGATTATTTAGCTTATCTCAGATTATAAGTGAGAAAATGAAGGGTGGGGTTTTGTTTTTCTTTTGAGAATAGATCGTGAGAGTGAGTACATGAGAGCTAAGCTAATTTTAATTTTAAAATGCTCTTTTTTTCCCCTTCTTTTTTAAAATTGAAAATCATGGTAAGTACCAGGGAGTTTATTATTTGAGGTGTTGAATCTATGATTTGTCCAAGCATTGAGATTTACTACTCCTTGAGTTGGAATGTTTTACATGGTTTTTCTCTTTGATCACTGTATTCAGTGCTTTCTATGAAAAAGTCAAATGTTATGAAAGCTCAGATTAAACTATGTGAAATAAATTAACATTTGAGTAGAAGATGACAACTTGGAGTTTTAGACAACAGCATGTTAAAATTCTTTTTTGTGTGTGAGTAAGCAAACCATAAGAGAGAGAACACACATGGACTTTTCCTTTTTTGTTCTAATGTGTTTAATCCAGTAGCATTCCCATTTGGGAGTGGAATGCTTATGCATTCCATAACCTCCAAACTTACTCTTCATTCCTCTCAAGGGGATATATGTGTATAGATTTAAATTTTGATGGTGAAGAGAATTAGAGCCATTTGTTTATCTGGTTTTCATCTGAAAGGTAATAATGGCAAATATAAAAGTATTTCAAAAGGTGATAATGGAGGTCTAAGCTACTGTTTAGAGACAGATGTGAGAAAGAAGTAAAATGAATGCCAGCAGACTGCTATAGACTCTTTTACCACTCCGGTAGTCCCTGGTTCCAGAGATTTTTATCTCAAAAATCCTTGAAATGTTCTTTTCTTTGTTTCTTCTGTGATTTCATTAGAATTTCAGCTTGTTAACATTACTATAAATCTGAAAATGTGTAATAAATTGATATTTGGTCTGGCCTTTCATTGCCTCCTGTCATTTTTGCCTCTTACGGTGGTTCTTTCTTTATGGGGGAGAATGGATGTGATAGAAAAACAAAATAAAACTCCCTTGGATTTAAGTAATACAGACTGCAAAAATAATGGTAATAAGCTGCAAAAACAATCAGCTTATGTCACTTATAAAATTTTTATTACTGGAAAAGGATCAAGAAGGATTAAGCATAATTTAGACAGTCCACTGGTATTTTAAAGACTTTGAAGGCAAGGTGGGGAAAGGTGAAAAGCTTCTTTCTATATTAGTAAGGATCAATTAGACTGCAATATTAAGTACATACCAGAAAGAGCACTAGTTTATTGAACAAAGTGGAAATTTATTTCTGGCTCATCTAATAGCCATGGTATTCTAGGTTGGCAGAGTTCTGCTTCACATAATCATTCAGAAATGCTGCTGTAGTGACATTGTTATCTTCAGCACATGGCTTCCAGAGCATCCTGGGAACATCATCCCATTAGCCAGAAGGAAAAGCTTTGTCCTGAAGTAGCACTTAACCTCAAAAACCTGGGAAGTCTGGAAGATGTGGTCCAAATCTGCCCAGAAAGGAGAGGAAAAAGATTTTGGTTTCACTTATCTGCTTATAAGTTGCCTTCTATCACTCTTATTATTACTTCATAACTATTTCCTTTTTATTTCAACCTGATTCCTGACTACAGATGGCAGTGTTTGTCAACTTCAGATCTTATGAGAAATGGTATAGTAATTCTTTTCAATCATCCACAGAATTGACCACCCTGGAAAAAACTAAAAGGGAAGACTCAAAAGGAACCAGTTTTATTTTAAGATATATAAAAGTAAGACAAGGGCTGTTTCCCAAAGCAGATGCTGAAGGAACCTTTCTTGCCTTCCTCAGTCTTTCAAGAAGAGTAGTGAAATAAGAAGGAAACCTCTCGGAACAGTAGTGTTTCTTCACTAAAGTGAGGTTGTAAGAGGTGTATTGTGATGAATCAAGTCAGCACATGATTTTCTTGGTTCAGATTTATAAATTAAAGCTACATGTTAATTTCCACTATGATTATGAAAAGAGTTTGAGCTCATTAAAAGCTACATATTATTGAAAGAAAGTAAAAGAATGGGTGAGGTTGTTGCTATTAATAATAGTTCATTGACAAAAATAAGGAAATATATTTTGTTTGTTGAATCTAAGTATTAGATATGTTTTAAAAGAGTTGTAAGTCATAAATGGTATTGAGTACAAAATGGCTGTTTTACTTTACACTAGAACTAAAAGTAAACATACTTACAAAAAATAAACATTCTCCTTTTTTTTCTCTAATTTTTTAGATGTGACTTACCTAACAGAAGAGACGGTATATGAAATTCTTGAATTATGTAGAGAGAGAGAGGATTATTCCCCTTTAATCCGTGTTATTGGAAGAGTTTTTTCTAGTGCTGAAGCATTGGTACAGAGCTTTCGGAAAGTCAAACAACACACCAAGGAAGAACTGAAATCTCTTCAAGGAAAGGATGAAGACAAAGATGAAGATGAAAAGGAAAAAGCTGCATGTTCTGCTGCTGCTATGGAAGAAGATTCAGAAGCATCTTCTTCAAGGATAAGTGATACTTCACAAGGAGATAACAACTTACAAAAATTAGGCCCTGATGATGTGTCTGTGGATATTGAGGCCATTAGAAGGGTCTACATCAGATTACTCTCTAATGAAAAAATAGAAACTGCTTTTCTCAATGCACTTGTATATTTGTCACCTAATGTGGAATGTGACTTGACGTATCACAATGTGTACTCTCGAGATCCTAATTATCTGAATTTATTCATTATTGTAATGGAGAATAGAAATCTCCACAGTCCTGAATATCTGGAAATGGCTTTGCCATTATTTTGCAAAGCAATGAGTAAGCTACCCCTTGCAGCCCAAGGAAAATTGGTTAGACTGTGGTCTAAATACAGTGCAGACCAGATTCGTAGAATGATGGAAACATTTCAGCAACTTATTACTTACAAAGTCATAAGCAATGAATTTAACAGTCGGAATCTAGTGAATGACGATGATGCAATTGTTGCTGCTTCAAAGTGCTTGAAAATGGTTTACTATGCAAATGTAGTGGGTGGGGAAGTGGACACAAATCATAATGAAGAAGATGATGAAGAGCCCATCCCAGAGTCCAGTGAATTGACACTTCAGGAGCTTTTGGGAGAGGAAAGAAGAAACAAGAAGGGTCCTCGAGTGGACCCACTGGAAACTGAACTTGGTGTTAAAACTCTGGATTGTCGAAAACCACTTATCCCTTTTGAAGAGTTTATTAATGAACCACTGAATGATGTTCTAGAAATGGATAAAGATTATACTTTTTTCAAAGTAGAAACAGAGAACAAATTCTCTTTCATGACATGTCCCTTTATATTGAATGCTGTCACAAAGAATTTGGGATTATATTATGACAATAGAATTCGCATGTACAGTGAACGAAGAATCACTGTTCTCTACAGCTTAGTTCAAGGACAGCAGTTGAATCCGTATTTGAGACTCAAAGTCAGACGTGACCATATCATAGATGATGCACTTGTCCGGGTAAGTTGGGCCTATGCTTAAAAATTAGTACTAGAATAAATACGTAATATTGGGGCGATTGTAACACAGTTCAGTGGATTCATTTTACATGACCGTTTGAAAAAAAATATGGCATCATATGGTATAGGAGTATATGGATGTTTTTATATTGTAAGTGTAAATATTATACTTTTGTTATTCCTGTCCAAATTTATAAATGTGTTCCACAAAGTATCGATTGTCTTGAATAAGGCTGACTCTCTCTTTGAAAAAGAATAGATTTTCTAAATATCAACAACTAACCCCAAAAGTTTCTTCTCTATTCAGAAGACAAGTAGATGTTGGGAAAAGACCAGAGCACAGGAACAAGGGGAATGTAGAGATACCCAATAATAAGTGTGAATGTAAAATCTTAACTGGGAAAAGTGGTACAATAAAATCATACATAAAATAGTAAGTGGTATCCAAAAATTCTATGGCATAAAATTTAGAGTTAAGTTATTGTGAAGGTGAAGCTATCTGGGCAGTTTAATGGGTGCTGCTAGTAAGGGTTCCTGCTGGATCCCTCTGAATGCCCCTGTGTAGCACTGCCTCATTGTGGTATTTTCTTACTACGTAAATATCTTGGAGTTGGTCGGAACCACTGGGAAAACAGCAGCCATTCCAGGAATCTTGAAATTTATGGTGCTTTGTATCGTCAACCCAATCCAGGGAGATAGAGCTGGGAGAATATTGGGAACACAGGTATCTACCTTCTAACTTCCTGTTTCTCCAGATTGGCTGCCTTTTGTTAATTCCTTGCCTCCACAGAATATAATATTTGTGTCCCCATTTAAGAATGCAGGCCTGGGCAAAAGACAGAAACCAGTTGCCAATCACATACCAAATTTGCATTTGCCCTAGGGTGCTTTATCACAGGTTGTGGGGTTTTTTTTGTGTGTGTTTTTTTTTAAGGTTTTATTTTTAAGTAATCTCTACGCCCATGTTAGGGCTCGAACTCACAACCCCAAGATGAAGAGTCCCCATGCTGTATCAGCCAGGTACCGCCCCCTTTATCACAGGGTTTTATTGTGTATTCATCATATACATAACCCATCATTACTAGTTCCTTTTTTTTTTTTTTTTTAAACAACTTAAAATTTGATGTCAGGTAAAATTAAGATACGGTCAACCTTCCATACTAATAGAAGATAAGAACCCGTGACACAACTAGGAAATAGTGATACTTATTGTAAAGTATATTTTAGTTTTAGGATGGATTTGTCTAAATCTGAGTATTATAAAACTGTAAACCAGTGGAAAAAGTTGTTTGACATTTCAGAAATTTAAAAGTTGCAGGGATTGTGTGTCTCTTTTGTTACTGGTTTTTAAAAATACCAAATATGTTTCTAGTGTTAAGGAAAGATTATACATTATTTAAGCAACTCAAGCAGTTTTTCAACAGAGGCAGAAAGAGGCATTAGTTGTTTGGAGTAATTATCATTGCTTGCTTTCTGGTGCTCTTTTTATTCTACTCTTGTAGTTTGGGGCTACATAAATAATTAATGTACTTAATAACTGATAATCAGGCAGCCAGCAACTTACTTTACATAGTTTAGCAGAATGGTAGGGTATCGTAATAAGGATGTGAGTGATGTTTTATGAAAAGTACATTGAGGTCTGTATGAATTTCGGTTGTTATAGCAGAACTGCAAATCCGAAGACCATACAATTTTATGTTTGGCTTCTTGGGTTGGGATCCTTTCACCTATTTCCTGTAAAAGCTATGCCTGGCCTTTAAAAAAGCAGTGAAGTTACTCTCTGTAAGATTAATCCAGAGTTAGAAATTAAAAAAAAAAAAAAGTTGTCCACCTTCCTTATCTGCTGTAAGCTAAGAAATCTACCCAACCTTATTTTCCTTCCTCTGCCTTGTTTCCCACCACCACCCTCTCTTAGTAAAGCAAGGCTAAGAACCAACAAAACTTTAAGTACTTGTTGTATACTTACTTTATCATCTAGAATTTTGAGGAAACAGTCATTTTGGTTTATAAGGCCTTTTTTAAAAGCGGGTTTTAGAGTAAAACTGTGGACTTCTTAATTATACTAACAGTGGTTTTTTTAGTGAGTTCTGCTTAATTCTGTCAAACCTGAATATTATAATTTGACGGATTCACTAGATAATATCTGTACCTGAATATTACCTGTCCACAAAAGCAGTTTGCTTTAGAAATCTTGTGTGTGCACTTTGCTAAGCAGTAGAGATGTAAAGATGAATTATGACGACTGAGAAGCTTCTTAGGGGTGCTGAATGCTCATACTAAACAAATTTTACTCGTCTTTCCTTTTTTCTTCTTTTTTAATAACAATGTGAAAAGGATAGAAAAATAAGAACATCAAAATAGGCCTTGTGAGTGAGTCAAATTGATACTCTTTTAAAAATAATACTCATAGCTGGTGTGATTATGATAAAGTCATAGTATTTTAGGAACAAAATGTAGAAGGTTTAGGGGCGCCTGGGTGGCTCAGTCGTTCAGCATCTGCCTTCGGCTCAGGGCGTGATCCCAGGGTCCTTGGGTCGAGCCCCGCATCGGGCTTCCTGCTCTGCTGGGAGCCTGCTTCTTCCTCTCCCACTCCCCCTGCTTGTGTTCCCTCTCTCACTGGCTGTCTCTCTCTCTCAAATAAATAAGTAAATAAAATCTTTAAAAGAAAAAAAAAGTAGAAGGTTTACAACAAAACATAGTTTAAGGTCATCCTTTCAGCTGAACTCTCAAAAGTACTGATGGATTTTTAACATCAGGGATCTACTTGCTTTTTTAAAGCCTTTTCTGTAACAGTTTGACAAACAAAATAAACCTATTGACTATTTTTTATGACCTTCTAATTTGAAGTACAGAGTAGGGTTGGGGAGAGAAGAGGAAATGAGAATTGTGGTGAGCTCAGGATTAATAAATAATTAAGGTTATAGAGTCTTAGACTTCTAAGAGCTGAAAGGAGCCTTAGAGTTCATCTACTTAGTTTACAAATGAGGCCCAGAAAATAATGACTGCATATATGACACTCTTGAGTATGTTTTCTGTTAGGTTTTACTTTTTAGTTATTAATTGTAAGGCTAACGGGCATGGTGGAAAAGGGAGGAGTAGTACCTTCCATTAATGATTATAGTTTGTTTTTTTTTAAGATTTTATTTATTTATTTGACAGAGATAGAGACAGCCAGCGAGAGAGGGAACACAAGCAGGGGGAGTGGAAGAGGAAGAAGCAGGCTCATAGCGGAGGAGCCTGATGTGGGGCTCGATCCCGGAACACCGGGATCACGCCCTGAGCCGAAGGCAGACGCTTAACCGCTGTGCCACCCAGGCGCCCCTATAGTTTTTTTTTTTTTTTTTAGAGAAACTGTGTTCCTTACTTTACCATGTAATTCAAACCAGATTAGCAAATTATTTCCTAACTGGAGTTTTTAGAGGAACTGGGTTTTGTTTGTATTAAAGATTTTATTTATAAGAGACAGAGAAAGAGAGCATGAGTGGGAGGGGCAGAGGGGAAGGGGAAGAGAATCTCAAGTTGGCTCTATACAACAATGCGGGGCTTGAGATCACGACTTGAGCCCAGACTAAGAGTTGGACCCTTAACCAGCTGTACCACCCAGGCGCCCCTAGAGGAACTGTCTTCGATGACAGCTGAAGAATTAGTCTTTACAGTATTTTATTGAAACTTAGATACTGTTGATTGTAGGATACACTATTACTCTTACTACTTTTAGTAGTAGGAAAAAATGCTGCCAATTAGTTGTGAGATCCTACCGGTTTTATGGTATATCCTGATTTCAGAGATGTTAAAATGTGAAAACAGAAATTTTAGAATCAATGAGATATGGTAAAATATAAGTTGCCTTTTCACAAGTAGGTGTCTCAGAGTCATTTAAGAACTACCCCACATTTGTGAATTATTGCAGTATTTCTTCCTAGGACTTATTTTCACTATTTGTTGTTGTTGTTTCTTAGAAAATAGTACAATGACACTCATGAGCTCACTTGAATTAAAACAATCCAAACGGCTTTTACAGTATTTTACTAATAACATTTATCTGTTTGTGTATTCCTTTAAAAGTAGATAATTTGTCATTTTTCTTAGACAAAGCATTTCCAAAGGAAAAGGGTATGAAAAAATTTTTTCATTACTTTTTATTTTAGGAGATTATGTTAGGAGAGGACAATATCATGGAAGACAATATTGCCATCTGTGACATAACCAAAACTGCCTTCACATCTGAACAGGAAATATGTTTTTTTAAAAAAAATAGTCCAAGGTTCTACCTTCTAGAGATTCAGATTAGGAGTTCTGGTGTAGGAATTAAATTTCTCATAGTGCCCCCCAGATACTCCCTGATAAAGCCAGACTGCAAACCAGTATTTGGAAACATGGCTATTGGTACAGTTTATATATACATATTTATTGAGGCCATTTTTATATATAAGCACATGTTTAGGAAACTGGCAGTCTTTGAGAGGATGATGAAAATAGCAGATTTAGAGTAAGGATTTACAGTGGTGTGGGACTTGGTTCAGATTAGTCAGGGAATCCTAGAATTCTGACTAGGGATCTAAGGACTGAAAAGAATGGCTGAAATGGAGAACCATATAGGAAAATCCAAAAATATGAACCAGAACAGATCAAGGTGATAGACACAAATGAATAGCCCTACTACCAATTGGTTCTGCTCAATCCCCTCTAAAAAAACGATTAATGTTTTTTTCTGGCTCTAACAGTGCTGTCTATCCCAGTCCCCACCATTTTCCTTGGCAAACACCCTTAGTTATTATTGAAATAAAACTTGATTCTTTTATTTAACAATTGACCTACAGTGCTTTAAGAATAAGATTATCCTGGGGCGCCTGGGTGGCACAGCGGTTAAGCGTCTGCCTTCGGCTCAGGGCGTGATCCCGGCGTTCTGGGATCGAGCCCCACATCAGGCTCCTCCGCTATGAGCCTGCTTCTTCCTCTTCCACTCCCCCTGCTTGTGTTCCCTCTCTCTCTGGCTGTCTCTCCCTGTCTAATAAATAAATAAATCTTAAAAAAAAAAAAAAAAAGATTATCCTGTGCTGCTCTGAATATGATATAGTGTATCTTGTACATTCAATATGTTGTGCTTAATGCGATGACCATTATTGTTTCTTATAATTTATTCTAAATGAAATGAAGAACTTTATGCCTAATTTATAAGAGAGATTAAGAGAATGAAGTAGATCTATTTAGATTCTCAGCATCACATAATAATCTGAAACAACGAAACTTGTCAAACTCCTTAGCTTTATATGTGAGAAAAAAGAAATTCAGAGAGATTCTGGCCTACAGAAATTAATGGCAGAATTGGAAGTAGAACTCAGGGTTCCTGGCTCAAAAGCAGATGTGATTATGTGATATGGTTGTTACCCAAACATCTCAACTTTATATGTGAGTTTTTGAGATGTTTATATGTGAGATATATGAGATGAACTTTCCTTCATCTGTTTTTAGAGAAATAAAAAAAATTAAATATATCTGAATAATCTAAAGGTCTTATTCTAGGCGGTAGCTTAAAGTTATAAACAAAGTGTTTAACCATAGAGTCTAGTAAGTTGACCGAAGTTACTTAAGCCAGCCATTCTTAGAGATCCTAGATATTCTTAAGTCTTAGGTCTATTTTATGTGACTACTACTTCTGCTTAAATGTCTGTACCATTAAGGAATTTTTTTTTCAATTATGGATAAAGATGACTTTATCATGAATAATAGTAGCCCAGAATCCTGTAAGATTTTAAAGGATGGGGTTTTCCTTTTGACTTGTAAATCTGGCAAGTGGGATTTTTTATATTAAGATGTTATCCTACCTACGTATTCTGGGAATGCTTTGATACCAGATCAATTTTTTAAAAAATGATCTCTCTAGGATTTCATCATCATGGCCAATTAAAAGTTCAGAAATTGAAAATCGTTTTGTCCAACAATTGATGAAATCAAGAGTCTTAGTAAGAAGAGGAAGTCATATAAGGAAGAGGTAGATGTCATTACATCCAGTCTTTTTTTGTTGATTTTTCCCCAGCAGTCTGTCTTTTGCCAGTCTCCATATTAAATTAATATACCCCTCTTTAAGAAAATCTAATATAAAAATACAGGTCTGTATACTAAATGATTTCAGTTCAAGGATGCATACAAATTCTCCTTTTCAGAATGAATGTTCACTGACACAGTCTTTTAAGTTTCCAAATATCCTACTGCATTCAGGACAGCTTTTGGTTTTCAAAATTCTGTTTTAAATGGTATGTATGTATTATAGAAAGTGATAACACCTGTACCGTTCAGGTCTTAAATCATTCTCTAATTGAATAATGGGTCAGAAGTTGTTGTTTTAAGAAAAATAAAAGTAAGTGCAATCCGTTACTTAATAATGGCCTTTGTCAAAATGATATCTGGTAAATTTTGTTACAATTGAAAAAAAATTGTTCTTTAAAGGTAGGCTACCCATGTATACAGAAATGATAAAAGTATTACAGAACCACTTAATATGTACCTGAGAATTATAATCTAACATAGATAATAATGGGAAATTTTTATCTGCAGTGTTCAGTTGCTACCTATTTTTCAAATCATTCTTTTACATATTTGCATTTGATTCTAAAATATATGTTTATTGTAAAAAATAATTAAAAATATACAAAAGCATAAGGAAGAAAATAAAAGTTACTTGTAATCTCAAAAAAGATTATTGCTAGTCTTTGAGGGGAGCAGGAAGGCATAGTAGTTAAGAGCTTGCTGCCTGGATTAGAACTCTGTTCTACCATTTACTGATACTGAAACCAAGTTATTGAATGTCTCATTACTTTGGGGTCTTCATCTGTAAAATCGGGTTGATAATATTACTGGCCACATAAGGTTGTTGTGAAAATGAAGCAAATTGATATATGTAAAGTGCTTAGAATAGTCCCCTGATACATAAGTGCTATATATTGTTGTGTTATTGTTACTGAATATTCTTTTTCTGTAATGTCTGGGTTGTTTGGTTTTCAGGCAAGCCTGAAAAAATTTTTAAAGTAACAGTAACAACAAAAGCTAGTACTTATAAGGCATTATTGTACAGGGAATTCATCTAAGTGTTTCACATGTTTATTTCTTCTTAATATATCATTCTCATTTTATAGATGACAGTAACAGAAAGATAAAGCTATATGTTTACAATTATAATTATAGAACATTGCATTGAATTATTTTTGGCAGTCAGGGTGGGGAGCAGAGTGGAGATTGGTGGGGATGGACAGAAATGTAATATTTAATATTAAGAATAAAGATAAATTTGTTTCAGTGTCATGTAAAATGTCTCTGGTGAAGCTAAGACTGCAACACATGGTCTCTGAATCCTGTAGAAACACCACCAAATCCTTTAAAAGATACAGTCGCATTGATAATGGAGTCAACTCTCATTTATGAATGTTAATGAGGAAGAACTATAGGAAGCATAATTTAAATATCAGATAATCATTTTTTTCACCTTGGAATGCATTATACTTTTGATGTAATAAGCAGGTTTGTCTTTGTGTTATAAGGGCATATATAAACATTGACTTATATTCCTTTAACACCTAGGCAGGTGGGAACTGGAAGAAGGAAACTAGGAATGCGTTCCATGGCAATATGGGATGTTGGCGTGATGGGTAAACCACATTGGAGCTGATAATTCTAATTTAGTTCTCAGCATTCTTTATTTTCTGTGGCTTGAAACAGGTTTCCAACTGGAACTATTTTCCCCCAAGGTTATTTTCAAAACTTGGGACAAGGCTATAAAACCAAATTGTGAATCTTTTCTTCAAAGATCAAAGTTGTTTTAAAAGGTTGCAACATGATGTGTTATCTTAAGATTGCCCACTCTAGAACTCTTTGTTGTATATTTTTATTAAGCCTTCACATCTTTCCAGTATGAAGAGTACTGTTCCTTTTTTTTCTTTGCAGATGAGGAAACTGAGGCTTACCTGAGTCGCTTGCTAAAATTTAAAGTTTAAAACTTAAGTGGTAGTTGGAACTAGTACAGAGTATTCTGTCTCGGTCTCCACAGCACTCTGTCACAAAAATAAGTTATCCTAGTACAACTTGGCATAAAAATGATTTTGTAAATATGAGAGACCACTGTTGTACAGGACATTTTTAAAGCTAAAGATTCTAAATTCATAGAATTATAGAATTCTGAAGTTGAAGATAGATCTAAGAGATCATTTCATCCCTTGTTCTTAAAACCTTTTTGACTGTAATCCCAAGTAAGATATTTTGCATAGCATAGGTACATGCGTGCATATCTGTCTGTACATACAATTGAAATAGAAGTTTCATAAAACAGTAGATGCCATTACTGTGTGGAATACATTCTGACTTTCTCCTCCCATTGTTGGTTTTAAACCACTAAATGAATTGGGCTACCCACTAATGAGTT
The DNA here is from genome assembly GCF_023065955.2 of Ursus arctos. Classification (NCBI taxonomy): domain Eukaryota; kingdom Metazoa; phylum Chordata; class Mammalia; order Carnivora; family Ursidae; genus Ursus; species Ursus arctos. The sequence goes on from NW_026622963.1 coordinate 16,219,378, forward strand.
TCAGTTAGCAGTTTGAAAAACATTGATCTAGGGCAACTGGCTTGATTTATGAATTCACGAGATTTTATTTTTAATAGATCTGCTGAAATGTCCAAACCAGTGCTGTTACCTAAAGTCATTACTTTAGGACTTTAGTACAGTTACTTTGATGATGTTTGCATTGCTCAAAACCATTTTTTAAATTCTAGGTGGAATAGTTACAATAACTTGACACACCCTTAAATATTCTGTTTTGGCAAATATAAAAATTTTTTAACAGCCAAATGGCATTTAAAGTCAATGTAGCAAATAAGGTGGGTGATCAGTCAGGCATTCTGTTACTAAACTTCAGATACATTAAAAAAAAAAAGCAGTGTAATTATTTCACATTAGAATCTAGTGTGGGTTTTCTGATTAATCTCTTAATGACTGAGATCAGTTACTATGTATATTATTCTATAGATACAAAACAGTATCTGGTAAAGATTTATAGTTAAAAAATGCTAGATACTAGATTTGATAACTTTAGTAAGGAATTAAGGGTAAGGATATGAGCAAGCGTATGTCTCATCTGCTTTCAAAAAAAAGTGTACATGAGATGTGTTGTGATCCATTAAGAAGTGGCAATTTATACTAAGCACTATAAGAGACCATAAATTGTTTCCCTATTTATTCAATGTGTTTTTTCTCTTAATTGAAATTATTTTATTTATGGCTGAATGGATTAACAAGACCTAATTCCTTAGTTTCTGTTCTATTAAACATAAAGAAATACTAACAAACATTTCAAGTCAAAACTTCTACACTCCATTGTTTTTGTTGAAATGATTTAGTTTGAGTAGTCACTTACGTATTTGGCTGTCTTGACTTCTTTCCATGTCCTAACCTTACAGCCCAGGTTTGTTATACAGAAGTAACAAAAAAATCTAATTTTAATTTTCTACTATATGGTAATTTCATAACAAATCAGTAGTTAGAAAGTAACCTTTTATAAATCTATGCTGGTTTCTTTACTGTTCTATTTTTCCATTATCTGTGAGACTGAATCTTTGCCTTTACTGGCTTTTTACCAGTTTGCTTCCTGTTTCCATTTAAAACAGACCAAAAGTCAGTATTTTTTATTTGCTCCATAGCCCTACTCCTTGTTTTTATTTTTTGCTTCTCCTTATTTTTATTTTGCTTTCATCCTTAAACTGGCAGTCATCTTCTTTTCACTTTTATCTTTTCACTCATTAGCTAGAGATGATCGCTATGGAAAATCCTGCAGACTTGAAGAAACAGTTGTATGTGGAATTTGAAGGAGAACAAGGAGTTGATGAGGGAGGTGTTTCCAAAGAATTTTTTCAGCTGGTTGTGGAGGAAATCTTCAATCCAGATATTGGTAAATATTTTAGTGATGTGATCATGATGTCATATCTTTTTGAATTAAGGATTTGTTAACCAGGGTTTATAAAATTAAATATTCTCAGTTACAAAGAACAGTAATAGGTTTTGGTATGGATTTCCTAGAATCACAGATAATGATTGAATTTGTGGCTTTGGGGGACTGATTTCCATCACTCATTTATTCAAGTTCTTACTAGATTACTTAGACAAATATTTTACTACAGGAAGTTATCTCTTAGGTAAATAAATTGAAAACACTTTCGAATGGTATGATTTCCTTGCTCTTTTTACTCTTTTAAACATTCGTCAAAATCACAGCATTTCTGAAATAAGAGTTCATACAACAGTGGTCTGAAGAATATTGAGAATGTCTCACAAGTGTACATGCTCAAAGTTTGGAAACCCTGACTGGTATCAAATTAATTAGGCTTTTATTTGCTACAGGATTTCATGGGGCTTAATATTACAGTGTTTTCCCAAACTTCTTGAACTCCAGAACCATTTTTCCACCCCACATCTAATAAAATTTTTCTCCAAGTAATGTTTCTTATTGAACAGTTTGGGAAAAACTGATCTACATATGTCAGTCTGAAAGTGAAGGATTTGAGCTTTACTGATAGACAAAGTAGATAAAGTAGAACTGGTAAAAGACTGCAGCTTCTTGGGTTGTAGTCTTAACTGGGTAGCTGAACTGATTGAGTTTCTATAATACAGCCACTAACTTGGTTACTAGGTTTGCTTATTTTTAAAAACTAAATGCCTAACAATTACAGGAAAAGGATTCCCCTAAAGGTACTGTCAGAATTGTGAAGAATGTGACATAGAATAATGCAAATATGATTTTCGTTAAGCTTTGAGAATTGAGCTTGTTGATTCTCCGTGTGTACATTGAATTGACTTTTCTGTTATTCTTAGTTGGTCGTATATATACATATATGTAAATGGAAGTAGATGTTTGAGTTCATGACATATAGTTAAGACTATTTTAGCTAATGTTTATTAATCAGAAGCCTATGTAATTTGCATGTAATTTGTTCAAAGTAAATCAGAACACCTAAAACCATGCCTTTTTTGTGATAGAAAATTAATTTGTGAGCTTCTTAGGTTTGGTAGACCTAAACTCTGGGTTCCTTCGTGTCTCGACACATTAAACATTGGTCGTAAATCATACTTAACGTTATACACAGAAATACTTTTAAGAGAAAAACATATATCTAATAGTTCCACTTGATAGTAAGGTAATTGAAATGGTAGCAGATAAAACTATCAAAAATGAATATTTTAGAAGAGCCACTCTTTATGGTGCATTTCTTCCAGGGACTGGCAAAAATGTGCCCAAAATGGAATCACTTTGAATCTTAAAATTATCTTTCATATGCAGAGATGAGAGTAATGACCTCTGTAATTTATATTCTGATTAATTTTTAGTTTATTGCTCTTGAGACCAAGGACATACATTTGTGAGATTTCACTAGATTTATTAATTAATTGTACTTATTTTTGACGGTTCTTGACTCTGTTAATAACATATTTACAATCTAAATGAAGTTTTAAGCACTTCAATGAATCTTGTAACTTGGGTGTGTAAAAAAAGTTTAGATCTAAAACAAATTCAGGTAAGAATTGGGTAATTTTCAAACTTTTATTTCATGAACATTAACTTTCATTTAAAAAATGTCCTATCTTACTTTATACTCTTATGATCCAGGGAACAAATCACAGTTCCTTTTGTATTTAAGTTAAACTAAATGTGAAAATAAAGAAACATTTTAAAGCTTTCAAAAATCATATAAATTGATGTATTTATGTGTCATATTGATTTCTACAGTTTGTTCTATTGGAAATTGCCCTTTTCTCAGACCTAATTCTTAAAATATTTTCATTCAGTTGCACAGTAGCAATTGAAAAACATTTTAGCAAAGTGAGAAAAGTCATAAATTCAAAAAATATCATGTATCCTTTTCCTTAGATATTCTATTTGTCTAAAGGGGGGAAGATAATTCTGCCTTAGTAATGGTATTCAGATAAGTAAAACCAAACATTCCTAGTTTTCAAAATGAATGATACAAAAAAGATCTCTAAGCTTGGGTTTTGAATAGTGAAGACCATGTGAAATTGAAAGAAAACTACAAATGCAAGCTATTTTTATTAGCTCACAGTTATGTGTAAGTATTAAATAGCTTTGGATTTTGGATATAATCTAACTTCATTAGATTTTTTAAGCTTATGTACTTGGCTTCACCTGACTTTGAAAGGTGCTAGAAAAACTTCATGGGATCGTTGTGCAGTTTTGAAAAAACAGAAACTTCTTTAATGAAATTCAGAATTGTTTTTTGAAACCACATGTAGATTAAATATGTTTTAATAAGTTTTTATGAAGCTTTTTTCCCTTTGGTTTTGTATTTATTTTCAACCATTCAGTGGATAAAATATCAATACAAATTAATTTATTGTTTGTATTAGTAGAAGATTAGAGAACTTTAATGAACATTTTCCCTAACTTCTTGGAAAATGCAACCAAAATTGCTCATTGCTTTGTTTCCGTGGCTTCTTAAAATGACGTACTACCATTTACCACAATTTGTAACGATCATATATAATTGAACTTTGATATCTCAAGTGTTAATGTAATAGAGAAAAAAATTTTGTACACCTACTACATATGAATTGTCATTATTTTATATTTATGTTTGTATTGCTCATCAGTAATAAAATATAAAAGTAATTTATTTTTTAAAATCATTTTTTATAGGTATGTTCACATATGATGAATCTACAAAATTGTTTTGGTTTAACCCATCCTCTTTTGAAACTGAGGGTCAGTTCACTCTAATTGGCATAGTGCTGGGTCTGGCTATTTACAATAACTGTATACTGGATGTACATTTTCCCATGGTTGTCTACAGGAAGCTAATGGGGAAAAAAGGAACTTTTCGTGACCTGGGAGATTCTCACCCTGTAAGTCTGTAATTTTTTATTTGATGTTTAGATTTTATTTAAAAGCAAAACTAAAATTTAATTTATGTAAAAAATTTAAAGTTTTCATTTGGAATCATTTTCATTTTTTAATATTTATACGTAGTAAGATAAGGTTGTTTTAATCTGTTGAAGTACCATGAACACTTAAAAACTCAAAGGGGAAATTTAGTATAACAGTCAGCAAGCAGGTTTTGTAGGATTGATTCTGTAGAAAAGGGTTTTTAAACATGTCGTTTTGGTTTTGGGGGTTTTTTGTTTGTTTTTTTTTAATAAATGAAACCACATGAGATTGCCAGGTGAAATCAGAGCTGCTCTGGATAAGGGGTTTGCTGGCTACAGTTAGTAAGTCTGTTTCTGTCTCCAACTCCTCCCTAACTGAGACACCTTTGAGGTTCTCTCATAGAGCACAGTGGTAAAAATCCATTGCTAAATTGATTTAGTGGTAAAAATCCATTGCTAAACAACGCTGTTGTTTTCTCAACAGAGAATTGGACACATCAGTAACTGTCATTTTTTCTGTATTGTAAACTGTTTGGGGGACAGAGAGGATACTTTCCATGCTTTAGTTCTTATTGTCAATTTTTTTTTGCTTCCAAAGAAGAGGGATACAAACTGTTGTATTTTATAGTTCTGTGGTAACCTAATTTTTCATTTCTGGTTGTTAGGTCCTATATCAGAGTTTAAAAGATTTATTGGAATATGAAGGGAATGTGGAAGATGACATGATGATCACTTTCCAGATATCTCAGACAGACCTCTTTGGTAATCCCATGATGTATGATCTAAAGGAAAATGGTGATAAAATTCCAATTACGAATGAAAACAGGAAGGTAATAAGTGTTTTAATATCATCATTGTCTTGGTCTCTTTATTAACAGTTTTAAAGCATATATGCTTGTAATTTTTAAAGAAGTATCTAAGGTCATACAAAACTCAAGAAATCAAGTAATCAAATTCTTATAAAAGAAATAGCCACAGTTTTCTGAGTCTTGGCTATAAGCTGGTATGAGAGCCTGTAGTTGGGCACTTAACCCCTTTTTAAGAAAGAGGACAGGACTAGGAAATAGTGAATGACACAGTGTGGTTGTAATAAAAAGCAAGAAACAGTGTATTTCTGATACTAGACTGTACAGGGGAGGGAAACAGGGAGCTCATGATTAAGGTCCTTCTCACCCAACAAATGATCGTTGCCTTTAATGTATACACATACATATGTGACTTAAAAACACTAGTGAAAAGTGTTAAGTCAGATATATGTTTTCTGTATGCGTCTGGAAACGGGAATAACCCAGAACATGACAGGAAAATTAAGATAAATATATACTAAGCTTTTAAAAACAGTTTATAATAATATAATTTTTGATAAAATATTCTCTAAGTTAGGATACAAAGTGCATTTACCTTTTATGGTTTGGTACAATAGCTTATGTATCAAGTAAAACACCAACATTTTTGCTGAACTGGATATAGTAGGCAGCTTCTCAAATATTCTAGCATAGACAACATGAGGCTTCCTGGTTTGCTCAAATCTGGTACCTTGGAATCGTTAGCTTTTATGAATAGATGTATACATGGTTTAAATGTCTCTTGTGTTTGCATATCTGGTTGAGAGACTCAAAATTGTATTGAGGCCCAGCTTTTATATTGTCTTGTTTATATAATATCAAAATTGAAACATATGTATATTTAATGTACGTTGACCTTTTTATAGTTCAATATTGGCTATTGCAGAGAGCTGTGAAATTGTTAAAGATACAGGCATACCTTGTTTTATTGCACTTTATTGCACTTTGCAGGTGTTGCTTTTTTTTTTTTTTTTAAATAAATTGAAGATTTATGGCAACCCTGAGTTGAGCAAGTCTGTCAGCACCATTTTCCAACAGCATTTGCTCACTCTGTCTCTGTCTCTGTGTCACACTTGGGTAATTCAGACTTTTCAAACTTTTTCATCATTATTGTATTTCATCTGTGCTCAGTGATTATGATTCACTGAAAGCTCAGATGATGGTTAGCATTTTTAGCAATAAAGTATTTTTAAAATTAAGGTATATACATTGGGTTTTTTTGACATACCATATTACAAACTTAATAAACTACAGTATAGTGTAAACATAACTTTTATATGCACTTTGGGAAACCAAAAAATTCATTTGACTAGCTTTATTGCAATAACTTGCTTTATTGCAGTGGACTGAAACTGGACGCACAGTATCTCTGAGGTATGCCTGTATTTTCCTTTGTATGTGTAAAGTTTGAATCTTTAAAAATACTCTTGAATGTTCCTCTTTCTTTGGGAAAATAAAAACAAAACAAAAGGATATGTAGCCCAGTATCTCGTTGTGTTTATTATAAGAAGTTCTTGTGGTTAATGTTTTCTGCAGGAATTTGTCAATCTCTATTCTGACTACATTCTCAATAAATCAGTAGAAAAACAGTTCAAAGCCTTTCGGAGAGGTTTTCATATGGTGACCAATGAATCTCCCTTAAAGTATTTATTCAGACCAGAGGAAATTGAATTGCTTATATGTGGAAGCCGGGTAAGAAAGCAAAGTGTCTGCAAAAATATCCTATTGATTTATTGTTTGTAATGGTGTGGTAAATATGTTAAGACATATTTTCTTGAATTTGCAGAATCTAGATTTCCAAGCACTAGAAGAAACTACGGAATATGACGGTGGCTATACCAGGGACTCTGTTCTGATTAGGTGAGGTGCTTAATTCTTAAAAGGAAGATTTAATTCATCAAAGGGGTGTGTAGTTCATGCTTTAGACTTAGCAAATAAGCAAACTCACAGGTTCTCAATCTATAATATTAGAAGTGTATTTGTAATATAATCACCATTTTTATTGTTATTCTTATGATTTTTTTTTCTTGAATGAAGTGTTTTATGTAAGTCACATGTTTTCTTCTGCATTTGGGATTTAAATTATCTAATATTCCTAGTGATTCTGACTAGTATGTGCTTACTGATGTTTAGAAAATGATGGAAATAGAGCTACCGTCTGAATATTTCTCCTTTCTTTTGAATGCTGTGTTTGTGAACTGTTACTCTCTACCCCATATGAAGCACCTTTTGTGTGAAATGTTACTTTATTTAATCTTCATGATCACATGCCAAGATACATATTAGTATTTCTTTTACCCCTGAAGAAACTGAGCCCCAGATTGTCATAGAAAAATGCAAAGATTCCCAGTCTTTTCTGTTTCCAAACAAACGCTGTTCCTACCATACTATCTGCTTTTCTGTACTACACTATTCAATCTTAAAAGACATAGGCTTCTTCCTCCCTTGTGGAGATTGGTAAAAGGGAACAAAGATGCTTTTTTGATGCCCACTGGTGGGATAAGGTGGGAGGAATGCAAGCATAACTTCCTGGAGGTTGTCTCTGAAGGTTATTGCTCTAAAACTCCAGTAAGTGTGAACACCAGAATGAGTATCAACTGTAACTAGAGATGAGTAATATTTTATGTTGTTTTATATTATGTTACATTATTTTCTAATGTTACTTATTTTGTTCTTCATCCTGGTGTGTAGGAGGTTACTAAGGTTAGTACACCCTAAGTCATTCCTAGTAGCAATTGAGCTTATTTACTCTAAGCAACCATTATTACACTACTTCCCTGAAGTTTCAAAATTGACACATGAAAGGGTTGAGAACATGATAAAGAAAATCTCACTTGTGAGTCACAAGAAATTCGCAGTAGTATCTCTGTTAGTGATGTTGATCACAGATTGGATTTTGTAGCCTCTTAATGTTTCTCTGAGAATAGTTGGAAATATTTTGTGTGTTCTTTATGGAAAAATTATTTTTTAAATTAAAGTTTTAATTTTATTTCTAGCTTTTAATAACATAATTCTTGATATATATCTTAAGATCATGTTAATGTGTGATTTGAAAGGCAAGTGAAAAAGAGTTACAGTAACTTCCAAATCGTTCTCACCATTAATGGTATTCTAAAATCTTTTTAAACAAAATTCAAACTTCTTTTTTTGTCGACCTATATATGAAAATATTAATTTATTAAATAGAATCTACAACTAGTAGGAAGTTGAAGACTTGGAATAGTTATTACAATACCAGGGAAAAATTGGCAATATTGGTATCTTGGTTGGTATTTCATTTAAAATATTCAGAATTCATTGAAGTGAAATGCTGTTTAATACATTTCAGCTAAAAATTAGCATAACATTTGGTGTAATATAAAAAACCTATAGAAATATTTTAGTTTTTAATATTAAAAATATAATTCTACCACAACTTTTACCACTAATAAAGTTAATGAAAATAAATTATTCAGAAAATAACTACATGTAAAACATGAACATTTAAAAGTCTCGCATTAATAAAAATAAAATGTGAAAATGTTGACTCTCAATCAAGTTTTTGTGTATATGTTTTCCAGTTGCTGATAAAACTCTCCCTGATTTCATTTGACTACTGAAAGACTTAGAAGTATCTTTTTAAATGGTCCTCATTAGTCTTTTTGGGTGAGAGGCAGGGACTGCAGTTTCTTTTTAGTTGATAGTGAGTTTCTGTTTAAAAAGGATTGGTCAAATTCAGGTTTCATTAACCTCTCCTCACAGTTAATGTGATTCATTTAATTTTTCAATACTATATCAGCTTTTTATTTCTAGATAAGCCTGACTTAGCTGTGGCCTGTTAGTTTATAAATATGTTGCTCTGTTTATTTTATTAACATTTTGTTAAGGGTTTTTTGGTCTCTATTCATGAGGAATATTGACCTGTAATTTCCTTTTTTTTAAATACTCATCAGGTTTTTGCTACCCTTATAAGTGAGTTGAAAAGAGTGCTGTTCCTTTTGTAAGATTGGTATTTTTTTTCTCTTAAATATTTGCTCAAATTCACCAGTGAGACTGTCTGGGCCTGGACATTTCTTTGTTGGAAGGTATTTTGGTTTTGGGTTCTTTTTTAAATTTTATCTTAAATACCTATAGATTTATTGGAATTTTCTTTTACAATACAGGTTGGAGGGGCGCCTGGGTGGCTCAGTCGGTCAAGCGTCTGCCTTCGGCTCGGGTCACGATCCCAGGGTCCTGGGATTGAGCCCCACATTGGGCTCTCAGCTGAGCGGGGAGCCTGCTTCTCCCTCTCCCTCTTCGCCTGCCTGTCTCTGTCTCTCTCTCTCTCTCTCTCTCTCTCTGTCAAATAAATAAAATCTTTAAAAAAATAAATAAAGTACAGGTTGGTCCCGTGTACCCTCCATCCACTTTCCCACAGTGGTAACATTTTACATTACTGTAGCACAGTATCAAATTCAGGAAATTGATATTGGTTCAATCTATGGACCATATTCAGATTTCATCAGTTTTTCACGCACTTATTTCTATGTATGTGTAGTTCTGCGTACTTTCATTACATTATATAGATTCGCATAACCAGTATTAACAATCATTGTGTACAACTTTTTCATCACCAGAAGGGTCCCTGTTGCTATCCCTTTGTAGGCATACTTATACTTCTCCAGCATGATTCTCCTGAGATCCATCAAAGTTTTTACATGTATCAACAGCTCATTCCTTTTTATTGCGGCATAGTATTTCATGACAACATTGTACCGTATTTGGTTTAACCATTGAGCTGTTAAAGGACACTTGGGATGTTGTCAGTATTTGGCTATTAGGAATAAAGCTACTAAACATTTAAGCAAAGATTTTTACGAGAGCATGTTTTCATTTCTCTGGTATAAATAAACGTCCCGGAGTGCAGTCTTGGGTCATATGATAAGTACGTGTTTAGTTTTTTAAGAAACTGCCGAACTATTTTCCAGAGTTGCTATACCATTTTAAATTTCCCTGGGAATTGTATGAGTGATCCACTTTCTCCATATCATTGCCAGCATTTGGTGGTGTCAAAATCATTAGCTTTATCCATTCTGGTAGGTATGTCATAATATCTCATTGTACTGTAATTTGAATTACCCTTAATGGCAGTGAGTGGAAAATCTTTTCATGTACCTATTTGCCATCTGTATATTGTTTTTGGTGAAATGTCTGGTTTTTTTTTATTGTTGAATTTTGAGTTCTTCATATATTCTAGTCCTTCTTGAGGTGGGTGATTTGCAAATACATTCTCCTACTCTTGTGGCTGATCTTTTCATCTTAACAGAATCTTTTGCATGGCAGAAGTTTTTAATTTTGAGCTTTGATTTTTCCTTTTATGGATCATGTTTTTGGTGAAGTCATACATAAAACTCTTGGCCAGCCTTAGGTGCTGAAGATTCATTCTCTCTCTCTCTCTCCCTCCCCGTCTTTCTCTTTTCCTAAAATTTTTATAGTTTTACATTTTATATTGAAGTCTTGGTCCATTTGTAGTTGATTTTTATATAATATGTGAGATTTAAGTCAAGATTCACTTTTTTGCCTATGGATGTCCATTTGTTCCCATATAATTTATTGAAAAGGCTATCCTTCCTTTACTGAATTGTTTTTGCATCTTTGTCAAAAATCAGTTTATAATGTTTGTGTGAATCTTTTTCTGAATTCCCTATGGTCTTCCCTTGATCTGTGTGCATATCCATCCCTCTGCCAGTACTGTACTGTCTTTATTAGTACAGGTAAATAGTAGGAGCTCCAGTGGCGCAATCGGTTAGCGCACGGTACTTATACGACAGTACAGGTAAATGGTAAGCATTAACATCAGATAGAATGCTTACTTCCATTTTAAATGAAAGATTTCTTGTCTTTTCCACATTTTAGCTACTCTTTGCTTTAACATATAAATTTTATATTCACTTTGTTTATGCCTACAAAAAACCTTGATGAAATTTTGATAGGAATTACACTAAGATCAAATTGGGGAGAACTGGCATTTTTACTACGTTGACTCTTCCAACCTGTGAATACAGTATAGTTCCCCATTTATTTAGGTATTTTTTTTATTCATTTCATCATCATTGTAATTTTCAGCATATAGATTCTGCACATGTTTTGTTTGATTGTGATTTCCTTTGTAGTGATTGTAAATGGTATCGTATTTTTATTTTATTTTTTAATGGCATTGTATTTTTAATTTTGGTTTCCATATGTTGTTAGTATATAGAAGTGTGATTGATTTTTTTTTTATATGTTGACTGTATATCATTTGACCTGGCTGAACCTCACTTATTTTAGAAGGTTTTTTGTTTTGTTTTGTTTTTTTATTTTTGTTTTGTTTCTTGAGACATCTTGGGGTTTTCTGTATAGACATTCATGTATTCTGTAAATAGGGATAGTTGTGCTTCTTTTTAAATTTGTATGCCTTTTATTTCTTTTTTCCTGCCTTATTATGCTGGCTAGAACTTTTAGCACTGTGCTGAATAAGAGTAGTAAAAGCAAAAGCCTTGTTTTTGACTTGTTCCCAAATTTAGGAGAAAGCACTTATCTTTATTAAGCTTGATATTAGTGTAGTTAGTGCTATCTCTACAAATTCAAGGAGGTTCCCCTCTATACCTTGCTTGTTGAGTTTTGTCGTGAATAGGCTTTTCGTTTTTGTCAGATGCTTTTTCTGCATCTATTGAAACAAGTATGATTTTTCTTTATCCTCTATTTGATATGGCACATTGCATTAATGGATTGTCAAATTCGACTTGGTAATTGGTTGATGATTTTTGTGTCTAAGTTCACAAAAAATACTGGTCTGTAGTTTTTGTCTTTTTTTTTTTTTACGTTGTCTTGGTCTCTTTTTAACATCATGGTTAATTCTGACCTCATAAAGAGTTGGGAAGTGGTGTGTTTTCTAGGAGAGATTGTGTTAAAGTGGTACTAATTATTTCTTAAATGTTTGGTGGAATTCTCCAATGAAACCATCTGGGCCTAGAAATTTCCTTTTTGGGGGTGCATTTTAATTTCAAATTCCATTTCTTCACTGTTTATAAGACTATTAAAATTTTCTTTCATATTCGGTGGGTTATGGTAATTTCCGTTATTCGAGGAGTTGATCCATTTTATTAGAGTAGTCAAATTTATGTGTACAGAGTTCATAATATTCCATTTTTATCCGTTTGATGTCTGCAGATCTGAACTGATCATACAGTTTTTTTTATTCTTCATAGTGGTAGTTTGTGTTTTTTTTCTTTTTTAAACTTGTTAGTCTTGCTTGAGAGATTTGTTCAAATTATTGATTATATTGAAAAGTCAGCTTTTTATTTCACTGTTCCTGTTTTTAATTTCATTGATTTCTGCTCTTTATTAGTTCCTTCCTTGTTTTGGTTTATTTTGCTCTTCTCGTTCTAGGTTACTGAGGATAGAAACATTGATTTGAGACCTTTCCTCTTTCCTAATGTAAGCATTTAGTGCTTTAAATTTTATTCTCATCCTTACTTTAGCTATATCCCATATTTTTTTATATGTTGTATTTTCCCTTTTTTTCCTATGTATGTGTTTCTAAAATTTATTTTGAGACTTCCTCTTTGTTATTTAAACAAAATTTTGTTTAATTTCCAGGGTTTTCGGATATTTTCCTCTTCTCTGTTACTGATTTCTAGTTTGATTCTTTTCTAGTCAGAGAACTTAGTCTTCATGACTCCTAATACTTTGAATTTGTGTATTCTGTGTTGGTGGGTGGAATATTCTATAAATGTTGATTTAGATTCTGTTCGTTGATGATTTTACAGGTTTTCTGATCTGTAGTTCTACCAGTTGCTCAGAGAGAGGGGTGTTGAATGCTCTGTAATGGTGGATGTGTCCCTTCCTCCTTTCAGCTCTATCAGTTTTTACTTTATGTATTTTGAAGATCTCTTGATTGGTACATACACTTTGAGCCTTAGTATGTCTTTTTGGTGGATTGATCCTTTATTGGTATGTGATGTGGCTCTCTGTCTCCACTGATTTTCTTTCCTCCAAAATCTGCTTATCTGATCTGTTAATCTTCTTTAACACTTTTAAAAATTTTTTTTATTGTGAAATAATTACAGAGTGGCATACAGTTGTAAGAAATCACACAGAGACCCTGTGTACACTTTACCATTTTTCCCTCAGTGGCAAATTTTTATAAAACATTATTTCAATATCACAAGTAGGATGCAGTCAAGATACAGAAAAATTCTGTCGCTACAAGAATTCCTCCTGTTGCTCTTTTATAGTCAGTCACACTTACATACCCATACCTTTACCCTATCCCTATTCCTACTCTGGTCTCTAACCCCTGACAACCAACCACCCATCTGTTCTCTATTTCTTTAATTTTGTCATTTCAAGAATGTTGTATTAAATGAACCACATATAATACGTCACCTTTTGGGATTGGCTTTTTTTGACTCAGCCTTGAATTACCCACATTTTTTCCACATATCAACAGTTTCTTTTCATTGCTGAGTAGTATTTATTCCTTGATATGGATTCACCAGTCTTTTTAACCATTTCACTGTTGAAAGACTTCATGGTTGTTCCTAATTGGGGCTGTTATGAATAAAATTGCTATAAATAATCAAGTGCAGTTTTTTAGGTAAACACACATTTTCACTTCTCTGATAAATGCCAAGAGTGCACTTGATTGTTTTTTACTGTTGAGTTTGAGAGTTCTTTGCATAGTCTAGACATACTACTTTATCTTTCCTCCAGTGAATTACTTTCTCACATGTCAAAAATCAGCTGAGCATATTTCTGTAGGTTACTTCTGATATTTATCTCTTCTTTTATCTCTGTCAGGTTTTGCTTCATGTATTTTGAGGCTGTGTTTTGGTACATACCTTTTTTCTTTTTTTGGACATACCCATTTTGAGTTATTTTGTCTTTTTATCATTACATAAGGTCCCTCTTTATGATTTGTAATTTTCTTTGCTGTCAATCTAATATGAATATTTTTTAATGTTTGTATGGTATCTTCTTCTGTTGTTTTACTCTCAACCTATCCATTGCTGAATTTGAAATGAATTTCTTAGAAACATCGTATGGTTGAGTCTGTTTTTTCCTTCATCCACTCTGTCAGCCTGCCTTGTAATTGGTATATTTAGACAGTTCATACTTAAGGTAATTATTGATACGTTAGGGCTTATGTCTACCATTTTATGTTTTCTGTTTCTGTCTTCTTATGATTGCTTGTTTCCGTCTTTTTGCCTTCCATGAGTTACTTAGTTACTCAAACTTTTTTTTTTATTTGATTTATTTGTAGTGTTTTTTGGGTTGTATTGTTCAGTATAGCGTTCTTCCTGGTTGCTGTGTGCTTATGTGAAAGTGGATCAACATCTCTTCCAGTGAAGTGTGGAAACCTTGCTTACATGTTATGTTGAATATTAATACTATTATAATTTTTGTGCTATAATAATTTAATGCTATAATTTTTGTATCTGTCATCACATAGGATTTACAAAATTGATGAGAATGGTAGTCTGTTGTATATACCTATATTTCTGCTATTTCTCTTTTTCTTTCCATTTGCTTTAAGAGTCCATCTTCTGTCACTCCTTTTAGTCATTCTTCAAAGACCGGTCTGCTAATGACAAATTCTTGTAGTTTTCCTTTGTCTGGTGATATCTTTATTTCCGCTTTATTGCTGAAGAGTGGTTTTGTTTATGCCATTTGGGGTTTGTTCAGCTTCTTCAATTTGTGGGTTGGTTTTTTGCCCAACATGGGAGGTTTTCGGCCATTATTTCTTCAAATACTTTTTCAGCCCCACTCTCCTTTCTTTCTGGGCCTCTAGTATTACCAGTGTTCAGTCATTTGTCATTGTTCCACAAGTACCTGTTTGGTTTTGTTTTTGTTTTTTTGTTTTCCAGTTTCCTCTCATTCGGTTTTTTATCCTCTGTCATCTTTACTGTTGAGTCCATCCAGTATTTTTCTCTTACTGTGTTTTTCAGTCCTATAATTTGCATTTGCCTCTTTTTAATTATAACTTCTGTTTCTTTTGTGAGATGTTTTGTTGTTTCATTTGTGAAACAATAGAACTTTTATTTGTAAAATCATTTTTATGATGACTGCATTAAAATCCTTGTCGGGTAATTCCAACATCTTATTTTTTCTTAAGATTTTATTTATTTATTTGAGAGAGAGAGCACAGAGGGAGAGGGAGGAGCAGACTCCCCGCTAAGCAGAGAGCCTGATGCGCGGCTTGATCCCAGGACCCTGAGATCATGACCTGAGCCGAAGGCAAACGCTTAACTGACTGAGCCACCCAGGTGCCCCAGTTCCAACATCTTAGTCATCCAAGTGTTGACACCGCTTGATTTTCTTCCTTCGTGTTGTAGTTTTGGATTATGTCCGTTAGGAGATTCTGGGTCCTATTTGCACTTTTTTACTTCAGCAGGCAGTCATCCTCTTCCAAGTGTAGCATGCAGGTCCTGGCATACTTTTTGTGGGTTGTAGTTCCAGTGACAAATTTAGTTTTCAGAGCCTTCGTGGCACTACTCTGCTTTATTTGTCTCACTCCATGGGGGCTCCCTGTGGTCCATGATGGTGGTGTTGCTTGAGGGATGCGAATGAATAGCTTCTCCAGGCTGCGTTGCATGGTGTCTCAAGCCCATGGGGCTGGAGAGCTCTTCCTGGGCTCTGTGCCTATTGTGGCAGGATCCCCTTTGCTCATGCTGATGGCCATTCAGTGTCTCTGGGTTAGGAGGCACTCTGGGGCTCACAAGAAGGGGAGCACTTCCCAGGCCAGCACCAATTGTGGCAGATGTCCCCTGCCAACTGTGTCTCTGGGTTGAGAAGGAGACTGTCAGGCATGGCTTCTTTTCTTTTTGATTCAAGTAATTTTTATCTTCTATTTCTGTGATATTATCATTGTGCTTATTTATCCCTATGGTTCCTCTAGATTAGTTTTAGTTTCCTCCATTTGACATTTATTTTCTTTTTATTTACAGTTACTCCCTAGTTCTGTCATATTTTCCAAAATCTTTTCTTTAACTACCCTTGTTCTGAAATTTTGTTTCTTAGTTGCCCTTTCATAGCCTCTATTATTATTTAAAAATTTTTAGCTTCATTGAGGTTTGTTTCCAGTTTTCATATGTTTTGTTGGCAGATCTCTCGGTGTAATTTTATTCTCTATAAAGACATCATTCTCATGCACACACGCACATATTATTCCTTTTTAGTAACTCTCTTAGTGTTTGTGATCTTTTTCTGTTGTGCCTTTTTTTTTCTTAAGTGAGATGAATTTTCTCATGCTTGGAGGAGGTAGAGATAGGCCAGGGCAGCGTTTTCATGCTTCAGGAAAGCTCTGTGCATTTTGTTTTTGCAAAATGCTTTAAAAAAGAAAAAAAAGTACATAATGTATAGCCTCGTGTCTTCTGAAACTGCCTATTCTGCTCTCCTTTCCCACATTTATTTGAATTTTTCTTGGCCTTTTTATTCTTGATTTGGTGAATTTGGACCTTATTTCCAGCAGTTTCTCCTCAGTTTTAGAAGGGAATTTTGGTGTTTGAGAGCTTTAAGGGCCCAGACCTTTTACTGTATCATGATCCCCTTGCATTTGCCTACAAATTGAATAACTCTCTTTTAGCTGTCTTCTCAAATTGGCCTGTGCTTTCCAGTGGGTTGGTGGTTTTGAGGTTCCCTTGTTCCCAGGGCTGTAAGAAACCAGTTGCCTTCCTTTTGCTTCGCCACCCAGTGACACGGATACCAGCTAGGTATTCTAGCTGTCAGTGGTGTGTTCCTTTTCATTTACATGGAAGAATTTGTGGGAGGATATCTTGTCACCTAGTTTTGGAGGTGTTATGTGTAGGTCTTCCATTTTCCATCCAGTTAGCTCTGATTTTATGGGAGAGATTAGGAAGATTGAAAAAAACCGAAAACAAAATAACTGTGCCACCATCATCTTCCCTAAACCCCTTAGTCTATGTTTCTTCTGATTTTTCGTATCTGTTAGTATCCTTACCTGAATCCATCGTTTCCCTGGGGGTTGCAAAATGGTAATTGGGAAAAAAAATTTCTTCTGTTCATTCTGTATATATACCTGCTATTCTTTTTCCTCATTAGGTTTGCTATTTGATTACTGTGTAAAAGTTTTACTGAAAAAGCACAATAAAATGTAATTAAATATTTTAGAGTAAGAAGTTAATGTAATAATTTCAATAGTGACGGTTGAGTTTGGAGTTCATTTAATTGTTTTTTGTTTTTTTGGGGGGGTTTTCATTTTTGGTTTTGTTTTTTTTCCTCTTTCCGAATATTGTTTTGAACTGATGGATTTTTATATATTGATTGTGTTTCACAGTCATTATTCTTAGTAATATTCAAACTGCTTAGTCTTGGTATGCTTTTAACATCACTTCATTTTACATTTTGAAATTTTTAGCTCACCTTGAGCAGTTTTAACTCTTAAGCCTGAAATAAATCATTTTTATAAGAAATTATTGGGGAATGGCATCTTTAAAAGTCAGTTTGGGGTAAAGGTATGACCTTTGTTATTAAATATTAGTGCATGTAGACTTCTTCCAGGGGACAGAGCAAGGAAATTTTTTTCATTATATCCTGGAAATGACTCCATAGCAATGTGGAGATATCTTCCATGTTCTTTTGTAAGGCTGAATACTGTCACTGTGTGAAAGCAATATAGATTATTAATATTCATGAATGTAGTGTTTATTTCCAGTCTTTTGCTATGAGAAGTAATGTCACAGTAAATCATCTCATACATGGATTATTCCATATGTATGTTCCAAATATATATATTTTTTCTTGTTCTTTTGTTTCCAATCTCTGTGTCCCTAGTAGAAATTTTGGTCAGACT
Organism: Ursus arctos; assembly: GCF_023065955.2. Lineage (NCBI taxonomy): Eukaryota > Metazoa > Chordata > Mammalia > Carnivora > Ursidae > Ursus > Ursus arctos. The sequence goes on from NW_026622963.1 coordinate 16,237,381, forward strand.
ACTTTTCCTTTGGTCACCTTATAAGTGAACCTTCTGTTTCCAAATTTATTTTGCATATTTCTTGAGTGTATTTAAGTATTCTCATTTCTGTTTCAGTTTTGTTCATGTCTAAGTTTTGTATTTCTAATTAATGGCGTTCTTTTCTATCTGCTGTTGCATTTTCTCTTCATGTTGGAATATGGGAATTAAGGTTTTCCATTCTTCACTGAATTTTTCAAGTATACTTTTTTTCTGCTAGATAATTTAGCTTCTTATTTATTTGCTGGACTTGTTTCATAATACCTTTATTTGGATTTTGGAATTCTGTTTCTTTGATTTCTGTTTCTATTGGTTGAGTTTTTCTGGACCTGCTATTAGTAGATCTCATGGTAGAGTGGGGAGAAGTTTGGGTGGCGTTAGTGGTCTCTTGATTAAATGGTCCCCTCTTTTGTTATTAGGGTAACAGCAGTTTCTTTAATATATGGTTATGTGGCCTAGCACCTTCTGATTCTTCAGTTCTAACTTGTTTAATTAGGGCCTCTTTCATTAGCTGCTTCCATTCCTTTATAGCGAAGCTACTTTCAAGGGGCACCTCTGTCTCCCAGGGTGCTCCCCATCACTTCCAGGCATCATGCCTATATGTCATTTCTACCCTGGTACTTTTCCAAGGCCTGCCCTTTTAGCCACCCCGTTGCCAGTGCTCTTAACATTTCCTTAGTAGTTCGCTCTTGGGGTAGGGCTCTGCCCTTCATAACTTAATGTCAGTTGGGAGTTTGCTGCTCTGTTTTCCTAGTTTTAATCTAAGCTTAGGTTATGGGTGTTTTTATTGGATTTTCTCTCCTTTTTGATCTGAATAGGTTTTAGGTGATGTAAATGGGATATGACCCATAAAGCTGCCACTTAGTGTAGAAATACAGAAGCTTTTTTTCATTTTCAGTTTTCTAAATAGTTGTTCCTAATTCAGAATTTTAATATAGAACATAGCACTTACAGGAAGAGAAGAATTTTGCCCAGTAAATGTTTTCATTATATAAACTGATAGTAACCCCAGTATTTTAAATTCTAATTTTAAATTATAGAAAGAACCAAATAAATAAATAAATAATGTAGGCAAACTGGTCAGGGTACCCTTCTATCTGCCTTTTCAGGTGTGGCTGGTTCAGTTAGGCTTCAGAGCACTCTTACAGTGTGAGAAGACTTGATTACCACCCATTTGCAAGGGAGCCATTCTGCCCTGGTAGAGAGCTCTGGGACACAGGAGACTTACCTTTTCTTGTCAGCCACCCAGTAGGAATGATCTAGACGGTGGAATGATTTTAGTTCTTCCTGAAAAATGCATCTGCAAGTTCCATGTCTAATTTTCTGTTGTTATGATGTAGTTCTTTATTGTTTTCTCTAGGTGAATGGGAGGTTTGTAGGAACTGAGGAGGATGTTAGAATGTCAGGGAAAAGAAGTGGGAAGACATTGAAGGAGAGCCAGGAAGTCTAATAAAGCTGTTAACCCTGTTAGAAGCATTGGCATTGCACCAACAAAAATGCCCGCATTTTAATAATAGAAATTGTGTACTGGAATACTAGGATATCAGAAACTAGAATTATAATTACACATGTAGGAAGTGTGATGTTCTCTGCCAAGATTCTGGAAAGAGCTTTTCAAATAAATATTAAAATGTATTCCTTGACCAATTAACATTTTTTTCTAAAATCTTGAAATTTTTCTAGCTGAGGATTAGTGCATATGTTAAATTTATGGATACCTCATTATTCAGACAAGCATGCCAAGATTGCTCTTAATGAATTGCATTTTGTTTTTAGAATGAGTATAACAAGCATCGCTATAACAACATGACTTTTATCACATAGGTATTAGGAATGCCAGGGACTAAATCATTGCATATAGCAGAAATATCAAAATTATCCCCATCCCCACTTCCACAGTGACAAAACAAGTGTTCTGGTTTATATAAAAAACGTATGCCTACTATTACGAATGTTTGTGTATGTTTTTTTTTAATTTTGACCTTAATCTTTATCACCTTTTCCCCCCAAAATCTCATATTTTCAATTCACACGATTGGGTTTTGGGTTTGTCTTTTGTTTGTTACTGATTATACAGTATGAGTATACCATAGTTTTCATAATTATTTCCTGTTATTGGACACTTCGGTTTACCAGTTTTTACTGTTCTAGGTAATGTCACCATGAACTATGCTTTTAAGTATTTCCATGAGATAAATTTGCATAAGTAATTTGTAGCTCCTTGACCAACAGGAATGAATGTTTAGGATTTCTGATATAACTTCCAAGTTATCTCTCTAATACGGTTTTAATAAATCATAAACTCATATTAGTACTAGTTATAAATGAATGCCAAACTAAAATTAGTACTCTTATCTTTTCTCATTAGGGAGTTCTGGGAAATCGTTCATTCATTTACAGATGAGCAGAAAAGACTTTTCTTGCAGTTTACAACAGGCACAGACAGAGCACCTGTGGGCGGACTAGGAAAATTAAAGATGATTATAGCCAAAAATGGCCCAGACACAGAAAGGTAATTATTAAGTTGTGACTATATACCAAAAACCGTACATTCCATATCACGCACATGGGAACTGCCCAGGAGCTTCTGAGCACTGTAGAGTTTTACATGGAGCTCTCCAAATCATATGAACTAGTAGTTCAGAGAATATTTTGCTACTGTTGTTTGAGGAAATATTTAAAACACTGGCCTAGTTCTAAACTGTTACAGGGCTCACTTGATTTGGAATTTTGCAAATTGATATGATTCATCCAGTTTTTAGTTCAGAGTTTTTTTAATTGAAAGCCATATTATGTAATCTATTTAAGAATGGTTAAATTGAGGCTCAGAAAATTGTTCAGCACTAGATTTCATAATCTTAACATTTGAATCCAACTTCATAATCTTGACCTTGAATTTTCTTTCTTCATTGTAAAAGTTAACGTTTTTGTTGAGTAAGTGTCATACATGAACAGTAGCATATTTAAGGGTTTGAATGGAGACATTTCTATTACAGTTTTCCACATTATTTTGATGTATAATAGCTTTAATGTAAATTTATTTATATTTGTTATTAAGTCATTTATATAAACATATTCCCAAGAATATTTCCAACTGGCATTAAAGAACACAGACTTTGACATCTCGAAAACCAGGTTTGAGTATTATCTCCATCTTAGAGTAAATTAACTTCTCAGTGATGTCAACTCTGTAGTGGGAATAATGATAGGTTTATTGTGAGAAGATTTAGTTAAATGAGATCTAACAGTTGAATACCTAAAACAATATCTGGTATGTCATAATAACTCAGTGGATATAATATGTTATCAGTCATCATCATCATCATTAGTATTAAATAATAGATAAACTGATATTTGGTAGTTGCACAGGAAAAACAAAAAGTTTATGGGTTTCATTAATGTGTACTCTGCATTGCAAACCATCTCAACTATACATACCATCTAAAAGGATTTTTTAATACTGCGCATATTCTCCATGATTTATTTTCCTATTTTTCCCCCTTCTCTCTGTTTAGGTTACCTACATCTCATACTTGCTTTAATGTCCTTTTACTGCCGGAATATTCAAGCAAAGAAAAACTTAAAGAAAGATTGTTGAAGGCCATCACTTACGCCAAAGGATTTGGCATGCTGTAAAAAAAAGAAAAAAAAAAAAAAAGAAAAGAAAAAGATAAAAAAGAAAAATGAAAAAAAAAGGAAAAGAAAAAGAAATTTAAAATTTTAATAAATATAACAAGAGGGATAAAATTGGTGGTGATAGTGTCCCAGTACAAAAAGGCTGTAAGATAGTGAACCACAGTAGTCACCTATGTCTGTGCCTCCCTTCTTTATTGGGGATATGTGGGCTGGAACAGCAGATTTCAGCTACTTATATGAACAAATCCTTTATTATTATTAATTTTTTTTTTTTTTTTGCGTGAAAGTGTTACTTATTCTTTCACTTGTATGTACAGAGAGGTTTTTCTGAATATTTATTTTAAGGGTTAAATCACTTTTGCTTGTGTTTATTACTGCTTGAAGTTGAGCCTTTTTGAGTATTTAAAAAATATATACCAACAAAACTACTCTCCCAAGGAAAATATTGCCACCATTTGTAGACTGTGTAACCTTCAAGTATGTGCTATTTTCGTCCCTGTATCTAACGCAAATCAGGAACTGTGTTGTTTTTCTTTTTTTTTTTTTTTAAACAATTTGCTTTGAAACTTGAAGTCTTGAAAACAGTGTGATGCAATTGCTGCTGTTCTAGTCCCCAAAGAGTTTTCTGTGCAAAATCTTGAAATCAATAAAGATGGAAGGGAGAACTTGGAATGTTTTAACTGCAGCCCTCAGAACTTTACTTTAGTAACAGCACAACAAATTAAAAACAACTCATGCCACAGTATGTCGTCTTCATGTGTCTTGCAATGAACTGTTTCAGTAGCCAATCCTCTTTCTTAGTATATGAAAGGACAGGGATTATTTTGTTGTCGTTGTTGTTATTGTTGTTGTTGTTGTTTTAAGTTTACTGGGGAAAAGTGCATTTGGCCAAAAGAAATGGTAGTCAAGCCTGTTGCAAGAAGGCTAGGAAGTTTGTTGTTTATTATAAACGCAAAGCATGTGAAAGTGCACTTAAAATAAATTTTTTATTAATTACTTATTACCTGCATTTTAAATAGACAATCCAAAGTCTTCCCTTCATGTTGCCATCATCTTGTCTAATCAGCCATTTTATCAAGGCACATGATCAGTGTTGCAACATAATGGAAAGGATGGCTATTGTGCCTTGTTTTACTTAATCATACATTAAGCAGACCTGGAAATGAATGGAACTATTACTCTTAAGTCCTATTTACATTGTATATCCCCAAAGATTAAGTTTTACTTCAAAAAGTGTTAAATTTTACTTTCATGTACTGTGGAAAAGTACAAATAGTTTTAAATTACTGGACATTCAGAAGTAAGTAGTTTCCCCTTTCTAGTCTTCTGTGTCTGTGATGTTAATTTCTTTTATTGCAATATAAAATAAAAGGATTATGTATTTTTAACTGAGGAGAGACATACGGTTATATCCTTTTACTGCAAGCTACATACAGCTAATGTGCTGAGCTTGTGCTTTGATGATTGTTTTAACAGACTACGATAGATCAACCTGATAATTTGTTTGAAATTGGCAGGAAAAATACAGCTTTTCAAATCACTGGAGGGGAAAAAGGATATCTTTCAGGATTATTTTAATTATTTTAGTAATTGAGACAGATCTGTTATGTACCATAATGCTAAATAAAACAGTGACATTTTTCATCATAATTTAGAGGAAAAAGAAAACAGTGCTTTCCTGTGATAAGGTAACTTTTTTGTTGTTGTTGTTTTCTGGGCCAGCCTTTAGAACACTGTTAAGGTATGTACACTACCTTGATGCAAGGGACTCTCATGATACTACAGTCATCTTAAAGAGCGTCTCATCCATGTGCTTGTGTATAATGAAAGAAGGAGAGAAATCAAATACTCTGGGGGCATTTTATATAATAAATTCGTGAAGAAATGTGTGCTCTTCAGTTCTCAAGTTCTATTATCACAGTATTGAAGTTCTATAATTGTATTAACATATCTGTATGAAGTTTGTGAATGGTAATTGAGTATAGGTTATCAGATATAGAATTCACATCAAATAGACTTTTAACAAACAGTTCAAAATAAACCTACCCTTAAAAATATTTTAAGAGAAAAAGTCATTGGTTGTCCATACTAGCTGCTCTCACTTGCTTAGTAATTAATTATCCTGGGCATGTTACCACTTCTCTTACCATTGCCTCCTGTTCACTACTGTTTACTAGAATGCCATTGAACAATATCTCAAGTAAGAGGAAAACAGAAATCTTGACTATAATGACTACTTCTTCTACCCTAAATGTCTTATTATTAAAGTACTTTTTTGTCTGGACACTCTTACATATTTTGGTTATCTGTGAATCAGCCCACAGTCTGCAGGAAGCTCTGGGGGAAAAAATGAACCATAAACTAAAATAATTAGCTTTCCAAATGAAATAGAAGCTTTCTTTTACGTTTTACTATTTTAGAAAATTTCAAACATACAACATAAAAATACAACCTGCTGTCAAACTTTTCGGGAGCCTGGCAGCTTCAGCAAATGAGTTGCATTTCCTCGCCCTCTATACTACTTTCCTAGGTTGTGGTTAATTGTGTGATAACATACAACTCCAACTTCCCTAGCTTTATTTTGGAATGCATACCTGTGTAGGGAGGTAAATATCCAAAAAACAAAACCTTGAAAATGAGGTTTCAAACTGAACTTGCTGATGTTCATTCGTTGGTTGTGATCTAGCAGCATCACTCCCTGTTCCTATAAGAACACAACTCCTGGCATTTCAGGCCCCTTTTGGGTTTTCAGGAATTTCATAAGAGTCTCTTAGGAGAAGGATTGTTTTCCCAAGGCTACTTTATTTGTAGTCTTGATCCCCTTACCTGCTCTCTCACACATACACATTCTCTCTCCCTCTCTCTCTGTCTCTATATATATATTTCTTTTTTAACCTCTGTCAGCTCCTTGAGGATCATTTACCCTTCACACCCCTTCCCTGAGCCACCAAAGAATTAAAACAAACTTCTATTTGTTCCCTCTCATCTTCTACTCTGTGTTGTTACTCTATAAAGAATTTCCTGGGGAAGGCTGTATTAACAAATTCAAAGTCCCAAGGCTTTTCCCCCTTCCCTGTTCAAATCCAGTAGGTTGGCCTTTGTTAAACGCTGAAGATTTTGATGCAAATGTCTCACTGTGAGAAATGCTGCTAATCCATTTCTGTGCCACTGAAAATGCTCTCCTGAAGGAAACTCATAACCTCTTCAATTGCCAGTGTGAACTGTGTAACCTTCCCAACACCTCGAACTTAATTTGCTACTCTGTTCCTTTTTCAGTTGGGTGTATACCATTCAGATCTTGGATGGATACTATAATTCTACTTAAAGTTCTTGTCTCGTCCAGTTCTCTCTGGTCAACCTCAACCACTCCAGAAGATTCTTGACTAAATCCATATTTTTTGCTCAGACCCTATCCCCAGGATAATCGTTCTGGTACCTCAAAGTTAATATCAAATTTCATCTTGCATCTCTACCTACTTGTTACTTGTTTCTTCCTTAAAAGGATCACTGTCAACCCAGTCATCGAAATCCCTCATCCCTCAGCTGCCACAGCGTGTATCAATTCCTTCCCCCGCCCCCCAGTCTCCCCAGTTGTTCATCATACTTCCTTTCAGGCCCTGGTCCATTGAATCACCTGGTTGCTTTTAATAGCTTCCTAACTAACGGCCCTGAGTATAACCACCTCTTCCAATCTTTCTCATTCTGCTAAAACAATTTTGTTAATTTAAATATCCTCCGCTTCAAAATTTGCTCCCCTTTGAATATTCTTCAAGCATGGCATCCAAAGCCTTCCGTAACCTGGGCCCCAAATGCTTTTCCAATTTGCCATCAGTTATAGGCACTTCTCTCCCTGCATCTCCACCCAGCATCTTCAGTTGAGAATTATTTCATATCCTCAAGTACCCTTCAAAACGAAAATTTAAAAAGCACTTCACCCATAAGAACTTCCTGAACCACCAACATGGAGCCCCAAGTGTCTGTGTGACCTCGCAGCAACCCACACTCCCATGGTAGTTCCGCTCCCTGGGGCACATTCCTTATTTAAACAGTGAGGAGTACCCAGGGTTTTCACTCCGTCTTCCCCCCCCCCCCACCCACACATAACCGTTACCCAGGATGTGAGCACATTCATGATAAAGATTGTGGTTTTTTTAATCATCTTTCAACCAGCTTGTCACCACTTGGATGATTAAAAAATGGCTCAGCCTACAATGAAGCTTCCTGTTTTTTCACTAAAGATGACCTCTTTCTCCTTGTCTCCTGTCACTTCTCCCCCCTCAAAAAAGTTTTGTTTGGTTTTTTTTTTATTATTATTAAATATTTAAATGTTTGTGGCTAAAGGACTTGCTTCTGGAGGAAGTGGCTCCCCTGGATCTGACTGTTCCAACCCATGGAAAGACAGTAAGAGGGAAAGGATGAAAAGGACAGATGTCCTTGAGAGCAAGATTGTGTGACTTCCTCAGCCTTACGCTTTGGATGTGCTCTCACAACAAGGAGCCTCTGTGCATACACGTTGTCTGTGGCCACACTCCTCTCCCATTGGAGATAGGGGCAGGCATCTTACACCACCTCACTGTGGCCAGCCCCTCATGTCTATGAAGGAACAATCCTCTACCAAACCCTGCCTTTTATACTAAATGAAGCACCACAATGAATGATTGCCTGTTTATCCAGAACCTCATAACCATTCAACCATCCAACAAATCAACCCACAAGTCAGGATTCTTAGGTTCATTTGAACAGGACCTGGAATAATTATCCTAGCTATCTTCTGGTCTTTAGAAAACCATAGAAAATGGGATAAGCATGTGTCTGGTAAATGGTACACAGCTGTCAAGGGTACAACCTTCAGTGTCAAATGACTCTGGGTCCTGGCCCCATCCTTCCCTCACCTTGGATTATCATACCCAAGCCCACCTCATTGCTAGTTATTAGGATTCAATGAAATTGAGATATAGATGCTTGACAACCTGGTGTAAGAGAGACTAAGATAAATTCTCTCAATATTTGCCAATTAAAATGAGTCCATTGAGAGGTTGGAGATAATTATGATATCTTTTGCAGGAGTTGACCCTCCCTCATCCACCTCAAAGTGGAGGAGGGGTACTTCCCTAATTTTTGTTTTTGTTTTAATTAAGATAAAATCCACGTAACAAAATTCACCCTTTTAAAATGTGCACTTAATGGCTTTTAGAATATTCACAAAATTGCAATCATCACCATTATACATGGAGCATTTTTATCACCGTTAAAAAAAAAAAAATCCTCTACCCATTAGGAGGGACTGTTTATTCTATCCTCAATAGTTTCCCCAATGCCTCCCCCCCCCCCCCCCACACACACACACCAAAGCCCCTGGTAATCACTAATCTTTCTGTCTATAGATTCGCCTGTTTGGGACATTCCACATCAATGGAATCGTATAATATGTGGCCTTTTGTATCTGACTTTTCTCTTAGAACACTGTTTTCAAGGTACATCTATGTTGTAGCCTGTATCAGTATTTCATTCCTTTTTATGGCTGAATAATATTTCATTGTATTGATATACCATATTTTCGTGCACTCACGTGATGGATATTTGCATTATTACTGTTTGTTGGCTATTATAAATACTACTATGAACATTTGTGTACAGGTTTCTATGTGGATATAAGTTTCTATTTCTTTTGGCTATGTACATAGGAGTGAAATTGCTGGGTCGTATGCCTACTCCTTTCAAGGAACTATCAAACTTTTTCAAAGTGGCTGTACTATTTGACATTTCCATCAACAGTGAGAGTTCCAATTTCTCTACATCATAGCCAACAGTTATTATTGACATTTTTATTCTAGCCATCCTGGTGGAGGTGATGCATTTCATGGTTTTGATTTGTATTTCCTTAATGACTAATAAGGTTGAGCATCTTTTCATGTGCTTTTGGTCATTTGTTCATCTTTGGAGAAATGTCTATTCATATCCTTTGCCCATTTCTTAATTGGGTTCTTTTTATTACTGAATTATTTATTCTAGATGCAAGTTCCTTACCAGATAAATTACTTGCAAATTTTTCCCCCATTCTTTGGATAGTATTTTCATTTTCTGGGTGGTGCTCTTTGAAGCACTTAAGTTTTCAATTTTGGTGATGTCCAAATTCTCTCTCTCTCTCCTTTTTTTTTTTTTTTTTTTTTTGATAAAAGAAAAAAATAACCTACTGCAAGTCATACCTGTTTTCTTTTAAGTGTCTTATAGTTTTAGGTCTTTGATCCATTTTTTGGATATTGTATGTTGTAGGAGTCCAGCTTTGTTCTTTGGCATATGGATGTCCAGTTGTCCAAGCACAGTTGTTGAAAGACTTGTTTCCATATGAATGGTCTTGGCACCATTATTGAGAAGTAATTGATTGTAAATATTAGACTTTATTTTTGGACTTGCAATTTTATTCCATTGATCTATATGTCTGTCCTTATGCCAGTACCACACTGTCTTGATTATCATAGCTTAATTACTATAGCTAGGTTTTGAATTTGGGATGTGACAGTCCCCCATCTTTGTTCCTTTCCAAGATCATTTTGTCTATTTGAGGTCCCTTGCAGTTCCTTATGAATTTTATAATCAACAAAACACACAACTGGAATTTTGATAGGGATTGTGTTGTGTTTACAGGGAATATTGCTATTTTAACAATATAAAGGTTTCCAATCCATGAACATGGGATGTCTCTCCATTTGTTCAGGTCCTTAATTTTTTTCATTGATGTTTTATAGATTTCAGTGTACAAGTCTTGGCTTCTTTGGTTAGATATTTTCCTAATTTGTTATTTTTGATGCTACTATAAACAGAATTGTTTTCTGAAGTTCATTTTTGGATTGCTAATTGCTAGTATATAAAATATAAATGATTATTGTATATTGATTTCCTTCCTTCCTTCCTTCCTTCCTTCCTTCCTTCCTTCGGAGTTTGTACAAACAGCATCATGCATCTGTGAATAGAAATAGTTTTACTTCTTCCTTTCCACTCTGGATTCTTTTTGCTTGTTCTTGCCTAAGTGCCTAGCTAGCACTTCTAGTATAATATTGAATAGAAGTGGCAAGAACAGACATCTTTGTCTTATTCTTGATTTTAGGAGGAAAACATTCAGTCTTTAACTATCGAGTGTGATGTTAGCTGTGAGTTTTTCATAGATGCTTCAGGTTGAGGAAATTTTCTTCTAGTCCTAATTTGTTGAGTGTTTTTATCAAGAAAGGATATTGGATTTCAAAAGCTTCGGCATCTAAAGGGGTATATTATTACATTGATGGATTGAACCAACCTTGCATTCATGAGATAATCCTACCTGTCCATGGTACACAAATCTTTCTATATGCTGCTGGATTTGGTTTGCTAGTATTTTTTTTTTTAGAGTATTTGTATCTGTGTTGATAAGAAATATTGGTCTGTAGTTTTCTTGTTATATCTTTGGTTTTGATATCAGGGTAGTACTGGTTTCATAGAATGAGTTGGAGGCTTTTCTTCATCCTAAACTCAGTGAGGTATGTTTCAAAATAACTAATTGGAGACCTTGACACTGTGATCTTTAGATTTGGGGAACACAAGGATGGTACTTGACTCTTCCTGGAAAGGGTCCTTCGGTAAGATGTGGCTGACAGGGCCTATGACAACTGAATAAAAGGCACATTCACCAATAATGGGGCAGAGGTGTATGTTTCCCATATGCCACATGTGGTTGTAAAAGATGAGCCATCTTGCAAATTGCCCTACATATGTTGGCTTCTTGCATGTGGCCAACCACCCAACATCTGAACACCATCAAATGTAGAAGCTTTTAGGGGAAAAGAATGGGAAGCTGCCAGCCAAACTAGAGATTCTCAGTTGGGGTTCCCAGTAGGACATATTTCATGAAAGAAAGCTATTAACTCCCACCTCTCCCTGAAGGTCCAATACCCTATTATAGCTGCACCAACTGGATATGGCAGAATCCTTTTCTCTAAATCCCTCACTTCCAGAAGGGCCAGAAACAGCTGTTTAGTAAGAAGAAAGGTAAAGGGAGGAAGAGAAAAGAAACTGGTTGGTCCTATACCTATTTTTAGGCTTCCCACCTATAGGAAGACCTGAGTGAGAGTTATGTTTTCAGTTAAGAGAAAGTTTCACTAGTGTAGACTTAATACCAGAAATGTTACATGACCTGAGATTTCATCCCTGAAAAAAAAAATTCAGAGCCAGAGAGTAGGTTTGCAAAAAGAAAGTTGTCTTCTGCTATTCCACACTCTCCCCCATACACACACACAGTCCTTATTATTTAGTAAATCAGACTGATGGAAAGAACTTGGGACATAAGGTGATGATGATATGATAAGGAGAGATTTCTACCGGAGGTACCAAACACGCATCTTCTCCTGTTCTAACTGAAGTGTGAAGTTTATTTTTTTCCCTTTCATTAACACTTACTAATAAATACCAATTGAATGCTTGCCACATTGCAGGTTTGTTGGAAGTTTTAGATGATTGATTCAAAACTGCTTCGTCTATTATGGGGAGACAATCTAATAGGCAGACATGTACAAACCACTAAGGGTAATAGAAGTATGTAAAGGTACAATTTGGGCAGAGATTTCAGATCCAAAAAATTTTCAACTAGGAGATAAAGGTTTAACTCAATCTTAACAGATGGGTAGGTATATACTAGGCAGATAAGTGGAGGGTGTTCAATATGCCTGAGTATGAGGCATAAAATGGTCAATGGATTGGAAAGGACAATGATAGGTCAGATCATGGAGGGCCATACCATACCAAACATTTGGGACTTTATTTTGCAGACATTAAGAAGCAAAGATAATCAGTTTTTCATTCTATATCTATTTTATAATATAAACTGGAGGAGCTTAAGTGCCATGTGGTCTTTGTAGTTAGGAAACTATTGACAAAATGCTAGAAATGCGTATTAGAGCTGAGGATAGAAGGGACGGAACAATATAAGACATGTTAGGGACTGGAACCAGGTGACTGATTAGATATTCTTGCATGGGACAGAAAGGAGTCATAAGAACGACCACATTTCTGATTTGGGTAACTGGGTAGATAGTGGGGCTGTTGGGTCTAAACAGAAAATGAGCAGATTTTGGAGGGAAAGCTAGTACAGTTGGGTTTAGTTGTTTTAGTTGAAGTATCTGAAAGATTTGCAAGTGGAGCTGTCCAGAGAGAGTTAAATATATATGTGTCTAGAGAAAAGCATACACAGAAGATAAAAATGTTGTCTCTTCAGCCTATAGGTCATATAGGTCATAGTTGAACCCATAGGTAGGAACCAGGGAAAAGGAATAAAGGGAGGGAAGAAGAACATGGTCAGTATCCCCAGAAAATGGTAGCATTTGAGTTACACAAGGAACTTTCAGTAAAGGAAAATTGTTAATGTTGATGTTGTTCTTGTTCGTTTGCTCATTTTTATCTGTGCTCCACTAGAAACCAAGCCCAATGAAGGCAGGATTTTGTCTTATTCATGGCTGTGCCCCCAGTGCCAACAGCAGAATGTAAACATGTTTTATGGAGCTACACAGCAACCTTGGTGTCTCAGAAACTCCTCTCCATCCTCACTGTGGTACCTTTGCACACCACTGACTGACACCCTCCCCTCAATTGCAATTCCTCTTACAATTTACCCTTGCTTTTAGGAAGGGTATATATGTACATCACATGAACATAAATCAGCCAGGTGAAAATATTTCAAAACTTTTGAAATGTGGTATATAAACTCCAAAATTAATTACATCAATTATCCACCTTTCAGGACCTGTCACTGCCTGACACTGCTGGGTTTGATCTACTTCTCAGTGAGCCCTAAAGGGAACAGTAGTGATATCAAATCTGTTGCTTGAGGCAAATAAGAATTAGGTTTGCTCCAGAGATAACACCAATGGCAAGAAGATAACCTTCAAGTGCTTCAAGCTGAGATGGAGACAATCCTAGCTCACCACAACTAGACAGTGTATACTTGCGCCTGTCATATGGAAGTTATTTTATCTAAAAATGCATTTCAAAATTGCCCCCATTGTGCTTGCATTCTGTGAATGCAATCTAACCCAGAGAAAATGCCATTTGACTTCAATATGTATTATTAATAGGACCAACATATTTTTCAAATTTAAATTGTGTTCTCCAAAATGTTCATCATTTCTATAGTGCCTATCACAATGTATTCTTTTGTTTGCTTCATTACTGCCTAACTCCTTTCTTAAATTGTAAACTTCAGGAGAGTATGAACATGTCTGTTTTCTTTACCTCAATGTCCAGTACATAACTGTTGAAGGAGTGTATGAATGAAATTGTATTTGTGAAGCTGAAGGGCCTGATTTGTCAACTGGACTTCCAGATCTCTATAGAAACTACCAGTAAAAGATAGTGTAAGAATTGTTCCTGAATGTGAAGAAGGATCTTGGAGCTTTTCTGGCATTCAGGCGCTTCTCCCACTTTCTTTCCACTGTTCAGGGGCAACACAACCCTTATGAATGTAGCTGGTTTGGGAAAGCAGTAAGAGGAAAACCAGTTTGTTTTCCATATATTCCTAAGAACATGGTGAGTAAATAGATCATATTTTCCTAAATGACTTTAAAGAGAGCAGCTTTATTCCTCCCTACCCCAGTTCTCCACCTAGCCCCCCCACTCCAAAATCACTCTTGTAATCACATTATTTATTTAAGGATGGCTTTTTGTTTCTCATGATAACCATCTGAGTGTTTTCAATGCTTCTACTCAAGTAACCCATAGAGGAAATTAATAAAATTTACATTGAACCCACATGAAGTGGAAGCAGTCATTTGGGAAAGCACAGACTACTGCAATATTTGACAGGAGTATCCTCTGCCTGCAAATGGGACTCATTTCAGCCATCTGATTTTCACAGGTGACACTAAACCTGTGATTAAAGAGCCATGTGCTGGGGCGCCTGGGTGGCGCAGTCATTAAGCGTCTGCCTTTGGCTCAGGGCGTGATCCCAGCATTCTGGGATGGAGCCCCACATCAGGCTCCTCTGCTAGGAGCCTGCTTCTTCCTCTCCCACTCCCCCTGCTTGTGTTCCCTCTCTCACTGGCTGTCTCTGTCAAATAAATAAATAAAATCTTAAAAAAAAAAAAGCCATGTGCTTTCATGAATTCCACTTTCTTAGGTTACCTTTGTTGTCATCATGGGACTTAAATATTTAGGAAATATACAGAAATAATATTTAAAGAGAGACCAATATTTATTTAAATGTAAAGTTACCACCTTATATATTTATCTCATTACCATCTAATTGATAAAAAAAAAAAAAGATTTTAACTGCCTCATGTTACTTCAGAAAAAAAGTCTGAAATACTAACATCACTGGAAAGACCACTGGAGGGACAAAAGACTGAAGATGTTTTATTTTCCTCTAAGGGCAGCCATCCAATATCTGTTTTTGTGACAAGTCAAAGTAATTGTACTGAGGAAGTTTAGGGGTAAAAGTGACCTAAAAGATCATACTGTCTAACCCTCATACTATAGATGAGGAAACAGGTGTCAGACTGTGAAGCACTTTGCCCAAGATTACTCTGGCCATTGCCTTTATATAAATAAAGGTAGAAACAGAGCCTCTGCCTCCCGCTCCATGCTCTTTCCACATTATCATGCCAACAAACTTCAGCCTCCTTCCGTCAGCACTGTCTTTGCTTAACGAAATGTAAGGAGGCTCCCCATAAGGCTCTCAGGATGAAGGTTTGGAGGAGGAAAAGAGAGAAAGAGATTTCTCCTAGTTTTCAGGTCAACTAGTTTTCATGTGTTTGTTTTTATTATAAAAAGGTGAGAAATTAGAGTCAAGTTCACATTCCCACTCCCTCTCCATGCCACTGAAGAAGCAAATTTGCTAACATTTCCCAAATTATTGTCTTTCACTCTTTTTTTACAGTAAAAGCAATACTGGCAAAAAGTTTTCCAGAATCATGTTCCTCTTACGCCTTGAGAAGTGTTGTTTGATGTGGAGATGAAGCCTGATGTGGGAAGTTCAAGATGCCCTGGTCCCAGTGTAGCCTGTGCTCTCTGCTTGTTTCTATGTCTTCATATTCAAGGGCTGCAGAGCCTCGTGACCCACATCCACTTTCTTGCTGTTAAATCCTGCCTCAATTGTCATGTTTTTATAGAAGAGGAAAAAATCATTTTCTCCCTGAGTTCAGAAGCAGTTTGAGGTCAGGGGTAATATCTTTCTTTGTTAAGTATTAAGAAATTTTTGCTGAATGATAAACGGGTAGAAAGGGGAAGGATACCTTAGGAAAAAAAAAAGTGTTTGTTCTTGGTGATGGAATTGCTTCAAATTTGTTTTCTGATCTCTTCAAGAATGATTTTCTGCTCTCTTCCTACACCATGCGTTCTGATTACTGGAGCATGCAGTACTCCCTCACTTCTTTTCTCCAAGGGACTGTTGGAAGAGCAATCTTGAAAGAGAAAATGTGTGGGCTGTGGCAGACCTTGGATTCTGTTCTCCAGATATGTAGCTCTTTCACTTATGAGAAACTCTTGCCTTAGGAAGGCTTGAATCTGGGTCAGCAGTGCTGGGTCCATTTGCACACTTTCTGAGCCATGGGGGTTGTTCCTGGGTCTTGGCATTTTCTTTTTGGGGTGTTCCACACTTCTGTCTCCATACACTATTTAAGACGTTTGCCTTTTGATTTCCTGCCAAGGGCTGAATCTTGGAGATGGCTCTGCACAATGCTTGATGGCCTGCTGGAGAAGTCCCTCGTGACTCCTTCCCTGTCCAGCAATGGCCTGCTGTCTACATGAAGATTTTTCTGTTTTGCTTCCTGCTGTGGGCTATTCAGAGACTCTAAAGATAAAACCAGAGCTGGCTTGCCCTCCTCTCTGGAAGGAGACCTCCTGATTTTTACAGTTGCCCTTACATTCTCTTTCTTGGAGTTTGCTGTTAAAGTTGCCCTGGAAGCTGGCTGGGTCTCCACCTTCTTTAACAGACTGCTGCTGAGAGGTGGGTAGAGTCTGTTCTTATCCAGTCTAAGTCTGAGATCATCTTGTTCTTCTCCCACCGTCTCCTATTCTGGACTATTGCCTTCACTGCTGCCTCACTCTCATCCACCAAGGTGGAGGTGTAGTTGGACAACAAGTTCTTGGAAGTGAGCCTTTTGACCAGGTCCTTGTTGCCTAACAACCGGGCATGTCCTAGCTCTGACCTTCGGAGCTTCAAGTGGCATTGTTTATAAAAGGCTTTCTGCTCCATTAGCAAGGCATTAGCTTCATATTTCTTCATGGACTCCAGAAAACTGAGTTTCTTTTTCAACAAGTTCTCTTCTTTCCAGTTGAAGGACAGAATTGAGTAGGACTTCTCTGTTTCCATAAGCTTTACATTCTCTCCAACCGTAGAATAGTGTCTGTTTCCCTGATTGCTGATGCTGTCCAACAAGTTCTGATAATCGCTCTGCTGGTGGTTTCTCCATAAGATACCCAGTTGGACCTGGGGATCAGACATTTCTCTTCCTACCTGGGACATGGCAGCCAGTATTCTGTCAGGAGACCTGCGATGGTGCTTAGTGACATGTGGGCACTATGATCAAAGGGTTCTATTCCGGGCTTCAGTGTTTGTTTTTAAGAACTCTGTGGATTATCAGGGCACACAGTCTGGTTGTCAAGAGCTTCTCTCAAGAACATACGGAAAACATATTCACTGGCCTGTTTACTGCAAGCCCAGCTACCACCTGAGAACTGTCCCTTTTCCAAGGGGAAGGGGGCTTGAAGACCACCTATCCTGTCTCTGTGTGACTGGACTGAATTCTCAGAGGCAGGACTGAAAGGTCCATGTGTTTACTTTTTAGTAACTTATAGGTGTTAGAGATTTCTTAAATTTAGTTCTCTCTATCTCCCTGGGAAGTGACGATAGGGAAGTTTTTAATAAGATTATTAACAAAGATACGAGATTTAGCAGCATTATCCACAATAGCTAAATCGTGGAAGGAGCCGAGATGCCCTTCAACAGATGACTGGATTAAGAAGATGTGGTCCATATATACAATGGAATATTACTCAGCTATCAAAAAGAACGATTTCTCAACATTTGCTGCAACATGGACGGCACTGGAGGAGATAATGCTAAGTGAAATAAGTCAAGCAGAGAAAGACAATTACCATATGGTTTCTCTCATCTATGGAACATAAGAAGTAGGAAGATCGGTAGGAGAAGAAAGGGATAAAGAAAGGGGGGATTATCAGAAGGGGGAATGAAGCATGAGAGACTATGGACTCTGAGAAACAAACTGAGGGCTTCAGAGGGGAGGGTGGTGGGGGAATGGGATAGGCTGGTGATGGGTATTAAGGAAGGCACGTATTGCATGGTGCACTGGGTGTTATAGGCAACTAATGAATCATGGAACTTTACATCAAAAACGAGGGATGTACTGTATGGTGACTAACATAATAAAAAAATTATTATAATAAAAAAGTATAATCTAATAGGAGAATGTTTATGTAGGTGATTGAAAAAGGTATTTTATATAGTTATATTATGTGAACCTCTCAAGGATGAAATTGGTCAGTTGGTTGAAGTTGGACCCCTTCAACTGTGATATATACGAATTTTATCTAAAGATGAGACCTCCCAAAAGCCAAGAAAAAAAGGGGGGGGCTAGGGGAGAGGTGGAGAAGGAGGAAGAAGAGAAGGGATAAATGAGGCTCCTCTTGTTGAAGGCACATTGGCTGTTAACAGTCTGCCCCTGGATGCTGAGCTCAAGAGATGTGGCCCTAACTGGATGTCAGACCTTCTCTAGACAGCCTCAGACAGGGTCACAGCAGGGTGTGCCACAGAAGCCCCCAGATAATGCTGGTGCTGGCCTTCAGAAGCCCTAAATTTTTAACCCCAGCTCTTTTTTTTTCCCAAAGATTTTATTTATTTGAGACAGAGAGAGAGAGCAACAGGTTGGGGGCAGGGGCAGAGGGAAAGGGAGAAGCAGATTCCCCGCTGAGCAGGGAGCCTGACAGGGGGCTCAATCCCAGGACCCCAGGATCAGGACCTGAGCCATAGGCAGACACTTAACCAACTGAGCCACCGAGGTACCCCTGAACAATGATATTTTCAATAAAGGGGAATATTAAATACTATATAGAAAACTTGTATTTGCAAAGCAGATAATTGGCAATGATGATACATATATTAAAATATGTGAAAACATAATCACAGCAACTGTTTTTCTTTTTGGCAAAAGAGGCATATTGGAGTGCTTAAGCACTATTTCAATTGGAATAGATAGACATTATGCAGAAAATACTTGATTGCAGAAGAGCAGATATTAGTATGTGTGTGAATGTGTGTTTTCAATTAATGCATTTTCATTCATTGAGAAAAGAAAAGAATGCCAGGTTTACTTTAAATGTGACACTGTGAAATGTTAAAGGGCCATTCTTAGACTTTTTCTGCTGCTGCTTTTCCTTTAGCATTCACCAAAAAATGCCATCTTATCATTCATCCAAGTTAGACATCTAGAAGCAATCCCAGGATTCTCACTGAAGGGCGTTCTACTTTCATGTTCCCCACTCAATAAGTCACAAATTCCTGGCCCTTCTATACCAGACAGCTCTCTCCAATGTATGCCTGCTCTTTCATTCTCTAGGCCCAGCATCTCTGCCTCAGCCTCCTACTGGAGTCACTTCTAGTTCACTGTGAGCAGGATCATTTTTTAATTTTTTTTTGATGATCAGAATTCATTTTTTATTTATTTTTATTTTTTTTATTCTTTCTTGTTTCAAGTTTTTATTTAAATTCTAGTTAGTTAACATATAGTGTAGTATTTGTTTCATGAGAAGTTAGGGATTCATCACTTACATATAACACCCAGTGCTCACCACAAGTGCCCTCCTTAATGCCCATCACCCATTTAGTCCATCCCCTCCCGTCTCCCTCCAGCAACCCTCAGTTTGTTTTGTAGAGTTCACAGTCTATTTTATGATTTGCTTCTCTATTTTTCTTTACCCTATGTTCATCTGTTTGGTTTCTTAAATTCTACATGAGTGAAATCATATGGTATTTGTCTTTCTCTGACTTATTTCACCCAGCATAATACATTCTAGCTCTATCTACATCGTAGCAAATGGCAAAGTTTCTTTTTTTATGGTTGAGTAATAATCTGTTTGGTGTGTCATCAGTTGGTGGACATTTGGGCTCTTTCCATAGTTTGGTTATCGTGGACATTGCTGCTATAAACACTGGGATGCATGTGCCCCTCTGAATCTGTATTTTTTTATCCTTTGGGTAAATACCTAGTAATGCAATTGCTGGGTTGTAGAGTAGTTCTATTTTTAGCTCCTTGAGGAACCTCCATGCTGTTTTCCTGAGTGGCTGCACCAGTTTGCATTCCTACCAACAGTGCAAGGGGGTTCCCCTTTCTCCACATCCTTACCAACACCTGTTGTTTCCTGTGTTGTTACATTTAGCTATTCTGACAGATGTGATATCTCACTGTAGTTTTTTTTTTAATTATAATATTTTTTTATTATTGGACAGCTACATGCAAAAGAATGAAACTTGACCACTCTCTCACACCATACACAATGATAAACTCCAAATGGATGAAAGACCTCGATGTGAGACAGGAATCCATCAAAATCCTAGAGAGGAGCATAGGCAGCAACCTCTACGACATCGGCCATAGCAAACTCTTTCATGACACATCTCCAAAGGCAAGAGAAACAAAAGATAAAATGAACTTGTGGGACTTCATCAAGATAAAAAGCTTCTGCACAGCCAAGGAAACAATCAAAAAAACTAAGAGGCAGCCCACGGAATGGGAGAAGATATTTGCAAATGACACTACAGATAAAAGACTGGTATCTAAGATCTACAATGAAATTCTCAAACTCAATACACGAGAAATGTTCATAGCAGCATTGTCCACAATAACTAAATCGTGGAAGGAGACAAGATGCCCTTCAACAGATGACTGGATTAAGAAGTTGTGGTCCATATATACAATGGAATATTACTCAGCTATCAAAAAGAACGATTTCTCAACATTTGCTGCAACATGGACAGCACTGGAGGAGATAATGCTAAGTGAAATAAGTCAAGCAGTGAAAGACAATCATCATATGGTTTCACTCATTTATGGAATATAAGAAGTACGAAGATGGGTAGGAGAAGAAAGGGATAAAGAAAGGGGGGGTAATCAGAAGGGGGAACGAAGCATGAGAGACTATGGACTCTGAGAAACAAACTGAGGGCTTCCAGGGGGTGGGGGAATAGGATAGGCTGGTGATGGGTAGTAAGGAGGGCACGTATTGCGTGGTGCACTGGGTATTATACGCAACTAATGAATCATGGAACTTTACATCAAAAACCAGGGATGTACTGTATGGTGACTAACATAATATAATAAAAAATATTATTTTTAACCCCAGCTCTTATCCCTCAAACTGTAGCCCCATTTACATAAGCACCTTCAAGTAAGCTGTTACATTTGTTCTACCAGGAATTTAGAGTGTGTGTGACCCAGCCACTTTGCAACTCAAAACTGTTACTTGTAAAGTTTTGCTTCCTCTCTCCATCTGTCCCTCCCTCGCTCCCTCCTTTCTTTCCTTTCTTCTTCTTCTTTTTAACAACTAAGCTTTTAACAACTATAATCTTCCTCTCCTTAGGGTCCATTAAGTGTTGCCCATGTAATATGTAAGTCACTTGTCCCCATCCTTTTTTTCCCACCCTCTTGCTCCTGTTTTCCAGTCCATTCTCATTTTTCCTCAAGAAAGCAGACATCAAAATCCTAGAGGAGAATGTAGGCACTAACCTCTTTGACATTGGCCACAGTAACTTCTTTCAAGACACATCTCCAGAGCCAAGAGAAACAAAAGCAAAAATGAACTTTTGGGACTTCATCAAGATAAAAAACTTCTGCACAGCAAAGGAAACAAGCAACAAAACTAAGAGGCAACCCACAGAATGGGAGAAGATACTTGCAAATGACATTACAGATAAAGGGTTGGTATCCAAGATCTATAAAGAACTTCTCAAACTCAAGACTCAAAAAACAATAAACCCAGTCAAAAAATGGGCAGAAGACATGAACAGACACTTCTCCAAAGAAGACATATGAATGACCAAGAGACACATGAAAAAATGCTCCACATCTCTTGGCATCAGGGAAATATAAATCAAAACCACAATGAGATACCACCTTACACCAGTTAGAATGGCAGAAATTAACAAAACAGGAAACAAAATTGTTGGCAAGGATGTGGAGAAAGGGGAACCCTCTTACACTGTTGGTGGGAATGCAAGCTGGTACAGCCATTTTGGAAAACCGTATGGAGGTTCCTCAAGTGTTAAAAATAGAGCTACCCTATGACCCAGCAATTGCACTACTGGGTATTTACCCCAAAGATACAGATGTAGTGAAAAGAAGGGGCACATGTACCCCAGTGTTCATAGCAGCAATGTCCACAATAGCTAAACTATGGAAGAAGCCAAGATGCCTATCAACAACTGAATGGATAAAGAAGATAAAGTTTCAGCCATCACAAAGGATAAATACCCACTATTTATAACCACATGGATGGAACTGGAGGGGATTATGCTAAGTGAAGTAAGTCAAGTAGAGAAAGACAATTATCATACGGTTTCACTCATATGTGGAACATAAGCAATAGCACCGAGGAGGCAAATCTCAAGGGCAAGAAATCAGAGAGGGAGATGAACCATGAGACTATGGACCCTGGGAAACTGAGGGCTTCAGAGGGGAGGGGGTAACAGGGTGATGGGTATGAAGGAGGGCATGTGTTGTTATGTGTAGTTATACATAACTAATGAATCATTGAACACTACATCAAAAACTAATGGTGTACTATACAATGGCTAACTGAACATAATAGTAATAATAAAAAAAGGAAGCAGACACCAACTTCTTTTATCCAAACCCTGTATTCCTAAAATAGAACTGTGTCTTCCTTTAGCCCACTAAACCTTCTTGCAATCTTAGATTTCCCTGTGTTTGTTCTCCTTCCTTAACAGTTACTGCTTTGCCAAACCCTACTGTGTAAAAACACAAAGCTTTGATTGCTCCCCCACAAACCTGGACCTTATCCTTTGCTTACATTTAGAGTAGAAGTGGTATTTATATCAGTATAATGAAATGTATAAAAGTGGTTTCTCAATGAGAAGATATTAAATAAATCTAAGTGAGTTTTCATAAATCCAGATTGCTCCCAAACATCCAAGCCACCCTTCCTCTCTGAATGGCTATATGTAGTTTGGAGAGCTGACCCCCAAACTGTGCTCAGCTCCAGGGATAAGAAGATTTATCTAAGCCTATCAGGGTAATGCAAAACCTGTCTTGCCATAGTGATTGGTTTGAGTCTTGCTGGCCAAAACCGCTGTGAACCTGTAAGATATGACAGAATGTTTAGTACAGCTTGGGGAAAAATATGCTTACTTTGTTGTTGTTGTTGTTGTTGCTGTTGTTGTTGTTGTTAGATTTATTTATCTATTTGAGAGAGAGAGAGAAAGAGGTGAGGGTGGGGGTAGAGGGAGAGGGAGAGAGAATCTCAAGAAGACACCCAGCTGAATGCAGAGTCCAAAGTGGGGCTCCATCTCCAGATCCTGAGATCATGGTCTGAGACAAAATCAAGAGTTGGATGCTTAACTGACAGAGCCACCCAGGTGCTTGCTCTTATATGAGTTTTGGGAAGCAATACTCTACCTAAATAAGGAAACTTATTTCTCTAGTTTCTCTTGGCTCCAGTTTCTATTATCAGCCTTCCTACCACCAACGGCACCCAGCCTTCAGATAATGCTGACCCATGGATGGCTGTTGAAGGGACAGAACACAGATTTTAAATCACGTGGTTGAGGTGTATCATCCAATCATCCTAGAAGTCTTCAGCTAACAGTATCTTCACTGATAAACTCCTGTAACTGACTTAAGAAAATTTTATTTCTTAGTGAAGTACCATAATTTGTTTGAAAGAAAAACAAGAGGCCTTGTAAAAATTATGTTGATCCACTGCACAATGTACAGGAGGGTCCCTCTTTGACCTCATCAGCCTTAAATAGCAGGATGACCATCATAATGGCTTGGGCAATGCCTTATTGCAACTGGTGAAGGGGCTGAATTTACCCAGTTACACCTGACTGTCTCTCCCTCCGTCCTCATGGTGGTTTCTCCTAGTCTGAGCCTTTGTAGATCAGGTTAGAAACATTAGTTTGTTGTACAGTAAACAGAGCCCAGCCCAGCACTTTAAAACATCCATAGACAATCTCCAAAAATTTGACAATGTGGCACCAACCAACTGGAATAGATGCTGGATGTAAACAACCATTGCAGCAGAAAACCCATCAGCCCCTGAAATACTGCCTTTAATTAGAGATGTGTCCATAGTTGTCTATTAATGTGTCCATATAATAGAACAATTTTACTACTGTAAGGGATCTTAGAGATCAATTAGTTTAACACATTATTATATGAGGATTAGCTGTGCAATGACTTACTGATGTTGGAAAAGAGAGGAAAGGGCCCCAAAAGCCCTTGTTGGAGGTGAACACCACCAAAATGGGGAACAGCACCAAGTTCTAGATGAATAACAATAGCATTATCCCACTGTGATTATGGTAGTGACATTTACACTTACCACTGACATGACACCAATCTATGTGATTTTCTCCTGGAGTCATAGGACTATTAGCTCAGATAATCAGGTCACCATACCCTTGAGATCCATGAAATAAACACATTGAAATTATGGTTTATTTCAGTGACTATAGACTATACCTTAATCTCATGTTGATGCTTTCTTAAATAACATGTTACCTATGTTGGGAACCTTAAAGACATCTCCAGCTCTTTGTTTCTAACCACCCCCTATTTGTCCCTCTAGTCTTATATATATCATCGCAGAAATGGTCTTAATATCATCTCTTCTCTTTGGCCACCACTCCAGTTACCATCACATAGACTAAGAGGCCTTTGTGACCCTTCAGTCTATCTTTTGCCCTGTTTCTGGGACTTAGGATCTGAGTGCCACAATGTGGTCATCCTTGATATTTCACCGCCCTATAGAATTTGGAAATATGGAAATAAGATTAACAAAGCAGGATTCCCAGACCTATAACATGACACAATACCCTGACCCTTCTTGTGAAGGCCTGTATCAATGAAAAGGATTAAGCAGCCTCAGAAATCTCTACAGAAAGACTGAAAGAGGCTAGCTCTGGAGGAACCAATGGCCAAGAGGACAAACTCTTACCTGTGAAGAACATAGCCCTCGCTATGAAGTATATACCTATAAGGAACTGGTACCTTGAGTTAATAATATCTGATGGCATCAACCACTAGGATCTTCTGACTCACTCTTTATACTGTAGCTTTTTCTGTCTGTGTTGTGTTTACGTGAGTTCTGATCTCATAGAAACTGAGAACTTCCTTATGGGTTAATCCTCACTTTATTCAGGCTCTGAGATTACAGAATATAAAAGTAAGAAAGGCTTCCAGGGATCACACAGCTCAAATGATGAGGGGGGTGAAGGCCAAAAAGGTTATGGGACTTGCCAAGTTTTCACATAGAGCCATATCCAGGGATTAACCCAGTACTCTGTACTATACTGGGTTGCCTCTGCTTATAACCTTGTTGAGGAGATAGCTAACAAAATAGTGGGTAAGAGTTATCTCTGCCCCATTACTTTGTTAGCAGTTTATAAAAAAGAGCCAGTGTCATATTAAGTTGTGCCATAGACATTAATTAAATCACATTTCTTAGCAAGCACACATAGGAATGTTCACATAAGAGTTACTGTAAGATCTCCATGCTTTCAAGATTTGCAACCTTTCGACTTACATGAAAAGTTTTTGTGAATCATTTGTAAGTGATTCAGAGACAGGCTTTGCCACCTATCAAGGTAGATAACTGCTGATCCATGGAGAGGGTCTCTAAAGTATTTTAGCCAGAATACATATCTTGAATACCCTCAATTTTACAAATGCAAGCCAATTTTTTATATCACACTAATTAACAAAACACCATTTTTAACCAATAAAAATCCATTATTAACATTTATTATGGCACTGGCAAAGCTTCTGATGTACATTGGATATAAAATCACTGAAGCATGTATAGTTGCTTCTTGTAGAGCAATGCCCTTGAACATATAGTCAGCTGACTACCTGGGGATAAGTTTCTGAGTGAATACTAGCAGCACCCAGGGTATAAGGCCAACAGAAACACAGATAATTTTAAGCTTTTTATGCTGTAGTATTTTTATAACAGCTTTCTTAAGATATAATTAGTATACCATACAACTCACCAATTTAAAATATACAGTGGTTTTTAGTATGTTCAGAGTTTTATATCCACTGCCACATCAATTTCAGAACATTTTTATCACCTCAAAAAGAAACTCTATACCCATTAGTTATCACTCCCCATTAGCTTTTAACAGTCTCAGCTGTAGGCAACCAAGAACCTATTTTTTCTCTCTACGGATATGCTTATTCTGGACATTTCATGTAGATGGAATCATAATATGTTGCCTTTTCTGTTTAGTTTTTTTTCATTTAGCATGATGTGTTCAAGTTTTATTCAGGTAGCATGTGTCAGTTCTTCACGTATTTTTATTGCTGAATAATATTCCATTGTATGGATATACCACAATTTGCTTATTCATTCATCAGTAGATGGACATTTAGGTGTTTTCTACTATTTTGCTATTATGAATAATGCTGCTATGAACTTTAGCATTCATGTTTTGGGTGGACATTTGCTTTCATTTCCCTGGAATACATACCCAGAAATGGATTGTATGTCAGATGGTAACTGTTTAACCTTGATCAGAAATGCCAATTGTTTTTCAAAGTGCTGAACCATTTTAGATTCCCACCAGTGATATATGAATGTCTGATTTCTCCATGTTCTCACCAACACTTGTTATTATCTGTCTTTTTGATGATAGTAAGAGTCAAGTGGTATCTCATGGCTTCAATTTAAATTTCCATTGTGCTTAATAATGTCAAGCATCTTTTTTAAGTACTCATTTTTCATTGGTATAAAAAAGGGATGTTAGAATTCACACATAAGGACATTAAAAAACGTTATAACTATATTTCATATGTTCAAAAGTAAAGACATGAAAGATATTTTTAAAGGACTCAAATGAAATTCTAGAGATTAAAACAATAATGTTTGAAATGAAAAATCCACTGAATGTGGTTAACAGCATATCATAGATTACAAAATAAAATATTAATAAACTTGAAGTTGTAGCAGTAGAAACTATCTAAAATGAAACAGAAAAAAAAAAAGCCCTGGAATAACTTCAACAAGCCTGATATGGGTAGATGTAAATTAGAGTTCCCTAGGGACAGGAAAGGCAAAGGGAAAATTAAAAAGATATATATTTAAAGATATAATAGCCAAAGATTTCCAGATTTGATTTTAAAAGCCCCTAAATTCACAGAATCAAAAATATCACTGAATTCCAAGTACAAGAAGAAAACAATACCAAAACACATAATAATGAAATGGCTCAAAAAGAGTGATAAAGAAAAAAAATCTTATACATAGCTTTCAGGCAGAAGGAGTAGAAACCAAGTGGGAATATGAATACACAAAGAAATGAAGAGTATCAAAACTGGTTACTACTTGAGTAAATATATATTTTTTCTTATTTTAATCTCTTTAAAAGATAACTGACTTCTCAAACACAAATGGCATATTTTGGGATTTATAAAATAAGTGTAAATCAAATTATGCAAATTATAGACTAAAGGCCAGAGAGAAGAAATGGAATATATTATTATAAGCTTCTTAAATTATACAGGTTCTTAAACTATACAGATATTATATAGGTATAATACTACTTGAAGGTAGACTTTGATAAAAATGTATACTATAAGCCCTAAAACAACCACTAAGTTAACAAAGCAGAGTTGTAACTAATAAGCCAACAAAGGACATAAAATTAAGTTATAAA
The DNA here is from genome assembly GCF_023065955.2 of Ursus arctos. Taxonomy (NCBI): domain Eukaryota; kingdom Metazoa; phylum Chordata; class Mammalia; order Carnivora; family Ursidae; genus Ursus; species Ursus arctos. The sequence goes on from NW_026622963.1 coordinate 16,264,964, forward strand.
GTTCATTTATTATGAGTTAAATTGTGTCCCCTAAAAGGATATTTTGAAGTCTTAATCCCTGATAAGTGTGAATGTGGCCTTTTTTGGAAATAAGACCTTTGCAGATGTAATCAACTTAAGGTGAGATCATTAAGTTCGGGCTGAATTCAATATGACTGGTGTCCTTATTAGAAGAAAACAGAGACCCATATGGTGAAGATGGACATGTAATGATGAAGGCAAAGATTGGAGAAATGCATCTAAAAGACAAAGAATACCATGGATTCCTGAAAAACATCAGAAGCTAGAAGAGACAAGGAAAGATTCTCTCTTATAGATTTCAGAGAGAATATGACTTTGCTGACATTTTTATTCAGATGACTACCCTCCAAAACTGTGAGACAATGAATTTCTTTTGTTTTGATCTATTCTGTTTGTAGCACTTCATTACAGCAGCTGTAGGAAACTAATACAAAATCCAAAAGAAAGCAGAAAAGGGAAAAAATAACCCCAGGAGACAAGTAGAAACCAAATAATAGGATGATAGACTTAATATTAGACATAACAATAATCATATTAAATGTAAATCATATAAAAACTCTAAGGAGAGGCAAAAAATATCAGATTGGATTACAAACAATTTTTTAAAAAGACCCAACCATATGCATTCTGCAAGAGATGCACTTTAAATCTAAAGACACAAATAGGTTAAAGGTTCATAACTGCAATATCCATAATAGCCAAACTGTAGAAGGAGCTGAGATGTCCTTCAACAGATGAATGGATAATGAATGGATATGAAGCACATCGTTATATATACAATGGAATATTACTCAGCCATCAGAAAGGATGAATACCCACCATTTGCATCTACATGAATGGAATGGGATTATGTTAAGTGAAATAAATCCAGCAGAGAAAAATTATCATATGGTTTCACTCATATGTGGAACATAAGAAATAGCACAGAGGATCATAGAGAGAGGGAAGGAACTCTGAACAGGAAGAAATCAGAGAGGGAGACAAACCATGAGAGATTCTGGACTCCAGGAAATAAACTGAGGGTTACAGAAGGAGGGGGTGGGGTGATGGAGTAACCAGGTGATGGGCATTAAGGAGAGCATGTGTTGTGATGAGCACTGGGTGTTATATGGAACTAAAGAGTCATTGAACACTATATGAAAAACTAATGATATATTGGCTAATTGAACATAATAATAATAATAAATAGGTTAAAGGTAAAAAGATGGGAACAGATATACCACGCTAACACTATTCAAAGAAATCTGGGATGAGTATATTAATATCCACAAAGTATGTTTCGGAGTAAAGAATATAAGTAGTGATAATAAAGTTTACTTCAGAATCATAAAGAAATAGATTTAACATGGCCATAATAATCTGAAGTGTTTGTTCACCAAATTGACTTTGAAAGACTTGAAGCACAAATTGATAGCAATGCAAGGAAAAGGCAAATCCAAAATTGAAGTCAGAAATTTTCATAAATCTCTTTCAATTATCAATAGAATAAATGGGCATAAAATCAGCAAGGTTATAAAAGACTTAAACAATACTATCAATCACCTTGATTTAAGTGACATTTCTAGAATACTCCATACAACAGCAGCACAATACACATACTTTTCAAGTGCACATGGAATGTTTGTCAAGATAAATCGTATTTTGGGCCATAAAATAGGTATAAATATATTGAAAGGTAAGTACATAACAGTGATGTCAGCAAAATGGTGGACTAGGAAGCTCTAAACTGTGGTTTTCCCATGGAGACAACAGAAAAGAACCAGAAATTGTCTAAAACAACCTTGTAGGAGTTCTAGAAAACACATATAAGTCTATAGCAACCAATCAAATGCCCAAACAAGAAAAACAAAACAAAACAAAAAAACCAAACATGTTCTAAATGGTAGGAAATTTTATAGTAGTTTTTTTTTTTTTTTTTTTTTACTTCCACTTGCCCCACTACCTTCTTGGTACAGTATGCTCTTGGTCTGGAGAAAGTGAAACTCAGTTCCTAATGCCCACCCTTAAGCCAGAAGGAGCAAAACAGACCTTATTTGCAACATTCTAACCTGCCTGGGGGCTCCCTAGAGGACTGATCTCTGTCTTACCTAACTCAGATCTCAGATAGGAAAATGCAGCAGCCACTGGTGGTGAAAGCTGCAGTGGTATTACAGACATGCAGACAACTGGGGTAAGAGATGATAGGTGGAAATATACAACAGACCATACAAACCCTTGAGGAGAAGCTGAAGTGAGGTGAGACTTCTTGGGAAATTAAGACATTCAAAGCTGTGTATGTATACAGGGGAATTGAGAAAGTCACACACAGGCAGAGTCAAGAGACATGCTTTGGAAAGCTTTACCTCAGCTGACCCCTAAACTCAGAGAAGCTCCAGCTACTCAGAGAAGGACTGTTCTGGCACAGAAACAGTCTACAAAGAATGGGAAAGCTGGCTGTTTTCACAATTGCCAATTTTCAACAACAACAAAATCACAAGGCATATATATAAAGAAACAGTAAAAAGGCAGACAATTAAAAAGAAGAAAGTAAATTTGGCAGAAACTATCACCAAAGAAGTACAGAAATTGGACTTAGTAGATAAATATTTTAAGAGAAGTCTCTTAAATATGTTCACATAGCTCAAGGAAAGCACAGGCCAAAAAATAAACAAATAAATCAGGAAAATTATACATGAACAAAATGAGAATATCAACGGAAATAAAAATTATAAAGAGGGACCAAACAGAAATTCTGGATCTGAAAAATACAATACTTGAATTGAAAATTTTACTAGGGGGTTCAACAGCAGATTTGAGCAGGCAGAAGAAAAAAAAATAGAAAAACTGAATAGAGGACAAATTAAATGCTCAAGGAGCTAAGAGAAAAAGATTGAGGAAAAGAGAAGAACTTAAAAGACTTGTAAGCCATCATTATGTAAATCAATATAGGCATTATGGGGTTCCCAGATGGAGAGGGAAATATGATTTTTAAAAAAATGCCTGAAAACTACCCAAACTTGTTGAAAGACATGAATCTATAAAATCCAAGAATCCCAACAAACTCCAGGTAAGATACATTCAAAGAAAGAGACCCACATCAAGGCACATTATAATCTGTCAAAAGGCAAAGACAGAATTTTGAAAGCAGTGAGAAGCAACTCATCATCTACAAAGAATCTTCAATAAGATTATCAGCTGAATTCTTTCAAAAAAAAATCTTGGTAGCTAGATGGCACTGGGATGATACATTTAAAAGGCTGAAAGAAAAGAAATCTGTCAACTAATAATTCTATAAACAGCAAAACTGTCCTTCAAAAATAAAGAAGAAATTAAAACATTCCTAAATAAAAACTGAGGGATTTCATTATCACTAAACTTGCTGTACAAGAATTGCTAAAAGGAGTCTGTCTGGTTGAAATAGAAGGACACAACACAATAATTCAAAGCTGTATGAAGATAAAAATCTCTGGTAAGGGTAAATACATGGATAAATATAAAAATGTCTATCCAGAATATCTAATTAACTCTTTTAACAATTCTACAATGAAGGGACACTTGGGTGGCTCAGTTGGTTAAGCATCTGCCTTTGGTTAGGTCATAATCCTGGGGTCCTGGGATCAAGTCCCACATTGAGCTCCCTGCTCAGTGGGAAGCCTGCTTCTCTTCTGCCTGCTGCTCCCCTGCTTATGCTCTCTCTCTCTCTCTGAAAAATAAAATAAATAGTTGGAGGAGAAAAGATGGCAGAGGAGTAGGGGACCCCTTTTTCAGCTGGTCCCCTGAGTCAACTGGATATCTACCAGACCATCCTGAACACCCGCAAAATCAGCCTGAGATGCAGGAAGATACATCTGGATCTCTACAAACAAACATCTCCACCGCCCGGTATTGAGGTATGAAGTGGGGAGCCGTGAATCTGCGCACAGATATCGGAAGATAAACAGATGGGGGAGGGAGCCCCCACCCTCGGGCACTGGGAAGCGGTAGGCACCTGCACTGGGGAGGTGGCCAGACTCCCGGACTGGCACCTGCTAGAAAGCAGACTGAGACCGTGAGCACGGGAACGTGCATGACCAGACTGAAAACTGAAGCTCTGGAACACTCACTGGAACCGGACTGAAACCAGGGGCTCGGGGGCGCACACGCATCCAAACTGAAAACAGGAGCTCCAGAACGCGCACTTGAGCTATACTGAAACCAAAAGCTCAGGAGTGCACGTGTGACCTGACTGAAAACCAGAGCTCCAGAGCACTCACTGGAACCGGACTGATACTGGGAGCTCAGGATCGTGCCCAGTCAGACTGAAAACCAACACTCTGGAGCGCCCGCGAACCACACTGAAACAGGGAGCTCTGGAGTGTGCGCAGGAACCAGGGACAACTGACAGTGTCAGAAGCACAAAGGACAGAGACGTGCTGGCCCTGAAAGTGAGGGCTGGGAGAGCTGCTGTGGGCGCACGACCCAGGACACTGCAGAGTTTTTAGCAGCACCGACAGAAACAGAGTTAAAGTGGCCAGGAGCGCTCAGTGGAGAGCAGACTGCGATCTCTCTGTTCTGAGATAGAGGCTGGGATACGGCCATTGCTGCTCTGACTCTCAGAAGAGTCACAGGAAACAGCAAGGGAAAGCCACCAGAGAACAAAAGCCCAGAAATACCAGCTCACATTGTGCCCATCCCCATACCCCCTCGCAGGGGACAGGGCACCTCTACCCAAACAGGGTTGCCTGAGTATCAGCATGGCAGGACCCTCCCCCAGAAGGCAAGCTGAAAAATCAAGAAGCCCACATCCCTAAGATCCCTATAAAACAAGTGCACACTGCCTGGGTCCTGGTCAATAATTTGGCATCCCCGCAACCCCTCCTCATCAGAATGACAAGGAGGAGAAATCCCTCCCAGCAAAGGAGACAGAGTGTGTGGCCTCTGCCACAGAACTGATGGATATGGATATAACCAAATTGTCAGAAATGGAGTTCAGAGTAACAATGGTCAAGATGATGTGTAGACTTGAAAAAAATATTAATGAAAATCTTAACGAGAATATAGAATATCTAAGGGCAGAAATGAGAGCGAATCTCACAGAAATTAAAAATGCTATGAATCAATTGCAGCCTAAACTAGACGCTATTATGGCCAAGGTAAATGAGGCAGAAGTACGAATTAGTGAACTGGAGGATGGGATGGTAGAAGGGAAGGTAAAAACGGAAACCTGGCTCAAAAAAATCCAATCTCAAGAATGTAGTTTACAGGAGATTACTGACTCAGTGAAATGTTCCAATGTCAGAATCATCGGCATCCCCAAGGGGTTGGAGAAAGAGAGAGATCTAGAAGAGATACTTGAACAAATTGTAGCTGAGAACTTCCCTAATCTGGTAAAGGAAACAAGCATTCGTGTCCAAGAGGCAGAGAGGACCCCTCCCAAGGTCGATGACAACAGACCTACACCACATCACATCGTAATGCAATTTGCAAATATTAGATCCAAGGAACAGTATTGAAAGTGGCCAGGGAAGAAAATCCTTACAGAGAGGGGAAAATATCAGAATAACATCAGACCTGTCTACAGAGTCCTGGCAGGCTAGGAAGGGTTGGCAGCGTATTTTCAAAGCTCTGTTTGAGAAGAACATGCAGCCAAGGATCCTTTATCCAGCAAGGCTGTAATTCAGAATTGATGGAGAGATAAGGACCTTCCAGGATTGGCAGAAACTGACCGAATTCATAACCACCAACCCAGCCCAACAAGAGATATTAAGGGGGGGTCTTTAAAAGTAAAAAGGCCCCAAGGGTGAAACAGAACAGAAATTTATAATCTATAGAAACAAAGACTTCACAGGCAAAATGACATTATTAAAATCATATCTTTCAATAATCACTCTCAATGTGAATGGCTTAAATGCTCCCATAAAATGTCACAGGGTTGCAGATTGGATAATAAGACATGACCCACCCATTTGCTGTCTACAAGAGACTCATCTTGAACCTAAAGATACATCCAGACTGAAAGTGAAGGGACAGAGAACCATTTTTCATGAGAATGGACCTCAAAAGAAAGCTGGGGTAGCAATTCTGATATCAGATGGATTAGATTTTAAACTAAAGACTGTAGTTAGAGATACAGAAGGGCACTATATTATTCTTAAAGGATGTATCCAACAAGTGGATATGACAATTATAAATATCTATGCCCCCAACAGGGGAGCAGCTAGATACACAAGCCAACTCTTAACCAGATAAAGAGACATATAGATAATAATACGTTACTAGTAGGGGAACCTCAACACTCCACTCTCAGCAATAGACAGATCACCTAAGCAGAAAATCGACAAAGAACCAAGAGCTTTGAATGACATACTGGACCAGATGGACCTCATAGATATATACAGAACACTACACCCCAGAACAACAGAATACTCATTCTTTTTGAATGTACATGGAACTTTCTCCAGAATAGACCATATACTGGGTCACAAAACAAGTCTCAACCGATACCAAAAGACTGAGATTATTCCCTGCATATTCTCAAACCACAATGCTTTGAAACTGGAACTCAATCACAAGGAAAAATTTGGAAGAAACTCAAACACTTGGAGACTAAGAGCCATCCTGCTCAAGAATGATTGGGTAAACCAGGAAACTAAAAATCAATTTAAACAATTTTTGGAGACCAATGAAAATGAAAACACCTTGGTCCAAAACCTATGGGACACTGCGAAGGCGGTCCTAAGGGGGAAAATACATAGCCACCCAAGCCTCACTCAAAAGAACAGAAAAATTTAAAATGCAGTTTTTATATTCTCACCTCAAGAAGCTGGAGCTGGAAGAGAAGAACAGGTCTAACCCACACATGAGAAGGCAGTTGATCAAGATTAGATCAGAGATCAATGAATTAGAAACCAGGAACACAGTAGAGCAGATCAACAGAACTAGAAGCTGGTTTTTTGAAAGAATAAATAAGATCAATAAGCCACTGGCCAGACTTATTCAAAAGAACAGAGTAAGGACCCAGATTAATAAAATTATGAATGAAAAGGGAGAGGTCACAACCAACACCAATGAGTTAAGGATCACTAGAAACTTTTATAAACAGCTTTATGCCAATAAATTAAGCAATCTGGAAGAGATGGAGAACTTCCTGGAAACCTATAAACTACCAAGATTGAAACAGGAAGAAATTGATTATTTAAACAGACCGATTGATTATGAAGAGATTGAAGCAATGATTAAAAACCTCCCCCAAAAACAAGAGTCCAGGGTCTGACAGATTCCCCGGGGAATTCTACCAAACATTCAAGGAGGAATAATACCTATTCTCCTGAAGCTGTTTCAAGAAATAGAAAGAGAAGGAAAACTACCAAACTCATTCTATGAGGCCAGTATTACCTTGATCCCCAAACCACACAAAGACCCCATCAAAAAGAATAATTACAGACACATATTCCTGATGAATATGGATGCCAAAATTCTCAAAAAGATCCTAGCTAATAGGATCCAACAGTACATTAAAAGGATTATCCATCACGACCAAGTGGGATTCATCCTTGGGATACAAGGGTGGTTCGACATTCGCAAATCTATCAGTGTGCTAGATCACATCAACAAGAAAAGAGTCAAGAACGATATGATCCTCTCAATTGATGCAGAAATAACATTTGACAAAATACAGCATCCTTTCCTGATTAAAACCCTTCAGAGTGTAGGGATAGAGGGTACATTCCTCAATTTCATAAAAGCCATCTATGAAAAGCCTACAGCGAATATCATTCTCAGTGTGGAAAAGCTGAGATCCTTTCCCTTAATATCAGCAGCATGATAAGGATGCCCACTCTCCCCATTATTATTCAACATAGTACTAGAAGTCCACAGCAATCAGACAACAATAAGGGATAAAACGTATCCAAATAGGCAAAGAAAAAGTCAGACTGTCTTTCTTCGCAGATGATGTGATACTCTATATGGAAAACCCAAAAGAGTCCACCTCCAAATTATTAGAACTTATAGAAGAATTCAGTAATGTGGCGGGATACAAAATCAATGCTCAGAAATCAGTTGCATTTCTATACACGAACAATGATACTGAAGAAAGAGAAATTAGGGAATCCATTCGATTTACAATAGCACCAAAAATCATACGATGTCTCAGAATTAACTTAAATAGAGAGGTAAAGAATGTATATTCTAGAAACTACAGATCACTGTTGAAAGACATTGAAGAAGACACAAAAAGATGGAAAAACATTCCATGCTCATGGATCGAAAGAATAAACATAGTTAAAATGTCTATGCTACCCAGAGCAATCTACACTTTCAATGCCATCCCGATCAAAATACCAATGACATTTTTCAAAGAACTGGAACAAACAGCCCTTAACTTTGTGTGGAACCAGAAAAGGCCCCAAATTGCCAAGAAAATGTTGAAAAGGAAAAACAAAATTGGGGGCATCACATTGCCTGATTACAAGCTATAGTACAAAGCTGTGATCACAAAGACAGCATGGTACTGGCACAGAAACAGACACATAGACCAAAGGAATAGAAGAGAGAACCCAGAAATGGACCCTCGGCTCTATGGGCAACTAAATTTAACAAAGCAGGAAAAACATCCAGTGGAAAAAGACAGTCTTTTCAATAAATAGTTCTGGAAAAAATTGGACAGGTATATGCAAAAGAGTGAAACTTGATTACTCTCTCACACCATACACAAAGATAAACTCCAAATGGATGAAAGACCTTGATGTGAGACAGGAATCCATCAAAATCAAAGAGGAGAACATAGGCTGTAACCTCTTTGACATCAGCCACAGCAACTTCTTTCATGACACATCTCCAAAGGCAAGAGATACAAAAGAAAAGATGAACTTGTGGGACTTCATCAAGATAAAAAGCTTCTGCACAGCCACGGAAACAATCAACAAAACTAAGAGGCAGCCCACGGAATGGGAGAAAATACTTGCAAATGACACTACCAATAAAAGGCTGATATCCAAGATCTATAAAGAACTTCTCAAACTCAATACATGAGAAACAAATCATCAAATCAAAAAATGGGCACAAGATATGAACAGACACTTTTCCAGTGAAGACATACAAATGGCTAACAGACACATGAAAAAATGTTCAAAATCATTAGCCATCAGGGAAATTCAAATCAAAACTACACTGAGATACCACCTTATACCAGTTACAATGGCAAAAATGGACAAGGCAGGAAACAACAAATCCCCAACAAAGGGGATCCCTCTTACATTGTTGGCGAGAATGCAAGTTGGTACAGGCACTTTGGAAAACAGTGTGGAGGTCCCTCAAAAAGTAAAAAATAGAGCTAACCTATGATCCAGCAATTGCACTACTGGATATTTACCCCAAAGATACAGATGTAGTGAAGAGAAGGTCTATATGCACCCCAATGTTCATAGCAGCATTGTCCACAATAGCGAAATTGTGGAAGGAGCCGAGATGCCCTTCAACAGACAAGTGGATAAAGAAGATGTGGTCCATATATACAGTGGAATATTAGTCAGCCATCAGAGGGAATGGTTACCCAACATTTGCAGTAACATGTACAGGACTGGAAGAGATTACGCTAAGTGAAATAAGTCAAGCAGAGAAAGACAATTATCATATGGTTTCACTCATTTATGGAACATAAGAAATAGCAGGGAGATCAGTAGGAGAAGGAAGGGACGAACGAAGGGGAGGTAAACAGAAGGGGGAATGAACCACGAGAGACTATGGACCTTGGAAAACAAACAGGGTTTCAGTGGTTAGGGGGGTGGGGGACTGGGATAGGCTGGTGATGGGTATTAAGGAGCACACATATTGCATGGAGCACTGGCTGTTATGTGCAAAGAATGAATCACGGAACTCTACCTCAAAAACCAAGGATGTACTGTATGGTGACTAACATAACATAATAAAAATTTTTTAAAAATAGATGTGGTCCATATATACAATAGCATATAACTCAGTCATCAGAAATGATGATTACTCAACATTTGCATCAACATGGATGGAACTGGAGCAGATTATGCTAAGTAAAATAAGTGAAGCAGAGAGGGACAATTATCATATGGTTTCACTTATTTGTGGAACATAAGGAATAGCATGGAGGATATTAGGAGAAGGAAGGGGAAAACAAAGGGGGGAAACAGAGGGGGAGATGAACCATGAGAGAATGTGGACTCCGGGAAATAGGCTGAGGTTTTTAGAGGGGAGGGGGTGGGAGATGGGGTGTCTTGGTATGGATATTAAGGAGGGCACGTATTGCGTGGAGCACTGGGTGTTATACGCAAACACTGAATCATGGAACACTAAATCAAAAACTAATGATGTACTATATGGTTACTAACATAATAATAATAAAAAACCCTAGAAATAAAACAAAGCAAAACAAAAACCATTGATTGGGAAAAGGCGAGGATCTGATTATCCCAATTTTTTACAAGCAGCGGAGCTCAAAGTCTGAAGTTTAAGAAGTCCATGCCATTGCTGGAGTTGTGCCTGGTGGACTTAACAGTGTTCCTGTGGTGAAGAAGGCAGAGGCCTGGGAGTGGACAGCATGGGTTGCACCAGGAGAAACAGCTCCTCTTCTTGGAATGCATTTGAGAGAGGTGGCAGTGCCTCTCGTGGGCCATAAGAGACAGTGGGCACCATTGACTGGCTACATTAATTCGCATAGCAGTAGAGGCACCTTCTGAAGGCAGCTAACCTGGAAGCCAGCTTTTGGCTGTGCTTTACCATGAACTCTGAGTCCTTGCCAGTCCCGTGACTGCTTTTCTGGGACAAACTGGCACCAGCTACAGTGAGGCAAGACCCTTCCCAAGAGGATCAGCATGAGTCTGCACTGCACCAGGTCCCTAAAATTTGGAGTTTTTGAAACCCAGCCACAGGGCTGAGATAAAACACAAGAGTATTGTGCCTCTAGGTAGGCAGAGGCTTGGACACACACAGGGTGAAGGCAAGGATCAGATGGAAGCCTGGGACATGAGGGGAGATTCTTCAATCTTCTGTTAGGGTTTCCTTAACGGCCATGAGTGGGAAGTCCCCTCTCTCAGGAGAGCAGGGCTATGCCATTTTTTCCCTGCCCATCAATAGGGACAGACTTCAGTGAGCAACACAGTACACTCCCCCACCCCGTAGAGGCTGGAGCTGCTTATACCAATCTCCACTCCACTGTGCCCTGTAGGTGCATCTTTACTAGAGTAAGTCATCCTGAGAACCAACACAACAGGTCCTTTTCCCAGACGACCAGCACAATCCCCCCCCCCAACCTATGGCATGCATGAAGCCTACCAATCAGAGAGTGCTACAAAGCTTTAGCGCTAGTGGAAATAGGATCAGAGTTATTGGAACAAGCAGATCAAAGTTTAACACCAAGTTAGAACACCACATACTGGAGAAGATCCAAACACTCTCCACTGCAGGGAAGGAGAAACTCCACAGAGAACTGACCTGAGGGAAAGGGTAGCCAAAATACAATAGCAGAGTGCACACTCTGAAACACTTCATTGTAATATAGCCAATACTCTCAGGAACAGGAAATACAACAGACTTTCCTAACACACACACACACACACACACACACACACACACACAGAAACACTAACCTAGACAAAGTGTCAAGACAGAGGAGTTCACCCCAAAAGAAAGAATATGAAGATGTCATGGACAGAAATAAAATAAAAACAGATAAAAATAATATACCTGAACCAGAATTCAAAGCAGCACTCATAAGGATACAAGCTGGGCTTGAGAAAAGTGTAGAAGACACTAGAGAATCACTTAGTGCAGAGATAAAAGAACTAAAAACTAGTCAGGCTGAAATTTTTTAAAAAATGCTAAAACTGAGATACAAAACTAACTGGTTGTAATGACCATGAGAATAGATGAAGCAGAAGAAGGAATCAGTGATATAGAAGATAATATTATGGAAAATAATGAAGCTGAAAGAAGAGGGAAAGGAAAGTATTGGATCACGACTGTAGACTTAGGGAGCTCAGTGACCCCATAAATTGTAGTAACATTCATATCATAAGAGTCCCAGAAGAAGAGAAGAAAAGGGGCAGAAGGTTTATTTGAGCAAGTTATAGCTGAAAAATTCCCCTCATGTGGGGAAGGAAACAGACATCCAAATCCAGCAGGCATAGAGAACTCCCACCAAATTCAACAAAAGCCAGCCAACACCAACATATATATCATAGTAAACTTTTTAAAATATAGAGATAAGAAAGAATCCTGAAAGCAACAGGGGCAAAGAAATCCCTAACCTACAAGGGAAGACAAATCAGGTTAGCAACAGATTTTTCCACAGAAACCAGTTAGGGTAGAAGAAAGTGGCAAGATATACTTAGCATGCTGAACGGGAAAAATATGCAGCCCAAAACACTTTATTCAGCAACGCTGGCATTCAGATTATGGGAGTTAAAGAGCTTCCCAGACAAACAAAAACTAAAGGAGTTTGTGACCACTAATCCAGCTCTGCGAGAAATATTAAAGGGGACACCTTGAGTTTGAAGGAAAGACCAAAAGCAACAAAGACTAGAAAGGAATAGAGAAAATCTCCAGAAACAATGATTTTACAGGTACTACAATAGCACTATTAATTAACACTCTGAATGTAAATGGACTAAGTGCTCCAAACAAAAGACATAGAGTATCAGATTAGATAAAAAAACAAGACCCATCTATATGTTGCTTACAAAATACTCCTTTTATACCTGAAGGCACCTGCCGATTGAAAGTGAAGGGATGGAGGACCATCTATCATTCTAATAGACATCAGAAGAAAGCCAGACTAGCCATACTTATATCAGACAAACTAGATTTTAAACTAAGGGCTGAAATAAGAGATGAAGAACATTACTATATCATAATAAAGGGATCTTTCCAACAAGAAGATTGAAAAATTGTAAATATGTAGCCCCCAATTTGGGAGCTTTATATATTTATATATATAAATATGTGTATATTTATATATATTTATAATATATATTTATATATTTATAATTATATAAACCAATTAATAACAAACATAAAGAAACAGATTGATAATAATACAATAATAGGACAAAAGTCCAGGGCCAGATGGCTTCCCAGGGGAATTCCACCAGATTTTATTTATTTATTTATTTATTTATTTATTTAGTAGAGAAAGAGAGCGAGCACAAACAGGGGGAGTGGGAGTAGGAGAAGTAGGCTTCCTGCTGATCAGGGAGCCTGATGCAGGGCTCGATCCCAGGACCCTGGGATCATGACTTGAGCTGAAAGCAGATGCTTAACTGACTGAGCCATGCAGGCGCCCCTCTACCAGACATTTAAAGAAGAGTTTGTTCCTATTCTTCTGAAACTGTTCCAAAAAAATAGAAATGGTGGGAAAACTTCCAAGCTTCTTCTATGAAGCCAGGATTACCTTTATTCCAAAACCAAAGACCACATTAAAAAGGAGAATTATAAGCCAACATCCCTGATGAACATGGCTGCAAAAATTATCAACAAGATACTAGCAAATCAAATCGAAAAGTACATAAAAAATTACCACTATCAAGTGGAATTTATGCATGGGCTGCAGGGTTAGTTCAATATTCACAAATCAGTCAACGTGATACACCACATTAATAAAAAATGGATAAGAACCACATGATCCTGTCAATGGATGCAAAAAAAAGCATTTGACAAAATACAGTATCCCTTCTTGATAAAAACCCTCAACAAAGTAGGGATAGATGGAACATGCAACATACAACACCATAAAGGCCATATATGAAGATCCACAGCTAATATCATCCTCAATGGAGAAAAACAGAGCTTTTCCTCTACAGTCAGGAATAAGACAGGGATGTGCACTCTCACTGCTATAACTTATTACTGAAAGTCCTAGCCTCACCAATCAGACAACAAAAAGAAATAAAAGGCATCAAATTGGCAAGGAAGAAGTCAAACTTTCACTATTTGCAGATGACATGATACCCTATGTAGAAAACACAAAAGACTCCACCAAAAATTACTGGAATTGATACACAAATTAAACAAAGTTGTAGGATATAAAATCAATGAACAGAAATAAGTTGTAATTCTGTTCATCAATAATTAAGCAGCAGAGAGAAAAATCAAGGAATCAATCCCATTTACAATTGCATGAAAAACCATCACCAACCTAGGTATAATCCTGATGAAACAGGTAAAAGATATGTACTCTGAAAACTATAGAACACTAATGAAAGTATTTGAAGAGGAGACAAAGAAATGGAAAAAAAAATCCACTCTCATGAATTGGAAGAATAAATATTGTTAAAATGTCCATACTACCAAAGCAGTCTACACATGTAATGCAATCCCTATCAAAATACAACCACCGCTTTTCACACAGCTAGGATAAACAAACATAAAAATTGTGTGGAACCACAGAAGACTCTGAATAGTTAAAGTAATGTTGAAAAAGAAAACCAAAGCTAGAGGTATCACAATTCTGGACTTGAAGCTATATTACAAATCCGTGATCATTAAGACCTTATGGCACTAGCACAAAAACAGACACATTAGATCAATGGAACAGAATAGAAAGTCCAGAAATGGACCCTCCACTCTATGGTCAACTAATCTTCAGCAAAGCAGGACAGTCTCTTCAACAAATGGTGTTGGAAAAACTGGACAGCCACGTGCAGAAGAATGAAACTGGACCATTCTCTTACACCATGCACAAAAATAAATTCAAAATGGCTGAAAGACCTGAATGTGGGACAGGGAACCATCAAAGTCCTAGAGCAGAACACAGGCAAAAACCTTTTTGACATTGGCCATAATAACTTATTACTAGACACGTCTCAGGAGGCAAGGGAAACAAAAGCAAAAATGAACTATTGGGACATTATCAAGATAAAAAGTTTCTGCACAGAGAAGATAACAATCAACAAAACTCAAAGGCACCCTACAGAATGGGAGAAGATATTTGCAAATGTCATATCTGATAAAGGGTATATTCAAAACATATAAAGAGCTTATCAAACAATCCCCCCAAAATAAATAATCCAGTTAAGAAATGGGCAGAACAGACATTTTTCCAAAGAAGACAACCAGATGGCTAACAGACACAGGAAAAAATTGCTCAACATCATTCATCATTAGCGAAATTAAAAAAAAAAAAAACTCGATGAGATACCACTTGACACCTGTCAGAATGGCTAAAATTAGCAACACAGGAAAGAACAGATGTTGGCAAGGATATGGAGATAGGGGAACTCTCGTACACTGTTGGTAGGAATGCAAACTAGTGCAGCCACTGTAGAAAACAGTATGGAGGTTCTTCCAAAAGTTAAATATAGAACTACCCTATGATCCAGAATTTACACTACTATTTACCCAAAGGACACAAAAATACAGATTTGGAGGGGTACATGTACCCTAATGTTTATAGCAGAATTATCAAAAGCCAAAATATAGAAAGAGCCAAAATGCCCATCGACTGATGAATGGATAAAGAAGACGTGGCATACACACACACGCACGCGTGCGCACGCGCGCGCACACACACACACACACTGGAATATTATTCAGCTATCAAAAAGAATGAAATCTTAGCATTTGCAATGACATGGATGGAGCTGGAGTATATTGTGCTAAGTGAGATAAGTCAGAGAAAGACAAATACCATATGATTTCACTCAGATGTGGAATTTAAGAAACAAAACAGATGAACATATGGGAAGAGAAAAAAGAGAGAAAAGGAAGCAAACCATAAAAGAGAGTTAATGGTGGGAAAAAAAATGAGGTTTGATGGAGGGATGTGGGCAGGAGGATGGGCTAAATGGGTGATGGGTATTAAGGAGGGAACTTGTTATGATGAGCAGTGGGTGTTATATGTAAGTGATGAATCACTAATTCTACTTCTGAAACCTATATTACACTATATATTAACTAACTAGAATTTAAATAAAAATTTGAAAGAGAGATCAGCAGAAAAAAAAAAGGCCAAGGTGATTTCTATTTGACTTTTACATGAAATTTCAAAATCAAAAAGTTAACATCATAAGGAATCATTTCAGTAGAATGTGATCACAATTTCTTGAGTTCAGACAACTGGTATATTTGAAAGGAGAGGAAATGTGGGCCAACAAAGTCAAAGAGAGAGATTTTTGGTTCAAGCCAATAGGCTGCATCCCCATTACTCTAAGATCATCCTCCCTTTAACTAAAATTCCCTGGACATAGCACCGTAAGTAAACATAGGAGGACTCAAACAGTTTTTGTATGTGAAAGGAAGAAGGTGGACTACTTAGGAACCTTAAGACTAGAGGAATTATATTGCAGTGAGATCTCTGAGTTTCCTCAATGCTTTTCATATATCCTAGATGAGTGCTGCTTCAAGCTCCAACCCAAACTGCAAATAGGCATAGACATTTTTAAAAAGCTTCCCTGAATTCTGTTCTCAATAACAAAAGACCTAATAACAATATTTTTGTCAACACCCACACTCTGAGCCAAATACCAATGAAAAAAACTATGGACCCCCTGATCCCCTTCCTGTTTCATCAGGGTTCCCTGCACCACAAAATAGGTGGTGATAGTTTGATTCCCTGGAAGTGTGGTACTACCATGTTGGTCTTCCATTCTCCATCTGGTGGAATTATACAAGGCATATCAATTCCTTTGCCAGGGTAGTGTGAGGAGGACTGAGCAGGGAGCTGAATATTCATCACTTGCCAGGGAGAAGCAGGTGGCGCATTGCTCCTATCACAGCAAATGTCTGTGGAATTCAACAGCAAGCTGAACATCTACCCCTATCATGCAGCAATAAGACTTAATAAGACAGTGTGAGGCAAGGTTAGTCACCATTTCTCTACACTCTACCACCATGTAAAGTGCCCCTGGTATCAATAAGTCCCAGCTGAACATCCCAGCTGGGACTTATTGATATCACTGGATATCAATGACAATAAACAAGAAAGAGTGTGATGGGACTAGTTCTTCCTCAGGTTTCAGCAAGGTCCAATAGGGAACTGACTTCATACCCCCACTTGGAGGCAAAAGAGTAGTGTGAGTCGGTGCCTTACTTTTGCTGAGAAAGTGTCAATGGACCTAAGAGGGAAGGTGCGCTTTTACTCCTCACACACAACAAAGAAGTGTTTCAGCATTCCACTTTGCTGGAAAGGTGTGTGTGTGTGTGTGTGTGTGTGTGTGTGTGTGTGTGTGTGTGTGTAGGGGGGTAGATGAGACAATAGGAAGCTGTATATGCACACTCACCAAGACATTGAACTACACCTAACTAGGGGAACTGCCTGATTAAAAAAAAAAAAAAGATTAAACAGGAACTAGAATTACATAATATCTAAAATGTCTAGGATACAATGAAATCAGTAATCATACCAACAACTAGGAAAATCACACCTTGGATGAAAAAAAAAACCACATTCTATAAGTGCCAATAGCAACACGAATGAGATATTAAATTCACCTGACAAAAATTTTAAGAAGTTGTTATAAAAATACTACAAAAAGTAATTATGGATTCTCTTAAAGAAATAAAAATAGAAAATCTCAGCAAAGTAATAGAAATTATAAAAAAGAACCAAAACCAAATTATAGAAATAAATAATACAATAACAAAATAAAAAGCCTGATAGATGGGCTTAAATAGTAGAGTGAAGATGACAAAGGAAAGAATTGATGAATTTGAGGACAGATGAAAAGAATCTACTCAATCTGAACAAGAGATTTTTAAAAAGGCTGAAAACAATGATCACTGTCTTAGGGACCTGTGCACAATAACAAAAGAACTAATATTCAAAACATCAGAGTATCAGAAGAGAGAAGAAAGTGTGTAAATAACAAAATATTTGGAAAAAAATAATGGCTTAAAACTCCCCCAAATTGGAAAAGCACATTAATCTGTAGATTTAAGAAGCTTAACATATCAAAAAAGTATAACTCCAAAGAAATCCATGTTAATAAAACTCTGAAAAATTAAAGAAAAAATCTTGGAAAAAGCTAGAAAGAAATGACACCTTACTCTTAGAAAAAAAATCAAATGACAGTGGATTCCTCATCTGAAAACATGAAGAGAAAGAGGAAGTAGATCAATATTTTTCAGGAACTAAAAGAAAATCATCAGATATAAATGTTATACCCAGAAAAACTATTCTTTAGAAAAAAGGAAATAAAGACATTCTTAGAAAAGGGAAAACAAAGAGAATCTGTCTCTAATAAACCTACCATTAAGGAAAGGCTAAAGAAAGTTTTTTTTTTTTTTTAAGATTTTGTTTATTTATTTGAGAGAGAGAGAGAGATGAAGAGAGAGAGAGAAAACACAAGCAGGAGGGAGGGGTAGAGGGAGAAGCAGAATCCCCACCGAGCAGGGAGTCCAATGCAGGACTCAATTTCTGGACCTTGGGATCATGACCCAAGCCAAAGGCAGAAGCTCAAACAACTGAGCAACCCAGGAGCCCTAAAGAAAGTTTTTTAAATATAAAGGAAAGAATAAGGGTATCTTGGAGCTTAAGAAAGAAAAGGAGGACATTGGAATGGCTAAGCATAAGAGCAAAAATATAATAGACTACATTTTTAAAAATTCAATTAGCCAACCTATAGTACATCATTAGTTTCAGATGTAGTGTTCAATGATTCATTAATTGCATATAACACCCAGTGCTCATCACGGCACGTGCCCTCCTAAATGCCCATCATGCAATTACCCCATCCCCCACCCACCTCCCCTACTTCAACCCTCAGTTTGTTTCTCAGAGTTGTGAGTTTCTCATGGTTTGTCTCCCTCTCTGAGTTCTTCCCACTCAGTTTTCCCTCCCTTCCCCTATGATCCTCTGCACTATTTCTTATATTCCACATATGAGTGAAACCATATGATAATTGTCTTTCTCTGATTGACTTATTTCACTTAGCATAATACCCTCCAGTTCCATCGATGTCAGTGTAAATGGTAAGTATTCATCCTTTCTAATGGCTGAGTAATATTCCATTGTATATATGAACCACATCTTGGGTCCTTCCACAGTTTGGCTATTGTGGACATTGCTGCTATGAACTGGTGTAAGGTTACCACCTTACTCATTGTGGTTTTGATTTGTATTTCTCTGATGCCAAGGGACATGGAACATTTTTTCATGTGTCTGTTGGCCATTTGTATGTCTTTTTTGGAGACATGTCTGTTCATATCTTCTGCCCATTTCTTGATTGTATTATTTACTTTTTGGGTGTTGAGTTTGATAAGTTCTTTATGGATCTTGGATACTGCCCTTAATCTGATATGTCATTTGCAAATATCTTCTCCCATTCTGTAGGTTGCCTTTTAGTTTTGTAGACTGTTTCCTTTGCTATGCAGAAGCTTTTTATCTTGATGAAGTCCCAATAGTTCTTTTTTGCTTTGTTTCCCTTGCCTTTAGAGATGTGTCTTGCAAGAAGTTGCTGAAGCTGAGGTTGAAGAGGTTACTTCTGGTGTTTTCCTCTAGGATTTCAATGAATTCCCATCTTGCATTTAGGCCTTTCATTCATTTTGAGTTTATTTTGTGTATGGTGTAAGAGAATAGTCCAGTTTCACTCTTCTGCATGTGGCTGTCTAATTTTCCCAGCACCAGTTATTGAAGAAACTGTCTTCCCCCCCCCGCCCCCAGTGGATATTTTTTCCTGCTTTGTTGAAGACTAGTTGAACATAGAGTTGAGGGTCTATTTCTGGGTTCTCTATTCAGTTCCATTGATCTATGTGTCTATTTTTGTGCCAGTACCACACTGTCTTGATGATCACAGCTTTGTAATGTAGCATGAAGTCAAGCATTGTGATGCCCCCAGCTTTGGTTTTCCTTTTCAACATCCCCCTGGCTATTCAGGGTCTTTTCTGGTTCCCTACAAATTTTAGGATTTTTTGTTCCAGCTCCAAGAAAAATGTTGATGGTTTTTTGATCTCGATGGTTTTGACTGTGTAGATTGCCCTGGGCAGCATAACATTTTAACAATGTTTACTCTTCCAATCCATGAGCATGGAAAGTTTTTCCATATCTTTGTGTCTTCCTTAACCTCTTCCATAAGTGTTCTGTAATTTATTCTAGAGTACATATCCTTTACCTCTTTGGTTAGCTTTATTCCTAGGTATCTTATGGTTTTTGGTGCAGTTGTAACTGGGATTGATTCCTTAATTTCTCTTTCTTCAGTCTCATTGTTAGTGTATAGAAATGCAACTGATTTCTGTGCATTGATTTTGTATCCTGCCACATTGCTGAATTTCTGGGGTGGAGTCTTTTGCGTTTTCCACATAAAGCATCATGTCATCTGTGAAGAGTGAGAGCTTAAATTCTTTTTTTTTTTTAAACATTTTATTTATTTATTCAACAGAGATAGAGACAGCCAGCGAGAGAGGGAACACAAGCAGGGGGAGTGGGAGAGGAAGAAGCAGGCTCATAGCGGAAGAGCCTGATGTGGGGCTGATCCCATAACGCCAGGATCACGCCCTGAGCCGAAGGCAGGCGCTTAACCGCTGTGCCACCCAGGCGCCCCGAGAGCTTAAATTCTTCTTCACCAATTTGAATGCCTTTTATTTCTTTTTGTTGTCTAATTGCTGAGGCCTAGGACTTTATTACTATGTTGAATAGCTGTTGTGAGAGGGCATCCCTGTTATGTTCCTGACCTTAGGGAAAAAGCTCTCAGTGTTTCCCCACTGAGAATATTTGCTGTGGGCTTTTCATAGATGGGTCTTTGATATTGAGGTATGTTTCCTCTATACTGAAAATGTGGAGAATTTTAATCAAGAAAGGATGCTGTATTTTGTGAAATGCTTTTTATGCATCTATTGAGAGGATCATATGTTTCTTGTCCTTTATTTTATTAATATGGTGTATCACATTGATTGATTTGCAGATGTTGAACCACTTTTGCAGCCCAGGAATAAATCCCACTTGGTTGTGGTGAATAATCCTTTTAATGTACTGTTGGATCCTATTGGCTAGTATCTTGTTGAGTATTTTGGCATCCATGTTCATCACGGATATTGGTCTGTAGTTCTCTTCTTTGGTGGGGTCTTTGTCTGCTTTTGGGATCAAGATAGTCCTGGCCTCATAGAAGAGTTTGGAGGTTTTCCTTCTCTTTCTATTTTTTTGAAAAAGCTTCAGGAAAAAAAGTATTTGTTATTCTTTAAATATTTGGTAGAATTCCCTTGGGCAGCCATCCAGCCCTGGATTTTTGTTTTTTAGGAGATTTTTGATTACTGCTTCAATTTCCTTGCTGATTATGGGTCTGTTCAGGTTTTGTATTTCTTTCTGTTTCAGTATTGGCAGTTTATATGTTTCCAGGAATGCATCCATTTCTTTCAGATTGCCTAATTTGTTGGCATATTGTTGTTCATAATATGTTCTTAAGATTGTTTACATTTACTTGGTGTTGTTTGTGATCTCTCCTCTTTCAATCATGATTTTATTTATTTGGGTTTTCTCTTTTCTTTTAATAAGTCTGGCTAGGGGTTTATTGATCTTATTGATTCTTTCAAGAAACTAGCTTCTACTTTCATGGATCTGTTCTACTGGTTTTTGGTTTCTATTTCATGGATTTCTGTTCTAATCTTTGTTATTTCTCTTCTCCTGCAGGGTTTAGGCTTTATTTGTTGTTCTTTACCCAGCTCCTATAGGTGTAAGGTTAGCTTGTTTATTTAAGACTTTTCTAATTTTTTGAGAAAGGCTTGTATTGCTATGTACTTCCCACTTAGGAGTGCCTGGGGCTGTATCCCAAAGGTTTTGTTTTGTTTTTTTATAAATTTTTGTATTATGTTAGGTTATAGTTAGGATTCACCCAAGTAATAATTAAAATAAAGAATGGCAAATGCTATCATAGACATACATAAAATCCTATGAGACGATACATGATGGAGCAATGAATTCTGCATGTGGGGTCAGAAGTTATAGAAAGGAAACAACATTTGAATTTGAAGAATAGACATAGGTTAATTCTGGTTAAAGGTAGCTAATCACTACTTGAACAGCTGTGTTTTCATTTTCATTTGTTTCCATGAATTTTTAAAATTCTTCTTTAATTTCCTGGTTGACCCATTCAATCTTTCTATTATTATTTTTATGTTGTTCTTTACTTATTTTTCTCTTTTCAGACATTTTTTTAAATTTAAATTCAAGTAGCTAACATATTTCGTTCTTTAGTAGGATGCTCTTTAACCTACAAGTATTTGAGTTCCTTCCAAATTTCCTCTTGTGATGGAGTTCAAGTTTCAAAGCATTGTGGTCTGAAAATATTCAGGGAATAATCCCGATATTTTGGTGTCAGTTGAGACCTGATTTGTGGCCCAGTATGTGATCTATCCTGGAGAATGTTCCATGTGAACTCAGGAAGAATCTGTATTCTGTTGCTTTAGGATGGAATGCTCTGTATATATCTGTGAAGTCCATCTGGTCCAATGTGTCATTCAAAGCCCTTGTTTCCTTGTTGATCTTCCTAGATGAGCTGTCTATTGCTATGAGTCGGGTATTGAAGTCCTCTACTATTAATGTATTATTATCAATGTGTTTCTTTAATTTCGTTATTAATTGGCTGCTCCCAAGTTAGGAGCATAAATATTTGTAATTGTTAGATCTTTTTGTTGGATAGATACTTTAAGTATGATATATTGTTCCTCTTCATTGCTTACTACAGTCTTTGTTTTAAAATCTAATTTGTCAGATATGAGGATTGCTATGCCAGCATTTGTTTGATGTCCATTGGCATGATAAATTGTTCACCACCCCTTCACTTTCATCTGGAGGTGTCTTTAGGTCTAAAATGAGTCTCTTGTAGACAGCATATGGATAGGTCTTTCTTTTTTTTAAATCTAATCTGATATCCTATGTCTTTTGATTGGAGCATTTAACCCATTTACATTCAGAGTAACTATTGAAAGATATGAATTTAGGGCCATTGTATTACCTGTAAAATCCCTGTGACTGTAGATTGTCTCTGTCCTTTCTGGTCTTTGTTACTTTTGGGCTCTCTCTTCACTTACAATATCCCCTTTAATAATTCTTGCAGGGCTGGTTTAGTGATCACAAATTCTTTTAGTTTCTCTTTGTCCTGGAAGCTCTTTATCTTACCTTCCATTCTGAATTACAGCCTTGCTGGTTAAAATATTCTTGGCTGTATGTTTTTCTTATTTAGTCTGCTGAATATATCATGCCAGCCCTCTCTGGCCTGCCAGTTCTTTGTGGATAGGTCTGATGCCAGTCTAACGCTTCTACCATTGTAGGTTAAGGAGGTCCTGCTTTGAGCTGCTTTCAGGATTTTCTCTTTCTCTCTGAAATTTGCAGTCCTCACTGTTACATGTCAGGGTGTTGATCTATTTTTATTGATTTTGGGGACATTCTTTCCAACTCTTGGACTTGAGTGCTTATTTCCTTCCCAAGATTAGGGAAATTCTTAGCTATGATTTGCTCAAATATACCTTCTGGCCCTCTTTCTATTTCTTCTTCCTTTAGGACCCCAGTAATTCTAATATTGTTTCGCTTTATAGTACTACTGTTTTCTTCAAGCCTCCTTACATGGTCCATTAGTTCTTTTCCTCTCTTTTCCTCAGCTTCTTTCCCTCCATCATCTTGTCTTCTATGTCACTGACTCTCTCTTTTGCCTCATTTACCCTAGCTGTTAGAGAATCCAACTTAGACTGCATCTCAGTTAAAGCATTTTTAATTTCAGCCTGATTAGATTTTTTCTGCACTAAGAGATTCTCTAGTGTGTTTTATGCTTTTTTCTTTTCCTTTTTAATTTTTTTAATTTAAAATTTTTATTAATTTATTTAAATTCAAGTATAATTAACATAGAGAGTTATACTAGTATCAGTTAAACAATATGATTCAACAATTGTATTCTCAGTGCTCATTATAACAAATGTGCTCTTTAAAAATTTTTTTTTATTATGTTCAGTTAGCCAACATATAGCACATCATTAGTTTTTGATGTAGTGTTCAACAGTTCATTAGTTCTGTATAACACCCAATGCTCATTACAACACATGCCCTCCTTAATACTCATCACTTGGCTACCCCATCCCCCCACCCCCTCCATTCTGTGACCCTCAGTTTTTGCCCCAGAGTCCAGAGTCTTTCATGGTTTGTCTACCTCTCTGATTTCTTCCCATTCAGTTTTCCCTCCGTTCCTCTGTGGTCCTTTACTCTAGTCCTTATGTTCCACATATGAGTGAAACCATATGGTAATTGTCATTCTCTGCTTAACTTATTTCACTTAGCATAATCTCCTCCCATGTTTTATGCTTTTTTCAAGCCCAGCTAGTAACTTTATAATCGTTATCCTGAATTCCAGCTCTGACATTTTACTTATATCCATGTTGATTAGATCTGTGGCAGAGAGTATTACCTCTGGTTCTGTCCTTTGTTGTGAATTCCTCCTTCTAGTCATTTTGCCCAGAGAAGAGTGGATGAACAATAGAAGAAAACAAAAAATATCAACCATGACCCAAGCAAAATATACACTAGACAAATCTGAAGAGGTCAGAAACCAAAAGAGAAATGAAAAGGAAAAAAAAAAAAAGGAAAAAGGAGAGAATAGAATCTCTCAGGTGGACAAAACAGGGTGATCCACTTGGTCCTGGGTATATTTTGCTTTGCTTGTTAGAAGACACTAAATCCCAAAATTGTAAAGAGGGCAAAACTTGCATATATATATATATATGAAAATAAAATTTTGTACAGTGAAAGGAAGCCAAAAATGAAGAACATATCTATAAAATGTAAGTGCAGAAATGAAAGTTAAAAAAAAAAACTTAAAGGGGCACCTGGGTGGCTCAGTCAGTTAAATGTCTGCCTTCAGCTCAGGTCACAATCCCAGAGTCCTGGACCGAGCCCTGCATTGGGCTCCTTGCTCAGCAGGAGTCTGCTTATCCCTCTGCCCTTCACCCCACTTGTGCTCTCTCTCTCAAATAAATAAATAAAATCTTAAAAAATACTGAAAAACAAAGAGTTGATAAAATAAGAAAGTAGTTGAAAAGGAAAAAAAAAGAGAAGGAAAATTTTAAACTGGAAGATAAAAGAATCATAAGAAAAAAACTATAATTCTGTATAGTAATTTCCCCTGGCTTTGGAGTTTTGCAGTTTTGTGTGCTTGGTGAACTTGGTATTCACCTAATATTCCAGCTGGTCTTCTGAGGGAGGGGCCTGCTGTGCTGATTCTCAGGTATCTGCCTGGGCAGAGTTGCACAACCTTTTGCCAGGGGCTGGGCTTGGTGTAAGCTGGTTCTGATTGCTCTATATGGTTTTTGTTCCCTGAATGCTTTCTGTGCCCCTTTAGAGGATGAAAATAAAAATGCAGCACCTTGATCACCAGCCCTGGTGCTGAAAGATCATGGCCCCCTCTCTCCAGTAAACCCTCAGGGAAAAGAAGACTTCACTTTTATTTTTATGTTCACCAAACTCTGCAGACTCCTGTGGTTTTCACCCATGCAGATCCTCCCAGTAGAGGGAGGAGGGTCACCACAGGCCTGCTGCTTGCAGGGCCCCTGCAGGGAGAGTGGTCACCTGATGGTGCGCACACTGGCATTGCCTCTCCTGGGGGAAGGAGAAGGGTCATCCTGTCTCTGCCCTTTGCAGAGCTCCTGCATGGACAGTGGTTGCTGGATAGTGCTGGGGTTTGCAGTTTATGGCAAACCGAGCTGAGAGCCTACTCCTGGGCTCACTGACTGTAGCTGGTTTCCCTGCTCCAATGCTTGGGAACTCTTCTGGCTCAGGCACCCCAGTTCTTTCTGTGACCCTGGGGATCCTGAGACCTCACTATACCACCTAGAATTCTGCCCTGCTTTACCATCTGAGCACCTTTCAGGCAGGGACATTCCTCACTGGAGCAGACTTCTAAAAGTTCTGAATTTGCCCTCTGGGGCCAAACCACTCCCCAGTAGCTGGTTTATGGAGGTTTCCCCCTGCCATTTCTCCTGGTATACTTCTCTGCACTTCCTATCTTGCAAAAAGTGGTCACTTTTGTATTTGTAGAAGTCCAGCAATTGTTTTCTTATATCTCAGGTTGAATTCATAGGTGTTCAGAATGATTTGATAGTTATCTAGCTAAATTCAAGGGAGCAGATGAAATGAGGACCCCTACTCTTCTGCCTACTTAAATGTTTGCTAGGGGGAACCTGGGTGGCTCAGTTGTTAAGCATCTACCTTCAGCTCAGGGCATGATCCCAGAGTCCGGGGATCAAGCCCCACATCATTTTTTTAAGACTTTTTCATTTGAGAGAGAGAGAGAGAGCACAAGCGGGGGGAGTGGCAGAGGGAGAGGGAGAAGCAGGCTCCCCACTGAGCAGGGATCCTGACGTGGGGCTCGATCCCAGGACCCTGGGATCATGACCTGAGCCAAAGGCAGACGCTTAACCATCTGAGCCATCCAGGCGCCCCCAAGCCCCACATCATGTTCCTCTGCTGGGAGCCTGCTTCTTCCTCTCCTACTCCCCCTGCTTGTGTTCCCTCTCTTGCTGGCTGTCTTGCTGTCAATAAATAAATAAAATCTTTTTTTTAAAAAAGTTTGATAGAATTCAATCTCTTTAATTTTAAATGGTCTATTCTCATTTTTCTATTGTTTCAGCTTTGGTAGTGGGGGCACCCCTCAAAGAATTTGTCCATCTCATATAATTTATCTATTTTTGTGACATTTATGCGTTCACACTATTCCTTTATAATTCCTTTTATTTCTGTGAGATGAGTCGTGCTGTTCCTACTTTTGTTCTTGATTTTAGAACTTGAATCTTCTCTTTCTTGTTTACTTAGTCTAGCTAATGGTATGTCAATTTCATTGATATTGCCAAAGAACCAACTTTAGTTTCATTTATTTTCTCTCTTGTTTTTCTTGTCATTATTTATTTCTGTGCTAATTTTATTATTTATTCCTTCTGCTTATGTTGGGTTAAACTTTCTCCTCTATTCTTTTTTTATGGTGGAAAGTCATTGATTTGAGATCTTTCTTCTTTTTTAAATATAAGCATACATCATTATAAATTTCCATTTAAGCTCTGCTTTTACTATATCCACATAATTTTGTTATCATGTTTATTCAATTTCACTAATCTCAAGATATTTCTAATTTCTCTTGTAGTTTGTTCTTTGACTTGTCAGGTTTCTAGGAGTGTATTGTTTAATTTCCACATCATTGTGAATTTCCCAAATTTATTTCTGTTATTGATTTCTAATATAATATCTAAGTGCTCACAGAATATGAGTTGAATGATTTCAATTCTATTAAATATATTGATGTGGGGTTTACAGCCTAACAAATAATCTTTCTGGAGAATGTTCCAGGGCATTTGGGAAGTATGTGCAATCGATTATTTTTGAGTCATGTATTCTCAGAGTTTATGGAGGCATAATTGACAGATAAAAATTTAACATAGTTAGGGTTTACAACATAATAATTTCATATAAGTATGCACTGTGAAATGATTGCTACAATCAAGTTAATTAATATATCCATAACCTCATATAGTTATCTTATTTTCTTTTTTTTTAGTATTGTGAAAATACTCAGGATCTCTCTTTGCACATTTTGAGAATATAGTACAGTATTAACTATAGTCATTATGTTTTGCATTAGAATCCCAGAACTTGTATATCTTATAACTGAATTTAGTACCCTGTGACCATAATCTGCCCACTTTCCTCATCCCCTAGCACTGGATAACTACTATTCCGCTCTTTGTTTCTATGAATTTGACTTTTTTAGATTCCACACAAAAGTGAAATTATATAATACAGTTGACACTTGAACAACATGGGTTGGAACTGTGCAGGTCCACTTATATGTGGACTTTTTTACAGTATAGTACTCTAAAAGTATTTTTTTCTAGTAATTTTTTAAGTTTTTATTTAATTCATTAGTTAACAGTGTTAATATTAGTTTAGGTGTACACTATAGTGATTCAACACTTCCATACATCACCCTGTGCTCATCACAAGTGCACTCCTTAACTCCCAATCACTTATTTCACCCATCCCCCCACCCACTTCCCCTGTAAAGATCAGATTGTTCTCTATAATTGAGAGTCTGTTCCTTGTTTTGACTCTCTTTTGTTTTTTCCCTTTGCTTGTTTGTTTTGTTTCTTAAATTTCTTAAATTCCACATATTAGTGAAATCATATGGTATTTATCTTTCTCTGGTTTATTTTGCTTAGGGCTATACTCTCTAGATCCATCCATGCTATTGCAAATGGTAAGATTTAATTCTTCTTTAAGAGATAATTTTTTAGCCATTTTTTTGTACCCATTCATCAATCAGTGGACACTTGGGCTACTCCCATGTACATAATGCTGCAGTAAGCATAGACAGGCATGTTCAGTTTGAATTAGTGTTTTTGTATTCTTTGGGTAAATACCCAGTAGCGTGACTGCTGGATCCTAGTGTAGTTATATTTTTAACTTTTTGAGGCACCTGTATACTGTTTTCCTGAGAGGCTGCACCAGTCTGCATTCCCACCTCCTTGCCAGCATCCTTGCCTCCACATCCTTGCCAACACTTGTTGTTTCTTATGTTGTTGATTTTAGCTATTCTTACGTATGAGGTAATATCTTATTGTAGTTTTGATTTGCATTTCTCTGACTATGAGTGTTGAGCATCTTTTCATGTTTCTGTTGGTCATCTGGATGTCTTCTTTGGAGATGTCTGTTCATGTCTTTTTCATATTTTTAAATTGTTTTGTTTATTTTTTTGGTGTTGATTTGCATAAGTTCTTTATATATTTTATGTGCATTTTCACATATATATATTATGTTCAATTTCATGTTTATGATTTATATATTTTATGTTCAGTTAGCTAGCATAAAGTACATCATAAGTTTTTGTTGTAGTGTTCAATGATTCATTAATTGTGTATAACACCCAGTACTTACCACATGAGGTGCCCCCCTTAATACCCATCACCTGGTTACCCCATCCCCCCCCATCCCTTCCCTTCTGTAAACCTCAGTTTGTTTCCTGGAGTCCAGAGTCTCTTATGGTTTGTTTCCATCTCTGATTTCTTCCCATTCAGTTTTCACTCCCTTCCACTGTGGTCCTCTGCTCTATTCCTTATATTCCACATATGAGTGAAACCATATGATAATTGTCTTTCTCTCCTTGA
This sequence comes from Ursus arctos, assembly GCF_023065955.2. Taxonomy (NCBI): domain Eukaryota; kingdom Metazoa; phylum Chordata; class Mammalia; order Carnivora; family Ursidae; genus Ursus; species Ursus arctos. The sequence goes on from NW_026622963.1 coordinate 16,294,034, forward strand.
CTTATTTCACTGAGCATAATCCCCTCCAGTTCCATCCATGTAGATGCAAATGGTGGGTATTCATCCTTTCTGATGGCTGAGAAATATTCCATTGTATATATATATACCACATCTTCTTTATCAATTTATCTGTCGAAGGACATCTCGGCTCCTTCCACAGTTTGGCAATTATGGAAATTGTTGTTATGAACATTGGGGTGCATGTGCCCCTTCTTTTTCTTAAGTTTTTATTTAAATTCTATTTAGTGAACATACAGTGTAATATTAGTTTCAAGTGTACAATATAGTGATTCAACACTTCCATACAATACCCAGTGCTCATCGCAAGAAGTGCATTCCTTAATCCCTATCACCTACTTAACCCACTCCTCACCATCTCCCCTCTGGTAACTATTAGTTCGTTCTCTATGGTTAAGAGTTTCTTTGTTTGTCTTTCTCTTTTTTCCCCCTATGTTCATTTGTTTTCTTTCTTAGATTCCACATATGAGTCAAATCATATGGTATCTGGCTTTCTCTGACTGACTTATTTCACTTAACATAATACTCTCTAACTCCACCCATGTAATTGCAAATGGCAAGATTTCATGCTTTTTTATGGCTGAGTAATATTCCAGTGTATATATACCACCTCTTCTTCATCCATTCATCAGCCGATGAGGACATTTGGGCTCTTTCCATAATTTGGCTCTTGTAGATAATGCTGCTATAAACATTAGAGCGCATGCATCCTTCCAAATCAGTATTTTCCTATGCTTTGGGTAAATAGCTAGTATGGTAATTTCTAGATCATAGGTTAGTACTATTTTGAACTTTTGAGGACATCTATACTCCATCAACAGTGCAAGAGGGTGCCATTTTCTCCACTTCCTTGCTAACACTTGTTTTTTGTGTTCTTGACTTTAGTCATTCTGACTGGTGTAAGGTGATATCTCATTGTAGTTTTGATTTGTATTTCCCTGATGATGAATAATGTTGAGCATCTTTTCATGTGTCTGTTAGATACCTGGATATCTTCTTTGGAAAAATATTTATTCATGTCTTCTGCCCATTTCTTAACTGGATTACTTGTGTTTTTTTGGGGGGTGTTGAGTTTTATACGTTTTTTTTATAGATTTTGGATACTAACCCTTTATAAGATATGTCATTTGCAAGTATCTTGTACTCTGTATAATGCCTTTCAGTTTTGTTGATTGTTTCCTTCACTGTGCAGGAACTTTTTATTTTGTTGAAATCCCAATAGTTCATATTTGCTTTTGTTTCCCTTGTTTTAGTAAGAAGTTGTTATGGTCAATGTCAAAGAGGTTTCTGTCTGTGTTCTTTTCTAGGATTTTAATGGTTTCCTGTCTCACATTCAGTCTTTCATCCATTTTGAATTTATTTTTGTGTATGGTGTAAGAAGCTGGATCCCTTTCATTCTTTTGCATTTTGCTGTCCAGTTTTCCCAGCACCCTTTGTTGAAGAGACTTTTTCCCATTGGATATTCTTTCCTGCTACATTGAAGATTAATTGACTGTATAGTTGTGGGCTCATTTCTGAGTTTTCTATTTTGTTCCATTGATCCATACATCTGTTTTTGTGCCAGTACCATACTGGTTTTTTTAAAGATTTTATTTATTTATTTGACAGAGAGACAGACAGCCAGCACGAGAGGAAACACAGGCAGGGGGAGTGGGATAGGAAGAAGCAGGCTCCCAGTGGAGGAGCCTGATGTGGGGCTTGATTCCAGGACTCTGGGATCATGCCCTGAGCCGAAGGTAGACGCTTAATGTCTGAGCCACCCAGGTGCCCCAGTACCATAGTGTTTTGCTCACTACACCTTTGTAATATAGCTTGAAGTCCAGAATTGTGATGCCTCCAGCTTTAGTTTTCTTTTTCAAAGTTGCTTTGGTTATTTGGGTTCTTTTGTGGTTTCATACAGATGTTAGGATTGTTTGTCCTAGTTCTGTGAAAAATGCTGGTGGTATTTTGATAGGGATTGCATTAAATGCATACATTGCTTTGGGTAGTATAGATATTTTAACAATGTTTGTTCTTCCAATCCATGAGGATGGGCTGTCTTTTCATTTCTTTGCATCATCTTCAGATTCTTTCATCAGTGTTTTATAGTTTTCAGAGTACAGATCTTTTATCTCATGGGGTAAGTTTATTCCTGGTATCTTATGGGTTTTGGTGTAATTGTAAATGGGATTAATTCCTTGATTTCTCTTTCTGCTGCTTTGTTATTGGTGTATAGAAATGCAACAGATATCTGCACCATGATTATTTGTTTTGTTTTTTAAATAGATTTTATTTCTTTTGGTGGTTTTATGTTTACAGAAAAAAAAATGAGTGGGAAATACAGCTGGTCCATATCTCCCGAACTTCACATCCAGTTTCCTCAATTAGTAACATCTTGCATCAATGTGATACATGTGTTACAATTGATAAACTGATGTATTTACCTTATTATTAGCTAAGGTATATAGTTCACATTCAGTTTCACTTTGAGTTGTACACTCAGTTTTGACAAGTGTATAATGACACGTATCCACCATTAAAGTATCATACAGAATAGTTTCACTTCCCTAAAAATCCACTGGGTTCCTCCTATTCATCCTGCCCCCCTCTTTTCTTTTTCTGTGTTGAAAGCATCTTTCTTTTTTTTTAAATTCAATTAGTTAATATAATGTTCAATGATTCATTAGTTGAGTATATCACCCAGTGCTCATCATATCATGTACCCTCTTTAATGTCCATCACCAAGCTACCCCATCCTCCCACCCACCTCCCTTTCTGCAACCCTCAGTTTGTTTCTCAGAGTCAAGAATCTCATGTCGTTTGTCTCCCTCTCTGATTTCTTCCCATTCAGTTCCCCCCCCCACCCCATTTGTCCTCTGCACTATTCCTTATGGTCCATAAATGAGTGAAAACATATGATGATTGTGTTTCTCTGATTGACTTATCTTACTTAGCAAAATAACCTCCAGTTCCTGTGACTTCACTGAACTTATTTATTAGTTTTAGTAGTTTTTGGTGGAATCTTAACCATTTTCTACATAGAGTATTATATCATTTGCAAAAAAGGTTTTTTTTACTTTTTCCTTACTAATTTGAATGGCTTTTATTTGCTTTTTTGTCTAATTGCTGTGGGTAGGACTTTCACTACTATGTTTAATAAAAGTGATGAAAGTGGAATTCTTGTCTTATTCTTTTTTTTCCCACTCATATGTGAATTTAAGAAACATAAGAACAAAGTGGAAAAAAACAAGAGAGGCAAACCAGTAAACTGATCTTTAAATCTAGAGAAGTTGATGGCCACCAGAGCACAGGGTGTGGGGGATGGGTGAAATAGGGGATTTGGGTTTGTTTTTTGTTTTTTTTTTTTTTTGGTATTTATTTATTTATTTATTTATTTATTTATTTATTTATTTATTTTAATGTTTTTTTTTATTATATTATGTTAGTCACCATACAGGACATCCCTGGTTTCTGTGCACCATGCAATACATGCCCTCCTTACTACCTATCACCAGTCTATCTTGTCTTATTCTTAATCTTAGTGGGGACACTCTTAGTTTTCCCCCACTGAGAATGATGTTTGCTGTGGGTTTTTTGTATATGGCCTTTATTATACTGAGGAATGTTCACTCTAAACCTACTCTATTGAGGGTTTTTTTCATGAATGGATGTTATACTTTGTCAGATGCTTGTTCTGCATCTATTAAGATTACCACACAATTTTTATCCTTTCTCTTACTGCTGCGATATATCACATTGATTGATTTGAGAATATTGAACCACACTTGCATCCCAGTAATAAATCTTACTTGTTCATGGTGAATGATTTTTTAAATGTATTTTTGGATTTTATTTGCTGGTATTTTGTTGAGGATTTTTGCATCTATGTTCATCAGAGATATTAGCCTTTAGTTCTCTTTTGTTTTGATGTATTTATTTGGTTTTGGTATCAGGGTGATACTCACTTCACAGAATGAATTTGGAAGTTTTCCTTCTGTTCTTTTTAGGAGAGTTTGGGTATCATAGGTATTAACTGTTCTTTAAATGTTTTATAGAATTTGCCTGTGAAGGCATCTGGTTCTGGGCTTTGGTTTTGGTATTTTTTTTTATTATTACTGATTCAATCTCCTTGCTGGTAATCAGTATGTTCAAATTTTCTATTTCTTCCTGCTTCAGTTTTGGTAAGTTATATGTTTCTAGGAATTTATCCATTTCTTCCAGGTTGTCTAATTTGTTGGCATATAGTTTTTTCATAAAATTCTCTTAAAATTGTTTGTATTTCTGTGGTGTTTGTTGTTATTTCTCCTCTTTCATTGGTTATTTTGTTTAAGTTCTCTCTCTCTCACTCTTTGATGATCTGCTCTATTTTGTTTTTAGTTTCTGCACCATTTATTTCTACACTAATCTTTATTTCCTTCCTTTGCTGGTTTGGGGTTTTGTTTGTTCTTTTCCTACTTTCTTTAGGTGTAAGTTTACATTACTTATCTGAGATTTTTCTTGCTTCTTGAGGTAGGCCTGTATGGCTACAAACTTTCCTCTTAGAACTGCTTTCCCCGCATGCCAAAAGTTTTGGACCATTGTGTTTTCATTTTTACTTGTTTCTTTTTTTTTACCTTTTTTTATGATAATATTTTTTATTATATTATGTTAGTCACCATACAGTACATCCCTGGTTTTTTATGTAAAGTTCCATGATTTTTACTTGTTTCTATGTATTTTTTGTTTCTTTGATTTCTTGGTTGACCCATTCATTATTTATTAGTATGTTATTTAACCCACATAAACTTGTGGTCCTTCCTGATTTTTTCTTGTGCTTGGTTTCTAGTTTCATAGTGTTGTGGTCAGAAAAGATGCATGATAGGGGGCGCCTGGGTGGCACAGCGGTTAAGCGTCTGCCTTCGGCTCAGGGCATGATCCCGGCGTTCTGGGATCGAGCCCCACATCAGGCTCCTCCGCTATGAGCCTGCTTCTTCCTCTCCCACTCCCCCTGCTTGTGTTCCCTCTCTCGCTGGCTGTCTCTATCTCTGTCAAATAAATAAATAAAATCTTAAAAAAAAAAGATGCATGATATAACTTTGATCTTGTATTTGTCTAGGTTTGTTTTGTGGGCTAACATGTGATTTATCCTGAAGAACGCTCCATGTGCACTTGAAAAGAATGTGTATTCTGCTGTTTTAGAATGGAATGCTCTGAATATATATGTTAAATCTATCTGGTCCAGTGTGTCACTCAAAGCCATATTTCCTTATTTATTTTCTGTTTAAATGATCTGCCCATTGATGTAAATGGGGTGTTAAATTACCCTACTATTATTATATTACTATTAATTATTTCGTTTATGTTTGTTATTGAATGTTTTATGTATTTGGGTGCTTCTATGTTGGTTGCATAAATATTTACAACTGTTATATCTTTTTTTGGATTGTCCCCTTTATTATTATATAGTGCCCTTCTTTGCCTCTTTTTACAGACTTTATTTTAAAGTCTATTTTGTCTGATATATTTGCTACTCTGGATTTTTTTATAATAATATATTTTTATTGTATTATGTTAGTCACCATACAGTACATCCCTGGTTTTTGATGTAAAGTTCGATGATCCATTAGTTGCATATAACACCCAGTGCACCATGCAATATGTGCCCTCCTTACTACCCATCACCAGCCTATCTCATTCCTCCACCCCCTCCCCTCTGAAGCCCTCAGTTTGTTTCTCAGAGTCCATAGTCTCTCACGCTTCATTCCCCCTTCTGATTACCCCCCTTTCTTTATCCCTTTCTTCTCCTACTGATCACCCTAGTTCTTATGTTCCATAGATGAGAGAAATCATATGATAATTGTCTTCCTCTGCTTAACAATGTTCATAGCAGCATTGTCCACAATAACTAAATCGTGGAAGGAGACAAGATGCCCTTCAACAGATGACTGGATTAAGAAGATGTGGTCCATATATACAATGGAATATTACTCAGCTATCAGAAAGAATGATTTCTCAACATTTGCTGCAACATGGATGGCACTGGAGGAGATAATGGATTTTTTTTTTTGGACAATAGTTTGTATATTAAATGTTTTCCTATCCCCCCATTTTAATCTGCAGGTGTCTTGAATTGTAAAACATGTTTCTTGTAGGCAGCATATGGATGGGTCTTGTTTTTATACACACTGTGACACTCTATGTCTTTTGACTGTAGCATTTAGTCAATTTACATTTAAAGTAATTATTGATAGACATGCATTTATTGCCATATTGTTACTTGTTTTGTGCTTGTTTTTGTAGTTTTTCTCTTATCCTTTCTTCTCTTTCTCTCTTTCATGGTTTGCTGTGCTTCTTCAGTGTTATACTTGGATTTCTTACTCTCAATTTTTTCTCTATTACTGGTTTTTGATTTGTGGTTATTATTCTGTTTACATATAACATTTTCTGCATATAGCAGTCTATATTAACCTCATGGTTGTTTAATTTTGTACTCATTTACTCCTTTCACTGCCATACTGCAGATTTTTTGTATCATATTTTATATCCTTTTATTTTGTGCTTTCTTAAGTGATTCTTACTTAAGATTCTTACATACACACACACACACACACACACACACACACACACACACATATTTGCTTTTGTATTTTCTATTTTTCTTTCTGTTACTTATGGTTTTTGTTTTCCACTTTCAGAGTCCCTTAACTTTTTTTTTTTTTGTAGGCTGGTTTAATGGTCATAAATTCTTTTAGCTTTTGTTTGCTGAGAAACTATTAATCTTTCCTTCTATTCTGAATGATAGCCTTGCTGAATAAAATATTTTTGGCTGCAGATTTTTCCCTTTTAGCACTTTGAATACATAATGCTACTCCCTCTGGCCTGCAAAGTTTCTGCTGAAGAATCAGTTGATGTCTCATAGGGTTTCCTCTGTATGTAACTGTCTTCTTTTCTCTTGCAACCTTTAATATTCTTTCTGTATCACTGTTCTTTGCCATTTTAATTATTATGTGTCTTGGTGTGGACCTCCTTGGGTTGAATTTGTTGGAGGATCTCTATGCCTCCTGAATCCAGATCTCTGTTCCCCTCCCCAAATTCAGGAATTTTTCAGCTATTATTTCTTCAAACATATATTTTGCCCTCCTTTCTGTTTTTCTCCTCTGGAATCCCTATAATGTAAATGTTATTACACTTGATGAGGTCACTGAGTTCTCTAAGTCTATCCACTTTATGCAATATTTGTCTCTCACCCGTTCAGCTTCTTTTCCATTACTCTCTCTTCCAGGTCACTGATACTTCCCTCTGCTTCCTGTAGCCTACTACTTATTCCATCTATTGTATTTTTAATTTCACTTATTGAGTGTTTCATCTCTGATATTTTATTTTTATCTCTTTGTCAAGTGTCTCATTGATGTCTGCCATGTTTTCTGAAGTCCAGTAAGTATCTTTATGATCATTACTTTAAATTATGTATCAGGCATATTACTTATTTCTCTTTCACTTACATCTCTTGCTGTGATTTTGTCCTGTTCTTTCATTTGGAATATATTTCTCTGTCTCCTCATTTTGTGTACTTCTCTGTGTTTGTTTCTCTGTTAGGAAATTCAGCTATGTCTTCTTCTCTTGAAAGTAGTGGCTTTGTGAAGAAGAGGTCCTGCAGTTCCCTGTAGCACAGTCTCCTTCACCCAACACTTCAGTTCACTCTCCTTTGTGTGTTGCTTACTTTTGTGTCTGAGTCACTTTTCCTTTCAGTTAAGATATCTGTACTGACTCCTTGCTTGGGCTGCACTTGCTGTCTGTGATATTAGTGAGACCCAGGCAGGCAAGTTCTAAGGGGGCATGGCAACAGAAGGGCCTGGAGGCAGTGTTAGCAAAATTTGCACTGAGCCTCTAGTCCTTGACCAGATCCCCTGAAGCATGTTAGCTCCTTGGGCATGACACAGAATCAGTGGCTGGGCAGGCTGTATGTGGCCTTCACAAAATTTGTGCTGAGCTAAGGGTTGGGGCCAATAGGCTTGGGATCGGTAGCCCTCGGGAGAACTTGTGGATGGAGTGTGCTGCTAGCAGGTTAGGTAGCGATTGTCTGTGCAGTGCGACCCCCCCCCCCACAGGTTTCTTTTTGTTTATGTTGGGCTTGAGGGAGGAAAATGGCACCTGCCAGCTCCTTTCTTCTCCCAACATATTCTGAAATCAGTATAAACAGATCTCCCTTTCTGTAAGCCATTGCTTCTATACTGCCTTTCCTTGGGCTGTTGTCTTTTTTCTTTTTTCAGAGTTTCTGATTCTGTACCTTATTTTTAAATTTTTTTTATTATGTTCGATTAGCCACTGCATAGTACATCATTAAGTTTTGATATAGTGTTCAATGATTCATCTGTTACGTTTAACACCCAGTGCTCATTACAACACTTGGGGCTGTTATCTTTTTAAGGGCAGGAACCCAGCTATCACTGGCCCTCCCAGGTTGCTCAGTGCTGAGTCAGCTGACTTTTAAAGTTCCAGGCTTCAAGTCTTGCTGGTTATACAAACTCACAAATTTAACCCCTCTGGTTTTCAGGGCCAGACATTATGAGGATTTGTTTTCCCCATGTGGGCTTCCTGATGATTTACTCTGTCTGTGATTGCAGCTCCCTCCCTTCTGTGGGCAGCTCTAGACCACCATTTTTGCCTTTTCTAACCTCTCCGATGTGGCTTCTCTACATTTTGTTGTGGAGTTTCTTTTGCCAGTTTATTTACTCAGACATGAGTGATATCTAGTTTGTAAGCATGGGATAAGGTGAGCTTAAGGTTCTCTTACTCTGGCATTTTCCCATGCTTCCTTTGTAACTGAGATATTTTCTTACAGGGTTGTTATTTATATTAAGAAAACAGTGAGCAGTTCACCTTTAGTTTATTGAAGCTGACAATATGGTAATCTCATAAGCCTCTTCAGACCATATGGTGATGGCATAGTTAAGGATATGGCAATGTTGACACACACAAAAATTATAACAGACTAAATAAGTGGCAGAAATTGATTTTCAAAATTGACCACTTAGATTATTGGAGCAAAAAGTGATCCACACCAAAACAACACTTCATATAAACTCACTTTCAGGAAATTTGTCTCTCTTCTCTATTCTAAGCAATATTTTCCCATATTGGGACAATATTAACACCAAGTGCTCATCTGCTGATTATATCCCTAGATTTAGGTTTATATTTTTACTCGATCTGCACTTATGTTTCCTCCTTCTTTAATTTTTTGGTCTCCATTAATATCAAAAACTTAAATTTTTCTATTTAGTGGCATTATTTCTATTACACACACACGACTAAACTCTCTAGATAAAGAAGTCATATTATGCTTTCCTGCCATATGTGTTTTTCCAATTTTCCCTTAGCTCGTCTTAAGCCAAACCAAGAGGATCATTACTTACACTTCAATATCTATTCATCATGCCAACTTTGTTATAATATCTCAATATGATCATCACTTTTATAAGTAAGAAAGTAAGTAATGAGCTTTACCACATAGTTACACTGGCCTGGAGAAATGACCTTGGAGATAGATATATATATATATATATATATATATATATATATATATATATAAATTTATACTGACAACTAGATTTTCTTGTTTCTGTGTATCAAGTTCTGACACACAAATACACACATACACATACCTTTAGGCTCCCATATGAATAAGTCATAAAATGTTCATATTGTTGTCAGTGTGAAACAAAACTGTGTATCAGTAACTATTAGATCTTTTGGTGAGATAATAATGTCCATTCTGTATATTCCATTCTATACACTTCTTTTTTTTAATATATTTTTTATTTTTTTTTGATGGAAAATTCGATGATTCATTAGTTGCGTATAACACCCAGTGCTCCATGTAATATGTGCCCTCCTTACTACCCATCACCAGCCTATCTCATTCCCCCACCCCCTCCCCTCTGAAGCCCTCAGTTTGTTTCTCAGAGTCCATAGTCTCTCATGCTTCATTCCACCTTCTGATTACCCCCCTTTCTTTATCCCTTTCTTCTCCTACCGATCTTCCTAGTTCCTGTGGTCCATACATACAATGGAATATTACTCAGCTATCAAAAAGAACAATTTCTCAAAATTTGCTGCAACATGGACGGCACTGGAGGAGATAATGCTAAGTGAAAGAAGTCAAGCAGAGAAAGACAATTATCATATGGTTTCTCTCATCTATGGAACATTCTATACACTTCTATAAAGCTAAGTAAACACTATGCTAGATTAAAATTCTCTGTATCCTGTGCAATTAATTTACAACCTCATTCAGGTACCATAACATACCTTTATATTTGTTTTCTTATTTTTCACTCTCAAGTATGCATTACCAGCACTAAAGACAAACAAATGAAAAGAAAAACCCATATACCAAATATGAATCTCAAACTTACCTGAAAAGAAACATGCGTAATGCTTGAACCTTAAAAATTCCCACTATGAAAACTAATCCTGATTAATTCTTTATGGGAACACTTTTTTTTCTATCAATGTAATAAATTCTGTTCTCTCACTGTCATCCTTGCACGTATTATCAGAATATAAATTATCATAATAAAAACTTTATAAAAATTATGATTTATCCAGACAATGGCTTTTTCAGAACACCTGAATCTTAGCATACAAATTTTGCTTTGCAATCAATAATAGTATTTAAGTGATTGTTAATGAAAGTCTATCTTGGTATGACTGTCAATGTAATGTTATGATTTACTGATAATGTCTGCATTTAGAAGAAATCTGGACCTATCCTGAAGACATCAATCTTTAAGTCCCAAGTAACAAAACAGCAATATTAGACAATATTCCTAGGAAATGTATTAGCTAATATTTGGACTAATTTGATGGAATATTTTAAACTTTCCATTAAAATATGGTATATATGTAGAAATTCCATGCATGAAAATTGTACAGCTCAATAAATTTGCACCATCCAAACAAAGAAACTAATCAAGACACAGATTAATATACAAATATTGCAAGCATTCCGGAAACCACCAAGGTGTCTTATCTCTATAACTATCTCCCACATCACTTTCCCTAAGTAACTTATTTTCATATCATGGACTAGTAAATATACAAGGGATATAGGTAAAGCAATTTCAAAATAGAAATAATTGACATATATAGAACACTGAATCCAAAATAATATAATTATATATTAATGTAATTATAAGTGCAAATGGAATACTTATTAAATTACGTCATATCATGTACTATTGCAGAGATACAAAATTATTCAGAAGTAATAAAATCAATTTAAGGTATGTTTTTCCATCATATGGAATTAGGTTAGAAATCATTAATAAGGATCAAGAGAAAAAGCCCTACTTCTGGGGAATTAAGCAATGCCCTTCTAAATACTCTATAATTCAAAAATAAATCCACATAGAAATAAGAAAATACATTTATATTAGTAATAGGAAAGATGTAAATGCTAAACTTGTGTTCATTCAGTTAAAAAGTGCTTACAGGGAAATTTAGAGTGAAAAACAATATATTAGAATTGACAAAGGCTAAAAAAATTCAATGAATTATATTTTACAAGAAGCTAGATGAAGATAGACAAATAAAAATCAAGACAAATATAAGGAAAAATTAAAGAGGTTAAGAGCAGAAATCAGCAAAATAGAAAACAGACTTACAAAAGGAAAAAACTACAAAAAATAATTTGAAATAATTAATAAGATTAAAACCCTCCTATCAAGATTAATCAATAATGGGAGATAACACAAAATTTTAAAATCTAAAAGACACACAAAATAAAAAGATGTTACTAAAAAACTGTCAGTAATGAATTTGATGTTTCAAATAAAATGTTCACCTGACTAGTAAGAATCTTGAGCAAATGATGGAGTCACTATATAATCAAACTATATAATCACATTTGTATAAAGAAAAAAATGAGGAAAAATGTGAAATACATTTTCAGAAGAGTTGCATTTGGGGCAAAGGGCCTGGAGCTGGTCATAAGGAAGATTTTTTGTGTTAGTTATATTTTTCTTCTGTGCCTGAGTCTTATAAGATAGCATCATAATATGGATGATTGACTGCATAGATATTATGCACCAATGTGCTGTTACACTGTTTAGATTGAGACAGTATCACCAACTCCGTGAATTTGTGAATCTACTAATGGTAACAAATATACAAGTAGGGGCTTCTAAGAATATTTTTAAAAATAAAAACAGGCCCTATTGTTCCTGCTATCTATATGTCTGTCCAAAGGTTGTTAATGATTGAGGTTCTAGAGTTCATTTCAATATCTGGCAGAGCTAATTTCCTCTTTGATGTGTGACTATTTCTTAGTAGTCGCTCAGTTCTTTAGAATTACCTTCTATGGTTCTAGATAATAAATATAAATTTTAAAATTATAATAAATGAATAAAAAAATAAACACTACTTGGTAAGAGCTGTGACTGAACTTTGTCAAGAAAAAATTTTGCCTATGCTTCAGGCAGTAGCCACTAGGTCCCAGGTAACACTAAAATTTCAACACAGCTTACCAGGAAATATATAAACCACTTTTCTTAGGGATGCATATTTCAAGTTTTAGTAAGAAGTAATAATGATATGGCATTTCCATATCTATTTAATATCTCTAACATAATATCCTTTTTAAAGGCCTAGAACAGTATTGAAAAGTGAACTGTTTTGTGCTTCAAAAGAATTATTGCAACTTTTATCATACAAAAACTTAAGGTCTTAAAGAGATCTAACAAAATTTCACATACAACTTCCCATGTTGCAAAAATGAGAAACAATTCATGTCAATCCCCAAAGATTAAAGTAGAAGCAGAAGTATAATGCAGTGTGACCATAAAAACCTTATAAATCAAGTCTCAATTCTTAAATTTCAATAATTAAGCAGATGAAAAAATCTGATAACATTTTGGCATATTTGGATTTCAGTATAATAATTTTGATCCAATATGAAATTGTTAAAAAATTCTCTCATACCTTACATCTTTCCATCAAAGCAGAAAAGAATTAAAATGAAAGAACAAATTATAAGGATACAATAATGTAGGTAACCTTGATGAAGTTCTCAATGAGGAAAAAGACACATTATAAAAATATTCTTGAATAATCTTCTGAAAAGATGAACACAGAGACCTCAAGACCTGGCACACAGAATATAACATATGAGCTTCAAAAGATCTTTGTTTAGTTACTCACCTCTATTGTCTGAAGTCAAAGCCCTGATCCTAATCCTTCTATCTCAGCAAAACATGACAGAAAGAAAAACAAAGACAGAGTATCAGAAAATATTCAATGGTAAAATTAACAAAAAGCTGAAGTTGTTTCCATTGTTATTATTTAATATAGGCATACAATCTTTTCTTCTTTTAACCCAAATGAAAATTTCTAGTACCTATCTCAGTTGCTTCTTGCCTTCTTAATTCAATCATTTTTATTCCCTCATTTGTTACTCAAGAACATATTTTCTCTATATAAATATCTTTCTACAACTTTTGTTCAAAGTAAGCAAAATGAAACAAGTCTTAGATCACTGATCATATCTAAAGGTGCATAGTGCCTTGTAAAATAAGACATAAATGCCTTATTCTGGGAAAAAGAGAAAGCATGTTAACAGTGGCATTATGTTGTCACTGAAGGATCATTTAAGACAGCCAGGCCCTTAGAGTCTTATTTGTCCTAGTAGAGGGCAACTCATCTGGACCTCAGATTGACATCTGGAATGAGTCCCTCAGCATCCTCAGACAATTGTGCTCATCATTGATCCAGACAAGCACCCTCCCAACAAACAAGCTTTTCCATAGCCAGGCTTATATTGTGCAGGTTTGAATAAAGAACAGTAAACATGTATAGATATTTTATTTAGTACCTGAATAATAGGACCCATATATAGCATTAAAAAAATGCTACATTTGATTGTTCTAATAAAAGTAGGTAAGATCTATTGGGAATATTAAAAAAAAACACTTTAATCAACAAAAATTTTGAAGAACAAATGACGTACCAAAAATAATATAAAGCATGATTATAATATAAGTAGAAGCATATATGTTGTAAATATTTCAGATAAAGATTAAAAAAATCATATTTAGCACAGTTGAACTACAAGATTATTTTCATCCAATACAAAATTGTGAAAAAAAGAAATATGGAAATAATTCCCCAAAGTTATCCAGGTTACTTAAAAAAGATATTTTTAAAAGGGAAGAAATACAAACTGAGGGCTTCAGAGGGGAGGGGGGTGGGGGATTGGGATAGGCCGGTCATGGGTATTAAGGAGGGCACATATTGCATGGTGCACTGGGTGTTTACGCAAGTAATAAATCGTGGAACTTTACATCAAAAACTAGGGATGTACTGTATGATGACTAACATAATATAATAAAAAATATTATTATTAAAAAAAGGAAGAAATAATGAGGATTCGTTTTTCCATGTAGGGACACTCCCTGGGAAAAACATCTATCATAAAAATATTCTTCCTTAAGCCTCTTACAGACTGAAGCACTGACATCACTAGTAATAAAACATATAATTTCAAAAGGACCAGGACAGCCACTCACCTTTCTTCCCTGAAAGTAACTTATTCACTTGAAAAAAAACAAAAAACAAAAAACCAGTAACCTGTTCAACTTTTGACCTGCAAAACATTACAAAAAAATAGATTAGATGAGACAATGCATTAAATTAATTAAAAATAATGCATAACATTTGTTCTATTTTAATTAATCATATAAACATCCCTTGCCACAAACATTCCATTTTCTTGATCCTTTATCATTTCTGTCATATCATTTATTCATTTGCTCCTCCCTGAGTTCTTTACTTTGCAAATGGCTAATAATTCTCTTTTTTGAGCTATTCAAATAAGTATATAGCAGTTATCTCTAAAATGGGAAATTCTAAAGCTGTATTCCATCTCATAAAGACTGAAAATACCATGTGATGTTAAAATGCCCTGTGATGTGAAAAATGAAAAGAACGAAGTAAGAGTATTGTGAGATTACTGAGGAGTATTATGAAGGAGTATTATGAGAGGTATTATGAGGATTATTGATGACCTCATCAATTGAACAGTACTAAAAGTGAGTCTTATTTATCTTTTTTTAAGTAGCAGCTTTATTAAGTATTATTCACATATAACTCACCCATTTAAAGTGCACAGTTTAATGGTTTTTAGTAAATGCTGTATTGTGCAACCATTGCCACAATCAATTTTATTTTATATATTTTTTATTTTAATTTTATAAATTTAAATTCCATTAGCCAAGTTATAGTAGATCATTAGTTTACAATGGGATACCATCTTACATGAGTCTTGTCCTATTAGAAGGCCACACAGATGGACCTCAGCAACCCAGATGCTTATGCTTATTCTTGATCCAAACAGGACCAGCACAACCAATAAACATTCCTCACACCATAGTAATGCTTTTAACAATTTACTACTTACAATTAGCTTACAGCAAAAAACGGCACAGGTAGACATTTAACTCTACTTTAGTAAATCTGGTTATAATGACAACTCCAGAAGCTTCCCAGAATCCTTCTCTTTAGAGTGATACATAAAGTGATATTGCAGTAGGGGGGTTTTTCATTCTGATATATTTATTCAATGAGATAGAAAAAAAGAATCAGGAGTTAACTGTGAAGTTGGGTTATATCACTTAATATATTATTAAGTTATGATAGGATGTATCTGACCATGTGATACTACCTTCATTTGATTAATCTGTAGTCCCTAGAGAGAAGATATATGTTCATATTGAAAGTATAGGATCATTACCCTATATCATTATCTGTTTTATCTCACAGGAGCAACTTTATTTCAATACACACACATACAAACCAAATCTATTCTATGACTTGCCTTTATTAATCTGCAAATGCTCCTGAATATCTAGATTTTTAAAAACAAAATCTATTCGTCCTTACTATTGTCCAAAATAAATTTCCTTTCAGAACTCACAAAAAATACAACTATATACTGTCTAAAACAAAAACAAAAAGGACAGCGCAAATAAGTTTCCACTCTTATTCTACTCAAAATGTACAATGTACAAAAAGGAATGAGTCAAGATGAAGCAAAAAATGTAACTCATAATCCTTAAAACTGACAGGCAGATGACCATATTTTAGGAGCACAGAAAAAATTTTGTCTATTCTGAAGAATTCATAGAAAATTATGACAGGGGCGCCTGGGTGGCTCAGTCGTTAAGTGTCTGCCTTTGGCCCAGGGCATGATCCGAGGGTCCTGGAATCAAGCCCCGCATCAGGCTCCCTGCTCCACTGGGAAGCCTGTTTCTTCCTCTCCCACTCCCCCTGCTTGTGTTCCCTCTCTTGCTGGCTGCCTCCCTCTGTCAAATAAATAAAATCTTTAAAAAAAAGAAAATTATGACAGATGTGTTAATAGATCTTATAAGAAAATGGAAATTATCAGCATGAAAAATAGGAATTCTAGAAATTAAAACTAGAATATTTTTATTAAAAAAAAATAGATGGAGCAAAATGACAAAGTAGGAAATTCCTAGCTCGTGTGCTCCAAGACAAATAGTGATCTGGCAGCCATCCATGAATAAAAGTGCCTTTGTGGGAGCTTTGGGATCCAGGTAGGAGACTGTGAAACTCCAGTGAGGCCCAAGACTAAAGAAAGCTGCTTTGAGAAGGCAGGGCCATATCCTAATAGTAGGCTCACTAAACATGGTCCTTGCTGCAGACTGAAAACAGTCACATTCCGCTATGGACTCAGCTCCAACCCTGCTTGGTTGTGGTCTTGAAAGCAGCCTTATTCACCAAGGGACCCTAGAAGAGCTATGCGCATCCGTGTCCCTGGTAGTAGTTCTCCAGTCTCTGACTCTGAATACTAAAGTGGCCCTATGGCCTGGCCCTAGTCCTGCTCGACCACAGTCTGGAGTCATTCTTGCCCACTCAGGGACATGGGAAGAAACACACCCATCTCTGCCCCTGGTAACCAACCCACTGACTTTAGTCTCAACCATAGATGTTGACATAGCCCTGAGACCTGGCTTTAGATCTGCTACACTGTGGCCTAGAGTCACCCCTGCCTCCCTTACCTACCCAGGAGTCCTGTGATGCCTTTCAGCATTTCTGGTAGTAGTACCACTGACATCAGTCTTGTCTATGGACACTGAAGTGTCCCTGAGACTTAGTTCCAGCCCCATTTTGCAATGGTCTGGGGGCAGTTCTGCCCACACAGGGAATCTACAATAAACACACCTTCCAAGGCCCTGATTATATGGCCACCATGTACAGACTTGATTGTGGATCCAGAAACAACTCCATGACTTAGCCCCAGTCCTTTTTAACTATGATTCCAGAGGCAGTCCCACCTACCCGTTGATCCAACAGGAACCTCTCATGCCTGAACCCTCAGTAATAGGCCTGCCAACCATGAACCCAATTGTAGATATGGCAGCAAGCACATGACCTAATTCAAGCCCTGTTCAACTATGACCTCAGAGACAGTTCCATTAGCCTGGAGACTTCGAGGAGAGTCTTTACCTACTGACAACAGTGTATAAAGAAAGGAAGAGGTGTTTTTTTCCCTTCAAATGTCCTTCAGACATCAGTGCTAGTCTACATAATCTACATAATCATGAATCTAGAATCAGGCAAACATGAAACCAAAAGAAATTAATCAACCTTCAGAAAATTAACCCCAAAGAAATGTAGATTTATGAATTGCCTGACTAAAAATTCAAAATTATTGGGTAAAGGAAGATGGTGGGGGAGTGGGAGGACCCTAGTCTCACCTCATCCCATGAATGTAACTAGATATCAATCTCTTAAATACCCCAGAATAGACCTGAAGTGTGACAGAAGAAACTTCACAACTAAAGGTAGAGAAGAGGCCACACTGAAGAAAGTAGGAAGTGTGGAGACATGGTTTAGGGGAGAAATGATTGAAAGTGCTGCAGAAAGAAGGGAGCCATGGTCACAGAGAATGTCAAGAGAGACTGGGATACATAGGGGCACAGGGGATGCACAAGAAGAACATTTCCCCAAAGCCATTGGGTTGAAACATAAGAGGCATTGAATTTTGTGAGTTCTTGCAACCAGTGGGGCTTAAATACTGGAGTGTGAAAGGTCAGTGGACTTGGCAGTCTAGAGCCCCAAGGACACTATGCTGTTCCTGGAGAGAAGGCAGGGAAAAAAGCAGGGGCAGACAGTATGGAAACAACAATATGAAGAATACCTGGGGCACAGAGTGGGGAGATTATTTGCTCTTCTTGGAGCACATCCCTGAGAAGGACTTTTCACAGAGACACTCCTCTGGAAAGAAAGGAGCTGGCCAGAGCCATTTTCATCACCAGCCCCTCAGCATAAACACAGAGCCACCTGTGGGAATCAGCACATCATTGACACTGGCTACATAACTTGCATGCACTAAGTCCCACCACCCTGCACTCTGGTGGGACTGTCCTCAGTCCCACATGCATCAGGCCCAGTGTAGCGGGTCCATCCCCCCAACAGACCTGCACAAACCCCTGCCTACACCACGTCACCAGAAAGTTCTGTAGGGTCTCAGATCCAGTGGAGGTGGTGACAGGTCTCATTTCACAAACTGACCAGAGCACACCTAGTTTGAACTTGCCACATTCAGGTCAGGGACAAAACTCTGCCCATAGCAGACAAGAAGAGCCTCTGCAGATGACTGGCCTGAAGGACAGAGCAGCCAAAATGAAACAGCAGAGCACATACAACACACACCAGAAACACTCCATGAAGTACCAGGCTCTGGGCACTACACGACTCTTCTTCATAAGGCCATTACTTCCAGGAGCAGTAGTTATAACTGGCTTTTCTAACACAGAGAAGAAGGCAGAGACTTAGACAAAATGTGAAGATGGAGGAAGTTATCCCAAATGAAAGAACAAGATAAGGTCATGGCCAGAGATATAAGCAAAAGAGCTATGAGTACCATGCCTGATGGAGAATTTAAAGCAACAATCATAAAGATATTCACTGGGCTTGAGAAAAGAATAGAAGATATCAGGAGACATTAACATAGAGATCAAAGAATTAAAAAAGAACCAATCAAAGATGAAAAATGCAATAAATAAGATTAGAAATATTCTTGATGAAAGAACAGCAAGCTGGAAGAAGCAGAGAAGTGAATAGTGATGTAAAGGCAAAGTAATTGAAAGCAATGAAACTGAAGAAAAGAAAGAAGAATTATGCAACACAAGAATAGGCTTGGGGAACTCACCGACTCCACCAAACATAATAGCAGTCATATTATGGGAGAAGAAGAAAAGAAGAAGAAGAAGAAGAAGAAGAAGAAGAAGAAGAAGAAGAAGAAGAAGAAGAAGAAAAAGAAAGAAAGAAAGAAAGAAAGAAAGAAAGAAAGAAAGAAAGAAAGAGAAAATTTATATGAAGCGATAATGCCTGAAGATTTCTCTAATCTGGGGAAGGAAACAGACATCCAAATCCAGGCAGCAGAGAACTCCCATTGAAATCAACAAAAGCAGTCCAACGCCAAAACATATTGTAACTAAATTTGCAAAATACAGTGATAAGTTAAAAAAAATCTTAAAAGCAGCAAAAGAAAACCTTACCTTACAAGGGAAAACCTGATAAGGCTTCCTGGAGATTTCTCAACAGAAAATTGGCAAGCCAGAAGAAAGTGGCATGATATATTCAACATGCTGAGTGGGAAAAATATGCAGTCAAGAATACTGTATCCAGGGGGCGCCTGGCTGGCACAGCGGTTAAGCGTCTGCCTTCGGCTCAGGGCGTGATCCTGGCGTTATGGGATCGAGCCCCACATCAGGCTCTTCTGCTATGAGCCTGCTTCTTTCTCTCCCACTCCCCCTGCTTGTGTTCCCTCTCTCGCTGGCTGTCTCTATCTCTGTCGAATAAATAAATTAAAAAATCTTAAAAAAAAAAAAAAAGAATACTCTATCCAGAAAGGCTGTCATTCAGAACAGTAGGAGAGATAGAGAGATAAAGAGTTTCCCAGACAAACAAAAATGAAAGGAGTTTGTAATGACTAAACCAGTCCTACAGGAAATATTAAAGCAGACTCTCTGAGTGGAAAGGGTAAACCAAAAGTGACAAAGACAAGAAAGGATCAGATCAGATAAAATCTCCAGAAACATTATTTTATTGTAATAAAATGGTAATAACTACTATCTATCAATAATTACTTCGAATTTAAGTGGACTAAATTCTCCAATAAAAAGACACAGGGTGTGAGAATGGGGAAAAAAAGACCCATCTATATGCTGCCTACATGAGACTCATTTTAGACTTAAAGACACCTGCCCTTTGGAAGTGAGGGGATGGAAAAACAATTATCATGCAAATGGATGTCAAAAGAAAGCTGGAGTAGCAATACTTATATCAGACAAACTAGACATTAACACAAAGACTGTAACAAGAGAAAAAGGACACTATGAAATAATAAAGGCAACAATCCAGCAAAAATATGTAACAACTGCAAATATTTATGCACCCAAAGTGGGAGCACAAAATGTATAAAACAATTAATAACAAACATAAAGGACTTCATTGACAATAATACAATAATAGTAGGGGACTTGAGCACCTGACTTACATCAAAGGATATATCATCTAAACAAAATTCAACAAGGAAACATCTTTGAATGATACTCTGGAACAGATGGAGTTAACAGATATATTCAGAGCATTCCATCCTAAAACAGCAGAATACACATTCTTTTCAAGTGAACATGGGACATTCTCCAGAACAGATCACATATTAAGTCACAAAACAGGCCTCAAAAAATACAAAAAGATTGAGATCATACTATGCACCACTTCTTTATTTTTTCTTTTTGCAAAGTATATTATGCAGCTTTTATTATTATACATTTGTTTTTGAAGTATGGGGGAAAAGATGAACTTCATAAAGAGAAAAATTCAAGACACAAAAACAGACCTGATTCAAACATATAGCGTTTTAAAGAAATACAATATATAAAGTTTAAAATATACTGCATGGGATGAGCAGCAGAAAAAACAATGTGTAATAAAAGATCACTGAACTCGTAGCTATGTAAGTTACGGGGAAAGAACCACAGGGAGGGAAGGAGAGAGGAAAAAAAGAATGTAAATGACTTGTAAAAATATTTAAGTACACACTTATTTGGGATACCAGAAGTAAAATGCTAAAAAAAAAATTAACACATAATGGCTGAGATATTTTTGAATTTGCTGGAAATTAAAAGCTCAAGAAGTCCCAGTCAGAATGAAAGTAAGAATTCTACATCATAGCTCATCATAATTAAATCATTGACACCACACATTTTAAAAACAAAACCTTCAAAGTGATAAAGAATACAGGAAAGAAATTTGCTTAACCACATTCTCTCATTTAATATATTTCAACGTATGCTGTGCACTTGTCTTCTGATCCTTTTTTACTTTCCCTCTCCCCATATTTCCCAGATAATATCTTTCTCAGATATTTTGCCACATCTGTTGACAATCTTCTTTATTACATTTTAATAGTGTTCAGTAATGTACACAATCCACAAGTGTTTTCACGGATAATCTCCATTCCCCTTTGTAGACACTGCAACTGCAATTATAGGTGAAATGATCATTACTTCCCAGCAAGGAGATGATATCATGGCATCTCAAACTTTTATCTTGAGGTTCCATTCCTGAACAGGGACTCACTGTCCTGACCACAAATGCCAATTGGGGAAGTAGCAATTCTTTGCAGATAAGCAACATTCTTAGAAGTACTTTATCTCAGGAAATCTAGAAATAACTATTCTCTGTAAAAATATTCATGCTTTGTGGGTTGGAAGCATGCACATATTTTATATGTTTAGGAAAGATCTTTGCTCAGAGAACAAGAAGACTATCTTCACCCTTGTCCACCAGTCCTGGTGCTGGTCAACATACCCTCTCTCCTGCTGATATCTTCTTTGTAATCTCACTATGCACCTTGTCTGACTACAGTGCTATGAAACTAGAAGCCAACCACAGAAAGAAAACTGGAAAGGCCAGAAACTCATGGAGGTTATACAACATGCTACTAAACAATGAATGGATGAATCAAGAAATCAAAGAAGAAATAAGAAAATAATTGAAACAAATGAAAATATAAACATAACAATTCAAAACTTTGGGGATACCCCAAAGTGGTCATAATAGGGAAGTATATAGCAACACAAGCCACTTCAAGAAGCAAGAAAAATCTCAAATGAATAATCTAAACTTACACTTAAAGAAGCTAGAAAAAGAACAAAAAATGAAGCCTAAAGCCAGAAGAAGAAGGGAAATAATAAAGATTAGAGCAGAAAACAATGATATAGAACTAAAAACTGAAAACAAAACAAAGCAATAGAACAGATCAATGAAATCAATGCTTGTTCTTTGAAAAAACTTCGTAAACCTTTAGCCAGGTTTATCACAAAGAAGTGAAAAAGGACACAAATAAATAAAATCAGAAATGAAAAGCATGTAAGTGTTTAGCTCAATATTAATTGCTAAAAATAGTACTAACTACCAATTTCCTACTTCATTTTTGGCAGATTGAGCCTGATCTTTATATCATCCAGCACTTTATGAATATTAGGCCCATGCAGAGCATGGTGCCATGAAATATATATGATAAGAAAAGCACAGAGGTTCAGACATACTCCACAGAGCAGTCACCAGCACAATAAAGGGGCAGAACAAAGTAGGCATAAGGATTGATGCCATTGATGAGTGCAAAATGATGGACAGACTTCACCTGTTTTCTAAAATAAGTCCTTCTTGAGGAATGCCTGGCTCCTTATTTCTCACTATCAACCCCTTAATGTGTGTTTTGTGTAGAGGGGCTGTAGAGGAGGTGAGAGATTTAGAATTAAAAGAGGTCTATAATTAAGAAAGAGGGGAAGAAAAGTAGAAAGATATTAGCAACTGGTCCTGTCAACATCTGTTATTCCTGTTTAATCAGCAACATATTATAGCACCTTAAGCTACTCGACAGCCTATAAGGTAGGTACTACTATTATTATCCCAGGATTGAGAGGTGAGGCCTGAAGAGGCCAAGTAACTGGTCACATGACTTTGACACCATGCCTCTAGAAAAGGAACACACTCTTCTTGAAGCCTCACACTGTCCACTCACCAATTCTAAGTGACAGATCCAGTCTGTCATTAGCACCCAAATCATTAGCACCCAAGCCAAGAAGCTGACCTCACCTCTTGCCATGAGTGACCGAGGAAGAGGCTATGGTGAGATCAGTTAGGCATAATCCTTGGTATCATCTTCCACAGCCATGAGAATGGGGAGTGGTGATGCACAAACTGGACCTAATAATTATATTATCTTCTTTTGACTTGATCAAGTCAAGAATAAGAGGAGAAACATCAGCTCCCAAAAACATATGGTCTTAGAACCCAATTCAGAATAATGGCTAATGCTTATGAAGTATTTACAATAAGACAGGCACTACCTAAGGGCTTTTGAATATATTAACTCACTTCATCTTTACAGCTACTGCATGAGGTGGAGAACAACTACAGGTGAGAGAGCTAAGGCTCAGAAAGGTTAAATATCTTGCCTAGCATCACATACTTAGCAAGTGGAGGAGACTGGGCTCTGAACCATTATACTTCCCTACCTCTTCCCTATGGGAATCCTAGCATATACCCTCTGTTATAAGATTAATTTCTCATCCATCTATTTGCTGACTATGTCTTCCTTGTCTCTTTTCTCCTTTCTGCTACAGCCTTGTTATTATTCTTACATTTTAACTGGTGTTACATTTCTTCTGGAGTTTCATTTTTAATTTTCAGCAATGTTCCACCCAAATTTCCACTGCAAGATGACCTCCCATGGTTAGTTTTCCTTCTTTTCTGGTCCTGGCATACCATACTAGTACCAAAGATCAGAAATTAACAGGTGGAGGTGGCGTTGACATTTCCATTCCCTACTTAGTAACACTGATCCATTAACTAGACGCTGTAATTTAAAAAATGTTAGTTGAAGTTTGCAAAATGAAAAATAGAAGTTCTGGGTTCTCTGTTTCTCAGGTGTATGAGCACATTCTAAAGCAATACAGCTATAAATTTCATAAGCAAGACATTAGATTGAGAATACAAGTGATGGTAGCTGAAATGAGTGGGTTATGAGACTTAAGTTAGGACAAAGAAAGAAAGAAAGAAAGAGAACTTAGGGACACTCTATAGCTTCTTCATCTAGTCCTCATTCTGTGGCCAAAAAGGCACAGAGCTGGAAGGCAATTTTGTGTCAAGAAGCTTGTATCCTCTTGGACATTGGTCTTAAAGCTAAGGTCAATCTAGGGGCACCTTGCTGGTTCAGTCAGTAGGGCATGTGACCCTTGATCTCAGGGTTGTAAGTTTGAGCCCCATCCTGGGTGTAGCAATTACTTAAAAATAAGATCTTTTAAAAAAATTTAAAAATAAAATCAGAAATGAGAAAAAAGAAATAAGATGCAACACCACAGAAATACAAACAATTATAAGAGAATACTACGAAAAACAATATGCCAAACAACTGGGAAGAAATGGGTAAATTCCTAGAAACATATAAACTACCAAATTGAATCAGGAAGAAATAGAACATTTGAACAGGTTGGTTATCAGCAGAAAATTGAATAGTAATAAAAAAAAAACTCTCCAAAAAACAAAAGTCCAGGACCAGATGGTGTCACAGGCAAACTCTACCAAACATTGAAAGAAGAGTTAATACCTATACTTTTCAAACAATTCCAAAAATTAGAAAAGGAAGTAAAGCTTCCAAACTCATTATATGAGATGAGCATTACTATGATACAAAACCAGATAAAGACACCCACTGAAAACAAAACTGCAGGCCAATATCCCTGATGAACACAGATGCAAAAATTCTCAGAAAAATACTAGAAAACCAAATCCATCAATACATTACAAAAATCATTCACCATGATCAAGTAGAATTTATTCATGGGTTTCAAGGGTAGTTAGTTATTCACAAGTCAAGCAATGTGATACATCAATTAAGATAAGAACGTAAAAGAACCACATGATTATTTCAATAGATGCAGAAAAGGCATTTGGCAAAGAATAACATCCATTCATGAAAAAACCCTCAACAAAGTAAGTTTAGAGTGAACATACCTCAACATAATAAAGGCCATAAATGAAAAACCCACAGCAAACATCGTATTCAACAGGGAAAAACTGATAGTCTTCTCCCTAAGGTCAGGAACAAGACAAGGATGTCCTGTCTCAGTACTGTTATTTAACATAGTACTGGAAGATCTAGCCACAGGAATCGGACAACAGAAAGAAATAAAAGACAACCAAATCAGCAAGGAAGAAGTCAAAATTTCACTATTTACAGATGACATGACACTCTATAGAGAACAACTGGAAGAATCCACCAGAAAACTGCTAGAACTGACACAAGAGGATGTAGACACATGGAAAAAATGCTCAACATAACTCGTCATCAGGGAAAAACAAATAAAAACTACAATCACATATCACCTCACAACTGTGAGAATGCCTAAGTCAAAAACGGAAAAAACAACAGGTGTTGGATAGGATGCAGAGAAAGGGGAACCCTCTTGTACTGTTGGTGGGAATGCAAGTTCATGCAGCCACTGTAGAAAACAGTATGGAGATTCCTCAAAAAGTTAAAACTAGAACTACCCCATGATCCCACATTCACACTACTAGATATTAATCCAAAAGATATAAAAATGTTAAGTTGAAGGGATACATGCACCTCAATGTTTATAGCAACATTATCTACAGTAGCCAAATTATGGAAACAGCCCATGTCCATCAACTGATGAATGACTAAGGAAGAGGTGGTGTATACGTAGATATATACATACACAATGGAATATTAGTCAGCCATAAAAATGAATGAAGTCTGGCCATTTGCAATGACATGAAGCTAGAGAGTATTATGCTAAGTGAAATAAGTCAGCTAGAGAAAGACAAATACCATATGACTTCACTCATATGTGAAATTTAAGAAACAAAACCAACGTGCCAACGGGAAAAAAGAGAGAGAGAGAAAGAGTCAAAGACTCTTTTCTGATGCCAGAGAAAGTGTCAATACACAGACTCTTAAATATAGAGAACAGACTGATAGTTACCAGAGGAGAAAAACAAGGGATGGGTTAAATAGGTGATAGGATTTAATGAGTACACTTTTCATGATAAGCACAGGGTGTTGTATAGAAATGTGGAATCACCAAATCACATACTTGAAATTAATATTACCCTACATGCTAGCTGTGTGGAATTTAAATAAAAACTTAAAAAAAGAATTAAAAATAATTGTTTTAAGGAATTTCAGTAAGTTACAAAAGAACACAGTAGATTACTCAGTTAAATAAGACAAATAATACACAAACAGGATGAGGAGCTTAACAAACAGAAATCATTAAAAAAATAGAACAGTAATTTTGGAGATAAATAATACAATGAATGAAAGGAAAAATCCAAAAGGGAGTTTCAACTGCAGACTCGGTCAAACAGAACTTACAATCAGTGAACTTAAACACAAGAAATTTGAAATTATTCAATTAAAAGAAGGAAAGAAAGAAAGAAGGAAAGAAGGAAATGAAGGAAGGAAGGAAGGAAGAAAAGGGTTTATGGAATTTATGGGGCACACAGTTTTAGTCCTTTGGGCTGCAACAATGAAAATGTCATAAACTGAGTAGCTCAGAAATAACAGAGTTCTTACATTTTAGGAGGCCAGAAAGTAAAAATTCATGGTATGGGAAGATTTGACATCTGGTGACATTCCTATTCCAAAAGGGAGAAATTAGAAAGAAGAAAGAAGTGATGAGCCGAAAACAAGTCCAAAACCAAATATGACATACGACATTAAGTCTTAAGTCTCAGAATAATTTTTGATTTGATTCTTTGGCACCCTAGGCTCACAGTGGCTGCAGTCATGTTTTTTTATTTTTAAATTTAAATTCAATTAGCCAACAAAATACATCATTAGTCTCAGATGTAGTTTTCAAGAATTTATCAGTTATGTATAACACCTAGTGCTCATCACATCATATGCCCTATAAAATGCCCATCAATAAATTACCCCTTCCCCCAAACCATCTCCCCTCCAGCAACCCTCTGTTCCCTGTAGTTAAGAGTCTCTCATGGTTTTTTGGCCTCTTTGACGACTTCCCATTCTGTTTTCCCTCCCTTCCCCTTAGACCCTCTGGGCTGTTTCCTATATTCCACATATGAGTGAAACAATATGATAATTGTCTTTCTCTGATTGACTTATTTTACTCGGCATAATACCCTCCAGTTCCATCCATGTTGATGCAAATGGTAGGTATTCATCCTTTCTGAAGGCTGAGTAATATTCCATTGTATATATATACCAAATCTTCTTCATCCATTCATCTGTTGAAGGACATCTCAGCTCTTTCCACAGTTTGGATATTATGGATATTGCTGCTATGAACATTGGGGTGCACATATCCCTTCTTTTCACTTACATCTGTATCTTTGGGGTAAATACCTAATAGTTCAATTGCTGGGTCTTAGGATAGCTCTATGTTCCACTTCTTAAGGAAACTCCATATTGTTTTCCAACGTGGCTGTACCAACTTGCATTCCCACCAACAGTGTAAGAGGGTTCCCCTTTCTCCACATCCTTGCCAACATTTGTTGTTTCCTGTCTTATTGATTTTAGCCATTCTGGCTGGTGTAAGGTGGTATCTTATTGCAGTTTTGATATGTATTTCCCTGATGCCAAGGGATGTGCAGCATTTCTTCCTCTGTCTGTTGGTCATGTATGTATTCCTTGGAGAAGTGTCTGTTCATGTCTTCTGCCCATTTCTTGACTGGATTATTTGCTTTTTGGGTGTTGAGTTTGAGAAGTTCTTTATAGATCTTGGACACTAGCCCTTTATCTGGTATGTCATTTGCCAAAATTGCCTCCCATTCTGTGGGTTGCCTCTTTGTTTTGTTGACTGTTTTCTTTGCTGTGCAGAAGCTCTTTATCCTCATGAAGTCCCAATTCTTCACTTTTGTTTTTGTTTCCCTTGCCTTTGGAGACATGTCATGAAAGAAGTTGCTGTGGCTGAGGTCAAAGAGGTTGCTGTCTATGTTCTCCTCTAGGATATTGATGGATTCCTGTCTCACATCAAGGTCTTTCATCCATTTTGAGTTTATCTTTGAGTATGGTGTAAGAGAATGGTCCAGTTCTATTTTTCTGCATGTGGCTATCCAATTTTCCCAGTACCATACTGACTTGATGATTACAGCTTTGTAATACGGCTTGAAGTCAGGCATTGTGAAGCCCCCAGTTTTGGTTTTCTTTTTTTTTTTTAAGATTTTATTTATTTATTTGACAGAGGGAGACAGCCAGTAAGAGAGGGAACACAAGCAGGGGGAGTGGGAGAGGAAGAAGCAGGCTCCTAGCGGAGGAGCCTGATGTGGGGCTCGATCCTAGAGCACTGGGATCACACCCTGGACCAAAGGCAGATGCTTAACTACTGTGCCACCCAGGTGCCCCCCCCCCCAGTTTTGGTTTTCTTTTTCAACATTCCCCTGGAGATTTGGTATCTTTTCTGGATCCATACAAATTTTAGGATTTTTTGTTCCAGCTCTGTGAAGAGTGTTGATGGTATTTTGATAAGGATTGCATTGAAAGTGTAGATTGGAGGGGGGGAAAAGATGGTGGAGGAGTAGGGGACCCTTTTTCAGCTGGTCCCCTGAATTGAGCTGGATATCTACCAGATCATCCTGAACACCCACAAAATCAGCCCGAGAGGTAGGAAGATACATCTGGATCTCTACAAATGAACATCTCCTGGACTGAGTATTAAGGTATGAAACAGGAGCCATGAATCCATGCACAGACATTGGAAGATAAACGGAAGGGGGAGGGAGCCACCACACTCGGGTGCTGGGAAGCAGTAGCCACCTGCAATGGGGAGTGGGCCAGATTCATAGACTGGTACCTGCGAGAAAGCAGACTGAGACCTGAGCCCAGGAATGTGCAAGTGACCACACTGAAAACAAGAGCTCCAGAGTGCTCACTGGAACCAGACTGATACTGGGAGCTCAGGAGTGCATGCATGACCAGAGTGAAAACTAGAGTTCTGGAGTGCTCACTGGAACCAGACTGAAACCAGGATCTTGGGAGCATGCACACGTCCAAACTGAAAACTGGAGCACCAGAGCGCACACTCGAACTAGACTGAAACCGGGAGCTTGGGAGCATGCACACAAATAGAGGGAAAACTGGCGCTCTGGAGCATGCACGAACCCCATTGAAACAGGGAGCTCTGGAGCATTCGTGGGAACCAGGGGTGCCTGGTGGTGTTAGAAGCACAAAGCACAGAGATGTGCCAGCCCTGGAAGTGAACGCTAGGAGAGTGGCTGTGGGGTGCACATCCCGGGACACTGCGGGGTTTTTAGCAGCACCGACAGAAACAGAGTTAAAGTGGCCAGGAGAACTCAGTGAAGAGGGGACTGAAATCTCTCTGTTCTGAGATAGAGGCTAGGATATGGCCACTGCTTCTCTGACTCTCAGAAGAGTCACAGAAAACCACCAGGGAAAGTCACCAGAGAACAAAAGCTTGGAAATACCAGTTCACATTGTGCTCATCCCCATCCGCTCTCAGGGGATGGGGCAACTCTACCCAAACAGGGATGCCTGAGCATCAGCACAGCAGGACCCTTTCCCAAAAGGCAGGAGGAAAAATCAAGAAGCCCGCATCCCTAAGGTCCCTATAAAACAAGTGCACACTGCCTGGGTCCTAGTCAATAATTTGGGATCTGTGCATCCCCACAACCTCTCCTCATCAGAATGACAAGGAGGAGAAATCACCCCCAGCAAAGAAAAGATAATGCGTCTGTGGCCTCTGCCACAGAACTGATGGGTATGGATATAACGAAATTGTCAGAAATGAAGTTCAGAGTAACAATGGTCAAGATGATGTGTAGGATTGAAAAAAGTATTAACAAAAATCTTAATGAGAATATAGAATATCTAAGGGCAGAAATGAGATAGAATCAGGCAGAAATTAAAAATGCTATGAATCAAATGCAGTCTAAACTAGACGCTCTCACAGCCAGGGTAAATGAGGCAGAAGAACGAATTACTGAATTGGAAGGCGGGATGGTAGAAGAGAAGGTAAAAACGGAAACTTGGCTCAAAAAAATCCAATCTCTATTGCGGACAATGCTGCTATGAATGTTGGGGTGCATATGGCCCTTCTCTTCACTACGTCTGTATCTTTGTGGTAAATACCCAGTAGTGCAATGGCTGGGTCATAGGGTAGCTCAATTTTTAACTTTTTCTGGGACCTCCACACTGTTTTCCAGAGTGGCTGTACCAACTTGCATTCCCACCAACAATGTAGGAGGGATCCCCTTTCTCCACATTCTTTCCAGCAATTGTTGTTTCTTGCCTTCTCAATTTTTGCCATTCTAACTGGCGTAAGGTGGTATCTCACTGTGGTTTTGATTTGAATTTCCCTGATAGCTAATGATTTTGAACATTTTTTCATGTGTCTGTTAGCCATTTGTATGTCTTCAATGGGAAAGTGTCTGTTCATATCTTCTTCCCATTTTTTGATTTGTTTATTTGTTTCTTGTGTGTTGAAGTTGAGAATTTCTTTGCACCCCAGTGTTCATAGCAGCATTGTCCACAATAGCTAAATCGTGGAAGGAGCCGAGATGCCCTTCAACAGATGACTGGATTAAGAAGATGTGGTCCATGTATACAATGGAATATTACTCAGCTATCAAAAAGAATGATTTCTTTTTTTTTTTCCTTAGGTCTTTTTAATTGAAGTATAGTTGACATACAATATTATTAGATTCAAGGGTACAATATAGTGACTTGACAATTCTATACATTATGGAATGCTCAACACATTAAATGTAGTTACCGGGTGGGGGAAGGGATAATTCGGTGATGGGCATTAAAAAAAGAACGATTTCTTAACATTTCCTGTAACATGGATGGCACTGGAGGAGATAATGCTAAGTGAAATAAGTCAAGCAGAGAAAGACAATTATCATATGGTTTCACTCATCTATGGAACATAAGAACTAGGAAGATCGGTAGGAGAAGAAAGGGATAAAGAAAGGGGGGTAATCAGAAGGGGGAATGAAGCATGAGAGACTATGGACTCTGAGAAACAAACTGAGGGCTTCAGAGGGGAGGGATTTGGGGGTATGGGATAGGCTGGTGATGGGTAGTGAGGAGGGCACGTATTGCATGGTGCCCTGGGTGTTATACACAACTAATGAATCATGGAACTTTACATCAAAAACCAGGGATGTAGTATATGGTGACTAACATAATATAATAAAAATATTATTAAATAAAACACTTGAATAGAAACTTCACAAAACAAGATAAATGAATGGTTCATTTAGCACATGAAAGAGGCACAACTCATTAGTCATGAGGGAAGGAAATCAGTACCACAATGAGATACTATTGCATATCTATTGGTATGGCTAAAGTCAGAAAGTCTGAGATCTCACATAAAGCTCCTGGAAGTCTCATATAGCTGTGGGAATGAAAAAAAACTACAACCACTTTGACAAGCTGACTTTGTTTCTTATAAGATTCAACAAATACAAATCCTATGGATAGTCATTCCATTCCTAGGTATTTACACAATATGTCTACAGAAAGATCAACACAGGAATGTTCAGAATAGCTTTATTCATAATTGCCTCAAACTGGAAATGACACAAAGGCCCAGTAACAGTTG
This sequence comes from Ursus arctos, assembly GCF_023065955.2. NCBI lineage: Eukaryota > Metazoa > Chordata > Mammalia > Carnivora > Ursidae > Ursus > Ursus arctos. Next base: position 16,325,722 of record NW_026622963.1, read on the forward strand.
AATGTATCAACAAACATGAAACACTTGAAATCCTACCCAGCAATAAAAACGTCATGAAGTATTGGTGCATGTAGGAATATGGATGAATTTTAAAATCATTGCACTGCGCTGTATGAACAAAGGCAGACACAAAAGAGTATATGTATGTTTCAGGTTATGTGAAGCTGTTAAAAATGCAGTGATTTTTAGCAGTGATGGTCCCTGGGTCTGAGGCTGGAGGCAGTAATGGACCACAAAGGGAAACAAGGGAAGTTGTGAGGTAGTGGAAATGCCCTGTATCTTGACTGTAGCAGAAGTTTCATTATCAAAATGAATTTAATTGTACACTTTAAAGCCACGCAGTCTTTTGTACCTAAATTATACCTTAATAAAGTTGATTTTACAATCTAAAAAAAATCCAATCTCAAGAATGGAGATTACGGGAGATTACTGATTCAATGAAATGTTTCAATGTCAGAATCATTGGCATCCTTGATGGGGTGGAGAAAGAGAAAGGTCTAGAAGAGATATTTGTACAAATTTTAGCTGAGAACTTCCCTAATCTGGCAAAGGAAACAAGCATTCGTGTCCAAGAGGCAGAGAGGACCCCTCCCAAGATCAATGAGAACAGACCTACACCACGTCACATCATAGTGCAATTCACAAATATTAGATCCAAGGATACAGTCTTGAAAGAGGCCAGGGGGAAGAAAAACCTTATGTACAGAGGGAAAAATATCAGAATAATGTCAGACCTGTCTACAGAGACCTAGCAGGCCAGGGAGGGTTGGAAAGGTATTTTCAAAGCTCTAACTGAGAAGAACATGCAGCCAAGTTTCCTTTATCCAGCAAGGCTGTAATTCAGAATTGATGGTGAGATAAGGACGTTCCAGGATCGGCAGAAACAAGGAATTCATAACCACCAAGCCAGCCCTACAAGAAATATTAAGAGGGGTTCTATAAAACTAAAAAGACCCCAAGACTGACACAGAACAGACATTTACAAACTATAGAAACGAAGACTTCACAGGCAACATGACATCATTAAAATCATATCTCTCAATAATCACTCTCAATGTGAATAGCCTAAATGCTCCCATAAAGTGACACAGGGTTGCAGATTGGATAAAAAGACATGACCCATCCATTTGCTGTCTACAAGAGACTCATTTTGAACCTAAAGATACATCTGGACTGAACGTGAAGGGATGGAAAACCATTTCTCATGCCAATGGACCTCAAAAGAAAGCTGGGGTAGCAATCCTCATATCAGACAGATTAGATTTTAAACTAAGGACTGTAGTTAGAGATACAGAAGGACACTATATTATTCTTAAAGGATTTATCCAACAAGTGGATATGATAATTATAAATATCTATGCCCCCAAAAGGGGAGCAGGTAGATACACAAGCCAACTCTTAACCAGAATAAAGAGACATATAGATAATAATACGTTACTAGTAGGGGACCTCAGTATTTTGCTCTCAGCAATAGATAGGTCACCTAAGCAGAAAATCAACAAAGAAACAAGAGCTTTGAGTGACATACTGGGCCAGGTGGACTTCGTAGATATATACAGAACACTACACCCTAGACAACAGAGTACTCATTCTTTTTCAATGCACATGGAACATTCTCCAGAATAGACCATATACTGGGTCACAAAACAGGTATCAACCAAAACCAAGAGACTGAGATTATTCCCTGCATATTCTCAAACCACAATGCTTTGAAACTGGAACTCAATCACAAGGAAAAATTTGGAAGAAACTCAAACACTTGGAAACTAAGAACCATCCTGCTCAAGAATGATTGGATAAACCAGGAAATTAAAGGTCATTTTAAACAATTTTTGGAGACCAATGAAAATGAAAACACAACAGTCCAAAACCTATGGGACACAGCAAAGGCAGTCCTAAGGGGAAAATACATAGCTGTCGAAGCCTCACTCAAAAGAATAGAAAAATCTAAAATGCAGTTTTTATATTCTTACCTCAAGAAGCTGGAGCTGGAACAGAAGAATGGGCCTAACCCATGCACGAGAAGGCAGTTGATCAAAATTACAGCACAGATCAATGAATTAGATAAAAGGAGCACAGTAGAGGAGATCAACAAAACTAGAAGTTGGTTCTTTGAAAGAATAAATAAGATCGATAAGCCACTGGCCAGACTTATTCAAAAGAATAGAGAAAGGAAACAAATTAATAAAAATATGAATGAAAGGGGAGAGATCACGACCAACACCAGTGAAATAGGAAGGATCATTGGATCCTTTTATCAACAACTTTATGCCAATAAATTAACCAAACTAGAAGAAATGGCTGCCTTCCTGGAAACCTATAAACTGCCAAGACTGAAACAGGAAGAAATTGATTATTTAAACAGACTGATTAATCATGAAGATATTGAAGCAGTGATCAAAAACCTCCCCAAAAACAAGAGTCCAGGGCATGACGGATTCCCAGGGAATTCTACCAAACATTCAAAGAAGAAATAATACCTATTGTCCTGAAGCTCCTTCAAAAAAATAGAAACAGAAGGAAGACTACCAAACTCATTCTATGAGGCCAGTATTACCTTGATCCCCAAACCAGGCAAAGACCCCATCATAAAGGAGAATCACAGACCCATATCCCTGATGAATATGGACGCCAAAATTCTAAACAAGATCCTAGCTAACAGGATCCAACAGTACATTAAAAGGATTATCCATCAAGATCAAGTGGGATTCATCCCTGGGATGCAACGGTGGTTCAACATTCACAAATCAATCAGTGTGATAGATCACATCAACAAGAAGAGTCAAGAACCATATGATCCTCTCAATTGATGCAGAAAAAGCATTTGACAAAATACAGGATCCTTTCTTGGTTAAAACCCTTCACAATGTAGGGATAGAGGGTACATTCCTCAATTTCATAAAAACCATCTATGAAAAGCCTACAGTGAATATCATTCTCAGTGGGGAAACGCTGAAATCCTTTCCCTTAAGATGAGGAACATGACGAGGAAGCCCACCCTTGCCATTATTATTCAACATAGTACTAGAAGTCCTTGCAACTGCAATCAGACAACAAAAAGGGATAAAAGGTATCAAAATAGGTAAAGAAGAAGTCAAACTGTCTCTCTTTGCAGATGACATGATAGTCTATATGGAAAACCCAGAAGAATCCTCCCCCAAACTACTAGAACTCATGGAGTAATTCAGTAATGTGGCAGGATACAAAATCAATGCTCAGAAATCAGTTGCATTTGTATACACGAACAATAAGACTGAAAAAAGAGAAATTAGGGAATCCATCCCATTTAAAATAGCACCAAAAATCATACATTATCTTGGAATTAACTTAACCAGAGACATAAAGGATTTGTATTCTAGAAACTACAAATCACTCTTGAAAGACGTTGAAGAAGACACAAAAAGATGGAAAAATATTCCATGCTAATGGATCGGAAGATTAAACATAGTTAAAATGTATATCCTACCCAGAGCAATCTACACTTTCCATGCCATCCCGATTAAAATACCAATGACATTTTTCAAAGAACTGGAAAAAACAGCCCTTAACTTTGTGTGGAACCAGAATAGGCCCCGAATCCCCAAGGAATTGTTGAAAAGAAAAAACATCACTGGGGGCAATCACATTGTCAGATTTCAAGCTATACTACAAAGCTGTGATCACAAAGAGAGCATGGTACTGGCACAAAAGACACATAGATCAATGGAACAGAATAGAGAACCCAGAATGGACCCACGGCTCTTTGGGCAACTAATCTTTGACAAAGCAGGAAAAAACCTCCAATGGAAAAAAGATAGTCTCTTCAATAAACCATGCTGATCAAAGTGGACAGTCACATACAGAAAAATGAAACTGGACCATTCTCTTACACAATACAGAAAGATAAACTCAAAATCAATGAAAGACCTAGATGTGAGACAGGAATTCATCAAAATCCTAGAGGACAACATATGCAGTAACTTCTTCGACAACAGCAACTTCTTCCAAGACATGTCTCTAAAAGCAATGGAAACAATAGCAAAAATGAACTTTTGGGACTTCATCAAGATAAAAAGCTTCTGCACAGCCAAGGAAACAGTCAAAAATACTAAGAGGCAGCCCACAGAATGGGAGAAGATATTTGAAAATGGCATTACAGATAAAGGACTGGTATCCAAGATCTATAAAGAACTTCTCAAACTCAAAATCCAAGAAGCAAATAATCCAGTCAAGAAGTGGTCCAAAGACATGAAAAGACACTTCTCCAAAGAAGACATACGAATGACTAACAGACACATGATAAAATGTTCGACATCCGGATTAAAAAGTTGTGGTTCATATATACAATGGAATATTACTCAGCTATCAGAAAGAACGATTTCTCAACATTTGTTGCAACATGGACGGCACTGTAGGAGATAATGTTAAGTGAAATAAGTCAAGCAGAGAAAGACAAATATCATATGATTTCTCTCATCTATGGAACATAAGGACTAGGAAGATCGGTAGGGGAAGAAAGGGATAAAGAAAGGGGGGCAATCAGAAGGGGGAATGAAGCATGAGAGACTATGGACTCTGAGAAACAAATTGAGGGCTTCAGAGGGGAGGGGGTGGGGGAATGGGATAGACTGGTGATGGGTAATAAGTGCACCACTTATTGCATGGTGCACTGGGTGTTATACACAACTAATGAATCATCAAACTTTACATCAGAAACCATGGATGTACTGTATGGTGACTAACATAATATAATAAAAAAACATTAAAAAATGTTTGACATCATTAGCAATCAGGGAAATACAAATCAAAACCACAATGAGATACTACCTTACACCAAGTAGAATGGCAGTAATTAACGAGACAGAAAACAACAAATGTTGGCAAGAATGTGGATAAAGGGGAACCCTCTTATTCTGTTGATGGAAATGCAAGTTGGTAGAGCCACTTTGGAAAACAATATGAAGGTTCTTCAAGATGTTAAAAATAGAGCTACCGTAGGACCCAGGTATAATATAGTCTCCCTCTTCATCTCTTATTAGAGTCTTTGGTTTAAAATCTAATTTGTCTCATATATGGATGGCTACCCCAGCTTTCTTTTCATGTCCACTGTCATGATAAATGGTTCTCCACCCCCTCAGTTTCAATCTGGAGGTGTCTTTGGTTCTAAAATGAGTCTCTTGTAGACAGAGTATGGACATATGGTTGGATCTTATTTTTTAAATACAATCCGGTACCCTATGTCTTTTGATTGGAGCATTTAACCCATTTACATTCAGAGTAACTATTGACAGATATGAATTTAGTGCCATTGAATTACCTGTAAAGTCCCTGTTTCTGTAGAGTGTCTCTGTTCCTTTCTGGTCTTTGTTACTTTTGGGCTCTCTCTTCACTTACAATATCCCCTTTAATATTTCTTGCAGGAATGGTTTAGTGGTCACAAATTCTTTTAGTTTCTGTTTGTCCTGGAAACTCTTTATCTCTCCTTCTATTCTGAATGACAGACTTGCTGCATAAAGTATTCTTGGCTGCATATTTTTCCCATTTAGCATATTGAATATATCATGGCCGTCCTTTTTGGCCTGCCAGGTCTCAGTGGATAGGTCTGTAGCCAGCCTTATATTTCTACCCTTGTAGGTTAATGACCTCTTGCCCCAAGCTGCTTTCAGGATTTTCTCTTTATCTCTGAAATTTGCCAGATTTGCTATTACATATTGAGGTATTTACCTATTTTTATTATTTTGACAGAGGTTCTCTGTGCCCTCTGGGCTTGAATGTCTGATACCTTCCCCAGATTAGGGAGTTCTCAGCTATAATTTGTTCAAATAAACCTTCTTCCCCTTTCTTTCCTCTTTCTCTGTGACTCCAATTATTCTAATATTGTTTCACTTTATGGTGTTGCTGGTCTCTTGAAACCTCCCTTTATGATCCAGTAGTTGTTTATCTCTCTTTTTCTCAGCTTCCTTATTCTCCATCAGTTTGTTTTCTATACTACTTGCTCTCTCTTCTCTCTCATTTATCCTAGAAGTTCGAGTCTACATGTTTTATTGCATCTCAACAATAGCCTTTTTTGTTTCATCCTAACTAGATTTTAGTTCTTTTGTTTCTCCTATAAGGGATTCTCTAGTGTCTTCTATACTTTTTTCAAGCCCAGATGGTATCTTTATAATCATTCTTTTGAATTTTAGTTCTGACATCTTGCACATATCCATATGGATTAAATCCCTGGCAGTGAGAACTTCCTCTTGCTCTCTCTTTTGGGATTTGTTCTACTGTCTTGTCCTGAAAAAATAGATGAAAGAGAGAGAGAAAATACAAAAATAGCAACACTGACACCAGAAAAATATACACTAAACAAATCAGAAGAGAACAGTCACCAAAACAAAAGCAGAGAGAGATAAAATGAAATAGAAGGTGAATAGAACAATAAACTAGATCCTGAGTGTATTTTGGTCTGTTTGTTAGAAGACATTAGATACCAAAATAGGAAAGGAAGAAGAACTTATATATATTCAAAAATAAAATCAAATACAATGATAAGAAGCCAAAAATGAAATATATGTATATTTCATTTATATATATAAAATGTATATGTAAAAATGAAAATTAAAAAAGAATTAAAAATTGATAAAACAGGAAAATAGCTGGAAAGGAGAAAAAAATTAAAACTGAAAGACTAAAGAATCATGAGGAAAAACCACGAATGCTGTATAGTATTTTCCCCAAGAGCTGGATTTCCACAGTTCTGTATGATCTGTAAACATGGTATTAGTTCTATGTTCTTGCTGGTCTTCTGGGGGAAGGACCTGTTGCCCTGATTTTCGGGTGTTTTGCCTAGGCAGCATTCAGGATTTTCTCTTTATCTTTGTAATTACCTCATTTCACTATAATATGTCGAGTTGTTGACCTCTATTTGTTGATTTTTAAGGGGAGTTCTCTGTGTCTTTTGGACTTGAATGCCTGTTTCATTCCCCAGATTAAGGAAGTTCTCAGCTATAATTTTTTCAAATAAAATTTCTGCCACTTTTTCCCACACTTCATCTTCTGGGATTCCTATAATATGGATGTTATTTTGCTATATGGAATCACTCAGTTCCATAAGTCTACCTTCATGATCTAATAGTTTTCCATCCCTCTTCTTTTCAGCTTCCTTATTTTCCATTATTTTGTCTTCTTTATCACTGATTCTCTCTTCTATTTTGATCATCTTCATTTTCATGGCCTCCAATTGGGACTGCATGTCAGTTATAGAAATTTTTTTTCAACCTGAGTAGATTTTAGTTCTTTTATCTCTATAGTAAGGGATTCTCTGGTGTCTTCTATTCTTTTTTCAAGCCCAGCTAGTATCTTTACAATTGTTTTTTTAAATTATAATTTCAGACATCTTCTCTCTGTATTGATTAAATTCCTGGTTGTGAATACTACTTCCTGTTCTTTCTTTTGGGGTGACTTTCTTTGCCTTGTCATTTTGTCCAGAAAAGAAAAGAAGAAAGGAAAAGAAAAACACAACAACAACAAACACAAACAAACAAAAAAGCTAGATTGTGGGTGTGTTTTGGTCTGCTTGTTCATAGAAACTAGATTCCAAAATAAGAAAGAAAGAAATTTGGGATCTAGTTTTCCTATTATTTATAATAAATAAATAAATAAATAAATAAATAAAATTTAACAGAATAGAATAAAGTATAATAAAGGAAAAAATAAAAAATATATAAAATACATATAAAAATAAAAATTTAAAAATAAATAACCAAAAGAATTGAAAAAAATAAGAAAACTTACAAGGGAGGACAAATAAGGTTAGCAGCAGATCTAGCTACAGAAACTTCACAGGCAGGAAGAAAGTAACATGGTATATCCAACACACTGAATGGCAAAAACATGCAGCCGAGAATATTTTACCCAGCAAGACTATCATTCAGAGTAGAAGAGAGATAAAGAGTTTCCCAGACAAACAAAAACTAAAGTCATGACCACTACCAGATCTACAAGAAATATTAAAGGGGACCTTCTGAAAGGGAAAGAAAGAACAAAAGCAACAAAGACTAAAAAGGAACAGAGAAAATCTCTAGAAATGATGACTTTACAGGTAATTTAATGGCACTGAATTTATATCTCTCAATAAACACTCTGAGTATAAATGGACCAAATGGACCAAATGCTCCAATCAAAAGACATAGGGTGTCAGAATGGATTAAAAAACAAAACAAAACAAGACCCATCTATATGCTGTCTACAAGAGAGTCATTTTAGACTTGAAGATACCAACAGTTTAAAAGTGAAGAGATGGAGAACCACCTATCATTCTAATGGACATCAAAAGAAAGCTGAAGTAGCCATACTTATATCAGACACACTAAGCTTAGGCTGTAATGAGAGATGAAAAATGTTATTATAACATAATAAAGGGGACTATTCAACAAGAAGATCTAACAATTGTAAATATTTATGCTCCCAACTTTGCAGCACCCAAATATATAAATCAATTAATGAAAAACATAAAGAAACTCAATGATAATAATACAATAATAGTAGGCACTTTAACATCCCACTCACAGCAAGGGACAGATCATCTAAACAAAAAAATCAACAAGGAAACAAGGACTTTGAATGACACACTGCACCAGATGGACTTAACAGATGTATTCAGAACATTTTATCCTAAAGCACCAGAATACACATCTTTTTTGAGTGCACATGGAATATTTTCCAGAAAGATCACATGGTGACAAATCAGGACACAACCAGTACAAAAAAATTGGGATCATACCATGCATCTTTTCTGACCACAATGCTATGAAACTGGAAGTCAACACAAGAAAAATTTAGAAGGACCACAAATACATGGAGGTCAAAGAATATCCTACTAAAGGATGAATGGGTTAACGAGAAAATTAGAGATGAAATTAAAAAAAAACATAGAAGCAAATTAATGAAAACATGACAGTCCAAAACCTTTGAGATGCAGCAAAAGTGGTCATAAGAGAATAATCTAGCAATACAGGCCTACTTCATGAAGAATGAAAAATCTCAAGTACACAACCTAACCTTACACCTAAAGGAGGTCGAAAAAGAAAAACAAAGCCTAAAGCCAGGAAAATAATGGAAATAATAAAGATTAAAGCAAAATCAATGATATAGAAAGAAAAAAACAATAGGACAGATCAATGAAAACAGGTGTTGGTTCTTTGAAAGGATTAATAAAATTGATAAACTCCTAGCCAGACTTATCAAAAAGAAAAGAGAAAGACCCAAATAAATAAAATCATGAATGAGGGAGGAGATCACTGCCACACCACAGAAATACAAATAATTATAAGAGAATATTACAGAAAAAAATATGTACCAACAAACTGGGCAATCTGGAAGAAATGCATAAATTCCTGAAACTACCAAAACTGAAACAGGAAGAAATAGAAAATTTGAACAAACCCATAACTAGCAAAGAAATTCAGTCAGTAATCAAAAATCTCCCAACAAATGAAAGTCCAGAGCAGGTGGCTTACCAGGGGAATTCTAGCAGACATTTAAAGAAGAGTTTACACCTATCTTTCTGAAACTTTTTCAAAAAATAGAAATGGAAAGAAAACTTCCAAACTGATCCTATGAAGCCAGCATTACTGTGATTCCAAAACTAGACAAAGACCACACTAAAAAGGGGGAATTACAGACAAATATCCATGATGAATATGGATGAAAAGGTTCTCAACAAGATAGTAGAAAATCAAATCCAACAGTGCACTAAAATAATTATTCACTGGGATCAAGTAGGATTTATTTCTGGGAAGCAAGAGTGGTTCAATATGTGCAAATCAATCAACATGACAGCCATATTAATAAAAGAAAGAATAAGAACTGCACGATCCTCTCAATTGATGGAGAAAAAGCATTTGACAAAATACAGCATCATTTCTTGATAAAAACCCCCAACAAAGTAACAATACACGGAACATACCTCAATATCATAAAGGCCATATATGGAAAGCCCAGAGCTAATATAATCCTCAATGGGGAAAAACTGAGAACTTTCCCCCATACTCAGGAGCAAGAGAGGGATGTCCACACTCACCATTGTTATTTAACATAGTACTGGAATCTTAGCCTCAGTAATCAGACAACAACAAAAATAAAAGATATCAACATCTGTAAACAAGAAGTCAAACTTTCACTATTTGCAGATGACATGATACTCTATAAAGAAAACCTAAAGACACCACCAAAAATTGCTAGAATAAATACAAGAATTCAATAAAGTTGCCAGATACAAAATCAATATACAGAAATATGTTATATGTATATACACCAGTAATGAAGCAGCAGAAAGAGAAATCAAGGAATCAACCCCATTTACAATTGCACCAAAACCATAAGACACCTAGGGATAAACTAAAGAGGTAAAAGACTTAAAAAAAAAGAAAGAAGAAGTAAAAACCTGCCTCTGAAAACTATAGAACACATATGAAAGAAATTAAAAAGGACACAGAGAAATGGAAAAACATTGCATACTCACTGATTGGAAGAACAAACATTGTTAAAATGTCTATACTATCCACAATCTACACATTTAATGCAATCCCTATCAAAATAACCCCAGCAGTTTTCACAGAGCTAGAATAAACAATCCTAACATTTGTACTGAACCAAAAATGATCCCAAATAGTCAAAGCAACCCTGAAAAAAAACAAACAGAACTGGAGGCATCATGATTCTGGATTTCAAGCTATATTACAAAGTTGTAGGCATCATGACAGTATGGTACTGGCACAAAAACAGACACATAGATCAATAGCACAGAAAAGAAAACCCAGATGGACCCAAAACTATATGGTCAAGTAATCTTTGACATAACAGGAAAGAATATCCAAAGGAAAAAAATACAGTTTCTTCAACAAAGGGTGTTGGGAAAACTGGACAGAAACGTAGAAGAATGAAAATGGACCATTTTCGTACACCATACAGAAAGATTGATTCAAAATGGATGAAAGACCTAAATGTGAGGCAGGAAACCATCAAAAACCTAGAGGAGGACATAGGCAACAATCTCTTTGACCTTGGCTGAAGCAAGTTCTTACTAGACATGTCTCCTGAGGCAAGGGAAACAAAAGCGAAAATGAACTATTGGGACTTCATCAAGATAAAAAACTTCTGCACAATGAAGAAAACGATCAACATAACTAAAAGGCAGCCTATGGAATGGGAGAAGATATTTACCAATGATATATATGATAAAGGGTTAGTATACAAAATCTGTAAAGAACTTATCAAACTCAACACCAAAAATCCCAAATAACCCAGTTAAGAAATGGGTAGAAGTCATGACTAGATACTTCTCCAAAGAAATGCAGATGCTAACGGACACATAAAAGTGCTGAACAAAACTCATTATCAGGGAAATACAAATTAAAACCATGAGATACCACCTCACACCTGTTGGAATGGCTAAAATTTAGAACACAACAAACCACAGGTGTTGGTGAAGATATGGAAAAAGGGGAACCCTTTTGCACTGTTGGTAGGGATACAAACTGATGCAGCCACTCTGGAAAACCATATAGAGGTTCCTCAAAAAACTGAAATTAGAACTACCCTATGAGGGGGAGGAGTTAAGATGGCGGAGGATTAGGGGTCCCCTTTTTCAGCTGGTCCCCTGAGTTGAGCTGGATAGGTACCAGACCATCCTGAACACCTACGGAATCAGCCTGAGACGCAGGAAGATATATCTGGATCTCTACAAATGAACGTCTCCAGCGCTGAGTATTGAGGTACAAAGCAGGGAGCCGTGAAACCGTGCACAGATATCGGAAGATAAACGGAAGGGGGAGGGAGCCGCCGCGTTTGGGCGTCGGGAAGCGGCAGTCACCTGCACAGGGGAGCGGGCAGACTCGCAGACACGCACCCCCCGTGAGAGAGCAGACAGACCGTGAGCTGGGGAATGCACGTGACCAGTCTGAAAACCGGCGCTCCGGAGTGCACGTGAACCACACTGAAACAGAGCTCCGGAGCACGTGGGGCGGCTGGCGGTGTTAGAAACACAAAGAACAGAGACATGCTGGCCCTGGAAGTGAGGGCTGGGACGCCGGCTGTGGGGCACACATCCCGGGACGCTGTAGGGTTTAGCAGTACCAACAGAAACAGAGTTAAAGTGGCCAGAAGAGCCCAGGGGAGAGCGGTCTGCGATCCCTCTGTTCTGAGACAGAGGCTGGGATTCACTACTGCTGCTCTGACTCTCAGAAGAGCCAAAGCAAACCACCAGAGAATAAAAGCCTGGAAATACCAGCTGACAGTGTGCCCATCCCCATCCCTCCTCGCAGGGGACAGGGAGACTCTACCCAAACAGGGTTGCCTGAGAATCGGCACGGCAGGCCCCTCCCCCAGAAGGCAGGCTAAAAAATCAAGAAGCCCACAACCCGGGGCACCTGGGTGGCGCAGCCCTTAAGTGTCTGTCTTCGGCTCAGGGTGTGATCACGGCGTTCTGGAATCGAGTCCTACATAGGGCTCCTCCGCTGGGAGCCTGCTTCTTCCTCTCCCACTCCCCTGCTTCTGTTCCCTCTATCGCTGGCTGTCTCTCTGTCATATAAATAAATAAAATCTTAAAAAAAAAAAAAGAAGCCCACATCCCTAAGATCCCTATAAAACAAGGGCGCACGGCCTGGGTCCCCGTCAATAATTTGGACTCTGGACAGCCCCACGCCCTCTCCTCATCAGAATGATGAGAAGGAGAAATCCCCCCCAGCAAAGAAAAGACAATGACTCTGTGGCCTCTGCCACAGAACTAATGGATATGGATATAACCAAATTATCAGAAATAGAATTCAGAGTAACAATGGTCAAGATGAAGTGTAGACTTGAAAAAAGTATTAACGAAAATATTAATGAGAATATAGAATCTCTAAGGGCGGAAATGAGAGCAAATCTGGCAGAAATTAAAAATTCTATGAATCAAATGCAGTCAAAACTAGAGGCTCTGATGGCCAGGATGAATGAGGCAGAAGAATATATCAGCGAATTGGAGCATGGGTTCATAGAAGAAAAAGCTAAAATAGAATCTGGACTCAAAAACACCATGCTCAGGAATGTAGGTTATGAGAGATTACTGACTCAATGAAACGTTCCAACGTCAGAATCATCAGCATCCCCGAGGGGGTGGAGAAAAACAGAGGTCTAGAAGAGATATTTGAACAAATTGTAGCTGAAAACTTCCCCAATCTAGTAAGGGAAATAAACATTCGTGTCCAAAAGGCAAAGAGGACCCCTCCCAAGCTCAACCACGACAAACCCGCACCACGTCACGTCATAGAGCAATTTGCAAATATTAGATCCAAGGATACAGTATTGAAAGCGACCAGGGCAAAGAAATTTCTCACGTACCAAGGCAAAGGTATCAGAATTATGTCAGAACTGTCTACACACACCTGGAATGAGAGAAAGGTTTGGGGGGGCATTTTTAAAGTTCTTTCAGAGAAAAACATGCAGCCAAGGATCCTTTATCCAGCAAGGCTGTCATTCAGAATTGATGGAGAAATAAAGACCTTCCAGAATCGCCAGTCATTGACCAATTTTGTAACCACGAAACCAGCCCTACAGGAGATATTAAGGGGGGTTCTATAAAAGTAAAGGGGCTGCAAAAGTGCTACAGAACAGAAAGTCACAATCTATAGAAACAAAGACTTTACAGGCAACATGGCATCATTAAAATCATATCTCTCAATAATCAGTCTCAATGTAAATGGCCTAAATGCTCCCATAACATTCCACAGGGTTGCAGATTGGATAAAAAGACATGACCCATCCATTTGCTGTCTACAAGAGACTCATTCTGAACCTAAAGATACATTCAGACTGAAAGTAAAGGGATGGAATACCATCTTTCACGCCAATGGACCCCAAAAGAAAGCTGGGGTAACAAATCTCATATCAGACAGATAGGATTTTAAACTAAAGACTACAGTTAGAGACACAGAAGGGCACTATATTATTCTTAAAGAATGTATCCAACAAGTGGATATGACAATTATAATAATCTATGCCCCCAACAGGGGAGCAACAAGATACACAAGCCAACTCTTAATCACAATAAAGAGACACATAGATAAAAATACACTAATAGTAGGAGACCTCAACACTCCACTATCAGAAATAGAACAACTATGCAAAAAATCAGCAAAGAAACAAGAGCTTTGAATGCAATACTTGAGGAGTTGGATCTCATAGGTACATATAGAACACTACACCCCAGAACCAAAGAATACTCATTCTCTTCTAATGCCCATGGAATATTCTCAAGAATAGACCATGTTCTGGGACACAAAACAGGTCTCAACCAAAACCAAAAGATTGAAATTATCCCCTGCATATTCTCAGACCACAACGATCTGAAATTGCAACTCGACCACAAGGGAAAATTTGGAAGAAACTCAAACACTTGGAGACTAAGAACCATCGTGCTCAGGAATGACTCAATAAACCAGGAAATCAAAAATCAATTTAAACAATTTATGGAAACCAACGAGGTTAAAAACACAACAGTCCAAAATCTATGGGATACTGCAAAGGCAGTCCTAAGGGGGAAATACATAGCCATCCAAGCCTCACTCAAAAGAATAGAAAAATCTAAAATGCAGTTTTTATATTCTCACCTCAAGAAGCTGGAACAGCAACAGAGGGACAGGCCTAATCCACTCACGAGGAAGCAGTTGACCAAGATTAGAGCAGAAATCAATGAATTAGATACCAGGAGTACAGTAGAACAGATCAACAGGACTAGAAGCTGGTTCTTTGAGAAAATCAATAAAACTGACAAACCGCTGGCAAGACTTATCCAAAAGAATAGAAATAGGACCCAAATTAATAAAATTATGAATGAAAAAGTAGAGGTCACGACCAACACCAACGAAATTGGAAGGATTATTAGAAACTTTTATCAACAGCTATATACCAATAAATTAAGCAATCTGGAAGAGATGGAGGCCTTTCTGGAAACTGATAAACTACCAAGACTGAAACAGGAAGAAATTAATTTTTTAAACAGGCCAATTAAGTATGAAGAGATTGAGTCAGTGATACACAACCTTCCAAATAACAAAACTCCAGGCCCGGACAGTTTTCCTGGGGAATTCTACCAAACATTCAAAGAAGAAATAATACCTATACTCGTAAAGCAATTTCAAAAAATAGAAACAGAAGGAAAGCTATCAAACTCATTCTATGAGGCCAATATTACCTTGATCCCCAAACCAGGCAAAGACCCCATCAAAAAGGAGAATTACAGACCGATTTCCCTAACGAATATGGAAGCCAAAATCCTCAACAACATCCTGGCTAATAGAATCCAACAGTACATTAAAAGGATTAACCATCATGACCAAGTGGGATTCATCCCTGGGATGCAAGCGTGGTTCAACATTCACATATCGATCAACGTGATACATCATATGAACAAGAAAAGACTCAGGAACCATATGATCCTCTCAATTGATGCAGAAAAAGAATTTGACAAAATACAGCATCCTATCCTGATTAAAACCCTTCAGAGTGTAGGAATAGAGGGTACATTTCTCAATCTCATAAAAGCCATCTATGAAAAGCCTACAGCAAATATTATTCTCAATGGGGAAAAGCTGAAAGCCTTTACCTTAAGATCAGGAACATGACAAGGATGCCCACTCTCGCCATTATTATTCAACATAGTACTAGAAGTCCTGGCAACAGCAATCAGATAACAAAAAGGGATAAAAGGTATCCAAATCGGCAAGGAAGAAGTCAAATTGTCTCTCTTTGCAGATGACATGATACTCTATATGAAAAGCCAAAAGAATCCACTCTCAAACTATTAGAAGTTATAGAGCAATTCAGTAATGTGGAGGGATACAAAATCAATGCTCAGAAATCAGTTGCATTTCTATACACGAATAATGAGACTGAAGAAAGAGAAATTAGGGAATCCATCCCATTTACAATAGCACCAAAAACCATACGTTACCTTGGAATTAACTTAACCAGAGACGTAAAGAATCCTTATTCTAGAAATTACATATCACTCTTGAAAGACATTGAGGAAGACACAAAAAGATGGAAAAATATTCCATGCTGATGGATCAGAAAAATTAACATAGTTAAAATGTCCATGCTATCCAGAGCAATCTACACTTTCAATGGTCTCCCGATCAAAATACCGATGACATTTTTCAAAGAACTGAAACAAATAGTCCTTAAATTTATACGGAACCAGGAATGGCCCGAATCTCCAAGGAACTGTTGAAAAGGAAAAAAAAAGCTGGGGACATCACAATGCCGGATTTCGAGCTATACTACAAAGCTGTGATCACAAAGACAGCATAGTACTGGCACAAAAACAGACACATACAACAATGGAACAGAATAGAGAACCCAGAAATGGACCCTTGGCTCTTTGGGCAACTAATCTTTGATAAAGCAGGAAAAAACATCCGGTGGAAAAAGGACAGTCTCTTCAATCAATGGTGCTGGGAAAATTGGACAGCTATATGCAAAAGACTGAAACTTGACCACTCTCTCACACCATACACAAAAATAAACTCCAAAGGGATGAAAGACCTTGATGTGAGACAGGAATCCACCCAAATCCTACAGGAGAGCATAGGCAGCAACCTCGACGACATCGGCCACAGCATCCTTTTTCATGACACGTCTCCAAAGGCAAGAGAAATAAAAGATAAAATGATCTTGTGGGACTTCATCACAATAAAAAGCTTCTGCACAGCCAAGGAAACAGTCAAAAAAACTAAGAGGCATCCCACAGAATGGGAGAAAATATTTGCAAATGACACTACAGATAAAAGACTGTTTTCCAAGATCTACATAGAACTTCTCAAACTCAATACACAAGAAACAAATAAACAAATAAAAAAAATGGGCAGAAGATATGAACAGACACTTTCCCAATGAAGACATACAAATGGCTAACAGACACATGAAAAAATGTTCAAAATCATTAGCCATCAGGGAAATTCAAATCAAAACCACACTAAGATACAACTTATGCCAGTTAGAATGGCAAAAATTGACAAGGCAAGAAACAACAATTGCTGGAGAGTATGTAGAGAAAGGTGATCCCTCCTACATTGTTGGTGGGAATGCAAGTTGGTACAGCCACTCTGGAAAACAGTGTGGAGGTCCCTTAAAAAGTTAAAAATTGAGCTACCCTATGACCCAGCCATTGCACTACTGGGTATTTACTCCACAGATACATACGTAGTGAAGGGAAGGGCCATATGCACCCCAATGTTCATAGCAGCATTGTCTACCATAGCTAAATCATGGAAGGAACTGAGATGCCCTTCAACAGATGACTGGATTAATAAGTTGTGGTCCATATATACAATGGAATATTACTCAGCTATCAGAAAGAATGAATTCTCAACATTTGCTGCAACATGGACGGCATTGGAGAAGATAATGCTAAGTGAAATAAGTCAAGCAGAGAAAGACAGTTGCCATATGCATTCTCTCATCTATGGAACGTAAGAACTAGGAAGATCAGTAGGGGAAGAAAGGGATAAAGAAAGGGGGGGTAATGAGAAGGGGGAATGAAGCATGAGAGACTATGGACTATGAGAAACAAACAGAGGGCCTCAGAGGGGAGGGGGGCAGGGGAATGGGATAGACCAGTGATGGGTAGTAAGGAGGGCACTTATTGCATGGTGCACTGGGTGTTATACACAACTAATGAATCATCAAACTTTACATCGAAACCGGGGATGTACTTTATGGTGACTAACATAATATAATAAAAAAAATTAAAAAAATAATCGGTCTCAATGGAAATGGCCTAAATGCTCCCATAAAATGCCACAGGGTTGCAGATTGAATAAAATGACAGGATCCATCCATTTGCTGTCTACAAGAGACTCATTTTGACCTACAGATACATCCAGACTAAAAGGAAAGGTATGGAATACCATCTTTCATGCCAATGGACCTCAAAAGAAAGCTGGGGTAGCATTTCTCATATCAGACAGATAGGATTTTAAACTAAAGACTACAGTTAGAGATACAGTAGGGCACTATAGTATTCTGAAAGGATGTATCCAACAAGTGGATATGACAATTATAAATATATATGCCCCCAAAAGGGGAGCAGCAAGATACACAAGCCCTCTCTTAACCAGAATAAAGAGACATACAGATAATAACGTAGGTAGTAGTGGAACTTCACCCCCCACTCTCAGCCATAGACATATCACCTAAGCTAGAAAATCAACAAAGAAACAAGAGCTTTGAATGACATACTGGACCAGATGGACCTCATAGATATACATAGAACAAAACACCCCAGAACAACAGAGTACTCATTCTTTTTGAATGCACATGGATCTTTCTCCAGAATAGACCATATGCTAGGTCACAAAACAGGTATCAACCAATACCAAAAGACTGAAATTATTCCCTGCATATTATCAGACCACAACGCTCTGAAATTGGAACTCAACAACAAGGAAAAAATTTGGAAGAAACTCAAACACTTGGAAACTAAGAACCATCTTACTCAAGAATGATTTGATAAACCAGGAAATCAAAAATCAATTTTAACAATTTATGGAGACAAACGAAAATGAAAACACAACAGTCCAAAACCTCTGGGACACTGCAAAGGCAGTCCTAAGGGGGAAATACATAGCCATCCAAGCCTCACTCAAAAGAATAGAAAAATCTAAAATGCAGTTTTTATATTCTCACCTCAAGAAGCTGGAACAGCAACAGAACAATCCTAATCCATGCACCAGAAAGCAATTGATCAAGATTAGAGCAGAAATCAATGAATTAGAAACAAGGAACACAATAGAGCAGAGCAACAGAGCTAGCAGCTGGTTCTTTGAAAGAATTAATAAAATAGACAAACCACTGGCAAGACTTATCCAAAAAAATAGAGAAAGGACCCAAATTAATAAAATTATGAATGAAAAGGGAGAGGTCACAACCAACACCAATGAAATTGGAAGGATTATTAGAAACTTTTAAGCAGCTTTATGCCAATAAATTAAGCAATATGGAAGAGATGGAGGACTTCCTGGAAACCTATAAACTACCAAGACTGAAACAGGAAGAAATTGATTTTTTAAACAGACCAATTAATTATGAACAGATTGAAACAGTGATTAAAAACCTTTCAAAAAACAAAATGCCAGGGCCTGATAGATTCCCTGGGGAATAACACCAAACATTCAAAGAAGAAATAATACCTATTCTCCTAAAGCTATTTCAAGAAATAGAAACAGAAGGAGAACTACCAAACTCATTCTATGAGGCCGATATTACCTTGATCCCCACACCAAGCAAAGACCGCATTCAAAAAGGAGAATTACAGACTGATTTCCCTAATGAATATGGACGCCAAAATTCTCAACAAGATCCTAGCTAATAGGATCCAACGGTACATTAAAAGGATTATCCATCATGACCAAGTGGGATTCATCCCTGGGATGCAAGGGTGGTTCAACATTAACAAATCGATCAGTGTTATAGATTATATCAACAAGAAAAAAGCCAAAAATGAGATGATCCCCTCAATAGTTGCAGAAAAAGCATCTGACAAAATACAGCATCCCCTCCTGATTAAAACCCTTCAGAGTTTAGGGATAGAGGGTACATTCCTCAATCTCATAAAAACCATCTATGAAAAGCCTACAGCAAATATCATTCTCAATGGGGAAAAGCTGAAAGCCTTTCCCTTAAGATCAGGAACACGACAAGGATGTCCACTCTCACCATTATTATTCAACATAGTACTACAAGTCTTTGCGACAGCAATCAGACAACAAAAAGAGATAAAAGGTATCCAAATCAGCAAAGAAGTCAAACTGTCTCTCTTTGCAGATGACATGATACTCTATATAGAAAACCCAAAAGACTCCAACCCCAAATTAATAGAAGTTATAGAGCAATTCAATAATGTGGTGGGATACAAAATCAATGCTCAGGGGGAGCCTGGTGGCTCAGTCGTTAAGCGTCTGCCTTCGGCTTAGGGTGTGATCCCAGCATTCTGGGATCAAGCCCCACATCGGGCTCCTCTGCTGGGAGCCTGCTTCTTCCTCTCCCACTCCCCTGCTGTGTTCCCTCTCTCACTGGCTCTCTCTCTCTCTGTCAAATAAATAAATAAATAAAATCTTTAAAAAAAATCAATGCTCAGAAATCAGTTGCATTTATATACACAAATAATGAGACTGAAGAAAGAGAAATTAGGGAATCCATCCCATTTAAAATAGCGCCAAAAATCATACTTTATCTTGGAATTAACTTAACCAGAGACGTAAAGGATCTATATTATAGAAACTACAAATCACTCTTGAAAGACATTGAAGAAGACAAAAAAGATGGAAAAATATTCCATGCTCATGGATCAGAAGAATTAACATAGTTAAAATGTCCATGCTACCCAGAGCAATCTGCACTTTCAATGCCATCCCAATCAAATACCAACGACATTTTTCAAAGAATTGGAACAAACAGCCTTAAGATTGTGTGGAACCAGAAAAGGCCATGATTCGCCAAGGAATTGTTAAAAGGAAAAACATCGCTGGGGGCATCACAATGCGGGATTTCAAGCTGTACTACAAAGCTGTGATCACAAAGCCAGCATGGTACTGGCACAGAAACAGATACATAGACCAATGGAATAGAATAGAGAACCCAGAAATTGACCCTCGGCTCTTTGGGCAACTAATCTTTGACAAAGAAGGAAAAAACATCCAGTGGAAAAAAGACAGTCTCTTCCATAAATGGTGCTGGAAAAATTGGACAGCTACATGCAAAAGAATGAAACTTGACCACTCTCTCACACCATACACAAAAATAAACTCCAAATGGATGAAAGACCTCAATGTGAGACAGGAATCCGTCAAAATCCTGGAGGAGAGCATGGGCAGCAACCTCTAAATCGGCCACAGCAACCTTTTTCATGACACATCTCCAAAGGCAAGAGAAACAAAAGATAAAATGAACTTGTGAGACTTCATCAAGATAAAAAGCTTCTGCACAGCCAAGGAAACAGTCAAAAAAACTAAAAGGCAGCTCACGGAATGGGAGAAGATATTTGCAAATGACACTACAGATAAAAGACTGGTATCCAAGATCTACAAAGAACTTCTCAAACTCAACACACAAGAAACAAATAAACAAATCAAAAAATGGGCAGAAGATATGAACAGACACTTTCCCAATGAAGACATACAAATGGCTAACAGACACATGAAAAAATGTTCAAAATCTTTAGCCATCAGGGAAATTCAAATCAAAACCACACTAAGATACCACCTTACGCCAGTTAGAATGGCAAAAATTGACAAGGCAAGAAACAACAATTGTTGGAGAGGATGTGGAGAAAGGGGATCCCTCCTACATTGTTGGTGGGAATGCAAGTTGGTACGGCCACTTTGGAAAAGAGTGTGGAGGTCCCTTAAAAAGTTAAAAATTGAGCTACCCTATGACCTAGCCATTGCATTACTGGGTATTTACCCCAAAGTTACAGACATAGTGAAAAGGAGGGCCATATGTGCCCCAATGTTCATAGCAGCATTGTCCACAATAGCTAAATCATGGAAGGAGCCGAGACACCCTTCTACAGATGATTGGATTAAGAAGCTGTGGTCCATATACACAATGGAATATTACTCAGCTATCAAAAAGAATGATTTCTCAACAATTGCTGTAACATGGATGGTATTGGACCAGATAATGCTAAATGAAATAAGTCAATCAGAGAAAAACAATTATCATATGGTTTCTGTCATCTATGGAACACAGGAACTAGGAAGATCAGTAGGAGAAGAAAGAGATAAAGAAAGGGGGGTAATCAGAAGGGGGAATGAAGCATGAGAGACTATGGACTCTGAGAAACAAACTGAGGGCTTCAGAGGGGAGGAGGGTGGGGGAATGGGATAGACCAGTGATGAGTAGTAAGGAGGGAATGTATTGCATGGTGCACTAGGTGTTATACGCAACTAATGAATCATCAAACTTTACATCAAAACCCAGGGATGTACTGTATGGTGACTAACATAATATAATAAAAAAATATTATTATAAAAAAGGGGCACCTGGGTGGCACAGTGGTTAAGCATCTGCCTTTGGCTCAGGGAGTGATCCCGGCATTATGGGATCGAGCCCCATGTCAGGCTCCTCCGCTATGAGCCTGCTTCTTCCTCTCCCACTCCCCCTGCTTGTGTTCCCTCTCTCGCTGGCTGTCTCTATCAAATAAATAAATAAAATCTTAAAAAAAAGAATAGAATAATTTCTAAAAAATATATCATTATAAAAAAAAAGAACTATGTTATGATACAGGAATTTCACTAGTAGGTATTTACCCAAAGGATACAGAAATACAGATTTGAAGAGTTACACACACACCGATGTTTATAGGAGCATTATCCACAATAGCCACATTATGGAAAGAACCAAAATGTTCACTGACTGATGAATGGTAAAGAATATGTGAGATTATATATATATATATATATATATATATATATATATATATATAGTGGAATTTTACTTAGCTATCAAAAAGAATTAAATCTTGACTTTTGTAATGACATGGAGGGATCTAGAATGTATTATGCTAAGCTAAATAAGTCCATCAAAGAAACATAAATATTGTTTGATTTCTCCCAAATGTGGAACTTAAGAAACAAAACAGATGAACATATGGGAAGATGAGGGGAAGGAGAGGGGGAAACAAACTATAAGAGACTTTTTCTGATAGAGAACAAACTGAGGATTGATGGAGGGAACTGGGTGGGGGGATGGACTAGACGGCTGCTGGGTATTTAGGAGAGCACTTACCATGATCACTGGGTGTTGTATGTAAGTGATGAATCACTGAATTCTACTCCTGAAACCAACGTTGCATTCTGTGTTAACTAAAATTTAAATAAAAATTTTAAAACTAGGGGGAGGGGAAAGATGGAGGAGGCATGGGGGACACCATTTCAACCAGTCCCCAGAATTTAGCTGGATATCTACCAAGCCAGTCTGAACACTGACAAAATCAGCCTGAGATATAAGATTATACGTCCAGATCTCTATGGGGGTGGAGGGTCATCAGTTGAGAGGTATGAAGGCCGGAGTTGTGATTGTGTGGACAGATATGGGGGGGACAAACAGAAGGGGGAGGGAACTACCAGAAGCTAGCCACTGGAAAGTAATGTAATACGCCAGTGAAAAAGCATCCTGCACCGGGGGACCAATGATAGCTCGCAGAGCAGTGGCGGCGGGATGGGAAGGGCCTAATAACAGTGCTCAGAAAAAATCCAGGAGCTTAAGGGGCAAACACAGGGGATCAAGGTGGCCATTTATGTGGACCTATGCCTGGGGACCTGAGGGGCCAGCTGAAGCCACCGCTGCCACTGCCACCTGCCCGCACATGCCCTGGCCGGGATCACAGGCGGTTTTAGAGGCGCAATGGGCAGAGACAAGCGGGGGCTTGGGTCAACGGGTGAGAGGATCACTAGGGGCATACACCACCTGTGGGAGGCTGTGGTTTTCAGCAGCACTTACAGAGGGGGAGACGGTGTTCTGGAGGGTTCAGAGAGGAGCAGACTGTGGCTTCTCTCCTCTGGGGCAGAGGTCTGGGAGTGGACATTTTGCCTTGTTCTGACCTTCAGAAAAGGTGGAAAAGCCGCCAGAGAACAAAAGCCCAAAAAACCAGTTTCCATGGAGCCCAGCCCCTTAATAGGGGGCAGGGCAACTCTGCCCAAGTAGGATCGCCTGAAAAACAATGAGGCTGGCACCTTCCCCAGAAGACAAGCTGGAAAAATAAGAGGATGACAACCTGAGGGTCCCCATAAAACTGTAAAACCCCAGCACAAGGGGAAAATAGTATATTGAGCTCCTGATACTGCCTCACGGCCTGTGTATTTCTTAGATAGAACTTTTTTTTTTTTAATTCTTTCTCATGTTTCTTCTCTGTTTTTTCTTTTTACCTACTTATCATTTCAACTGGACATTTAATACAACATATTCCATAGTAATTTTTTATTCTTTTATATAGATAGATGATAGATAGATAGATAGATAGATGATAGATAGATAGATGATAGATAGATAGATGATAGATAGATAGATGATAGATGATAGATAGATAGATAGATAGATAGATAGATAGATAGATAGATAGATGATAGATAGAAGATAGATGGTAGATAGATAGATGATAGATAGATAGATGATAGATGATAGATAGATATAAACTCCAATGTAGTCCTTCTTTCCCTATTCAATACTACCTTTATATATATACAGATTTAAATTTCCCTGTAACTCTGGGAAGTAGTGTTCTCTAACAAAGAGAACAAAATACACCCAGGAAGAACTGAAACACCCTACCTCACCCCACATTAAGAGATTGTAGCCCCCCCTCCCCTCACCCCCCCTTTTAAAATTTTTTTATTTCTCATGTTTCTTCTCTTTTTTCTGTTTACATACTTATTCCAACTAGATGTTTAATACAACATATTCCATAGTAACTTTTTAACTTGTACTTTTTCACACTTATACTGTTTTCTTTTTTTTTATATGTATATAGATATAAGCTTCAATGTAGTCCTTTTTCCCCTATTCAATATTACCTTTATATATATATCAGCTTTAATTTCCCTGTAACTCTGGGAAGTAGTGTTCTCTAACAAAAAGAACAAAATACACCCAAGAAGAACTGAAACACCCTACCTCACCCACATGGAGAAATTATAGCACCTCCTCCCCTCACCCACTTTTTTTTTTTAACTTTGTAAATTTTATCATTGGGTCTCATTTTGGCTGAGTTTTTTTGGTGGCAGCTTCTGATTGCTCTGAACTTTCCCAAGGTGCACCTTGCCTGGACTGTGGTTGATATTTTTGACTCTGTACATTCCCTCAAATACCCCACAGTAGGATGACTAGGAGGAGGAACTCCCAACAAAGAAAAGAACCAGAGAAAATGGCCTCTCTCACAGACCTAATGGATATGGATATAAGCAAGATGTCAGAAATAGACTTCAAGGTAACAATCGTGAAGACAGTAGCTAGGCGTGAGAAAACCATTAATGGCAACATAGAATCTCTAAAGGCAGAAATGAGAGCTAATCCAGATGAACTTAAAAATGCTATGAATGAGATGGAGTCTAAACTAGATACTCTAACAGCCAGGGTAAATGAGGCAGAAGAACGGATTAGAATTAGAATTGCTGATCTAGGAAATAAACTGATAGAAAGGAAGGAACAGGAGGATGCCTGGAATAAACTGCTTAAAATCCATGAGAACAGACATAGAGAAATCAACAACACCATGAAATGTTCCAATGTCAGAATTATTGGGACCCCTGAGGGGGTGTAGAGAGAGAGGACTAGAAGATATATTTGAGGAAATCATAGCTGAAAACTTCCTTAATCTGGTGAGTGAAACAAGCATTTGTGTCATAGAGGTGGAGAAGACCCCTCCTAAGATCAAGGAGAACAGACCAGTGCTTCGGCAAGTAATAGTAAAACTTGTAAATCTTAGAACCAAGGAAGCCATTCTAAGGGCAGTTAGGGAAAGAGATTTCATACGTACAGGGGGAGGAACATCAGAATAATGTCAGACCTGTCCACAGAGACCTGGCAAGTCAGAAAGGGCCAGCAATACATAATTCAATGTACTAAATGAGAAGAACATGCAACCAAGAGTACTTTCTCTGGAAAGGCTGTCATTCAGAATGGATGGAGAGACAAGGAGCTTCCAAGACTGGCAGAACCTGAAAGATTATGTGCCCACCAAGTCAGCCCTGCAAGAAATACTAAGGGGGATTCTATAAAAGAAGAAAGACCCCAAGAGTAATATGGAGCAGAAATTTACAGAGAATCCGTAGAAACAGGGACTGTACAGACAATAGGATGGCAATAAATACATATCTTTCAGTAGTAACTCTCAATGTGAACAGCTTAAATTCTCCCATGAAGCATCGCAGGGTTGCACATTGGATACAAAGAGATGACCCATCCATATGCTGTCTACAAGAGACTCATTTTGAACCTAAAGACACCTCCAGATTGAAAGTGAGGGGATGGAGAACCATTTTTTATTCCAATGGATCTCAAAGAAAGCTGGGGTAGCAATTCTTATATCAGACAAATTAGAATTTAAACCAAAGACTGTAATAACAGATCCAGAGGGACACTATATTATTCTTAAAGGGTCTATCCAACAAGAAAATCTAACAATTATAACTATCTATGCCCCCAACATGGGAGCAACCAACTACATAAGCCAGCTGCTAACCAAAATAAAGAATCAGATCAACAATAATACATTAATAGCAGGAGATTTTACCACTCCACTCTCAGCACTGGACAAGTCATCTAAACAGAAGATCAACAAAGAAGCAAGAGCTTTGAATGACATACTGGACCAGATGGGCTTCTTAGATATATCAGACATTCCACCCTAAAACAACAGAATAGTTATTCTTCTCAAGTGCATGTGGAACTTTCTCCAAAATAGACCACATATTGGGTCACAAATCAAGTCTCAGCCAATACCAAAACTGAGATTATTCCCTGCATGATATCAGACCACGATGCCTTGAAACTGGAATGCAATCACAAGAAAAAAATTTGGAAGGAATTCAAACACTTGGAAGTTAAAGAGCATCCTGCTAAAGAATGAATAGGTTAACCAGGAAATTAAAGAACTTAAACAATTCATGGAAACTAATGAGAAAAAAACACATTGGTCCAAAACCTAAGGGATACTGCAAAGGTGGTGCTAAGGGGGAAATACTTTGCCATCCAAGCTTCTCTCAAAAAATTAGAAAAATCCCAAATGCACAAGCTAATCCTTCACCTAAAGGAGCTGGAGAAAACAGCAAATAAAACCTAAACCTAGCAGAAGAAGAGAAATAATAAAGATTAGTGCAGAGATCAATGAAATAGAAACCAAAAAACAGTAGAACAGATCAATGAAACTAGAAGCTGGTTCTTTGAAAGAATTAATAAGATCGATAAACCACTGGACAAACTTATCCAAAAGAAAAGAGAAAGGACTGAAATTAATAAAAAGGGGAGAGATCACAACTAATACTAAGGAAATAGAAACAATGATTAGAAATTATTACCAGCAACTATATGCCAACAAATTAAGCAACCTGTAAGTAATGGATGCTTTCCTGGAAACTTACAAACTACCAAGACTGAAACAGGAGGAAATAGACAGTCTGAATAGACCAATAACCAGTAACAAAATTGAAGCAGTAATCAAAAACCTCTCAAAAAACAAAGTCCGGGGCCAGATGGCTTCCCAGGGAAATTCTACCAAACATTTAAAGAAGAAATAATACTTATTCTACTGAAGCTGTTCCAAAAAAATAGAGACAGAAGGAAAACTTCCAAACTCCTTCTATGAGGCCAGCATTACCCTGATCCCCAAACCAGAGAAAAACCCCATCAAAAAGGAGAATTGCAGGCCAAAATCCTTGATGAACATAGATGCCAAAATTCTCAACAAGATCCTAGCCAATAGGCTCCAAAAGTACATTAAAAGGATTAATCACCACGACCAAGTGGGTTTTATGCCTGGGATGCAAGGGTGGTTCAACATTCTCAATCAATCAACATGGTAGAGCACATCAATAAAAGAAAAGACAAGAACCATATGATCCTCTCAATTGATGCAGAAAAAGCATTTGACAAAATACAACATCCATTCCTGATTAAAACTCTTCAGAGTGTAGGGATAGAGGGACCATTCCTCAATATCATAAAAAACATCTATGAAAAGCCCACACCAAATATCATTATTAATGGGGAACACCTGAAACTTTTCCCTTAAGATCAGGAACATGACAGGGATGCCCACTTTCACCACTGCTGTTCAACATAGACTCCGCCCCAAAATTACTAGAACTCATATAGCAATTCAGTAAAGTGGCAGGATACAAAATCAATGCACAGAAATCAGTTGCTTTTCTATACACTAACAATGTAACTGTAGAAAGAGAAATTAAGGAATCGATCCCATTTACAATTCCATTCACAATAGCAACAAAAACCATAAGATACCTAGGAATAAACCTACCTAAAAAGGTAAAAGGTCTATACTCTAGGAACTACAGAACACTTATGAAAGAAATTGAGAAAGACACAAAAAGATGGAAAAATATTCCATGCTCATGGACTGGAAGCATAAACACTGTTAAAATGTCTATCCTCCCCAGAGCAATTTACACTTTCAATGCCATCCTTATTCAAATACCATTGGCATGTTTCAAAGAGCTGGAACAAACAATCCTAAAATTCATGTGGAACCAGAAAAGACCCTGAATCACCAAGGGAATGATGAAAAAGAAAAACAAAGCTGGGGGCTTCACATTACCTGACTTCAAACTATATTACAAAGCTGTGATCCCCAAGACAGCATGGTACTGGCACAAAAACAGACACATAGATCAATGGAACAGAATACAGACTCCAGAGACAGACCTTCAACTCTATGATCAACTAATCTTACAAAGCAAGAAAAAATATCCAATTGAAAAAAGACAATCTCTTCAATAAGTGGTACTGGGAAAATTGGACAGCTACATTGGAATGAAACTGGACCATTCCCTTACATCATACACAAAGGTAAACTCAAAATGGATGAAAGACCTCAATATAAAACAGGAACCCATCAGAATCATAGAGGAGAACATAGGCAGTAACCTTTTTTTAAAAAAAGATTTTTATTTATTTATTTGACAGAGAGAGACAGCCAGCAAGAGAGGGAACACAAGCAGGGGGAGTGGGAGAGGAAGAAGCAGGCTCCTAGTGGAGAAGCTTGATGTGGGGTTTGATCCCAGAACGCTGGGATGACACCCTGAGCCGAAGGCAGATGCCTAACAACTGAGCCACCCAGGCGCCCCCGGCAGTAACCTTTTCGACATCAGCCACAGCACCTTCTTCCAAGACACATCTCCAAAGGCAAGGGAAACGAAGCAAAAATGAACTTTTGGGACTTCATAAAGATAAAAAGCTTCTGTGCAGACAAGGAAACAGTCAAAAAAACTAAGAGGCAGCCCACGGAATGGGAGAAGATATTTGCAAATGACACTACAGATAAAGGGATGGTATCCAAGGTCTATAAAGAACTTTTCAAACTCAACACTCAAAAAACTAATAATCCAGTCAAAAATGGGCACAAGATATGAACAGATACTTCTCCAAAAAAGACATGCAAATGGCTAATAGACACATGAAAAAATGCTCAACATCACTAGTCACCAGGGAAATACAAATCAAAATGAGATACCACCTCATACCAGTTAGAATGGCAAAAATTAACAAAACAGAAAACAACAAATGTTGGCAAGGATGTGGAGAAAGGGGAACCCTCTTATGTTTTTGGTGGGAATGTAAGCTGGTACAGCCACTCTGGAATACAGTATGGACGTTCCTCAAGATGTTAAGAATAGAGCTACCCTACAACCCAGTAATTGCACTACTAGGTATTTACCCCAAAGATACAGATGCAGTAAAAAGAAAGCATACATGCACCCCAATGTTCATAGCAGCTATGTCCACTGTAGCCAAACTGTGGAAGGAACTGAGATGCCCTTCAACAAATGAATGGATAAAGAAGATCTGGCCCATATATACAATGGAATATTACTCAGCCATCAGAAAAGATGAATACCCACTATTTGCACTGACATGGATGGAAGTGGAGGGGATTATGCTAAGTAAAATAAGTCAATCAGAGAAAGACAATTATCATATGGTTTCACTTATTTGTGGAACATAAGGAATAGCATGGAGGATATCAGGAGAAGGAAGGGAAAAATGAAGGGGGGAATCAGGGGTGGAGACAAACCATGAGAGACTATGGACTCTGGGAAACAAACTGAGGGTTTCAAAGGGGAGGCAGTGGGGGGATGGGTCAGCCCAATGATTGGAATTAAGGATGGCGTGTATTTCATGGAGCACTGGATGTTATAAGCAAACAATGAATCATGGTACACTACATAAAAAACCAATGAAGTACTGTATGGCGACTAAAATAACATAATAAATTTTTAAAAATGAGAAAAAAAGCTTAAAAATAAAATGTTTCTGCAGAGAAAAGGAAAGAGTAAATTGAAAAGGCAACCTACAGGGGCAACAGGGTTGCTCAGTAGGTTAAGTGTCTGACTCTTGATTTTGGCTGAGGTCATGATCTCAGGATCATGAGATTGAGCCCTGCGTTGGGCTCTGCACTGGGTGTGGAATGTGCTTAAGATTCTCTCTCACCCTCTTCCTGTGTCCCTCCCTTCCCACCCCTCCCCACTCACTCTTTCTCTCCAGAAAAGGCAACCTACAGAATGAGAGAAAATAGTTGCCAGCCATATGTCTGAAAATTGATTAATATCCAAAATATGTAAGGAACTCATACAACTCAGTAGCAGTTATCATTATCATCATCATCCAATTAAAAATGGGAAAAGGACCTACCTTTTCCAAAGTACACATAGAATAGCCAGTGAGTACATGAGAAGGTTCCCCATATCACTAATTATCAAGGAAATGCAAATCAAAATCACAATATATGTAATTATTTAATTGATATGTGTACAATTGAAACTAAGATAACAGTGTGTGTTAATTATATTTCAAATTACAAATAAATAAAAACAAGGGGATGTCACTACCAAGGAAAACAGTATGGCAGTTCCTCAAAAAATTAAAAATAGACTGCTATATGATCCAACAATCTCACTATATCCAATAACATAACATCAGTATCTCAAAAAGTTGTCAGGACTCTCATATTCTTTGTAGCATTATTTACAACAGATAAGATATGGAAACAACCTGAAGTGACCATTGTCCAATGATGGATAAATTGATTTAAATATATATATATATATTCAATGGAATATTATTCAGCCGTAAAATAGAAGGAAATCCTGTCATTTGCGGCAGCATGGATAAATGTGATGGAATATATGGGTAAATGAAATTAGCCAGTCTGCCAGATAAATACTATATGGTATCACTTACATATGTAATCTAAAAAAAAAATTTTATAGAAATAGAATAGAATGGTGGTTGCCAGGAGCTGGTGGGGGGAGTTCAAGGACATATAGGTAAAAGGGTACGAGTTTTGAGTTATAAGATGAATAATTTCTAAAGTTCTAATATACAGAATAAGGACTATATTTAATAATATAGTATTGTATACTTAAAATTTGCTGAGAGATTTTAGGCATTATCACCACCCCCCCACACACACACCCACATCCCCACATGAGTTTACTATGTGAGGTGATGTGTGTGTTAATTATCTGGATCTTAATAGTCATTTCACAATGTATAATAGATGAAATCATCATGTTGTACACATTAGTTATATATAATTATAGTTGTCAATTATTCCTTAATAAAGTTGGAAAAAAAGAAAATACAAGCTCTCACTTATTCAAGATAATCAAACTAGCACACATACAGCCATACAACTTTTACCAGATATGGTGACTTTAAACCCTGGTGTCAAAGTTAACTAGAGACTTGGGCATTTATTACTGGGTAGTTACAGTGTGCTCAAGGATCTTGAAAGTTCACTTTTTAAAATTATTATTCATTTTTTTCATTTTATTTTTTTTATTAAGTTCAATTAGACAACATATAGTACATCATTAGTTTTTGATGTAGTGTTCAATGATTCATTAGTTTTGTATAACACCCAGTGCTCATTTTGACCATATTAGTTATCAAGGATGAGGACTACATTTTTCATATATATATATATATATATATATATATATATATATATATATATTTCAAATATTTGAACTATCCCATAATTTCTACACAAGAAATTCTATTCTTACTCTAAAACACCACCATACTTAGACTATAGATTAGCCAAACATCAAACATGGATATGACAAATCAAACAGGTATTTGACAATTCTTTGGATATATCTTCAAAGATGAAATATCAAGAACAATAATGATTAATCAGTGTGTACTATCCTTTAAAAAGAAAGAAGTGAACTAATGTAAATATCAGATTTAAATTGAAACAGATATCATCAGACTGCATGTAATGAATACAAGATCACATATCATAGGCAAAGCATATATCAAACTTGATGGCCACAAATGCCTGGGTCTTTTATTTATAAGTAGTTTTATTAATGATCAAAACATATCACAACACTATAACCACCCTGAAATATAGCAGGAATGATTTTGTCTACACATGATCTTAAGCTATAATAAATATGTCACAAGACAATCACAAAACTTCTCAAGTTTCAATTTTAAGCAAATTCAGAAAAAAAGTGAAAATTTTCTCATAAGGATTTTGTGATGTAGGCCACATTAAAGAGAAGAAAACCTATTATGATATTCATGTTTCTTTTTTTAAAATTTTTTAAGATTTTATTTATTTATTTGACAGAGGGAGAGACAGCCAGCGAGAGAGGGAACACAAGCAGGGGGAGAGGGAGAGGAAGAAGCAGGCTCATAGCGGAGGAGCCTGATGTGGGGCTCGATCCCAGAATGCCGGGATCACGCCCTGAGCCGAAGGCAGATGCTTAACGACTGCACCACCCAGGCCCCCCCTGATATTCATGTTTCTTGATGGAATAAAACTATCTCCAAGCCCTGTTTTCATTAATCCAGTGGTCTATTTAGTAATTTATAAGCAGTCACCCACATAAAATCATAGACTAGTATATCTCCTATAAACCAGGAACCCAGAAATGTGTAATGAAAAAATAAAACAAAACCACCAAAACATTAGCTTCAATAATGGCAGAGAATTCAGAAATCAGGCCTAAATATTTAGAAAAGGTCTATCATTTAAGGTCAGATGTTAAGAATCTACTGAAGACAAGATTAGGTTTTATCATTACCTAAGATATGGCTTCCCACAAATACACATCTCCTTGTTCCTGAAAACTCTTACCAGGAATGGAAATCTTCAATACTAGTGCAGAAGTGGACTGTAGTCAGGCGTATTGAGTTCAGGATGCCTGGGTTGAAACAGTGAGCCAAAGACAACAGGCCAAAATGTCCTCTTCTTCAGAACTCTTTACCTAAGGAGATAGGAGTAGGAGAGTACTTAAATATTAGAAAAATACCTTTCATGTGTATATAGTGTATGCATGACATTCTTTTCTTTCTACAAGACAGATATAGTTAATACAAGAAGCACCATTAATTAGGGTGTTGATAACTTACTCAACAAACACAATAATGGTAAAATATACACGTTTCAGTTTTTTATACAGAAATGAAAACCTCATTGATAATTCCTTGGTTATATATTCAGCAAGCCATATCAGAAAGCACTGGCTTCTTCCAGAGCATACCCATTATTTTGGAATGAGTATAACCTAAATACATAAACCCTTGAGCTGGGAATCAGATATAAGACTGCATATTCATTTTTTTAAACTTCTTGTATTGTGGGTAAAACATATACATGAATCTCAAACCCTTGGCCACAATTGTTTCTTTCATTTGGTTATGAGTAGGTCTTCAGTAATACAAAATACCATAACTTTGAAATAACATAATAATCATGAATTTTTTCACTACTGCATTTAGACTTTAATAAATATCTTACCATCAGGGTGATACCAATGAATCATAAAACATAATATCAAATCAAAGAAAGTTCTGGTAGAGTGAAGATATTACTATGAGGATCCCATTAGGTAGGTTAATCACTAATTGAGAACACTAATGATATTTATGTGCCAGAATGAATGAAAGCAATTATTTTTTTGAAGATTTTATTTATTTATTTGACAGAGATAGAGACAGCCAGCGAGAGAGGGAACACAAGCAGCAGGAGTGGGAGAGGAAGAAGCAGGCTCATAGCGGAGGAGCCTGATGTGGGGCTCGATCCCAGAACGCCAGGATCATGCCCTGAGCCGAAGGAAGACGCTTAATGACTGTGCCACTCAGGCGCCCCAAGCAATTATTTTTTTTAAATTATTTATTTATTTGAGAGATAGAGTGAGTAAGCAGGAATGGGGGAGGGGAAGAGGGAGAGGGAGAGAATCCCAAGCAGACTCCCTGTTTAGCCTGGAGTCTGATGCAGTGCTCAATCTCAAAACTCTGAGATCATGACGTGAGCTGAAGTCGAGTCAAATGCTCAACCAACCGAGCCACCCAGGTGCCCCTATCTTTTTTCCTATTTTTTCTTTCATTTTTTCCCCAAAACCAGTTATCTTAAAGGCCAAATTCACTGGTCAGATACTTGGCGTACTTGGAATTTCTAAGTCACCAAAAGCAGATACTCACATCTTTTTTAAAAATTTTTTATTATATTATGTTAGTCACCATACAGTACATCCCTAGTTTTTTTTTTAAAGATTTCATTTATTTATTTGACAGAGATAGAGACAGCCAGTGAGAGAGGTAACACAAGCAGGGGGAGTGGGAGAGGAAGAAGCAGGCTCACAGCGGAGGAGCCTGATGTGGGGCCCGATCCCACAATGCTGGGACCACGCCCTGTGCCGAAGGCAGACGCCCAACCGCTGTGCCACCCAGGCGCCCCCATCCCTAGTTTTTGATGTAATGTTCCATGATTCATTATGTGGTTATAACACCCAGTGCACCATGCAATACATGCCCTCCTTAATACTCATCACCACATCTATATCATGGGGTGATGCATCTCATTATATTGGGCATTACAAAACGCACTTGAAGAATAATAACGAAAGTTTCAGCCTCTAAGTAACAGGAGAATTTAGATTTATAGAACACTAAAATCAGATAAACTATTCTAAAAGTGATTTTCTCTTAGATGAGAATAGATATAGATTACCAAAATAAACTTCTCACAAGAATTTGACAATCTCAAGCCCAAAATAAAATTCTCTCAGAACAAACCTAAAGAAAGCATAATCTTAATGATTGCTATCTATCATGGTCCATGGCTTTTAATAAACATGGTTTTTAGTCTACTATGTCTTCTCAAAGTAATATGAAATCATAAAAATGACACAACTAATAGTATTCCCCATGCATATATGCCTTGGAATTGAAAAGGCTTATCAAGGACCACAAACTTAAACCTTCATATTAGAATAGATTAAGGTTCAGACATATTCAATATGAGAAACTTGCATGCATGCACGTTTCCCTAGAGGCAGTAGGCTAGAAGAGTATTTATTCAGTAGCTCTTATCTAAGAGGAAGCCCATGGAATGGGAGAAGATATTTGCAAATGACACTACAGATAAAAGACTGGTATCCAAGATCTACAAAGAACTTCTCAAACTCAATACACGAGAAACAAATAAACAAATCAACAAATGGGCAGAAGATATGAACAGACACTTTTCCAATGAAGACATACAAATGGCTAACAGACACATGAAAAAAAAATGTTCAAAATCATTAGCCATCAGGGAAATTCAAATCAAAACCACCTTGAGATACCACGTTATGCCAGTTAGAGTGGCAAAAATTGACAAGGCAGGAAACAACAAATGTTGGAGAGGATGTGGAGAAAGGGGATCCCTCCTTCATTGTTGGTGGGAATGCAAGTTGGTACAGCCACTCTGGAAAACAGTGTGGAGGTCCCTTAAAAAGTTAAAAATTGAGCTACCCTATGATCCAGCCATTGCACTACTGGGTATTTACCCCAAAGATACAGACATAGTGAAGAGAAGGGCCATATGGACCCCAATGTTCATAGCAGCATTGTCCACAATAGCCAAATCGTTGAAGGAGCCGAGAAGCCCTTCAACAGATGACTGGATTAAGAAGCTGTGGTCCGTATATACAATGGAATACTACTCAATCATCAAAAAGAATGATTTCTCAGCATTTGCTGCAACATGGACGGGACTAGAGGAGATAATGCTAAGCGAACTAAGTCAAGCAGAGAAAGACAATTATCATATGGTTTCACTCATTTATGGAACATAAGATGTAGGAAGATTGATAGGGGAAGAAAGGGATAAAGAAAGGGGAATAATCAGAAGAGGGAATGAACCATGAGAGACTATGGACTCTGGGAAACAAACTGAGGGCTTCAGAGGGGAGGGGGTTGGGGGAATGGGATAGGCTGGTGATGAGTAGTAAGGAGGGCACGTATTGCATGGTGCACTGGGTTTTATACGCAAGTAATGAATCATGGAACCTTGCGTCAAAAACTTGGGATGTACTGTATGGTGACTAACATAATATAATAAAAAATATTATTATAAAAAAAGTTCTTATCTAAGAGAATAGAGATAGGACTGTAGTTCAAAATGAGAATTAAATCTCTCATTTACCTATGTTTATTCTTCCAATCCATGAGCATGGAATGTTTTTCCTTCTTTTTGTGTCTTCTTCAATGTCTTTCATCAGTGTTCTATAGTTTCTAGAGTATGGATCTTTTACCTCTTTTGTTAGGTTTATTTTGAGATATCTTATGGTTTATGGTGCTATTGTAAGTGGAATTGATTCCCTAATTTCTCTTTCTTCAGTCTCATTGTTAGTGTATAGAAATGAAACTGATTTCTGTGCATTGATTTTGTATCCTGCCACATTATTTAATTGTTGTATGACTTCTAGTAATTTGGGGGCATAATCTTTTGAGGTTTCCACATAAAATATGTCATCTGCGAAGAGAGTTTTTCTTCTTTGCCAATTTGAATACCTTTTATTCTTTTTTTGTTGTCTGATTGCTGTTGCTAGGACTTCTACTACTATGTTGAACAATAATGGTGAGAGTGGGCATCCTTGTTGTGTTCCTGATATTAAGGGAAAGGCTCTCAGCTTTTTCCCAATGAGAATGATATTCGCTGTGGGCTTTTCATAGATGGTTATTATGAAATTGAGTAATGTACCCTCTATCCCTACATTCTGAAGAGTCTTAATCAGTAAAGAATGCTGTATTTTGTGAAATGCTTTTTCTGCATCAATTGAGAGGACCTATGATTCTTGTCTCTTCTCTTATTAATGAGTTCTATCACACTGATTGATTTTCAAATGTGCAATCTATACTTTCAACGACATCCCAATCAAAATACCAATGACATTTTTCAAAGTGCTGGAACAACCAATCCCAAAATCTGTGTGGAAACAGAAAGACCCCGAATTCCAAGGAAATGTTAAAAAGAAAAACAAAGCTGGGGGCATCACATTGCCTGATTTCAAGTTATACTACAAAGCTGTGATCCCCAAGACAGCATGGTACTGGCACAAAAAAAGACACATATACCCATGGAACAGAATACAGACTCAAGAGATGGACCTTCAACTCTATGATCAACTAATCTTTGACAAAGCAGGAAAAAACATCCAGTGGAAAAAAGACAGTCTCTTCAATAAATGGTGCTGAGAAAATTGGACAGCTGTATACAGAAGAATGAAACTGGACCATTCTCTCACACCATACACAAAGATAAACTCTAAATGGATGAAAGACCTCAATGTGAAACAGGAATACGTCAAAATCCTAGAGGAGAACATAGGCTGCAACCTTTTTGACATCCGCCACAGCAACTTTTTTCATGACACATCTCCAAAAGCAAGAGAAACAAAAGAAAAAATGGACTTGTGGGACTTCATTAAGATAAAACGCTTCTGCACAGCAAAGGAAACAGTCCACAAAACAAAGAGACAACCCACGGAATGGGAGAAGATATTTGCAAATAACACTACAGATAAAAGGCTGGTATCCAAGATCTATAAAGAACTTCCCAAACTCAATACCCAGGAAACAAATAATCAGATTTAAAAAATGGGCAAAAGATATGAACAGACACTTTGCCAATGAAGACATATGAATGGCCAACAGACACATGAATAAATGTTCAATATCATTAGCCATCAGGGAAATTCAAATTAAAACCACAATGAGATACCAGCTTACACCAGTTAGAATGGCAAAAATTGACAAGGCAAGCAACAACAAATGTTGGAGAGGAAGTGGAGAAAGGGGAATCATCTTACACTGTTGGTGGGAATGCAAGTTGTTACAGCCACTTTGGGAAACAGTGTGGAGGTTCCTCAAAAAGTTAAAAATAGAACCACCCTATGACCCAGCAACTGCACTACTGGGTATTCATCAGTACCAGATACAGAGGTAGTGAAGAGAAGGGCCATATGCACCCCAATGCTCATAGAAGTAATGTCCACAATAGCCAAACTGCGGAAGGAGCTGAGATGTCCTTCACTAGATGAATGGATAAAGAAGATGTGGAACATAAGAACTAGTAAGATCGGTAGGAGAAGAAAGGGATAAAGAAAGGGGGGGTAATGAGAAGGGGGAATGAAGCATGAGAGACTATGGACTCTGAGAAACAAACTGAGGGCTTCAGGGGGGAGGGGGAATAGGATAGGCTGGTGATGGGTAGTAAGGAGGGCACATATTGCATGGTGCGCTGGGTATTATACGCAACTAGTGAGTCATCGAACTTTCATCAAAAACCAGGGATGTACTGTATGGTGACTAACAGAATATAATTAAAAAATATTATTATAAAAAAAGAGAAGATGTGGTCCATGTATACAATGGAATATTTCTCAGCCATCAGAAAGGATGATTACCCAACTTTTGCATCAACATGGATGGAACTGGAGGAGATCATGCTAAGTGAAATAAATCAAGCAGAGAAAGACAATTATATTGTTTCACTTATTTGTGGAACATAAGGAATAGCATGGAGGACATTAGGAGAAGGAAGGGAGGATAAACAGAGTTGGAGAAAAACCATGAGAGACTATGGACCCCGGGAAACAATCTGAGGGTTTTAGAAGGGAATGGGGAGGGCAATGGGCTAGCCCAGTGAAGGGTATTAATGAGGGCATGTATTGCATGGAGCACTGGGTGTTATATGCAAACAATGAATCATGGAACACTACATCACAAGCTAATGATGTTTTATATGGTGACTAACCCATCATAATTTAAAAAATAAAATAAAAAAATCTCTCATTTTATATGATCCATGCATATTATACCTTAATAGAAAGTCACGAATTGTCAAAAAAGGACCCATTACATGAATTGGAGACCATTGGTTGATCAAACACCAGAAAGGAAAACGTGCAGGTTTTATATTTTGGAGAACGTCTCAGGGTGGTTCCATGCAGAAACAAGATCTTACTATTAGTTACCTCTTCTCTACATATTCAGGAAGCCATATCAATAACAACTGATATCAAACTTAAGTGCATACCCTTGATTATAATGAACCACATGAAATTCAGGATATGGATATCAGATATCAGACAACACAAACTGTTTTCAATTTTACAAATTAAAGGCAATGCATATACCTGAATTTAAGGAGGTGGCGACACCCTTATTTTCTTTATGTTATAACTTGTCATAAGTAACCCCAAATATCACAAAATCATAGCAACTTGAACATAATATAATAAGGATAAATATGCCTATTCCTGTATTTGGACAAAGAGAATATCACACTGTAAAGATGATATAAATGAATCAGAAAACTTCTCAACATTATATCAATCTAGTAACAAAAAAGAAATTAAGCTTTTATCATAAGAATTTCATAAATAGTCCCATCAGGGACCGTTAAAAAGAACCTATAATGCAATTCATGTTAATTTTGTTCATAAACCAAGTCTACTTGAAGGCCTTATTAATAATAACTGGTATTATTCACACCATCTTCTTTCATTATTTTGATAAAAATGGAGCCATGTGCAATCAGTAGATGAAGAGCAAGTATCAGATTGCTCATCACTTTATTCCTTTTTAAGTTTCATGGGATAGGCATACTACTGAATCTTACATTCTCACCCTAATTGTTGGACTCTTTCTGTTATAACAAGTTCACCAATGGCTAAACACATCCCTACACCATTACAATTTCTTAATGAGATTAAAGGGGAAAATGGCCTTCTTATGTATTCTGAACCAAATGGATTATGCATTGATTATGGAACCAATGAATCACAAAATTTATCAAGTTTCAATCAAATCAAATTCAGATTAAAAATATAAATTTTCTTCTGAAAATCACAGCAAGCAGGTAAGCCAGTTACTGAGAAAAAAAAAACATAATGATGCTCACCTTGTTTAAATGAGTAAAACTACTTGTCTTAAAAGTGAATTTTCAAATCGATCAGTGTGATAGATCATATCAACAAGAAAAGAGTCAAGAACCATATGATCCTCTCAAAAGATGCAGAAAAAGCATTTGACAAAATACAGCATCCCGCCACATTACTGAATTGCTCTATAACTTCTAATAGTTTGGGCGTGGATTCTTTTGGGTTTTCCATATAAAGTATCATGTCATCTGCGAAGAGAGACACTTTGACTTCTTCTTTGCCAATTTGGGTACCTTTTATCCTTTTTTTGTTGTCTGATTGCTGTTGCTAGGACTTCTGGTACTATGTTGAATAATAGTGGTGAGATTGGGCATCCTTGTCATGTTCCTGATCTTAAGGGAAAGGCTTCCAGCTTTTCCCCATTGAGAATGATATTTGCTGTAGGCTTTTCATAGATGGTTTTTACGAGATTGAGGAATGTATCCTTATCCCTACACTCTGAAGGGTTTTAATCCAGAAAGGATGCTGTATTTTGTCAAATGCTTTTTCTGCATCTATTGAGAGAATCAATCCACCCCCAAACTACTAGAAGTTATAGAGCAATTCAGTAATGTGGCAGTATACAAAATCAATGCTCAGAAATCAGTTGCGTTTCTATACAGGAAAAATGAAACTAAAGAAAGAGAAATTAGGGAATCCATTCCATTTGCAATAGCACCAAAAGACATACGTTATCTCGAAATTAACTTACCCAGAGATGCACAGGATGTATATTCCAGAAACTACAAATCACTCTTGAAAGACACTGAAGAAGACACAAAAACATATATTCCATGCTCATGGATCGGAAGAATTAATATAGTTAAAGTGTCCA
This sequence comes from Ursus arctos, assembly GCF_023065955.2. Lineage (NCBI taxonomy): Eukaryota > Metazoa > Chordata > Mammalia > Carnivora > Ursidae > Ursus > Ursus arctos. Next base: position 16,366,561 of record NW_026622963.1, read on the forward strand.
TGCTACCCAGAGCAATCTATACTTTCAATGCTATCCCAATCAAAATACCAATGACATTTTTCAAAGAACTGCAACAAACAGCCTTTGAATTTATATGGAACCAGAAAAGGCCCCGAATCGCCAAGGAATTGTTGAAAAGGAAAACAAAACTGGGGCATCACAATGCCGGATTTCAAGCTGTACTACAAAGCTGTGATCACAAAGCCAGCATGGTACTGGCACAGAAACAGACACATAGACCAATGGAACAGAAGAGAGAACCCAGAAATGGACCCTCAGCTCTTCAGGCAACTAATCTGTGATAAAGCAGGAAAAAACATCCAGTGGCTAAAAGACAATCTCTTCAATAAATGGTGCTGGGAAAATTGGACAGCTACATGCAAAAGAATGAAACTTGACCATTCTCTCACACCATACACAAAGATAAACTCCAAATGGATGAAAGACCTCGATGTGAGACAGGAATCCATCAAAATCCTAGAGGAGAACATAGGCTGCAACCTCTTTTACATTGGCCATAGCAAATTCTTACATGACACATCTCCAAAGGCAAGAGAAAGAAAAAATGAACTTGTGGGACTTCGTGAAGATAAAAAGCTTCTGCACAGCCAAGGAAACAGTCAAAAAAACTAAGTGGTAGCCCACGGAATGGGAGAAGATATTTGCAAATGACACTACAGATAAAAGACTGGTATCCAAGATCTACAAAGAACTTCTCAAACTCAATACATGAGAAACAAATAAACAAATCAAAAAATGGGCAGAAGATATGAACAGACACTTTTCCAATGAAGACATACAAATGGCTAACAGACACATGAAAAAATGTTCAACATCATTAGCCATCAGGGAAATTCAAATCAAAACCACACTTAGAAACCACCTTACACCAGTTAAAATGGCAGAAACTGACAAGGCAGGAAACAACAAATGTTGGAGAGGATATGGAGAAAGGGGATCCCTCCTACATTGTTGGTGGGAATGCAAGTTGGTACAACCACTCTGGAAAGCAATGTGGATGTCCCTTAAAAAGTTAAAAATTGAGGTTCCCTATGATCCAGCAATTGCACTGCTGGGCATTTATCCCAAAGATACAGACGTAGTGAAGAGAAGGGCCATATGCACCCCAATGTTAATAGCAGCATTGTCCACAATAGCTAAATCGTGGAAGAGGCCGAGATGCCCTTCAACAGATGACTGGATTAAGAAGTTGTGGTCCATATATTCAATGGAATATTACTCAGCCATCAAAAAGAATGATTTCTCAAAATTTGCTGCAACATGGATGGGACTGGAGGAGATAATACTTAGCGAAATTAGTCAAGCAGAGAAAGACAATTATATGGTTTCACTCATTTATGGAACATAAGAAGTAGGAAGATTGGTAGGAGAAGAAAGGGAAGAAAAAAGGGGGGTGAACAGAAGGGGGAATGAACCATGAGAGACTATGGACTCTGGGAAAAAAATTGAGGGCCTCAGAGGGGAGGGAGTGGGGGAATGGGACAGGCTGGTGATGAGTAGTAAGGAGGGCACGTATTGCGTAGTGCACTGGGTGTTATATGCAAGTAATGAATCAAAACTAGGGATGTACTGTATGGTGACTAACATATATAATATAATATAATATAATATAATATAATATAATATAATATAATATAATATAATAAAAATATTATTAAAAAAGTGAATTTTCAATCTTCCAATGATGTATTTGGAATATGTCTTTCAGGAAAGGCAGCCAGTTATCTATCAGGAAAGGCACCAATGAGTTGGTGCGTCTGTTGCCAGCAGGACTTACAAAAATGCCCAATGTGAAAATCAAGTGCAATGTTATTCATCATTTTATCCAATTTCAACCTGGTCAAGTATATTACTGAAACTTACATTCTTACCCTAATTATGAGTGTCCTTCAGTTATGAGAATTTAATCAGGGATAAAGGAATAATCCAGTACTGTTAAAATATTGTAGTAATATTGTAGAAAAATTGTTGGTCTATTTATGTATTTAAACCCTACTGAATATAGTGCATTGAACATAATTCTAATCTATCATAACATTTTCAGAATTCAAGTAACTCAATTTAGGTAAAAAGTAAAGATTTTTGAATAAGGATAGCATCAGATATGTTAATTTATTGTTGAGAAAAGTGATCTATAATGCCGTTCATGTTTCCTGAACGAGTAAATCTAATTGTTATAGAAGAGAGTCATCACTAGTCTAAAAGTCTGTTTGGATTTTTCAGTTAACAAAGGCAGCCACTGACTTGTAATAAATAAGATGGTGCCCGTAGGATCTACTGAAAAACTCAATGAATGAAGAACCAAGGTCTCAGTACCAAATGTCAAAAAAAGTGGTATTATAGATGTATAACACATAAAGAATCAGAATTTATGGTTCATTTAGCAATGCATAGATAGAAATGTGCAAAAGAAGTTTCACACAGTGATTTCATTGAAGCCCCAAATTACATTTCAATCAAAGGGAACTAAGGAATCCAAACTTCTTGTCACATGATCGTCACCTATGCTGGGCTTCAGAATAATCCAACTGAGCTTGATTCTTGTGTTTTCACTTCTGTTGAAGACATTAACTCATTATTGATCCAAGCCATCACATTTGTATGCATACATACAGTTAGACTTAATATGATTACCAGAGATAGCTTCCTTAAACACTAGTGCTAAAGTGGATTAAATGCTGACATATTCAGTGCAGGACACTTGAGTGGTATAAACTGCCCCATGGAGAACAGGGCAGAGTGTTCCTTGTTAGCAGCATTTCTCTAAGAGGACAAAGTGGGACTACAGTCAAAAAGAAGGATTACATCTTTTATGTATGTATGGCTCCTGCTTGGTCTTTCCTTTTTTCAGATTTTATTTATTTATTTGAGAGGGTAAGTGGATGAGAGAGAGAAAGGGAGGGTGAGTGGGGAGGGGAGGCACAGAGGGAGAGGGAGAAGCAGTCTCCCTGCTGAGTGAGGTACTCCATATGGGGCTTGATCCTAGGACCCTGAGATCATGACTTGAACTAAAGGCAAAGGCTTAACTGACTGAGCCACACAGGCAGTCCCTGCCTCATCTTTAATTTCTGTATGATTGATATATTTGATACACAAAATATGACCCATTACTTAAGCTGTGGACCAATAATTAGCCACATATGTTAAGAAACAAGAATATAGGTTTATATTGAAAATATGAGAAGAAATCAATACCTGGCATAAACAAAAGCTTCTTATTACCATCCCTTCACTAAATATACAGGGACCCATATCAGTAACAACTGGCATCATACATAGCATATACATTCTTTTGTAATAAATATAATTAAACCACATGAAACTCAGAATATGGAAATAAGATTTCAGACCACCTGTAATTGTATTCAATTTCACAAATCAAAGGCAACCTGCACATGAATCTCAAACTATTTCCCGTAAGTTCCAAAAATCTTTCATCTGTGATTAGTATCTGAATGATCCACAAACATCGTAACAGCACAGCAGCCAAAAAATAGAATAATATAAATAAATCATTTACTTGTGCATTTATAGCAAATGAATATTTTACTAAAGAGATGATTGTAATAAATTACAAAACTTTTCATCTCTAAAACACATTTAGGATTTAAAAGTAGGTCTTTAATGAGGATACCATTAAGCAAGTCAGTCACTCATTGGGAAGAATAGGTATTACTTACTCATTTTGCATGAATGAGTAGATATACTTATTTTAAAGGACAAACTTCATTAGTCAAATGGCCTATTTGAAATTTTTTAATTACCAAAGGTAGAACTTACATGTTTTCCATGGAATGGTACATCTGTTGCTGGTTGGATATTCTGAAGCCCATGTTGAGAAAAAAATAAACCAACATATCAACTCTAACGATGTATAAATATTAAGAATAAAAACACTAAAATCACGATACAAAATTATTTTTAAAAACTTCTCTTAGAAACAGATAAAGATGGATAAAACAAGATTCCCCAAAAGGGTTTCTTTCTAAAAATCCCCAAATAGAATACCCCAGAAAAATTTAATAGCTGCTTACACCTTGTTGCAAGTATTATCACTTCTTTTGGACCTTAGCATAATACTGCTGAATATAATTTTTACATCATTACATGTCCTCAAGACACTCTTCAAATATACATCTACTTTGTCTTGTAAACACCAGAATGGCAACCTTAAACTGTGGTTCAAAAGGGACAGGAGACCACTTAGATTCACTATATGATACTTATATGGTAGCACTTGTCTCAGTGCAACATGCCAAAGAGTGCTCTTCCTCAGTTGTCCTTATCTAGGAAGATAGAGGTAGGATAGTAGTTCAAAATCAGAAATATTCATGTGTATGGCTTATACATACTACTATTAGTGAAGAGATGGCTTATACCATCACAAAGAGACACTCTAAGGTTCTAAATAATTGATTCATCACATTAAGACAAAGCATACAGTTTTCTTGACATTGGATACCCTGTAATATCATATACCATACCACAAAGAGAGTAAACATGACTGAAAATGTTTGTTTGTTTGTTTATTTATTTATTTATTTATTTGTTATGTTAGTCACCATACAGTACTTCATTACTTTTTGATGTAGTGTTGTTCCATTATTTAAATGAAATTTCAGCAAACAATATTTTTGAAGAGGATGTCATCAAGTAGATCATTCACTCACAGAGAAAAATCCAAAATGGGGTTCATGATGACTGAATTGGTGAACTTAGTCATTTCAAAGTCCATATCAGGAACAACTGTCATCATTTATAGCATACATTTTTATTATTATGAAAATAATAGGGTCACATGATACTCATAAGATAAAATTTAGTCATCAAATTATCCAACTTAAGTTTTATAGGTATCAATTTGGTCATCAAATTATTCAATTTAAGTTTGATAGGCAAAGTACATTACTGAATCTCACACTCTCTTCTATTAGCACAGTACTACAGTTATGGGAAGTTTACCAGAGACCAAAAGCAACATTAGAATCCCATAATAATAGAGCAAAATTTTTTCTCGACATTTATTTACACCTATACGAATATTGCATTTTTGACTAGGTGGCAGAAAATGAAACAATTGTTCAACATTTAATCATCTGAAGTTCATATAAAAAGTACATATTTTGTCAAGAGTATTACATCAAGAAGAAAAAGAGTATTCATATTCAGTTTTCCTGAATGAGTAAAACTGCCTTAGGTGTAAATCTTCACTAGTTCAACGCTTATATGAGATATGTATGTCAAAAGAAGCCACTGATCTCTTATAATGGAATGTTATATTTCTTAGAATCAAGTCTTACTGAAACAAAAAAATGAGATAAAAAGAGCTAAGAAATGAGATCTGAATACTATTAGACATTACAGATAATTGAAACAAAGCTTAAAGAATAAGAAATGTTTCTTTATTTATAGGTACATAGATAAGGTTGGGCAAGCAAGTTATTCATGAAGGTTAATTTTTTTTAATTTTTTGTTATTTATTATTTATTTTTTTAAGGTATTCTTTTTTTATAATACTTTTTTATTATGTTACGCTAGTCACCATACAGTACATCCCTGGTTTTTGATGTAATGTTCCATGATTCATTATTTGCATATAACACCCAGTGCACCATGCAATATGTGCCCTCCTTAATACCCATCACCAGCCTATCCCAATCCCCCCCCCCACCGAAGCCCTCAGTTTGTTTCCCAGAGTCTGTAGTCTCTCATGGTTCATGCACCCTTCTGTCTACCCCCCCTTCATTCTTCCCTTCCTTCTCCTACCGATCTTCCTGCTATTTCTTATGTTCCATAAATGAGTGAAACCATATGATAATTGTCTTTCTCTGTTTGATTTATTTCACTTAGCATAATCTCCTCCAGTCCCGTCCATGTTGCTGCAAATATTGTGCAATCATTCTTTTTGACGGCTGAGTAATATTTCACTGTATATATGGGCCACATCTTTTTAATCCAGTCATCTGTTGAAAGGCATCTCAGCTACTTCCACAATTTAGTTATTGTGGACAATGTTGTTATGAACATTGGGGTGCATATGGCTCTTCTCTTTACTACATCTGTATCTTTGGGGTAGATACCCAGTAGTGCAATGATTGGATCATAGGGTAGCTCAATTTTTAACTTTTTAAGGGACCTCCACATTGTTTGCCAGAGTGGCTGTACTGACTTGCATTCCCACCAACAGTGTAAGAGGGATCCCCTCTTACACATTTGTTGTTTCCTACCTTGTCAATTTTTGCCATTTTAACTGGCCTAAGGTGGTATCTCAATGTGGTTTTGATTTGAATTTCCCTGATGGCTAATGATTTTTTTTAATTTTAATGTTTTTTTATTATATTATGCTAGTCACAATACAGTACTTCCCTGGTTTCTGATGTAAAGTTCGATGATTCATTCGTTGCGTATAACACCCAGTGCACCATGCAGTATGTGCCCTCCTTACTACCCATCACCAGTCTATCCCATTCCCCCACCCCCCTCCCCTCTGACGCCCTCAGTTTGAACATTTTTTCATGTGTCTGTTAGCCATTTATACGTCTTCATTGGAAAAGTGTCTGTTCATATCTTCTGCCCATTTTTTGATTTGATTATTTGTTTCACGTGTATTGAGTTTGAAGAAGTTCTTTGTAGATCTTGGATACTAGTGTTTTATCTGTAGTGTTATTTGCAAATATCTTCTCCCATTCCGTGGGCTACCACTTAGTTTTTTTGACTGTTTCCTTGGCTGTGCAGAAGCTTTTTATCTTCACGAAGTCCCACAAGTCCATTTTTTCTTTTGTTTCTCTTGCTTTTGGAGATGTGTCATGAAAAAAGTTGCTGTGGCGGATGTCAAAAAGGTTGCAGCCTACATTCTCCTCTAGGATTTTGATGGATTCCTGTCTCACATTGAGGTCTTTCATCCATTTGGAGTTTATCTTTGTGTATGGTGTGAGAGAGTGGTCAAGTTTCAGTCTTTTGCATATAGCTGTCCAATTTTCCCAGCATCATTTATTGAAGAGACTGTCTTTTTTCCACTGGATGTTTTTTCTTGCTTTGTCAAAGATTAGTTTCCCAAAGAGCCGAGGGTCCATTTCTGGGTTCTCTATTCTGTTCCATTGGTCTATGTGTCTGTTTTTGTGCCAGTTCCGTGCTGTCTTGGTGATCACATCTTTGTAGGATAGCTTGAAATCCGGCAACGTGATTGCCCCCAGCTTTGTTTTTCCTTTTCAACAATTCCTTGGGGATTCGGGGCCTTTTCTGGTTCCACACAATCTTAAGGGCTATTTGTTCCAGTTCTTTGAAAAATGTCGTTGGTATTTTGATCAGGATGGCATTGAAAGTGTAGATTGCTCTGGGTAGCATAGACATTTTAACTCTGTTTATTCTTCCAATCAAGAGCCTGACAGATTCCCTGAGGAATTTTACCAAACATTCAAAGAAGAATAATACCTATTCTCCTGAAGCTGTTTCAAAAAATAGAAACAGAAGGAAAACTACCAAACTCATTCTATGAGTCCAGTATTACCTTGATCCCCAAACCAGGCAACGACCCCAGCAAAAAGGAGAATTACAGACCTATATCCCTGTTGAATATGGATGCCAAAATTCTCAACAAGATCCTAGGTAATAGGATCCAACAGTACATTAAAAGGATTATCCATCATGACCAAGTGGGTTTCATCCCTGGGATGCGAGGGTGGTTCAACATTCACAAATCGATCAGTGTGATAGATCACATCAACAAGAAAAGAGTCAAGAACCTTATGATCCTCTCGATGCAGAAAAAGCATTTGACAAAATACAGCATCCTTTCCTGATTAAAACCCTTCAGAGTGTAGGGATGGAGGGTACATTCCTCAATCTCATAAAAAACATCTATGAAAAGCCTACAGCAAATATCATTCTCAATGGGGAAAAGCTGGAAGCCTTTCCCTTAAGATCAGGAACACGACAAGGATGGCCACTCTCGCCATTATTATTCAACATAGTACTAGAAATCCTTGCAACAGCAATCAGACAACAAAAAGGGATATAAGGTATCCAAATTGGCAAAGAAGAAGTCAAACTATCTCTCTTCGGAGATGACATGATACTTTATATGGAAAACCCGAAAGACTCCACCCCCAAACTATTAGAAGTTATAGAGCAATTCAGTAATGTGGCGGGATACAAAATCAATGCTCAGAAATCAGTTGCATTTCTATACACGATCAATGAGACTGAAGAAAGAGAAATTAGGGAATCAATTCCATTTGCAATAGCACCAAAAAGCATACATTATCTCGGAATTAACTTAACCAGCGATGTAAGGGATCTATATTCTAGAAACTACAAATCACTGTTGAAAGACATTGAAGAAGACAGAAAAAGATGGAAAAATATTCCATGCTCATCAAGTTTTATTATCTCAAGTTCAAGATAAAATTCTCCTAGAAGGGTAATAGAGTTACTCTTATCTACCCCAGTATTGTCATTTAATCCTAGCCTGTTTAATTCTATGGAGCATAACTTTTAAATCATTATTTCTCTTTAAGACATTTTAAGGTCCCCATCGTTGTAAAAAGCCATCACACTTCCCATGCATACACAAACTTGGACCTGATTACCTTACCAGCAAGTCTTGAAACGCTCATGCTAAAGTGAATTGGAGTTAGGGCATACTTATTACATGAATCTTGGGTGATATCAATTGCTCGAGTCACAGCGTGCCACAGAATGTTTCTCCATATTATTATCTAAGAGGACAAAAAACAGAACTGTTATTACAGGGAGAACTACATCTCTCTGGTGCATATGGGTCATGCATGTTTTTAATTAAGTGAGAAAAAAGATGTTAGTATTAAAAAAATGACTCATTTCAGAGTTGGTTCATTGATCAACAAAAAATAATGAGAATGAGACATACACATCACTTGACTTTGGAGAAGCAATCTAGTGCCTTCATGTGGAGTTAAGAGAATTTCATTGATCATCCCTCATCTATATAGTCAAGAAAGCCATATCACTAATATCTGGCATGGATTACTGTATATGAATGCTCATAAAGTACTGACATTCTTAAAACCACATAAATCTCAGGATTTGGATATCAGATATTAGGGCACATGGAAATGTATGCATCGTATTCATTAGTTTGGGAAACCCATATAGGGGTTTCTTTATCAATGGATACCATCTCAACATATATGGGGAAAGCAAATTACCAAATCTTATATTATCTTTTCCATTGTCAGAAACCTTTACTGATGATATTTACATCAGTAACCCCAAAGCAGCCTAACATCATTAGAAACATAGCAACAATACATGAAAATCAGTCCGTTTGCTTAAATATTCAAATACATCTCTCACACTGGATTGAATACTAAAGAATGAAAAAAATCCCTCATTGTTAAAAACACTAAATTTAGGTAAAAATTAAAGGTATTTTCTTGGGATCAAATCAAGTAGTTCAGTCATACAGTGGGTAGGAAAACTTACATGGATATTCAAGTTACTCAAATGAGTAAATCTAATTGCCTTAGAGTGCAACTTTATAAGCCTGAAGGTCTACTCGAAAGGTATTTGTGACCAAGACTAACACATATCTCAACAGTTTAATGATGCATATATTGTGACACATCTTACTAATAGGAACAATAAGGGAAAATAGTTAAGGGGAGCCCCAAATGTGTCAAATTATTGGAATTTATTGACCATTGAGGGGAGGGGGTTGGGGGAATGGGTTAGCCGGGTGATGGGTATTAAGGAGGGCATGTATTGCAATGAGCACTGATTGTTTTATGCAAATAATGAATCATGAAACACTACATCAAAAACTAATGAAGTACTATTTGTCAACTACCATAATAAAAAAAAGAAAAGAAAAAATGAAAAGGATGAGTTATTGTGTAATTTGAAGAGAATAGATAAGTTTAGAAATTATGTTTCCTTTAAGTGATTTACTGATCAACAAAAAACACAATACCTGCAGAAGAAAAACAAGTATCCTTAAAATCCTGTCCTGGTATTGTAAACCTAAACTGAGCCTCAGTGTGATGCCATTGAACATGACTTTCAGGTAAACAGATCTCTTCAATACAATATGAGGTCTCAAAATTGATGCAGCACAGGATTCCCCAAGCATATATATACTTGGACTTAACTATGCTTACCAAAGATGGATACAGGCATCTATGAGGTCAAGGTGATTAGGATTTTGGTTGCATTGTATGTTGGAATCCCAGCTGATAGAGATTGCCCCAGGGACAGCAAGACCAACAGGGTTCTTCCTCTGGAGTCATTATCTAGGTGGACAGGAATAACAATCATGTCAAAACAAAGCACTTCATCTCTTATGGGCATGGGGCTCATTCATGCTTCTCTTTAATGGACCAATATAATCATTCCTGCAAAAATGACCCATTACATAGGCTATGTGACGTCAATTCACCAAACAAAAGTTTGACAAAGTATGTAAGTTTCTTGGCTTTGGAAAACTAATAGGAGATGTCATGTTGAAATAAGAGCATCTCATTGATCATTTTTGGTATATTTGATCAAGGTGTCATATCAGCAACATCTGACATGGTCCATTGCATTTCAACTTGGATAAAATGAAACAATAGGGATGCCTGGGTGGCTCAGCCTGTTAAGGGTCTGCCTTTGGCTCAGGTAATGATCCCAGGGTCCTGGGATTGAGTCCCACATGGGGCTCCTTGCTCAGCGGGGAGCCTGCTTCTCCCTCTGCCTGCTGTTCCCCCTGCTTGTGCTCTCTCTCTGACAAATAAATAAATAAATGAAATCTTTAAAAAAATGAAACAATAAATCCATATGAAACTTATTTTCTAGAAAACCAGATAATAATTGGAATTGTGTTTTCCTTCAATCTCTCAACCCATTTATGGGAATTTTCAGGCTGTGGCTGATAAACCATTTTTTTTATGTTAACAGTCCTCATTCATGTCCCACCATCAGCACAAAAATGTAATAATTGGGATGAATATTGCTACTCCTATACTCAAGGATAAGATTATAAATGGTGGAGATAAAACCAAGGCTCAGAAAATTTATTAAACCCATAACTAGCAAAGAAATTGAATAAGTAATGAAAAATCTTCCAAGAAAAGAGTCCAGAGCTGGATGGCTTCCCAGGGAAACTCTACAAAACATTTAAAGAATTAATATCTATTTTTCTGAAACTGTTCCAAAAAATAGAAGTAGAAGGAAAACTTCCAAACTCATTCTATGAGGCCAGAATTATCTTGATTCCAAAACAAAGACCCCCCTAAAAAAGAGAATTGCAGAACAATATCTCTGATGAACATGGTTGCAAAAAAACTCAATATAATACTAGAAAATCAAACCTAACAGTACATTAAATGAATTATTCACCTTGGCGCCTGGGTGGCTCAGTTGCTTAATCATCTGACTCTTGGTTTTGGCTCAGGTCATGATCTCAGAGTCATGAGATCAAGCCCTATGCCTGGCTCTGTGCTCACCATGGAATGTGCTTGGGATTCTTTCCCCCTTCTTTTTCCTCTTTCTCCCCTCTGCTCATCCCCCTTCTTGCCCTCTCATTCTCTCTCAAAATAAATAAATGAATAAAATATTTAAAAAATTATTTACCACAATAAAGTGGGATTTATTCCTGGGTTCTTGGGGTGGTTCAATATTTGCAAATCAATGTGAAACACCACATTAATAAAAGAAAGGATAAGAACACTATGATCCTCTCAATAAAGGCAGAAATAGCATTTAACAAAATACAACATCCATTCTTGTAAAAACCCGCAACAAAGTAGGGATACCTGGACATGCATCAACATCATTAAGACCATAAATGGAAGATGCACGACTAATGTAATCCTCAATGGGGAAAAACTGAGAGCTTTTCCTTTAAGGTCAGGAACAAGATGAATGTTCACTTTCAACGTTGTCATTTAACATAGTACTGGAAGTCATAGCCTCAGCAATCAGATGAGAAAAAGAAATAAAAGGCATCCAAATTGGAAAGGAAGAAGTAAAAGATCTACTATTTGCAGATTACATGATACTTTATGTAGAAAACCTGAAAGCCTCCACCAAAAACCTACTAGAACTGACACATAAATTTAGTAAAGTCAAAGGATACAAAATCAATGTATGCTAAGTGAAATAAGCCAAGCAGAGAAAGACAATTATCATATGTTTTCACTCATTTATGGAACATAAGAAATAGCAGGAAGATTGGTAGGAGAAGGAAGGGAAGAATGAAGGGGGTAAACAGAAGGGAGAATGAACCATGAGAGACTATGGACTCTGAAAAACAAACTGAGGGGTTCAGAGGGGAGGAGGGTGGGGGATTGGGATAGGCCAGTGATGGGTATTAAGGAGGGCACATATTGCATGGAGCACTGGGTGTCATACGCAACTAATGAATCATTGAACTTTATATCGGAAACCGGGGATGTACTTTATGGTGACTAACATAATATAATAAAAAATCATTAAAAAAAAAGAAGTTGTGGTCCATATGTATAATGGAATATTATTCAGCTATCAGAAAGAACGATTTCTCAACATTTGCTGCAACATGGACGGCACTGGAGGAGATAATGCTAAGTGAAGTAAGTCAAGCAGAGAAAGACAATTATCATATGGTTTCTCTCATCTATGGAACATAAGAACTAGGAAGATTGGTAGGGGGAAAAGGGATAGAGAAAGAGGGGGTAATCAGAAAGGAGAATGAAGCATGAGAGACTATGGACTCTTAGAAACAAACTGAGGGCTTCAGAGGGGAAGGGGGTGGGGAATGGGATAGGCTGGTGATGGGTATTAAGGAGGGCACATATTGCATGGTGCACTGGGTGTTATATGCAACTAATGAGTCATTGAACTTTATATCAGAAACCATGGATGTAATGTATGGTGACTAACGTAATAAAAAAACATTAAAAAACAAAACAAACAAACAAACAACTCTCTGAGGTAGCCCACGGAATGGGAGAAGATATTTGTAGATGACACTACAGATAAAAGACTGGTATCCAAGATATACAAAGAACTTCTCAAACTCAATACACAAGAAACAAATAAAGAAACAAAAAATGGGTAGAAGATATGAACAGACACTTTTCCAATGAAGACATACAAATGGCTAACAGACACATGAAAAAATGTTCAAAATCATTAGCCATCAGGGAAATTCAAATCAAAACCACAGTAAGATACCACATTATACCAGTTAGAAAGGCAAAAATTGACAAGGCAAGAAACAACAATTGCTGGAGAGGATGTGGAGAAAGGGGATCCCTCCTACATTTTTGGTGGGAATGCAAGTTGGTACAGCCACTCTGGAAAACAGTGTGGAGGTCCCTTAAAAAGTTAAAAATTGAGGTACCCTATTATCCAGCCATTGCACTACTGGGTATTTACCCCAAAGATACAGATGTATGAAGACAAGGGCCATATGCACCCCAATGTTCATAGCAGAAATGTCCACAATAGCTAAATCGTGGAAGGAGCTGAGATGCCCTTCAACAGATGACTGGATTAAGAAGATGTGGTCCATATATACAATGGAATATTATTCAGCTATCAAAAAGAATGATTTCTCAACATTTGCTGCAACATGGACGGCACTGGAGGAGATAATGCTAAGTGAAATAAGTCAAGCAGAGAAAGACAATTATCATATGATTTCTTTCATCTATGGAACATAAGAACTAGGAAGATCGGTAGGAGAAGAAAGGGATAAAGAAAGGGGTGATAATTAGAAGGGGGAATGAAGCATGAGAGACTATGGACTCTGAGAAACAAAGTGAGGGCTTTAGAGGGGAGGGTGGTGGGGGAATGGGATAGGCTGGTGATGGATAGTAAGGAGGGCACATATTGCCTAGTGCACTGGGTATTATACGCAACTAACGAATCATTGAATTTTACATTAAAAAACCAGGGATGTACTGTATGGTGACTAACATAATACAATAAAAACATATTAAAAAAAAAGAAAAGTTTTACGTGTTCCTTGCTGACTTGGACGCCTTTTATTTCTTTTTGTTGACTGATTTCTTCCAGTACTATGTTAGATAACAAAGGTGAGAATGGACATCCCTGTCTTGTTCCTGATCATTGATGGAAGCTCTCAATTTTTCCCCATTGAGGGTCTTACTCGTGGGTTTTACATTTATGGCCTTTATTATATTGAGGTATGTTCTCTCTAACCCTACTTTGTTGAGGGTTTTTTTTTTTTTATCAAGAATGGATGTACTTTGTCAAAGCTTTTTCTGCATCTATTGAGATATGGTTGTTATCCTTTTTTTAATTAATGTGGTGTATCACATTGATTGATTTGTGAATAGTGATCCACTCTTGCAGCCCAGGCATAAATCACACTTGCTCATCTTGAACGATTCTTTTAATGTATTGTTGGATTCAATTTGCTAATATTTTACTGAGAATTCTTGCCTCCATGTTTATCAGTGATATTGGCCTATAGTTCTGTTTTTTAGCAGAGTCTTTATCTGGTATTGGTATCAGTGTAATGCTGGCCTATTATAATGAATTTTGTACTTTTCCTTCCATTTCTATTTCTTTGAATAGTTTGAGAAGAATACAGATTAACCTCTTCCTTAAATGTTTCATAGAATTCAAGTTAGAAGCCACATGGCTGTGGACTTTGTTTATTGGAGAGTTTTGATTACTGATTCAATTTATTTGCTGGTTATCCAACTGTTAAGGTTTTCTATTTCTTCCTGTTTCAGTTTTGGTGGCTTATATGTTTCTAGGAATTTATTCATTTCTTCCAGTTTGTCCAATTTGTTGCCATGTGGTTTTATATAATATCCTCTTATAATTGTTTGTATTTCTGTTCTGTGGTGTTGGTTGTTATTTCTCCTCTCTCATTTGTGATTTTATTTTTTGGGTCCATTCGCCTTTGTCTTTGATAAGTCTAACTAAGAGTTTATTAATTTTATTATTATTTTTTTCAAAGAACCAGCTCTGGGTTTCATTCGTCTGTTTTTTTGTTTGTTTATATGTTTCTATATAATTTGTTTCTGCTCTGATCTTTGTTATTTCCCTTCTTCTGCTGGCTTTAGGCTTTTTTTTAAATTTTTTTAATTATATTATATTAGTCACCATACAGTACAGTACTTTTTTAAAAAATTCTTTTTGAGCTCCTTTAGGTGTAGGGTTAGGTTGTTTATTTGATATTTTTCTTATTTCTTAATGTAGGCCTGGATTACTATATATGTCTTCTTAAGACCACTTTTGCTGCAACACAAAGATTTTGGACTATTGTGATTTCATTTTCATTTGTTTCATGTATTTTTTTCTTCTTTGATTTCCTTGTTGATCAACTCATTGTTTAATAGCATGTTGTATAACCTTCATGTATTTGTAATCTTCTCCAATTTTTTCTTGTGGTTCATTTCATGTTTCATAGTATCATATGAAACATATGAAAATATGCATGTTATGATCTCTGTCATTTTGTACTTGTTGAGACCTGATTTGTGAACTAGTATGTAATCTATTCTGGGGTATGTTCCATGTGCATCTGAAAAGACATGTGTATTCTGTCACTTTAAGGTGGAATGTTCTGAATATATGGGTAAGTCTATTTGGTCCACATTCAAAACCATTGTTTCTTTGTTGATTTTCTGCTTAGATATCTGTTCATTGATATAAGTGGGGTATTTAGTTCCCCTACTATTATTGTATTATTATCAATGAGTCCCTTATGTTTGTTATTAATTGTTTTATATATTTAGGTCCTCCCTTTTGGGAGCATAAATATTTACAAATGTTAGATCTTTCTGTTGGATAGACTCCTTTATTATGATATAGTACCTTTCTTCAGTTCTTGTTAGTTTTTGGAATAAAATCTAGTCTGTTGAATGTAAGTATTGCTACTCTTTCTTTTGATGTGCTATTGCATGGTAAATGTTTCTCCATACCCTCACTTTCTTTTTTCTTTTTCTTTTCATTTATTATGATACATTAGTGACCATACATTACATCATTAGTTTTTGATGTAATGTTCCATGATTCATTGTTTCCATATAACACCCAGCGCTCCATGCAATATATGCTCTCCTTAATACCCATCATCGGGCTAGCCCATCCGCTTCCCAAAACCCTCAGATTGTTTCCCAGAGTCTATAGTCTCTTGTGGTTCATTTCCCCCTTTGTTTACCCCCACTTCATTCTTCCCTTCCTTCTCCTACTGATCTTCCTGCTATTTCTTATGTTCCATAAATGAGTGAAGCCATATGATAATTGCCTTTCTCTGTTTGACTTATTTCACTTAGCATAATCTCCTCCAGTCCCCTCCATGATGATGCAAAAGTTGGGTAATCGTTCTTTCTGATGGCTAATATTTCATTGTATATATGGACCACATCTTTTTATCCATTCATCTGTTGATGGGCATGTCGGCTCCTTCCACAGTTTGGCTATTGTGGACGATGCTGCTGTGAACGTTGGGGTGCATATGGACCTTCTTTTCACTACATCTGTATCTTTGGGGTAAATACCCAGTAGTGCAATTGCTGGGTCATAGGGTAGTTCTATTTTTAACTTTTTGAGGGACCGCTACACTGTTTTCCAAAGTGGCTGTACCAACTTGCATTCCCACCAACAGTGTAAGAATATTCCCTTTTCTCCACATCCTCTCCAATATTTGTTGTTCTTGCCTTGTCAATTTTTGCCATTCTAACTGGTATAAGGTGGACCATAACCTCACTTTCAATCCGGAGGTGTCTTTAGGTCTAAAACGAGTCTCTTGTGCACAGCATATAGATGGGTCTTGGATTTTTATACATTCTTACACCCAAGTTTTTCCATTTCAGTGTTTTGTCTATATCCACTCAGTCAGTATTGGCAGATATGTATTTAATGCCATTTTATTACTTTTTGTCATTGTTTCTGAAGATGCTCTCTTTTCCTTTCTACTCTTTGTCACTTTTGGTCTTTCCTTTCCATTCAAAGAGTCCCCTTAAATATTTTTTTTCAGGGCTGAGTTAGTGGTCATGAACTTCTTTAGTTTTATTTGTCAGGGAAACTCTTTATCTTTCCTTCTACTCTGATAGATTTTGTGGGTAGGGTATTCTTTGCAGTAGATTTTTCCCATTCAGCATGTTGAATATATCACGCCACTTTCTTCTGGCTTGTCAAGTTTCTATGGAGACATCTACCGCTAGCTTTATGGGTCTTTCCTTGTAAGTTGGGTACTTCTGTCATGCTGCTTTAAGATTTTTTTCTTTATCACTATAATTTGCAAATTTAAATAGGAGAGGTCATGCTGTTGGCCTGCTTTTGTTGACTTTAATGGTAAGTCTCTATTTCTCCTGGATTTGGATGTCTGTTTCTTTCCCCAGATTGGGGACGTTTCCAGCTAATATCTCCTCAAATAAATTTTCTGCCTGCTTTTGCCTCTGTTCTTGTTCTGGACACCTATAATACAAATGTTACTACATTTTATGGAGTCACTGAATACCCTATATCTATTCTTGTGTTCCATAATTCTTCTTTCTTTCCTTTTTTTCCAGCTTCATATTTTCCCATTATTTGTCTTCCATATCACTTAATTATTCCTCTGCTTCTTCCACCCTCATGGTCATTACATCCATTCAGTTTGGAATCTCAGTTATTGAATTTTAAATTTCTGACTCTTTTTAAACTCTTTTATATCTGTTGTAAGGGCCTCCCTGGTGTCTTCTATGCTTTTCTCAAGCCCAGTGAGTATCTTGGTGATTATTGCTTTAAATTCTCCATAAGGTGTATTACTTATATCTGTTTTTATTAGATCTCTGGCCATGACCTTATCTTGTTCTTTTGGGGGGATGAATTACACTGTCTTGGCATTTTGTCTAGCTCTCTGTCTCCTTCTCTGAATTAGAAAACCCTGTTATGTTTCCTGCTTCTGAGAGTAATGGCTTTGTTAAGAAGAGATCATATAATATCCAGGCTGCTTCAGGGAGTGTCTTTGCTGTGTGATGCATGCACTCTGTTGTTGTGTTTTGGGTACTCTATCCTGCAGGCCAGTCATTTGTAAATGCTCTTCAGTGGGTACTGTTTAGAACTTGGTCAGAGTGGGTGAGTTTTAACTCAGTGTGCTCTGGTATGCATGTTAAATGAGATACGACGCTATTTGTGATAGCACTGAGGCTTTGCAGAACTCTATAGCCAAAAGATGTGGTATGATTGGGGGTTTATGCTGGTCTTTTGAGGAAGGGGTTCACCACACTGGGAATGAGGCAGATTTGAACTACAAAGGGCAGAGTTGGCACAGGAAAGGTGTGTGTGACCTGAATAAGCAGGATAGGCAGTCACTGTAGGCATTGTGCTATTTATATAAGGTGGTTCTGTGTTTATACTGAGGGGTGGGGAAGGGAAACAGTGCCAGCCGGCTCCTCTGTCCCTGGAAAGGGGTCTTAGTGCTTGCTGTCCTCAGGGAAGCACTCTAAAGAGAGCAAATTATCTCCTCCACGAGTGTCTCAGGTATTTTTCAGTCACTGTCTTCACACTGTCTGACTCCAGGTTTTTTCCTGCTTTCTCTCCAGGAGCAACAAAGTGCCATCCATATTCTATCCCAACCAAGCTGGCTATCATTTAAAAATCCAGACTTTAGGTACAGGATGTGGGCAAAGACCTGTCCTGGGCTTCTGGGGAGGGATTCAGTGTGCTGAGACTAAGGGAGATTTAACAATGAAGGACAGCCTTGCCAGACCACAGGGTCCTAGCATGTGGAAAAAGCAACTATGCAGCCAATTTCAGGGATGGGCTGCACTTCGCAGGTGACTCTGCATTTATGTTGAAGGGTGTAGAAGGAAACAGAAATCACTGGATCCTTTGTACCCTGAGAGGCCACTCTGTGAAAGTGACCTGTCACAGATATGGTCCAAGAGGATCAAATAAAAACTGTATGGTGACTAACATAATATAATAAAAAATCATTAAAAAAATAATCTCCCACAACAGTGCCCCAGGTTATACTCAGACCCCACCATTTGCCCAGGGTAGATTGCTTGCCTTTTCTCCAGGAGAAGGGCAGTGCCCTCAAATATCAATCACAAAAAAAGCCTACAGAATATAAAACTATAGTCCTGAAAACCATCTTATTGCAAACATAACAGAAATGGGCCTCTAAGATTTTCCCAGGCAATGTATTGGTAGATGTGTTTCTCTATGTGATGCCAAGAGTATTTCACTCTCTCTTGCTTTTTCCATGTGAGAAGCCCAAACTGCCCATGATTTCAGTGATCCATTTTTACCAAAATCACATCTCAACGCATCCTACTTTTTGCCATGTGGCCTCCTCTGTCTAGCTGCTGCGGAGAAGGATCAGTCAGTACTCATGCTGAATTCCTGTTAATTCAGTATGATTTGATGATTATCTAGTTGTGTTTCAGTCAGAGATAACAACTGGATTATAATCTTCCAGAAATCTGCAGGAAATCTGACAGGGATCTTCCAGAAAAAAAAAAAAAGTGTTGCTTGAAAGGAAGTGGAAAGCTGATACACGTCAGGGGCTGATATCCCCTCTTCAGAAGGCTGGCTAGGGTAATCAAGCAGGGAAGCTATGGCTGGGAAGCCTCAGTAGAGGCAATTTCCTGAAACACACAATGTGGATACCATGGACAGAGGGTTGCTTCAATGCACCTCACCAGAAAACCAAATTGCACCCAACATACAGTGATATGTCATGAAACAGACCTGCATCAGACAGAGGGTGCTCAACCTGAGCACTTGATGACAGGGGGTGAGGAATGTAGCAAGAGGCTGGAAACAGAGTGGAGAATTACCTGATATTTTAGAGGGTGTTAGCTGCAAAGCAAAAATTACAATTCCAGTGGAAATGCACAGAACAAGAGTGGAAATACAATAAAATCATCAATGGTCATCAAGGACCAGAGCCACCAGGAAAGGCCTTCGAACCTACCATTCTCATCTAAGGCATTCAAATAACTTCAGAGGATTCAATTAAATGTCATGTAGAGGTAGCCAGGGAAGATGCCCACCACCACACGCTGAAAGACACAAGCAGAGGAGGGGTGATAAGCAAGGGCTGCAAAACTGAACCAAGGGGTCCTACACTCATTGGGAGTCAGGTGCATGTGACAGGTGCTCTGGCATGTGCTGCCTGGGGCAGCCTGCCAAGGGGCAGATCTATAGGTACAGCCTGGGCCCAGCAGGACAGCCGCCAGTTGCCCAAAGGGGCCCATGTCCACCATCTCGATGGGCTCATGGGGCAAGCCGTGAAGCAGCAGGACAACGTCAGCTGCAGGCAGACTGATGGCAGTGTCCCTGCACTTTCAGGTCCTCATCAGGGACCCGGCCCGCATTTCGTTTCCCTCCATGTGTTATGGCCCATGGGCGCATATCCAAGGGGAAGTAAACCCTCCCCAGAAAACAGGGGCTCCCACCCCAAAGCCAGTGCTACTGTCGCTGGCACCATCACCACCTCTGCCGACGTAATGTGGGCCCCCAGAACCCTTCACGATGGCCTAGGCAGCTTTGCTCCAAGCCCACAGGCTTCCACTCACCTCCCATGGTGGAGGTCGCACCGACACCCTGGCCACCAGGCATGCTGAAAGACATGAGGAGACCAGGGTGGCTAAGCAGGGCTCCCAGGGGGGCATCCTGTGAGGAAAAATGTGTTGGCGGGTAAGGCTGAAGGCCTGTGTATCTCTTGGGGCCCTGGAGGCCCATATTCAGGCCACAGCCAAAGCTGGGACACTTGAGGGATTGGTCGCCTCAAGCCCCAAAGTGCAGCGCACTCCCAGGTCCACAAGGATGGCCGGGTTTCTGACCCCAGGATGGTCCCCTCCATTGGGCCTCAGCGTAATCCTATTGAGCATGATTTTTAGGTCATCATCTCTCTTCGAGACAATATGAGTTCTCATCATTGACCCAAACAAGGCAGTGGCAACAGGTGCATGTGTGCTCTCCCACCCTGCCTGGAACCAGCTTACCCGGGGGTGCTTCCTGTACAGCGGTATGCCCTGGGGGCACGAGACATTGGATCCCTTCCCGGGGCTGGGTCCAGCAAGCCTTGGGCCTCAGGGTGGCATCTTTGTCTGGGCACAGGGTCTGGGGAGAGAAGGGTAGGCCAGCTGTCAAAACGCCTTGCTCTGGGGCACCTGGCCCTGCAGCCAAGGGCTGCCAGCCCTGAGCACCTGGCACTTTGTGGCAAGGGCTGAGGGCTGTGCGCACAAGGCTGGGGAGGCGAAGGAAGGAGCAGGGTATAGGTTTACCGATGCCTGGACCTGGAGGCCAAAACAATGGAGAGAATGGCCCCCACGGGCGCCGAGCCCAGCTGAGGTTGCCCCCAGTAGAAGGCCAGCACACAGGCTTCCTGAGAGGTACCAGGCTGGGAGCACGTAGTGCAGTGTGAAGGGTGTGGGCCTGGTAGGTAGGGCGAGGCCCTCGCCCTCCCACGGATGAGGCCATCGGTGGCACCCAGAGCTAGGACCAGCCCTCTAGGACACGGGGAGTGAGTGCCCCTAGGCTCCCAGGGTCCCCAGGGTCAAGGAATGGCTCTTGGATAATGACCTGCACCACACCAAGGCATGCTGCCCACCACCCGCCATGGAGGAGGGCCCTGTGCCTGCACCTGCTGGGCCTTTTCCCCGGGACCACTGCCCTGAGGTTTGGAGTGCCTCGACGAGGGACACAGGGCCATAGCCTGCTGTGCCCAGGGACTCGCAGTTTCCCTGCCTAGGCCTGGTCGGCCCTTCCTGTCTCGGAGGCCCAAGGGATCAGGGAAGGTGCTCTGCAGCTGCCCCAAGGAGTCCCAAAGTCCTTGGGAGTCGGGTGCATGTGACAGGTGCTCTGGCCTGTACTGCCCGGGGCAGCCTGCCAAGGAGCGGGGCTACAGGCACGGCCTGGGTCCAAGCGGGACAGCCTCCAGTGGCCCAAAGGGGCCCATGTCCACAATCTCGATGGGTCTATGGGGCACCCCCTGAGGCAGCCCAGCAACGTAAGTTGCAGGTGGGATGATGGCAGCGTGTCCGCACTTTTGGGTCCTCATCAGGGACCTGGTCCGCTTTTCATTTCCCCTCCATGTGGCATGGCCCACGGGCGCACGTCCAAGGGGAAGTAAACTCCCCAGATAACAGGGGCTCCCACACCGAAGCCAGTGCCACTGTCGCCGCACCATCACCACCTTCGCCGACCTAACGCGGGCCCCCAGAACCCACCACGATGGCCTGGGCAGCTTCGCTCCAAGCCCACAGGCTTCCACTCACCTCCATGGTGGAGGCTGCGCTGACACCCTGCCACCAGGCACCCTTAAAGACACGAGGAGACCAGGGTGGCTAAGCAGGGCTCCCAGGGGGCATGTCCTGTGAGGAAGAATGTGTCAGTGGGTAAGGCTGAAGGCCTGTGCATCTCTTGGGCCCCAGGAGGCCCACATTCAGGCCACAGCCAAAGCTGGGACACTTGAGGGATTGGTCGCCTCAAGCCCCAAAGTGCAGCACACTCCCAGGTCCACAAGGATGTCCGGGTTTCTGACCCCAGGACGGTCCCCTCCATTGGGCCTCAGCGTAATCCTATTGAGCTTGAATTTTAGGTCATCATCTCTCTTCGAAACAATATGAGTTCTCATCATTGACCAAAACAAGGCAGTGGGGACGGGTGCCTGTGTGCGTGCATGCTCTCCCACCCCGCCTGGAACCTGCTTACCTGGGGGTGCTTCCTGTAGAGCAGGATGACCCGGGGCATGAGAGTTTGGACCCCTTCCCAGAGCTGGGTCCAGCAAGCCTTGGCCCTCACGCTGGGATCTTCGTCTGGGCACGGGGTCTGGGGAGAGAGGAGTAGACAAGCTGTCAAAACTCCTTGCTCTGGGGCACCTGGCCCTGAAGCCAAGAGTTGCCTGTCCCGAATGCCTGGTGCCTTGTGGCAAGGGTTGAGGGTGGCACGCACAGGGCGGGGGAGGTGAAGGAAGGAGCAGGGTGCAGGTTCACCAATGCCTGGACCTGGAGGACGAAACAATGGAGAGCATGGCCCCCATGGGCACCGAGCCCAGCTGAGGTAGCCCCCAGTAGAAGGCCAGCACACAGGCTTCCCGAGAGGTACCAGGCTGGGAGTGTGTAGGGCAGTGTGAAGGGTGCGGGCCCAGTAGATAGGGCGAGGTCCTCGCCCTCCCACGGATGAGGCCATCTGTGGCACCCAGAGGTAGGCCCGGCCCTCTAGGACACAGGGAGCCAGTGCCTCTGTGCTTCCAGGGTCCCCAGGGTCAAGAAATGGCTCCTGGACAATGACCTGCACCACACCAAGGCATGCTGCCCACCGCCCGCCATGGAGGAGGGCCCTGTGCCTGCACCTGCTGGGCCTTTTCCCCAGGACCACGGCTTCAGGTCTGCAGTGCTTCGATGAGGGGCCCAGGGTCATCGCCTGCTGTGCCCAGGGACTCGCGGTTTCCCCACCTAGGCCTGGTCGACCTTTCCTGTCTCAGGGGCCTGAGGGATCAAGGAGGGGTGCTCCGCAGCTGCCCCAAAGGAATCTCAAAGTCCTTGGGAGTCGGTTGCATGTGACAGGTGCTCTGGCCTGTGCTGCCCGGGGCAGCCTGCCATGGAGCAGGGCTACAGGTACGGCCTGGGTCCAAGCGGGACAGCCTCCAGTGGCCCAAAGGGGCCCACGTCCACCATCTCAACGGGCCCATGGGGTATGCCCTGAGGCAGCGTGACAACATAAGTTGCAGGTGGGATGATGGCGGCGTGTCCGCACTTTTGGGTCCTCATCAGGGACCCGGCCCGCCTTTCATTTCCCCTCCACGTTTTATGGCCCACGGGCGCACGTCCAAGGGGACGTTAATCTTCCCTGGACATCAAGGGCTCCCACCCCGAAGCCAGTGCCGCTGTCACCGCTGCCATTGCCTCCTCCGCCGCCACCAGACGCAGGCCCCCAAACCCACCCCGATGACCTGGGCAGCTTCACTCCAAGCCCATAGGCTTCCACTCACCAAAGATGGTGGAGGCTGCACCGACACTCTGGCCACCAGGCACGCTGAAAGACATGAGGAGACCAGTGTGGCTAAGCAAGAGTTTCCTGGGGGGCCTCCTAGGAGGAGGAATGGGTTGGCGGGTAAGGCCGAAGGCCCGCGCATCTCTAGGGTACCTGGAAGCCCACAGTCAGGCAACAGCCACAGCTGGGAGACTCGAGGGATTGGTCGCCCCAAGCCCCAAAGTGCAGTGCTCTCCCAGGGCCCCAACGATCTCCAGGATGCAGACTGGCATGGTCCCCTCCATCAGGCCTCAGTGTAATCCTATTGAGCATGATTTTTAGGTCATCATCTCTCTTCGAGACAATATGAGTTTTCATCATTGACCCAAACAACAGTGGGGACGGGTGCGTGCGTGTGTGCTCTCCCACCCCACCTGGAACCTGCTTACCTGGGGGTGCTTCCTGTAGAGCAGGATGACCCAGGAGCATGAGAGTTTGGACCCCTTCCCGGGGCTGGGTCCAGGAAGCCTTGGCCCTCATGATGGGATCTTCATCTGGGCACAGGGTCTGGGGAGAGAGGGGTAGGTCAGCTGTCAAAATGCCTTGCTCCAGGGCACCTGGCCCTGCAGCCAAGATCTGCCTGTCCCGAATGCCTGGCGGCTCATTGTAAGTGCTGAGGTCAGCGTGCACCAGGGGAGGCAAAGGAAGGAGCAGGGTGCAGGCTCACCAATGCCTGGACCTGGAGGCTGAAACAACGGAGAGTGTGGCCCCTGCAGGTGCTGAGCCAGGCTGAGGTAGCCCCCAGTAGAAGGCCAGCACACAGGCTTCCCGAGAGGTACCAGGCTGGGAGCGCATAGTGCAGTGTGAATGGTGAGGGCCCGGTAGGTAGGGCGAGGCCCTCGGCCTCCCACGGATGGGGCCATCTGTGGCACCCGGAGCTAGGCCTGGCCCTCTAGGACATGGCGATCCAGTGCTCCTGGGCTCCCAGGGTCCCCAGGGTCAAGGAATGGCTCCTGGACAACAACCTGCACCACACCAAGGCATGCTGCCCACCACCTGCCATGGAGGAGGGCCCTGTGCCTGCACCTGCTGGGCGTTTTCCCAGGACCACGGCCTCAGGTCTGCAGTGCTTTGATGAGGGGCCCAGGGTCATCGCCTGCTGCGCCCAGGGACTCGCAGTTTCCCCACCTAGGCCAGGTCAGCCTTTCCTGTCTCGGGGGCCTGAGGGATCAAGGAGGGGTGCTCCGCAGCTGCCCCAAAGGAATCTCAAAGTCCGTGGGAGTCGGGTGCATGTGACAGGTGCTCTGGCCTGTGCTGCCCGGGGCAGCCTGCCATGGAGTGGGGCTACAGGTACGGCCTGGGTCCAAGCGGGACAGCCTCCAGTGGCCCAAAGGGGCCCACGTCCACAATCTTGATGGGCCCATGGGACACGCCGTGAAGCAGCGTGACAACGTAAGTTGCAGGCGGGATGACGGCAGCGTGTCCGCACTTTTGGGTCCTCATCAGGGACCTGGCCCGCCTTTCATTTCCCCTCCACGTTTTATGGCCCACGGTCGCACGTCCAAGGGGAAGTAAACTCTCCCCAGATAACAGGGGCTCCCACCCCGAAGCCAGTGCTACTGTCGCCGCTGCCATCGCCACCTCCGCTGACCTAACACGGGCCCCCCGAACCCACCGCGATGGTCTGGGCAGCTTCGTTCCAAGCCCACAGGCTTCCACTCACCTCCATGGTGGAGGCTGCGCTGACACCCTGGCCACCAGGCACCCTTAAAGACACGAGGAGACCAGGGTGGCTAAGCAGGGCTCCCAGGGGGGCATGTCCTGTGAGGAAGAATGTGTCAGCGG
Organism: Ursus arctos; assembly: GCF_023065955.2. NCBI lineage: Eukaryota > Metazoa > Chordata > Mammalia > Carnivora > Ursidae > Ursus > Ursus arctos. Next base: position 16,392,319 of record NW_026622963.1, read on the forward strand.
GTAAAGCTGAAAGCCTGTGCATCTCTTGGGCCCCAGGAGGCCCACATTCAGGCCACAGCCAAAGCTGGGACACTTGAGGGATTGGTCGCCTCAAGCCCCAAAGTGCAGCACACTCCCAGGTCCACAAGGATGTCCGGGTTTCTGACCCCAGGACGGTCCCCTCCATTGGGCCTCAGCGTAATCCTATTGAGCATGATTTTTAGGTCATCATCTCTCTTCGAGACAATATGAGTTCTCATCATTGACCCAAACAAGGCAGTGGGGACGGGTGCGTGCGTGTGTGCTCTCCCACCCTGCCTGGAACCTGCTTACCCTGGGGTGCTTCCTGTAGAGCGGGATGCGTTGGGGCACGAGAGTTTGGACCCCTTCCCGGGGCTGGGTCCAGCAAGCCTTGGCCCTCACGCTGGGATCTTCATCTGGGCATGGGGTCTGGGGAGAGAGGGGTAGACCAGCTGTCAAAACTCCCTGGTCCTGGGCATGTGGCCCTGTAGCCAAGAGCTGCCTGTCCTGAACGCCTGGTAGTGTGTTGCAAGTGCTGAGGTTGGTGTGCACAGACCGGGGAAAGCGAAGGAAGGAGCAGGGTGCAGGTTCACTGATGCCCATACCTGTAAGCCAAAACAACGGACAGTATAGCCCGCTGCGGGAGCCGAGCCCAGCTAAGGTAGCCCCCAGTAGAAGGCCAGCACACAGGCTTCCCGAGAGGTACCAGGCTGGGAGCGTGTAGCGCAGTGTGAAGGGTGCGGGCCTGGTAGGTAGGGTGAGGCCCTTGCCCTCCCACGGATGAGGCCATCGGTGGCACCCAGAGCTAGGCCCAGCCCTCTAGGACTCGGGGTGCCAGTGCCCCTGGACTCCCAGGGTCCCCAGGGCCGAGGAATAGCTCCTGAACAACGGCTTGCACCACACCAAGGCATGCTGCCCACCGCCCGCCATGGAGGATGGCCCTGTGCCTGCACCTTCTAGGCCTCTGCCCCAGGACCACTGTCTGAGATCTGGAGTGCCAGGGCGAGGGGCCCAGGGCCATCCCCTGCTGTGCCCAGTGACTTGCAGATTCCCTGCCTAGGCCCGGTCGGCCTTTCCTGTCTCAGGGGATGGTGGGATCAGAGAGGGGTGTTCCGCAGCTGCCCCAAGGAATCCCAAAGTCCTTGGGAGTCGAGTGCATGCGGCAGGTGCTCTGCCTTCTTGCCCAGGGCAGCCTGCCGAGGGATGTGTTTCAGGCATGGCCCTGGTCCAAGTGGGACAGCCGCCAGTGTCCCAAAGGGCCCATGTCCACCATCTCCACGGCCCATGTGGTGCGCAGTGAAGCAGTGGGACAATGTCAGCTGCAGGCGGGCTGATGGCGGCATCCCCACACTTTTGGGTCCTCGTCAGGGACCTGGCCCGCCTTTCGTTTCCCGTCCACGTGGCATGGTCCACGGGTGCATGTCCAAGCGGAAGTCAACCCTACCCGGACATCAAGGGCTCCCACCCGAAGCCTGTGCCACTGTCATCGCCTCCATCGCCGCTGCTGCTGCCGACCTGACGCGTTCCCCCGAATCCACCCCGATGGCCTGGGCAGTCTTCCTCCAAGCTCACAGGCTTCCACTCACCTCCCATGGTGTAGGCCGCGCCGACACCCTGGGCACCAGGCACTCTGAAAGATATGCGGAGACCAGGGCAACTAAGCAAGGGCTCCCCAGGGGGGCCTCCTGGGAGGAGGAATGCGTCGGTGGTAAGGTTGAAGACCCGCGCATCTCTAGGGCACCGGGGTGCCCACAGCAGGCCACAGCCACAACTGGGAGACTCAGGGGATCCGTCACATCAAGCCCCAAAGTGCAGCGCTCTCCCAGGGCCCCAAGGATCTCTGGGATGCTGACCCCAGGACATTCCCCTCCATCGGGCCTCAGCGTAATCCTATTGAGCATGATTTTTAGGTCATCATCTCTCTTCGAGACAATATGAGTTCTCATCATTGACCCAAACAAGGCAGTGGTGACCAGTAAATGCGTGCGTGACTGCATTCTCTCATATCCCTCCTGGAACCTGCTTACCTGCGATCGCTTCCTGTAGAGAGGGATACCTCAGGGGCATGAGTCTTTGGATACCTTCCCCTGTTTGGGTCCAGCAAGCCTTGCCTCTCCCAGCAGCATCTTCGTTGGGATGGTGTCTGCGGAGAGATCCATAGGCCAGCTGTCAAAACTCCCTGCTCCGTGGCTCCTCCCCCTGTCGCCAACATTTACCAGTCCTGAATGCGTTTTGGGACTTGGCACCTCTTGAGACTGCCAACATGATCCTTGATCCCTATTGAAGCACAGCATTTTAGGAAATCTCTGCCCTTTATTTCAAACCATACCAGTGGTTTATTTGGCTCCCAAATGATTTCAGACAATGTTAATGCCCCACCACCCATTGGAATACTCGCCACACACACTCCTTATTGTGCATTTTCGGGGCCACGATTTGCTTGGTTAGGATTGGGAGTCCCGGTTGGACTTTCTTTGGACTTTATATCAAATACTCCCCCTTAGTAATGAAGGCTGGACCCCGTGCCCTTTTGAACAGGATTTGATAGGTATTTCAGCACCATGGAATGTCTCCCTTGCCAACCTCTTCTAAGCAAATGCTCAGCTTATTAAAGAGTATGATACCCAGGTACCCACATTTTTGGGTCTCTTCCTGGAGGTTGGTAGTTTTGCCCTTGTGTAGGTGTGTTCATTTTCTTCCTTTTCAAAATAATGTGTTTAATGAGAATTAGGATATTTGTCAGAACAACCTTTCCATCTGTGTTATTTTTTTTATGCTTTTTCTTTGTTTAAACCATTTAGTACATGAATGTGTTCAGAATAATTGAACCAATGGATGTATAATTATTGTGTAGTAGTAAATCCATATATATCTACTTTCATAAAAACATGGTAAATTGGGGGCGCCTGGGTGGCACAGCAGTTAAGCGTCTGCCTTCGGCTCAGGGCGTGAGCCTGGCGTTATAGGATCGAGCCCCACATCAGGCTCCTCTGCTGTGAGCCTGCTTCTTCCTCTCCCACTTCCCCTGCTTGTGTTCCCTCTCTCGCTGGCTGTCTCTATCTCTGTCAAATAAATAAATAAAATCCTTAAAAAAAAACATAGTAAATTGGCTCCTAATCTTCATTTATGTGTGTGTGTGTGTGTGTGTGTGTGTGTGTGACAGTATGACCTACTGTCATATGTAGGTCTAGATGTTCTGAATCATTATTTAAGCTCTGTTTTCAGTTTTAATAATTTTACTTTTGTGGCTCATTCATTTTGGCTTCAATTTCATTTTCTTTGTACAATAATTTAATATATTTCAGGAACTCTCATGAGGTATCAATGTGATTTTATATGGAATTGTTTTTCAGTAAAACATATCTCCCATCATTAAAAGATACTTGTTTCTTATGATCAAGGCAACTTTTAGTCCATTTTTCAAAAGTCATTTTTCTTTTTTTCATATTGTCCTTCCATATCCTCCTAACAGCATTTAAATTATGATTCATATACTCCATTATCCTGGTATACAGGTGAACTTATGTGATTAAAGAAACATGAGGTCATGAGGGAGTTGCTTTAAATTTTGAAGAACTTTCCAATTTATTTCTATAAAAGTACTTTTGAAATAGTTTTTGTATTCCTGATTATTTCATTCTTTAAGACATACATTTTCTCCAAATAAATTTTCCCAGTACTTTGGACACTAGTGCCCTTGTTGGGTAAAACTTATTTGGTCGGGGGGGGGCGCCTGGGTAGCGCAGTCGTTAAAGCGTCTGCCTTCGGCTCAGGGCGTGATCCCGGCGTACCGGGATCGAGTCCCACATCGGGCTCCTCTGCTATGAGCCTGCTTCTTCCCCTCCCACTCCCCCTGCTGTGTTCCCTCTCTCGCTGGCTGTCTCTCTGTCACATAAATAAATAAAATCTTTAAAAAAAAAAAAAAACTTATTTGGTCAGAATTCCCATCGTGAACTACTGGCAATACCAATAGTTCAGAATTTCTTTTGTTCCTTTTTATTTAAATTCAATTAGCCAACATATAGTACATCATTAGTTTTAGATGTAGAGTTTAGTAATTCATCAGTTGCATATAACACCCAGTGCTTGTCACATCACATGTCCTCCTTAATGCCTATCACCAATTACCCCATCCCCCCCAACTACCCTCTAGCAACCCTCAGTTTGTTCCCTATAGTTGAGTCTCTCGTGGTTTTTCTCCCTCTCTGATTTCTTCCTATTCCATTTTCCCTCCATTCCCCTATGATCCCCTGTGCTGTTTCTTATATTCCACATATGAGTGAAACCATATGATAATTGTCTTTCTCTGATTGACTTAACTCAGCATAATCCATCAATGTCAATGTAAATGGTAAGATTTCATCCTTTTTGATAGCCAAGTAATATTCCATTTAATTTATGTATAAATGTGTGTGTATGTTTATATATATATACACATAATTTATTAAATTGTCCTAAGAAGTTTTATCAATCTGCCAGAGTCACAAGTAAACTGTCTGAATTCTTTTCAATGTCTTACAACTGAGATCCATGGGATGAATTTTTCCATCTCACCCTCTGACCACCATGGATGTCAACCTTTTCTAGAAGAAGTGGTCTGAGACTCAAATGCAGACTCTTGCTGTTGTCATCTCTGAAGTGTATCTGATATATTTTCCGAAACCTGGACACATGACTTGTGTCATGTTTCCTAGTGGCCATGAAGGATGGATATCCTCCACTGCCATCTTACACATTTCTTTGAAAATTACAAAGTTATGCTTTCCAGAGATTCTATCACATCAGGATGACGCAGGAAGAAATCAACCCTCTATTATTTAGTATTCCAAGAGGAGTCAAACATATTTATTGCCTTTATGTGGCTTCCTCTTTTGCCCTAGCTTTTTTGTGTCCTGTATCTATGATCAAATGCATCAACTCACCACCTATCATTATGACAACCATTGTCTGAATGTTTAACTGAAGACACAATGAGGAAAAAAGAGGTATGGAATTGTTCCAAATGAAGGCCCCTTTGAGGAAACATGGATCATGTAATAAAGCCTAAAATATGAATACTTGTTAGGTACATGGAATCTTACAGACATTGTATAGAACAAGGGATTGCCTTGCGGTTATCTCAAGTCTGAAATTCCATGATTTCCCCAGTGATAATGCATAAATGAATGAATGAATAAAAAGAAATTTGTAAATTAATTAGTTAATTAATTAATACCTGAAGAAATAAATATAAATCTAACTTATGAAAATACTGAGCACCATTCATTCACCATAAAGAAGTCCTCATTTACAAACAAGCTTCTATATTGGAAGAGCAGTCAGGATGTGTCTGGTAAAATCAAGTTTTCTATGGTCCATTTTTTGTCTACACAGCAATAGTGGTATGTGGATAATTGGGCTTGGCTATTGGCCATGGGCACCCACAAAATGACCTTGTAAAATTATGTAGAATTGGTTTAATGTAGTCTTGAAAATGTGTTCACTACCCATCACTGAGGCAAAATCTTGCATGAGGCTTTTTAGATCATGGCCTAAAATACATTCTTTTTGTTCAGATTTCTCTTTCATGTTCTTATTAACATTTTCCAATCAGCAATGCAAAAAATTTTATTTGTAATATATATCTTTATTTCCATACTTTGGACAAACAAGACCTCATGATGTAGATGATACTATGGCTCCAAAGATATCAACATCACATTTATGTAAGTATTTCCAAAATTGTTTTTGTTTTCCTTTATGGTGCCATCTTCTAAAGGATTTGTGTCTTGAAAAGAAGAACTTCAAATGTGAAGCTAGTGTTCCATTTGGCAAAGCTAAACAGATTAAAGGGCCAATTAGGAAAAACTGGCATCACCAATAACCCACAATTCCTTACACTGACATTTTAAAGACCTAATAATCATCAGGGGACACCATGTACTTATCTGAGTACTCAAGTGCCTTTTAGCCAAGACCCATTGGCAGATTAATTCTTGAATTTCACTCTCTGGATGCCTGGGTGTGATCCTTCCTTAGAGGAATTTGTTTTGAGTATCCAATGAAGATCCCAGTAGTCATTATCCCTTCAGTATATTAGAGTTAGTTTTCAGCATGTGCACAGAATGATGGTAACGGTTCCTGGGGGTGGGAGGAGCGCTGGGTAGTGAAGGAAATATTTCCTCCATTTGTAGTGGGATCCATTTCAGGTATAACTAAAATGTTTCCAGTGATGCTATTTTGGTTGCCTGACTCCCAGACAGAAATCAAACATCTACAGAACTTAGCTTTCTGAAAGTAGTAACTTATTTTTCTTCTTAAGTCAGACCTCTTCTTTGTCTAATTTTCTGTGTCAACTGTATCGATGATCAAACACATGCACTCTCTTTGAATTTTAATGGAATGGCAAAAATCTTTCCAGAAATTCCAACTGGATAACATGATGAGAAAAATATAGCTAAAAACTAGCCTTGAGGATGGCCTTCTCTAACTAAAGATGGCTCACCAAATATAGCCTAAACTTGGGGATGTGTTGTTGTCATGAAACCTATAGAGAAGATTCCCTGAAGGGACTTATTGCCTGAAAACCCAAAACTCATTACTCTTGAAGGGAAACGTGGATATTCAGCCTTTTGCTTTGTCATTACTGACTACATTGGGCCTCAGTGTAAAATTATTGAGCATGATTTTTTAGGTCATCATTTCTCTAGAAGATAAGATGAGTTCTCATCTTCAATCCAACTACAGCATTACCTGCCAAATTACATACTTTGATCTATATATGATCATCAGAGATAGATTTTGCAATTTGTGATGCCAAACTAGACATGACTTTGCCATATACCATCATGAACACCTGGCTGACATAGGTTTATTCTGTGGCAACAGCCAAACAGTGCTCTTTTTTTAGGGTCATTTTCTGTGTGGACAGTTGTAAGACAGATTACAAAATGTTTTACTACATCTCTCATGGACTCATGATTTATCCATTCTCCACATTAAGCAATTACTATGATCATTTCCAGAAAAAAATGACTTCTTACAGAGTTGATGCAGCTTTCATTCACCAAGCAGAAAAAGGACAATATATACAGGTTTCTCAAGTTTGGATAAATATTCAGGTGTTGTTTGCAGACATGGGAGACATTCATTGGTCAATCTTGTTCTATCCAGTCAAGAGGTCATGTCAGCGTATTTGTCATGGTTCATTGAATATAAACTCGAATAAAAATCTTACTCTTTCAGCCATATGAGACTCTGGGTCTAGAAATCAGATGTCAGGACACTTGAAATTGTGATCACTTTATGAATCCTTTGGAACCATAAAAGGAACTTTCATATCATGGCCAATAAGCCATTGTATTATGTTGTAAGTCCTCTTCAATGTCTTACAGTCTTAACAAAAACATATCAAAGGAAAATACAATAATTAATGTAAATATGTATACTTGTATATTTAGACCAAAGAAACTCACAAAATGGAGTAAGAACCATAGCTCTGAAAAATTCTCATATATTTTCAATAAACTTTCAATAAAAAAGTAATGTTTTCTCACTTATCATCAGGAAAATACAAATCAAAACGAGGATGAGATACCACCTCACACCTATCAGAATGGCTAAAATTAACAATAAAGGAAACAATAAATGTTGGTGAGGATGCAGAGAAAGAGGAACCCTCTTACACTGTTGGTGGGAATGCAAGCTGATACAGACACTCTGGAAAACAGTATGGAGTTTCCTCAAAAAGTTAAAATAGAGCTACCCTACAACCCAGCCGTTGCACCACTGGATATTTACCTAAAGGATAAAAAAATACTGATTTGAAAGGGCACATGCACCCCAATGTTTATAGTAGCATTGTCAACAATAGACAAATTATGGAAAGAGCCCGAACCTCATATAAAGCCCAAAGCCATCCCTCTCTCTCTCTCTCTCTCTCTCTCTCTCTCTCTATATATATATATGTATATATTCATATATTCAATGGAATATTACTCAGCCATCAAAAAGAATGAAATCTTGCCATTTGCAATGATGTGGATGGCGCTACAGTGTATTATGTTAAGCAAAATAAGTCAGTCAGAGAAAGGCAAATACTATATAATTTCACTCATATGTGGAATTTAAGAAACAAAACAGATGAACAAGGGGGAAGGGGAAAAAGGGAGGGAAGCAAACCATGAAAGACTCTTAACTATAGAGAACAACTGAGGGTTGCTGGAGGGGAGGTGGGCAGGGGGATAGAGAAATTGGGTGATGGGCATTAAGGAGGGCACTTGGTGTAAGAAACACAGAGTGTTATGTGCAACTGATGACTCACTAAATTCTACCCCTGGGACTAATACTACACTATATGTGAACTAACTTAAATTTAAGTAAAATATTGAAGAAAATAAAAATAAAAAATAAAATTATAATGTGCAAGATAATTAAGAAATCAGCTTATCTCTCCTATTAGAGGAACTTTCTCTTCAGTTTTCATATTATTGTAAGTAACTACCTGAAGAATTTATCCTTAAAGTCCTTAATGAGAATTAAAGCCTGCTCAATTATAGGTGCTGGTCTCACATGTGAAACATGTATCCATTTGGGTTTTTCCTTTACCTTAGTGGTAGTATGTTATCAACATCACCTGGTAGGACACTGTTTAATGGATGACCATCAGCCTGTCGGTGTAACACTTTAATATAAAACAGGTCTCCTGCTCAATGATGATAACACCTCTCTTCAGGGGGATTTTTTTTTCAGCACCTGGTCACATGATGACATAATTAGCCCAAGGAAACCCACAAACTCGTTAAGTATTATATATGATCATGACTGGTTTCTTTCATACCACAGAATAGGGTAGCTTAAACGCTAAATTTATAGATTTTCCAAACTCAAAGAGAGAAATGCCATGCTTACAACAGAGAGATAATATTATTTTTAATAAAACCAGTCTTTGGGTTACTGTGAGACAATGGCTTGATATAATTTAGTCAGATAATTTCTTAGAGTATGGTTTATTCATTCTACTTGTCCAGAGGTTTGGAGGTGATTAAAAGTAGCCGAATTTTGAGTACACAGGCTATTACAAAGCTCCTGAATTACCACAAATATAAAATGACCACCAGTGATGGGTGTTAAGGAGGGCGCAGAGTGTGATGAGCACGGGGTGTTAAGCAATTAATGAATCATTGAACACTACATCAAAAACTAATGATGTACTATGTGTTGGATAAATGAACATAATAAAAATAAAAAATTAAAATGATTTGTCTTATTGAATTCTACATGCTTAGGAATTCCAAAAGTTTAGATGATATAATTTAGTAAGGCATTGTTCACAATTTGAGCATCAGTTTTAGCCTACGGACACATGTGTGGCCATATGGGCATCATATATAACATTACTAAAAATATTTAATACCTTCTAGAGCTGGAGTCTCAATTAAGTCCAATTGCCATCATATCCCAGGTAACATTGGCCTTAGACTTGACTTATCTTTTGTGCTCCCTGTAAAGAACTTTTCTGACAAACAGCACATCTTTGGATTATTTCCTGACTCATTTAATCCAATACAAGTGTTACAAGATTCCAAAATTTTCAGCATATTCCTTCTGTATGAATGAGTTTGTTGGTTTTATGAAAAAGCCACCCAGATATATGACTGAGGTAAAAGAAAAATCCTATAATGTAATTCCCATTTTCCTATGGTATTCTTAGCTCTTCTTGGATTTCTAATTTTCTAATTCTTAGAGAGTTAGATGTTTCTGAAGTTATCACTCAGAGCTCCTGGATATGAGTAATAGGCATTTCATTTTACCAGTCCAAAACTTAGTACCTATTTTCAAAGCTTGGTCTAAAAATTCCTTTTTAAAAAATGTTTTATCCTGTTTTCAAGTATAAGTTTTAAAATAAACAAATAAATAAATAAATAAATCTTTTAGAGAATTTTCAATGATTCTAATAAATCAGTAATTAACTTCCCATGTAATATTTTAATTGCTGTCCATGTTGAAAAGCCTATATTCTTTCAAAGTTGGATGGTTGCACAACAGACCACAAACCATATTTATTAACAATATAAATATTTATATAAATATAAATATAAAGGCTAATCTATAGTGACATCAGCAAGATGGCAGAATAGGAGATCTCTGGCCCTAATTCCTTCACAGAAAAATGAATTTAGCAAATATACATCAAAAATGCCTTTTTAAGAATTCTAGACCTCAAAGGTAATGTTTCAGCACATGGGGGGGGATGGAAAAATTAATTAAAGAACATCCAAAATGGTCAGAGTAAAGGTTTTACTTTGTCCTTGTTACCCTTCCCCCAAGCTGGCACAGTACCACACTGAGAAAGATCTCCTTGACACATAATTTCTCCAGCTGGGGAAAAAGAGGCCAAGACATATATCCAACTTCTCCAGTGTTTTGATACTGAAATATCCACTTATCTCTTGTCTCACATGGAGCAGAGGGGAGTTAGAATTGGTAGACCACATGAAAAGGGAAAAGGGAAAAGGGAAAAGGGACCTGGGCTCACAGAGACATGGGCTCATGGGTGCTGCAGTTCTTAGCAGAAGCCCTGTGCCCCCACCAGCAGTTTGGACAACCAGAGCTCTTTCCAGCAGCATTACTACAGTAAGGAATGCCCCCAACAGGCTCTACCCAACCAGGGAGCCCAGCTTCTTTCAAATTGAAAAAATAAACACTAAACAGAAACAAACAAACAAAAAAGCATATGAAAGTAAAAATCTCACTAGTAAAGTTAAGTATATAGACAAACAGAATATTGCAATACTGTACAATGGCATATAAATTACTTTAAGCCTAGTAATAAAAGTGTAGATCTTTTGTATGCGATTGAAGTTAAGTTATCAGATTAAACCAGACCATTATAACTATAAGTAGTACAATGTAAGCTTCATGATGACCACAAAGAAAAATTTATAGTAAATACACAAAAGCTGAAGAGTAAATAAGCCATATAACTACAAAAAAAATAATCATCAAACTAAAAAAAAAAAAAGGCAGCAAGAAAAGAATAAAGGAACAAAAGAACTACAGGTCAAACAAAATAATTAACAAAATGACAATAATAAGTCATTACCTGCCAATAATTACCTTTAATATGAATGATTTAAACTAATGAGTTAAAAAAAAAGAACATAGAGAAACCCCTGGGAAGATGGCAGAGTAGGACCCTGAGTTCACCGTACCCCACATTTTCTATTAGATATCATCCACATCCAAATCAACAAACCAGAAACCAATCCAAAGACTGGAAGAATAAACTCCACAACTAAATATAGAGAAGAAGCTGCAGCTGAAAATTTAGGAAGGTCAGAAAGGAAAAACTGGAGGCTGACCACAGGAGGGAGGAGGCTGTGAATGTGGAGAGGGAAGAGAAATGGGTGCTTATACCAGGGAGCTCACACAGGGAAGACAAATTCCCATGTTTGGGTTTAAAAAACTGAAGGGGCTAAATTCCATGAGTTTATAAAACCAGGGGTACTTGGAGCTTAGAGCCTTAAAAGTCTGCTGACTCAGGACTGGGCAAGCAGTGAGGATGAGTGATAGCTGGGTTACTGTCCTTAAAGAGACAGCAACCTGCATGGAGAAGCAACAACAACAAAAAATTGGCAGTTTTCACAATGCAGGGGAAAAAACATGAGATAGATCTATTTATACTGATTTTGGAGCATGTTGCAGGACTTCTCCAAAAATGAGGGAGTTCATAAGTGCCATTTTCCTCCCCTGCCCCCAGCAAAAACACAGAGCCACCTGCCAGAGGCAGGGCTGTACAGACGTACCGCCTGACCTAGTGGAAGTGTACCATGCCCATGAGTCCTGAGGACTAGCCCACCCCAAGCCTGTTGGCCTTGGCCCTGAGGTCAGGGAAAATTTTGTAAAAGCCATGCATGTGCCCTGACCCACCACTGGGTGCACAGCTATTACTGTGTATGTGACCCTGTCACAACACCAGACCCAGGCATTGCCGCATGCCCACCCTCATGCCCTGGAAACCCCAGCACTCAACTCCCAGGTGCCAAAACTATTCCAAGGATCCAATATTGGACTAGTGGCCCAGCATAAATTTTGCTAATACCACCATACCATTCCCAAGTTCCCTGGTGGGCACACCCCCTAACAACTGGCCTGATTGGGTCCACTAACACCACAGAAAGCACAGCCCACAACAGGTAGAGAGTCAGTACATACAATATCACTGAAAGGAAAAGTGACTCAAACACAACAGCACATGTAAGCAATACACAGAGGATACTCTCCTGAAATGCAGGGTTCTGGTAAACAGGGGACACTGCACTGCAGGACACCTTAGGACCTCTTCTTCATAGAGTCACTACTTTCAATAGGAGAAAACACAGCTGACTTTCTTAACAGAGAAACAGACACAGAAAGGCAGACAAATGAGGAGATAGAGAAATTTATCCCAAATAAAAGAACAGGGTAAGGCCACAGCCAGAGATCTAAGTGAAACAGGTATAAGTAACATGTCTGATAAAGAATTTAAAGTAATGGTAATAAAGATACTTGACTTGGGAAAAAATGGAAGGCATCAGTGAGATCCTTAACACAGATAAGGAATAACATAGCAAAGATAAAGGGCTCAGTAAATGAAATGAGAAACAAACTTGACGGAATGAATAGCAGGGTGGAAGAAACAGAGGAATGACTTAGTAACCTAGAAGACAGAGTAATGGAAAGTAATCAAGCTGAATAAAAGAGAGAAAAAAGAATTACACCAAATGAGAATAGACAGAGAACTCAGTGACTCCATCAAATGTAATATTATTTGTATTGTAGGAGTCCCAGAAGAAGAGAGAAAAATGGGGGGGGCAGAAAATTTATTTGAAGAAGCAGTAGCAGAAACTTCTCTAATCTGAAGAAGGAAACAGATAGGCAGATCTAGGAAGCACAGAGAACTCCCATCAAAATCAACAAAAGCAGACCCACACAAAGACATATTGTAATTAAACTTGGAAAATATAGTGATAAAGAAAAAAACCTCAAAAGCAGCAAGATTAAAAAAATCATTAACTTACAAGGGAAAACCCAGGAGGTTTTCATCAGAAACTTTTCAAGCAATAAGAGAAGGAAGGGTATGATATATTCAAAGTGCTAAGTGGGAAAATCTGCAGCCAAGAATATTCTATGCAGCAAGGCTATCACAGAAAAGAAGGAGAGATAAAGTTTCCTAGACAAACAAAAACTGAAGGAGTTTGTGACCACCAAACCAGCAGTGCAAGAAATACTAAAGGGGACTATTTGAGTAGAAAGGGCAGACTAAAAGTGACAGTATAAAGGTAGAAAACATGAAAACAGTGAAAATGAGTATTTCTGTAAAAAATCAGTCAGGGAACTTAAAAAAATGACATAAAATATAATAGCATATATTTAAAATGTGGGGAGTACAGGTGAAAACAATGGGTTCAAATTCAAATGACAATCAACCTAAAGCAGACTTCTATGTGCAGAAGACATTATATACAAACCTATAGGTAAGCTATATCAAAAACCATTAAGAAATATGCAAAGAATAAAGAGAAAGAAATCCAAACATATCACTAAATAAAACCATGAGAGACAGAAAGACAAGAAAGGATAAGAGAAAATCTTCAGAAACAACCACAAAACCAGTAATAATATGGTAATAAATACATATCTATTAATAATTACTTTGAATGTGAATGGACTAAACATCAAATCAAAAGACATAGGGTGACATAAGGGATTAAAAAAAAAGACCTATCAATAAGTTGCCTACAAGACATTTGAGACCAAAACACACCTTAAAATTGAAAGTGAAGGAATGGAGAAACATTAATTATGCAAATGATAATGAGTAGAAAGCTGGAGTAGCAATACTTATTTTAGACAAAATTGACTTTAAAACAAAGACTCTCACAGGAGACAAAGAAGGACACTATATAATAATACAGGGGGCTATCCAACAAGAAGATATAACAATTGCAAATATTTATGAATGCAACCTATGAGTGCCCAAATACATAAAACAGTTAATAATAAACATAAAGAAACTAATAGATAATACAAAAATTGTAGGGGACTCTAATACTTACATAAAAAGGCAGATCACCTAAACAGAAAATCAACAAGGAAACAATGACTTTGAATGGCACACTGGAGCAGATGGATTTAACCAATATGTTCAAAACTTTTCATCATAAAAGAGCAAAATACACATTTTTTTAAAGTGCACATAGAACATTTCAAAGAATAGATCACATATTAGCCCACAAAACCAGCCTTAACAAACTCAAGAAGATCAAACTATGAATCTTTTCTGACCACAATGCCATGAAGAAAAAAAAAATTGGAAAGACCACAAATACAGGGAGTTCAAATGACATGGTACTAAATAATGTATGGGTAAACCAGGAAATAAAAGAAGAAATTTAAAAAGTAATAGAAACAAGTTAAAATGTAAACACAATGGTCCAAAAATTCTGGGATGCAGCAAAAGCAATTTCAAGAGGGAACTTTATAGCAATACAAACCTACCTCAAGAAATAAGAAAAATCTCAAATAAACAACCTAACCTTGCACCTAAAGGAGCTAGCGAAAGAACAACAAATGAAGGCTAAAGCCAATAGAAGGAAGAAAATAATAAAGATTAGAGGAGAAATAAATAATATAGAAACTAAAAAACAATAAAAGAAATCAATGAGGAGACCCTCCAAGATGGGAGAGAAGTAGGGAATTCTAGTTTTATCTGTTCCCTGGAAATCAGATAGATAGTTATCAAATCATTCTGAAAACCTACAAAATCAACTGGAGATCTGAGAAAATAATTGCTACAATTCTACAAACAGAAAAGTGACCACTTTTTGCAGGGTAGGAGGTGCTTTGATGTGAATCCAAGGAGATATTTCTGGAGATAAACTGAGGGGGGAGGGAGCCTCTGTAAGCTGGGTACTGGAAAGTGTTACAAGCAGCAGAGCTCAAAATTGGAATTGTAGAAGTTTACCTGGAAGGTGCTCAGGAGGCAAAGCAGGGCAGAATCCCAGGTGGGACATTGTGGTCTCAGGATCCCCTGGGTCACAAAAAGAATGGAGGTGCCCAAGTATGGCAGAATTCCCAGGCATTGGAGCAGAGAAGCTGGTTGCAAACAGTGAGAGCAGGCACCAGATTTCTGCTCAGTGTTTCTATAAACCACCAACTGCTGTTCAGTTGGGTGACCACTCTCCAAGCAGGGGCCCAGCAAGAGGCAGAACTACAGTGAGACCCTCCTCCCCAACCCACGAAGACCAGCGTGGGTGCCTGCTGCAAGAGTTCATAAAGTTTGGAGACTCAAAATGGTGTCACGTGCCTGAGATAAAAATGTTCTGTCACAGGCTGTGTGAACACAGAGTTTGGAGGGAAACCAGGGAGACAAGAGTGATTGACTGTTTTTCTATGAGGGCTCACTGAAGAGTGTGAGGGAGCAAAATTTCAGCTCCTGGGTTAGAGATTAGCTTACCTTTATTTTCATCCCTCCCCCACCGGTTCTGGTGCCATTTAAACTGAGCTCAGCCCTTTGGCAAAGGCAGTGCAATTCCTCCAGGGCAAAGATGCCTGAGAATCAGCCCAACAGACCCCTCCCCCAGAAGACCAGCAAGAACTTCCAGCAAATACCAGGTTTACTGATCTGTACAGAGCTGTAAAACTCTTGCTCTTGGGGTAAGAAGTATATAGCATTCACGGTTTTTCTTATTATTCTTTACTCCTAATTTTTATATTTTATTATATTTTTCAGCTGTGTTCTTAATTTTATCAATTATTTTTAAGACATTTTAATTTTTATTTTTATACTTATGAGAATATATATATATATATATATATATATATATATATATATATATATATATATATATACATACATTCCATGCTCATGGATTGGAAGAAAAAAATATTGTTAAAATGTCTATGATACCCAGAGCAATCTATACATTCAATCCAATCTCTATGGGAAAAGCATCAACATTTTTCACAGAGCTGGAAGAAACAGTCCTACAATTTGTATGGGACCAGAAAAGATACTGAATAACCAGGGAAATGTTGAGAAAGAAAACCAAAGCTGGGAGCATCACAATGCCTGACTTCAAGCTATAGTACAAAGCTGTAGTCATCAAGACAGTATGGTACTGGCACAAAAACAGACACATAGATCAGTAGAACAGAATAGAAAACCCAGCAACGGACCCTCAACTTTATGGTTCACTAATCTTTGACAAAGCAGAAAAGAATATCCAATGGAAAAAACACATTCTCTTCAACAAATGGTGCTGAGAAAATTGGATAGCCACATATAGGGGTATGAAATCGGTCCATTTTATTATGCCATACACAAAAATAAGCTCAAAATGGATGAAAGACCTAAATGTGAGACAATAATCCAACAAAATCCTAGAGGAGAACCCAGGCAGGAACCTCTCTGACCACAACTGCAGCAAGTTCTTGCTAGACACATCTCCAAAGGCAAGAGAAACAAAAGTGAAAATGAACTATTGGGACGTCATGAAGGTAAAAAACCTTTTGCACAGCTAAGGGAATAGACAAAACCCAAGGCAAACTACAGAATGGGAGAAGAAATTTGAAAATGTCTTATCAGATAAAGGGTTAGTAACTGTCCAAGATCTATAAAGAATTTGTTAAACTCAACACCCAAAAAACAAATAATCCAGTCACATAATGGGCAGAAGACAGGAACAGACATTTCTCCAAAGAAGACACACGAATGGCCAACAGACACCTGAAAAAAGGTTCATTACTTGGCATCAAGGAAATACAGATCAAAACCATGAGATAACATCTCACACCAGTCTGGCTAAAAATAACCAGTCAGGAAACAACAAATTTTGGCAAGGGCGGAGAGAAAGGGGAGCCTTCTTACACTGTTGGTGGGAATGCAAGCTGGTACAGCCACTCTGGAAAACAGTACAGAGGTTTCTCATATTAAAGTTAATAATACAACTACCTTAAGACCCAGAAATTGCACTACTAGGATACAAACATATTGATCCAAAGGGGCACCTGCACCCTAATGTTTATAACAGCAATATCCACAATAGCTAAACTATGGAAGAGCCCAGATGTCCATTTACGGATGAATGAATAAAGAAGATTTGTTATACACACACACATGTGCGTGTGTGTGTGCGTGCACACTGGAATATTACTCAGTCATCAAAAAAATGAAATCTTACCATTTGCACTGATGTGGATGAAACTAGAGGGTATTATGCTAAGCAAAAGAAGTCATTCAGAGAAAAACAGCTATCATATGATTTCACTATATGTGTAATTTAAGAGACAAAACAGAGGATCATAGGGGAAGGGAGGGAAAAATAAAATAAGATGAAATCAGAGAGTGAGACTACTATAAGAGACTCTTAATTGTAGGAAACAAACTGAAGGTTGCTGGAAGGGAGGAGGGTGGGGGAATGGGGCAACTGTGTGATAAGCATTAAGAAGGATACATGATGTAATGAGCACCGGGTGTTATACGCAAGTAATGAATCACTAAACTCCACCTCTGAAACTGATAATATCCATATGTTAATTAATTGAATTTGAATAAAATAAAAATTTAAAAATATATATAAAAAATAGAAAGTAAAAAAAAAGACATCAGTATAACCAGGAGCTGGTTCTTTTTAAAAATTAGTAAAATTGATAAACTTCTAGGCAGACTTCATGAAAGAGAAAAGAGAAAGGACCCAAATAAAATCACAAATGAGAGAGGAGAAATAATAACCAATGTCACTTAAATACAAACAATTATAAAAGAATATTATGAAAAACCATATGCCAACAAATTGGACAACCTGGAAGAAATGGATAAATTCCTAGAAACATATAAATAATCAATTTTGAGGCAGGAAGAAATAGAAAACTTTGACTGGTAACCAGCAAAGATATTGAATCAGTAATCAAAAAATTCCCAACAAACAAAGCTCCAGGGCCAGATGGCTTCACAGGCAAATTCTATCAAATATGTTGTAAAGCTCCCTACCCCAATTCCAGTTAGTTTGTATGCAGAACAATATTAGTTTCAGGTGTAAAATTTAGTTACTCAACACTTACATACAACACCTGGTGCTCACCACAAGTGCACTCCTTAATCCTTATCACCTATTTAACACATCCCACCACTCTCCTCCCCTTTGGCAACCATGAGTTTGTTCTCTATACTTGAGTCTGTTTCTTGGTTTTCTCCTTCCTCCTCCCCCTCCTCCTCCTCCTCCTCCTCCTCCTCCTCCTCCTCCTCCTCTTCTTCTTCTTCTTCTTCTTCTTCTTCTTCTTCTTCTTCTTCTTCTTCTTCTTCTTCTTCTTTACTTTGTGATCATTTGTTTTTTATCTTAAATTCCACATATGAGTGAAACCATATGGTATTTGTCATTTTCTGACTGACATTTTGCTGGGCAGAATACTCCCTAGCTCCATCTGCATTGCTGCAAATGGCAAGATTTCATTCCTTTTTATGGCTGAGTAATATTCCGTTGTTTTTACATACCACATGTTCTTTATCCATTCATCGGTTTATGGACATTTGAGCTCCTTCCCTAATTTGGCTATTGTAGATAAGGCTGCTATATACATCAAGTGCATGGATCCCTTCAAATCAGTATTTTTGTAACCTTTGTGTAAATACCTGGTAGTGCAATTGCTTGGTTATAGGGTATATCTATTTTTAACTTTTTGAGGAACTCCATACTGTTTTCCACAGTGGTTGCACCAGTTTGCATTTCCACTAACAGTGTAAGAGTCTTCCCCTTTCTCCACATTCTCATCAATACTTGTTGAACTTTGTGTTGCTAATTTTAACCTCTCTGACTGGTGTGAGGTGATATCTCCATGTGGTTATGATTTGTATTTCTCTGACGATGAGTGGTGTTGAGCATCTTTTCATTTGCCTGTTGGCCATCTGTATGTCTTCTTTGTAGAAATGTCTGCTCATGTCTTCTGCCCATTTTTAATTGGATTGTTTGGGTTTTGGGTCTTGAGTTTGTTAAGTTCTTTATGTATTTTAGATACCCTGTATCAGACATGTCATTTGCAAATATCTTCTCCCATTCTATAGGTTGCCTTTCAGTTTTGTTATTGTTCCCTTCATTCTGCAGAAGCTTTTAATTTTGATCCAGTTCCAATAGCAGATTTATGCTTTTGTTTCCTTTGCCTCATGGGAAATATCTAGAACAAAGTTGCTATGGCCTCTCATAGAAATTATTTCCTGGGTTCTCCTGTAGGATTTTAAGGGTTTCCTGTCTTATGTTTAGGTCTTTAATCCATTTTGATTTATCTTTTTGTATGGTGCACAAAAATAGTACAGATTTATTTTATGCACATTGCTGTACACTTTCCTCAACACCATTTGTTGAAAAGACTATCTTTTTTCCAGTGGATAGTCTTTTCTGCTTTGTCAAAGATTAATTGACCATATATAGCAATGATGCACAAATTCAGTAAAGTCACAGGATACAAAATCAACATATAGAAATCTGTTACATTTCTGTACACTAATAATGAAGTAGCAGAAAGAGAAATCAAGGAATCAATTCCATTTACAGGTGCATCAAAAACCATAAGATACATCAGAATAAACCTTACCAAAGAGTTAAAATATCTGTACTCTGAAAATTATAGGACACTTATGAAAGAAGCTGAAGATGACAAAACAATATGGAAAAATATACATGCTTATGGATTGGAAGAACAAATATTGTTAAAACGTCTATGTTACCCAAAGCAATCTACACATTTTATGTGTAATCTCTATAAACATACCAACAGCATTGTTAACAAAGTTAGAACAAACAATCCTAAAATTTGTATGGAAACACAAAAGACTGCAAATAGCCAAAACAACCTTTAAAAAGAAAAACACAGCTGGAGGCATTTCAATTATGGTCTTCAAATTACATTACAAAGTTGTAGTGATCAAGCCAGTATGATACTGGTGCAAAAGTGACACACAGATCAATAGAACAGAATAGAAACCCCAGAAATGGACCTACCAAACAATTAAAAATAGGTAATACCTATATTCCTCAAACTATTCCAAAAAAATAGAAAGTGAAGGAAAACTTCCAAATTCATATTATGAAGCCAGCATTACCTTGATACCAAAAACAGATAAAGACCTTACTGAAAAAGAGAACTACAGGGCAATATCCCTGATGAACATGCAGCAAAAATTCTCAATAAAATATGTGTAAACTGGATGCAACAATACATTTAAAAAATCATTTACCACAATCAAGTGGGATTTATTCTTTGGTTCCAAGTGTGGTTCAATATTCACAAATCAATTAATGTGATACACCACATTAATAAAAGAAAGGATAAGAAGCATATGTTCCTTTCAATAGATGCAGAAAATGCATTTGACAAAGTACAACACCCATACATGATAAAAATCCTCAACAAAGTAGATTTAGAGGGAACATACCTCAACATAATAGTGGCTATCAATGAAAAACCCACAGCTAACACCATCCTTAATGTGAAAAAACTGAGAGCTTTCCTGAGGAATAAAACAAGGATGCTCACTCTTACCACTTTTATTTATCATATTGCTGAAAGCCACACTGATCAAACAACAAAAAGAAATAAAAGGAATCCAAATCAGTAAGGAAGAAGCAAAACTTTCACTATTTTCATATGATATAATATTCTATTTTAAAAACCCAAAAGACCATCAAAAAACTGCTAGAACTGATACAAATTCAGTGAAGTCACAGGATACAAAGCTAATGTGCAGAAATCTGTTGCATTTCTATGTGCATCAATTAATGAAGCAGCAGAAAGAGAAATTAAGAAAGCCATACCATTCATAACTGCACCCAAAATAATAAAACACCTAGGAATAAACCTAACCAAAGAGGTAAAATCTCAGTACTCTGTAAGCTATACAACACTTATGAAAGAAATTGAAGATAACAGAAAGAAATGAAAATGCATTCCATGCTCATGGACTGGAAGAAAAAATATTGTTAAAATGTACTACCCAAAGCACTCTACAATTTTATGCAATACTTCAAATTACCAGCAACACTTTTCATAGAACTAGAACAATCTTAAAATTAGTATGAAACCAAAAAAGACCCCAGATAGTCAAAGCAATTTTGAAAAAAGAAGAACCAAACTAGAGCCATCATGATTCAAGACTTCATGTTATATTACAAAGCAATTGTGATCAAAACAGTATGGTACTAGCACAAAAATAGACACATAGATCAATAGAACAGAATAGAAAATCCAGAAATAAACTCATAACTATATGGTCAATTAATTCTCGACAAAAAAGGAAAGACTATCCAATGGAAAAAAGACAGTCTCTGCAACAGACGGTGTTGGGAAAAGTGGACAGCAATATGCAAATAATGAATCTTGACCATTTTCTTACACTATATGCATAAAACAAATCCAAAATAGATGAAAGACCTAAATGTGACATAAAATCATAAAAATCCTAGAAGAGAACATAGGCAGTAACCACTTTGACAAAGCATAGCAACTTCATTCTAGAAGTTCATGAAGTAAGGAAAACAAAAGCAAAAACAAACTACTGGGACTACATCAAAATGAAACCTTCTGCACAGCAAAGGAAACAATCAACAAAACAAAAATGCAATCTACAGAATGGGAGAGGATATTTGCAAATGACATATCTGATATGGGATTAGTACCCAAAATATATAAAGAACATATAAAACTCAATACCTAAAAAACAAATAATCCAATTAAAATGTGCAGAAGTCATGAATAGACATTTTCCCAAAGAAGACATATAGATGGCTAAAAGACACACGAAAAGATGTTCATCACTCACTCATCATCAGGGAAATACAAACCAAAACCACAATGAAATACACCTCACACCTGTCAGAATGGCTAAAATTAACAAGACAGGAAACAAGAGATTTTTGCAAGGATTCAGAGAAAGGGGAACCCCCTTACACTATTGTTGGAAATGCAAACTGGTGCAGCCACTCTGCAGCATGGAAGTTCCTCAAACTAGAACTGCCCTATGACCCAGCAATTGCACTACTAGGTATTTACCCATAGGATATAAAAATACTGATTCAAAGGGGCACAGGCACCCCGTTTTTTTATAGCAGCATTATCAACAATAGCCAAATTATGAAAGAGCCCAAACCTCCACTGACTAATGAATGGATCGAGAAGATGTGATATATATATTCAATGGAATATCACTCAGCCATCAAAAAGAATGAAGTCTTGACATTTGCAATGATGTGGATGATGCTAGAGTGTATAATGCTAAGCAAAATAAGTCAGTTAGAGAAAGAAAAATACCATATGATTTCGAAGGTCATATGTGGAGTTTAAGGAAAAAAAACAAACAAATGAACATAGGGGAAGGGGAAAAATGAGAAGGAGGCAAACCATGAAAGACTTTTTACTATAGAAAGAAAACTGAGGGTTGCTGGAGGGGATGAGGATGGGGCATGAGATAAATGGGTGGTGGGTATTAAGGAGGGCATTTGTTGTGATGAGCACTGTAAGGGCACTTGTAAGGGATAACTCACTAAACTCTAGTCCTGAAACTAATATTACACTATATGTTAACTAACTAAAATTTAAGTAAAATTTTAAAAAATGATGTAATTGACTAAAACATTGTTTTGATTTTAAAAGTAAAAATTGTTCAAAAAGTAAAAAAAAAATAGATGAAAGAAATTGAAGAACAGAATTAAATGAAAAAAAAGATATATTTTAATGAAAATATATTTTATGTGCATGGATTGGAAGAATAAATGTTGCCAAAATGTCATTATTGCCCAAAAGGATCTTTAAATTTAATGTAATTTCTATCAAAATTCAAATAACATTTTTTCACAGAAACAATCCTAAAATTTATAAGGAACAGAAAAAGACCTCAGAGAGCCAAAGAAATCTTGAAGAAGAATATCAAAGCTACAGGCATCACACTTCCTGACCTTAAGCTACATTACAAACTATAGTAATTAAAACCGTACACTATTGGTTTAAAAGCAGACACATAAACCAATGGGACATAATAGAGTGCCCAGAAATTAATCCACATAGAGTCAACTAACATGCCCAGCAACAAGGGCATCATGAATATGAAATAGGGAAAATATAGTCCCTTCAATAAATGATGCTGGGGAAAATAGGTATCTATGTAAAAAGGAATAAAATGGGACCCATATGTTTCAACATACACATAACCAATTTTTAATAGATTAAAGACTTAAATATAAGACCAGAAGCTGAAAAACTTCCGGGAAAAACACAGAGGGGAAAAGCTCCTTGACACTGGACTGTGCAAGGATTTTTTTTAATGACATGAAAAACACAGGTAACAAAAGCAAAAATAAACAAGTGGGACCACATCAATCAAAAGCTTCAGCAGAGCAAAAAGTCATCAATAAAACAAAAAGGGAAAAATACACTTCCAAGCTATATATCTAAAAAAGTAATAATATCCAAAATATATTTTAAAAACTTCTTCAATAGCAATAAATAGACGATAGGTAGATGATAGATGATAGATAGATAGATGACAAATAGAATGGATAGATGATACATAGAGATTAGATAGATAAATAGATCAGTATAGATAACCAGAATATACAGTTCTCCAGAGAAAACATACAAATGGTCAACAGATATATGAAAAGATTCTCAACATCACTAATCATCAGAGAAATTCAAATCAAAACTACATTGTGATATCATCTCACATGCATTAGAATGACTATGTTCAGACATACAAATTGCAACAGGTGTTGACAAGGAAATGAAGAAAAGGGAAGCCTGGTACTTTGTTGGTTGGGATGAAAATGTTATAGCCATTATAGATAATAGCATAAATTTTCCTAAAAAAATATATGTATACATACTATACGATCCAGCAAACCCACTTCTGGGTGTATATTTAAATCAAGATCCAAAAGATATATTTGTACTACCATTAAAATTGCAGAATTACTCACAATAGCCAAGCTATAAAAACAACCCAAATATCCATCAGCTTTTCAATGGACTAAAAATATACATACAATGGAATATTACTCAGCCTTAAAAGGGAAATACTATCATTTATGACAAAATGTACAAACCTGGAAGACATTATGTTAAGTGTAATAAGTCGTTTACAAAAGAACAAATTCTGCGTGATTCCTATTATATGTGGCATATAAAATAGTCAATGGTATGATAATTGCCAGGGACTTGGGGGAGAGAGATTTCGGTAGTTGTTTGATGGATGTAAAATACACCAGATGAGTAAGTTCCAGAGACCTGACATACATTTCGGTAGTTGTTTGATGGATGTAAAATACACCAGATGAGTAAGTTCCAGAGACCTGACATACAACATATTGTCTGTGGTTAATAATAAGGTAATGTGTACTTAAAAATGTGTTAGGAGAATGGATTTCATGTTAACTGTTATCACACACACACACACACACACACACACACACACAAACCCAGAAAACAAATAGACACACACAAACAATACTTTTGGAGGCAAAGAATATGTTTGCTGCCTGTATTGTGGTGATAGTAACATGAACGTATATGTTCAAAGTCACCAGATTGTATACATTGGTTATATACGGGTTTTGGGGGGTTTTGTATAGGAATATCTCAGAAACATTGTGGGTTTGGTTCCAACATGCTGCAATAAAGCTAATATTGCAATAAAGTGAATCAAATATTTTTTTCACTTCCCAGTTCATATAAATCTATGTTTATACCAGACTGCAGTTTATTCAGTGTGTAATAGCATTTTATCTAAAAAAAATGTATATACTTTAATTCAAAAATACTTTATTGCTAAAAAATGCTACCATCATCCGAGCTTTCAGTCACAATCACTGATCACAGATCACCATAACAAATATAACAATAATGACAAAATTTGAAACATTATAGGAATTATCAAAATGTGACACAGAAACACAAAGTAATTACTATTGGAAAAATGGCACTGATAGATTAGCTTGATTCGGGGTTACCACAAACCTTCAATTTGTAATAAATGCAATATTTGCAAAGTACAAAAAAGGAAAGCACAATAAAATGAGGTATGTCTATATAACAATTATACAGCAAAAAACTTGAAAAAATGTTTTTAAAAGACCGATGGTTAATGTAACAGCTGGTATAACAGCTATACATGAATGACTTTATGTTTGGGAAAACAGAACCCTCTAAAATTTCATGAGGGTTGGCTACTGCAGAAGGTGATTTTATATTCCCCTGTGGGTCTCTAACACAGGAACATATCAGTAAACAATAATATATCAGTATTGGCTTTAAGAATAATAGGTAAATCATAACAAGGTTTACTATCTGCCTCAATGACTGTGAGATGGTCATATTCAACCTATTTTATCAGGACTTTGCAGTATAGTAGGAAGGTTTAAAAGGTTACACTTGCACAGAATAGCGCTAGGATTAGGTAATAATATTTGTTCATAACTAGTTAGGCAGCACACTGAGAGATGAATGAGTCTTAAGAACTTGTAAAATAATAACAGCATGAGATATCTATTAGTAAGTTAAGCATCCCAAGGTCAAAGCCTGAGCTTTTTCAATCAGGAGAGTGGTTGCTACTACGCATTGATAACATCCTTGTTCTCTCAGAGCAACAAAATTCAGTAACATCGAAGGGTACACAATATGCCTATAACCAGGGCCTAATTTTCTAAATAAACACACTATTAGAAGCACCCTTAATCTTATGACAGAAAACATGTAAGTTTTTATCAAAGTTAAAAACTAATACAGATGAGGAAACAACTATTTTAAGACTGAAAGTGTTCTTCAGTTTATTCTGACTACAATTTTGATACTTAATGTAACATCTCAGGAGAGATGTAGCCTTTCCATAAAAGGCAAGGATCTACAGCAACTCTCAAAATTGTGGGAGGTTTGTTTTGTGTGTGTATGTGTGGTACATTGTTTTGTTGGTATATTAGGCTGAATTCAGGATGCAACTATCTTCCATCTGTTGGCCAATAATATGTATCTCAAATATTTGACTTGGGTCAATGGTATTGCAACTTATCCAAGAAGGCTTTAGTCCTGGGATACTAAGAAATTTAGTACAGCTAAAGTATCTTTTTTACTAGCATGTAAGGTTTCAAAAGCTAACAATAAATCCACCAGTAGTGAATTAGTATGGAAACTTAAGGTGGATAAAAATTTTTAAGCTTTCTTACAAAAGCCTAGAGAATACAGTAGGTGAATCTTGGAATCCCTGGGGAATCAATTGCCACAAAAATCAGAAGCTACCATAGGAAAACTTGCAGGAACCTTGACTTCTTAGGTAAATGTTAAAGCAAACAAACAAACAAACAAAAAACCCAAACAGAACATGTCTATTACAGAAAAATATTTGACTCAGCCACAGTGGGTAAGAGAGTGGCAATGTTGGGTATCACAGGTGTTAGAGGAATTATTTCTCTTAGATTAAGTACAAATCTATAAACAAATTGACCTTCCTTGTAATTGTTTTCCCCTTTCTGGCAGATAATATGGGAGAATGATAAGGTAAATGTCCTTTTAAAATTATGTCCTGTTTATATAATTTTCCTTTTTTTAAAATTTGAATTCAATTAGCCAGTGTTAGGTACATCATTAGTTTTCGATATAATGGTCAACGATTCATTAGTTGTGTATAACACCCAGTGCTCATCACATCACGTACCCTCCTTAATGCCCCTCACTCAGTTACCCCATCCCCCCACCTACCTCCCTTTTCCAACCCTCAGTTTGTTTCCCGAAGTCAAGAGTCTCATATGTTTTGTCTTCCTCTCTTGTTTCTTCCCCTTCAGTTTTCCCTCCCTTCCCCTATTGTCCTCTGCACTATTCGTTATGTTCCACATATCAGTGAAATCATATGATAACTGTCTTTCTCTGATTGACTTATTTCACTTAGCATAATATCCTCCAGTTCCATCCATATCAATGTAAATGGTAGATATTAATCTTTTCTGATGGCTAAGTAATATTCCATTGTATACATGAACCACATCTTCTTTTCTGATTACTCATTATATACATTTGAGCTAGAAATAGAGAACATGTTCTATATGTGGTCATTTTTTTCTTTGTTGTAATGTATAACAATGGAATCAATCCCTTTTATTAAACTGCTATAATTTGTTCTGGAGACCCATAAAGAGAGATCTATTTCCTATAATTTAGTTGTAACTTGTCAGCATTGGGTGAAACTGCTACTTTCCCGTAGCCTCCTTTTCTTTCAGAAAGCACAAATTTACTAACCTAGATAGCTTGCATCTCAGGTCCTCCTAAAATACTACATCCATGGTATGGAATATCATAGCCTGTAGTTTACACAACTAGACAGCAGTTCCCTTCCTCACAGATTATGAGGCACATTGGGAGACAAGGCATCTTCTTGTATGGGAGGACCTACTTGCATGGAAACTTCAGAAGAGAAAGAACAGGTAGATGATTGTCCAAAACCCACACCTTGGATGTTTTTCTGGGTTAGACAAAACAAGAAAGGTCAATAGAAATTGCAAAATTCATGGCTCGAGTACCCCCCAGCACACACAAAAATAGAAAAAAGATTAAGTTGGGGAAAATAAACAGATGGGTAAATTTATCCCATTCCCGGTTTTGAGGTTCCCTCATTTTTGTCCATTTCCCTCAATTTTGCCCATTAGTTTGCACCATTTGCCAGTGATTTCCTGTCTGATTTCCTGGGGGTGGAGAGGATCCTGTTGAGAAGGTAGTAAAGATTCAGTGGGATTGCATCCCTTGCATTTTCCTCAGTCTCTTCCTTTTTCCAACATCTTGACTTTCCAATAGTGACTTATTGTCATTACATTACAGTTTGCCTTGTTTGTTGGTGACTCCAAGAAAGGGGCTTGTGAATTACTATGAATTATTCACAATATTTTTTGGTGAATAATTATAGGTGGGCACCTAAAATTGCATAAGACAATAAAATTATGTCTTATATTTCTATATATTTTCCCAGAACTGGGAATTGCTGCCACCAATATCTGAGAAACTGTCCTTGTCATCAACTTAT